>NC_056460.1:4997588-6197588 GCF_018296145.1 Oncorhynchus tshawytscha | reverse complement strand
CTCTGGTCAGATGAAACCAAAATTGAACTTTTTGGCAACAATGCAAAACGTTATGTTTGGCGTAAAAGCAACACAGCTCATCACCCTGAACACACCATCCCCACTGTCAAACATGGTGGTGGCAGCATCATGGTTTGGGCCTGCTTTTCTTCAGCAGGGATAGGGAAGATGGTTAAAATTGATGGGAAGATGGATGGAGCCAAATACAGGACCATTCTGGAAGAAAACCTGATGGAGTCTGCAAAAGACCTGAGACTGGGACGGAGATTTGTCTTCCAACAAGACAATGATCCAAAACATAAAGCAAAATCTACAATGGAATGGTTCAAAAATAAACATATCCAGGTGTTAGAATGGCCAAGTCAAAGTCCAGACCTGAATCCAATCGAGAATCTGTGGAAAGAACTGAAAACTGCTGTTCACAAATGCTCTCTATTCAACCTCACTGAACTCGAGCTGTTTTGCAAGGAGGAATGGGAAAACATTTCAGTCTCTCGATGTGCAAAACTGATAGAGACATACCCCAAGCGACTTACAGCTGTAATCGCAGCAAAAGGTGGCGCTACAAAGTATTAACTTAAGGGGGCTGAATAATTTTGCACGCCCAATTTTTCCGTTTTTGATTTGTTAAAAAAGTTTGAAATATCCAATAAATGTCGTTCCACTTCATGATTGTGTCCCACTTGTTGTTGATTCTTCACAAAAAAAATACAGTTTTATATCTTTATGTTTGAAGCCTGAAATGTGGCAAAAGGTCGCAAAGTTCAAGGGGGCCGAATACTTTCGCAAGGCACTGTACATTCGTCATAAAACTTCATAGTTGATATTTCTGCCAAATGTACCTCTGTGTTTACAGTTTGTTTGTGTATGTAGGGCAGACAACTGACTACTTGTATTCCACATTTCAGAGCTTGCAATATTGAGTTAAAAAAGCTTATGAAGCACTTTCTTTAGTTTAGGGTGTGTTTTACTTCATAAATGTGAGAAATAAGAGACATGGTTGTGTTTTGTTCTATCTCAGGTATCTCAAAAACTAAAGCGCCCTTTTTTGGATTGGCCACTAGCCTAGTAAGTGTAAGGCTGGGATTCTATCCAAGCCACACTATAAGCACAGTTGCTCTAGGCAGCCGATAACGTGTATTAAAGGAAATTTACTCTTAAGCTTAAGCCAACATCCACAGCGATTTCCATGAATGCAAATTTCCATGAACCCTGGGGAAATTACCTTTAAAAGGCTAATTGTTGGCTTTCTAGAACAGCTGCGTTAATAAGCAGGTACAGTAGTTAAGACTCAAATCAAATCAAATCAAAATCAAATCAAATTTTATTTGTCACATACACATGGTTAGCAGATGTTAATGCGAGTGTAGCGAAATGCTTGTGCTTCTAGTTCCGACAATGCAGTAATAACCAACAAGTAATCTAACTAACAATTCCAAAACTACTGTCTTATACACAGTGTAAGGGGATAAAGAATATGTACATATGTGGATATGTGGATATATGAATGAGTGATGGTACAGAGCAGCATAGGCAAGATACAGTAGCTGATATCGAGTACAGTATATACATATGAGATGAGTATGTAAACAAAGTGGCATAGTTAAAGTGGCTAGTGATACATGTATTACATAAGGATGCAGTCGATGATATAGAGTACAGTATATACATATGCATATGAGATGAATAATGTAGGGTATGTAAACATTATATAAGGTAGCATTGTTTAAAGTGGCTCGTGATATATTTACATCATTTCCCATCAATTCCCGTTATTAAAGTGGCTGGAGTTGACTCAGTGTCAGTGTGTTGGCAGCAGCCACTCAATGTTAGTGGTGGCTGTTTAACAGTCTGATGGCCTTGAGATAGAAGCTGTTTTTCAGTCTCTCGGTCCCAGCTTTGATGCACCTGTACTGACCTCGCCTTCTGGATGATAGCGGGGTGAACAGGCAGTGGCTCGGGTGGTTGATGTCCTTGATGATCTTTATGGCCTTCCTGTAACATCGGGTGGTGTAGGTGACCTGGAGGGCAGGTAGTTTGCCCCGGTGATGCGTTGTGCAGACCTCACTACCCTCTGGAGAGCCTTACGGTTGAGGGCGGAGCAGTTGCCGTACCAGGCGGTGATACAGCCCGCCAGGATGCTCTCGATTGTGCATCTGTAGAAGTTTGTGTGCTTTTGGTGACAAGCCGAATTTCTTCAGCCTCCTAAGGTTGAAGAGGCGCTGCTGCGCCTTCTTCACGATGCTGTCTGTGTGAGTGGACCAATTCAGTTTGTCTGTGATGTGTATGCCGAGGAACTTAAAACTTGCTACCCTCTCCACTACTGTTCCATCGATGTGGATAGGGGGGTGTTCCCTCTGCTGTTTCCTGAAGTCCACAATCATCTCCTTAGTTTTGTTGACGTTGAGTGTGAGGTTATTTTCCTGACACCACACTCCGAGGGCCCTCACCTCCTCCCTGTAGGCCGTCTCGTCGTCCTGGTTTCAGAAAGTAGGGGGTGCAGCCAGGGGGTAGGGGGTGCAGGCAGGGTGCTGTAGTGGTTTGTCAGGATATTCCAAACTTGATCACCACTATGAATTTTTATTATTAAATACACAAAGTTCAAGAGTATATTAATACGCACTACAAAGCTAAAATCATGTTGCCAATTTTCCACATAAATTCCCAAATGTTGAAAGACAAATCCAAACAAAAACGTTCACACAGCAATTCTGTACCTTTATTTAGTACACATTCAATACAAAGGAGCTATCCTGCTACTGTAGAAGCCTTACTATGGACCAAACATGGGGTTTAAATATGTATTTTCCTCTCAAAATGTTGAAGTGCTCTTGGGTTAGCAGACAAGTGAAGCAAGGGAATTTCCACAAGTGCAAAATTCACCCAGCCAGCACACTTGACATTCAACTATGATAATATTTAAGAGAAAAACAATAGGATTCATACAATGCATACGGAAAGTTTTCAGACCCCTTGACTTTTCCACATTTTGTTACGTTACAGCCTTATTCTAAAATGGATTCAATTGTTTTTTTTTCTCCTCATCAATCTACACACAATACCGCATAATGACAAAGCAAAAACTTTTTTTTTTAAAAAGGCTGTCATGTGCCTTTTACTGAGGAGTGGCTTCTGTCTGGCCACTCTACCATAAAGGCCTGATTGGTGGAATGCTGCAGAAATGGATGTCCTTTTGGAAGGTTCTCCCATCTCCACAGAGATTGCTCAGTTTAGCCGGGCAGCCAGCTCTAGGAAGAGTCTTCCTGTTCCAATCTTCTTCCATTTAAGAATGATGGAGCCAACTGTGTTCTTGGAGACCTTCAATGCTGCAGAAATTGTGGTACCCTTCCCCAGATCCGTGCCTCGACACAATCCTGTTTCTATATATCAACTCATACACCCTGTGCCATGGTATCGGTACATCAAACATCTCTTCCCAGTTTTTTTGCCACAGCTGTCAACATCCTGGTTCTCAAATGAAAATGTTATACGTTCCTATTTGGCTATTTTTGTTCCTCTGACAGTTTTGATCCTTTATATTGGGCAGACAGACCAGTTACCCACTTCCTCCCACTGCCACCTGCCTCCTCCATTTTTGAGGTAATGCTGTAATCAAATCATTGTAATCTTGGACCTAACAGAAGATTGAGCATTCCATCCCACCAATACCTGGGGAAGGTTTTGCGATTTAGCTGATTTGTAAGCGTGTGTGTTGTGTTATTATTACTGATCGATCATTTAAACCAAAATTCCCAGCAGCTCTTATCTCTCTGCAAACATCAGTGTTTGTTTAGGCAATGTTGCTTACCCAGCACACTGGAGTCAGTGACATCAAACACACCTTGGGTAGTCAAGAAAATAAACATGTATTTGACCCAAGTCTGCTGACCTCACATGAACGGTTACGAAACGTGAGTGCAGCGGTCAGCCTGGTTTCACAAGGCTACCAAAATCAGGGCTGCCAACTTTTGGAGTGATTGAAGTGAGGTATGATATGTGAATTTCATTGCCCCCTTGCACAACCCCTATACAGGGGGACCTCTCCCAGGAACATTTGACTGTTTTAAAGCTAATTTCCTGCAATTCTACATATTAGGCCTATAACCAGGGTCGACATTGTTTATATTTTTTATAAACAAAGTGTATTCAGGATGCTTTGAACATTAAATGAACACTAAACATTTGACAACTTTCTTTGAGTTTCTTGTGGGATGAAATTTTAAGTATGCTAATAATTGTTTTAAATATATTTTTTAGGTGGTTTTTACACTGTATTCAGATAGAGAGACAGGGACACAGGCAAATGGGAGAAACAGTGGAAAGGTTGGAAGCAGAGATTGATCCCTGTTCTCAGGTGGAAAGTTGTGTGTGACAGGTGCCAGATACAACATGGCTCTGCACATGAAATACTAATACTATTGGTGGTTTGCAGTTAAGTGACCACATTTAAGATATCCAAATGCGGGACAATGGGAGGATTTTATGGGACTCACACACACACACACACTACAATCCCCCTCCCATTCATGGCGTTGTGTGTGCGAGCATTTTGCTGATGTCAACGTTGTGAACAGAGTGCCCCATGGTGGTTGTAGGGTTATGGTATGGGCCGGCATAAGCTACGGACAACGAACACAATTGCATTTTATCCAAGGCAACTTGAATGCACAGAGATACCGTGACGAGATCCTGAGGCCATTGTCGTGCCACTCTGCCGCCATCAACTGATGTTTCAGCATGATAATGCACAGCCCCATTTCACAAGGATTTGTACACAACTCCTGGAAGCTGAAAATCTCCCAGTTCTTTCAGGGCCAGCATACTCACCAGACATGTCAACTATTGAGCATGTTTGGTATGCTCTGGATCGATGATTACGGCAGCGTGTTCCAATTCTTGCCAATATCCAGCAACTTCCATTGAAGAGGAGTGGGACATTCCACAGGCCACAATCAACAGTCTGATCAACTCGATGCGAAGGAGATGTGTCGTGCTGCATGACATGATGCCAATGACGGTCACACCAGATAAATTACTGTACTGTATCACGAAGCCTTTATTACTGTCCAAATAGAGTTCTCAATAAAGAAAGAGCCTAAACAGGTGTTTGTTTTGACATGAAAGAAGAACCCCATTTGGAGCATCATAGTATCCAACCCAACCAAAACAACCATTGACTGACCAGGTCTCTCCAAATCTCCCAACAATGATCTTTCTATGGTCAATTTTAAATTAATGTTATGCTTTTTCAGCCATTCCTGAAGCTGAGACTAGAGACAGGCTACCTGAGGGCAATACCAGAACAAATTGTCTATTGATTCTGTGTCCTCACAACAAAATCTGCAGAGAGCTGTGATGTTTTTATGTCCCAAATAGTCTTGAATCTTATGTAGTTTTATATATCAACTCATACACCCTGTGCCATGGAATTGGTACATCAAAAATCTCTTCCCAGCTATTTTGCAATCTGTATGACACAGCAGTCAACATCCTGGTCTTCAAATGAAACTGTTATGCTTTCATATTTATGCTATTATTGTTCCTCTGCCAGTTTTGATCCTTTATATTGGGCAGACAGACCAGTTCCCTACCTCCTCCCGCTGCCACCTGCCTCCTCCATTTTTGAGGTAATGCTGTAATCAATTGGTTGTAATCTTGAATTGAGCAGACCTTTCCATACAAATCCAATAGCGCCATGAAAGATATAACTCTACCATTCCAATTTAACATATAATTTAAAAACAAAATACACATTTTGTATAAATACAGGTATTTTATCAACCAGCACATTTGAGTTCAACCATAATATTTGTTGTAATGTAGTTGTATCTTTTCTGGGGGCTGAAATTGAAAAACATTAGATTGTTCTTGAATAAATTCCTCTATTTCTTTTAGTTTTTCCTCTAACTTCTATCGTATCTCTGTAGTACTGTTTTCTATTTCTTTTGCTATCTACCTGTACTGTTAGTTCCAGTATTTCCCTTGTTAGTCTTGTCTCTTTTGGACAGAAACTGCTTTTTCTTTACTGATTAATATTGAATTGAATGACCTCTGAAGCTACATTTAAAAGTATCCCAAACAATAAGGGGATTTGCTGAACATACAGTACCAGTCAAAAGTTTGGACACACCGACTCATTCAAGGGTTTTTCTTTATTTTTACTATTTTATACATTGTAGAATGATAGTGAAGACATCACAACTATGAAATAACACATATGGAATCATGTAGTAACCTAAAACGTTTTTCAAAAATCTAAATATATTGTAGATTTTAGATTCTGCAAAGTAGTCACCCTTTGCCTTGACGACAGCTGTGCACACTCTTGGCATTCTCTCAACCAGCTTCACCTGTAATGATTTTCCAACTGTCTTGAAAGAGTTCCCACATATGCTGAGCATATGCAGCTTTTCCTTCACTCTGCGGTCTGACTCATCCCAAACCATCTCAATTGGGTTGAGGTCTGGTGATTGCGGAGGCCAGGTTATCTGATGCAGCCCTCCATCACTCTCCCTATTGGTCAAATAGCCCTTACACAGCCTGGAGGTGTGTTGGGCCACTGTCCTGTTGAAAAACAAACAATAGTGCCACTAAGCACAAACCAGATGGGATGGCGTATCGCTGCAGAATACTGTGTTAGCCATGCTGGTTAAGTGTGCCTTGAATTCTAAATAAATCACTGACAGTGTCACCAGCAAAGCAACCCCACACCATCACACCTCCTTCTCCATGCTTCACATATATTCAGAAATCGTCAGTTCACCTACTCTGCGTATCACAAAGACATGGCGGTTGGAACCGGTGACCATTGCTCGTGTTTCTTGGCCCATGCAGGTATCTTCATCTTATTGGTGTCCTTTAGTAGTGGTTTCTTTGCAGCAATTCGACTCTGTGAAGCATTTATTTAAATGCTTCACAGAGTTCAAGTAAGAGACACATCTCAAAATGCTTCAGAGTTCAAGTATATATTTAGATTCAAATAAGAGACACATCTCAACATCAACTGTTCAGAGGAGAATCAGGCCTTCATGGTCGAATGGGCTGCCCAAATGGGCTGCAATGTCTGAAGCTGGTAACTCTAATGAACTTATCCTCTGCAGCAGAGTTAACTCTGGATCTTCCTTTCCCGTGGCGGTCCTCATGAAAGCCAATTTCATCATAGCGCTTGATGGTTTTTGCGACTGCACTGGGGGAAACTTTGAAAGTCCTTGAAATATTCCATATTGACTGAACTGATTTGATGATGCCCCAATGAAGGTCATGATGATGTCTGGTGTAATTGGAAATGGCACATGATTCAGCTGAGAGAAGCAAAAGGCTTTTTTGATGCCATACATCAATGCATTGTCTGGATTTTCTTCCACAGCCTGATGGTACTTGTAGTTGTCTAGGTCACCCACAGTGCTCAGACGAGTGCAAAATGAGCCAGCGTCTGTCCAACAAAATGAGCCAGCATCTGTCCAGCAAAATGAGCCAGCGTCTGTCCAGCAAAATGTCACAGCAACAGGACATATCAATCAGCCAAAGAGTCTGACCATTTGTGTTTCGACTTTGAATTTCCAGACGTATTATAATAAAAACTTTTCCAAAAATGTGACGATCTCATCACCCTACTGTGCGCTCAAAGTGGAGGTCTCAGATTGTGCAGGTGTTGTTCGACTTCATATGTACTTACACTTGGTGAGTATAGTTATGTAGTTACCTGATCTTAGCTTAATGTTAATGACATACATTCCTCAGTTATGAGTCATAATGCTTGTGTGTGTATCATCCTGAGCACTGTCTCTGTCCTCCATACTCTCCTCCATACTGTCTTGTCATAATCACTGCAGCTGATCGCATAGCACACAACTTTTACATGATGACAATCAACGCCTTCCATCAATGTCATTTGTATTACAAACAGAATTGTTAGTCTAAATGTAATCTTGTATTTTTCTCTTTTGCTTTAGGTACTCCACTACCCGGCAATACATGGATGTGTGCACTGCGTTCATTCAAAAGTACCCCTCGTTGAGAGACCACAAAGGGAAGGGATATGTAAGAATTCCTCAAATGTCCTTACTCACGTTAATTCACACACCAATAACCTTTTTACGTCATTGTGCCCACCCAGACCATAATGTGCTGGCTCGGATAATTTTTCTTGTCACATTGCTATTCCATCACATTTCCAGCAGCTTAACAAGACCATCTCAAGTCTGCTCTTCTGACCTCCGTCGAAATAATCCGTCGTGACATTTCTCCTCCCCACATGACATTTGTTAAGGAGTCATGGCATGGCCTGATAAAGAATAAATACAAAAAAGAAAGGCAGCCACTTGCTCACGTTGCACAAGTACAGGAAATGCAGAAGAAGTTTAGAGAGGCAAGGGGAAAAAGAAGGCAAGGGGGGGAAAAAAAAGTCCAGATGACACCGAAAATAAAGCCCCGACCAAAATAGCCAAGGTATCTACATACAAAGAATGGCCCATATTCAGTCGAACCGCTGATCCCAGATCGTTTTTCTTTTTAAAGATCATAAATAATATTGTAATGGTGGGGGAACCTGATCCTAGATCAGAACTCAGATGCTTAGTGCATTCTAGACAGAGATGTGCTTTGTGCATCTCAGCCACACTCCTTTTCTTCTTGGACCGTGGCATCCCTGTGGCCTCCTCCTCAATGGATTAGTCCACTGAGACGGACGCGAATCATGCAGGTGTCTCATGAAGCATGGGGGGGAGGAACCCATCTTGGTCGACCAACAGCCTATCGACCAAACAATCGACTAAATTGGAGTCAGCCCTAGTGTAGGATCATAGCCACATATTCAGAGCTGTATTTGCTGGAAAGTTGTAGGTTAATTTGACACCACCTGATGATGATGAATGAACTTAACTGATGAACTTAACTGCTGCTAACTCACTCAAGGCCAAGCTATGAAAGGTATCATAGCTCAGGGATGGGAAACTCCACCCCTCATGGGCTTAGTTCTCATTTGCCCGGTACCTCATTGAATGAGAGTAATAAGAGTAATTTTGCAATAGTTTATTACATGATTGTTTTATTTATGATGTAAGCTGTTGATACGATCCTAATGGGTGGAAAGACCCTGGATCATTGTTACTCTAACTTCCGCGACGCATATAAGGCCCTGCCCCGCCCCCCTTTCGGAAAAGCTGACCACGACTCCATTTTGTTGATCCCTGCCTACAGACAGAAACTAAAACAAGAAGCTCCCACGCTGAGGTCTGTCCAACGCTGGTCCGACCAAGCTGACTCCACACTCCAAGACTGCTTCCATCACGTGGACTGGGAGATGTTTCGTATTGCGTCAGACAACAACATTGACGAATACGCTGATTCGGTGTGCGAGTTCATTAGAACGTGCGTTGAAGATGTCGTTCCCATAGCAACGATTAAAACATTCCCTAACCAGAAACCGTGGATTGATGGCAGCATTCGTGTGGAACTGAAGGCGCGAACCACTGCTTTTAATCAGGGCAAGGTGTCTGGTGACATGACTGAATACAAACAGTGCAGCTATTCCCTCCGCAAGGCTATCAAACAAGCTAAGCGCCAGTACAGAGACAAAGTAGAATCTCAATTCAACGGCTCAGACACAAGAGGCATGTGGCAGGGTCTACAGTCAATCACGGACTACAGGAAGAAACCCAGCCCAGTCACGGACCAGGATGTCTTGCTCCCAGGCAGACTAAATAACTTTTTGCCCGCTTTGAGGACAATACAGTGCCACTGACACGGCCTGCAACGAAAACATGCGGTCTCTCCTTCACTGCAGCCGAAGTGAGTAAGACATTTAGACGTGTTAACCCTCGCAAGGCTGCAGGCCCAGACGGCATCCCCAGCCGCGCCCTCAGAGCATGCGCAGACCAGCTGGCCGGTGTGTTTACGGACATATTCAATCAATCCCTATACCAGTCTGCTGTTCCCACATGCTTCAAGAGAGCCACCATTGTTCCTGTTCCCAAGAAAGCTAAGGTAACTGAGCTAAACGACTACCGCCCCGTAGCACTCACATCCGTCATCATGAAGTGCTTTGAGAGACTAGTCAAGGACCATATCACCTCCACCCTACCTGACACCCTTGACCCACTCCAATTTGCTTACCGCCCAAATAGGTCCACAGACGATGCAATCTCAACCACACTGCCCTAACCCATCTGGACAAGAGGAATACCTATGTGAGAATGCTGTTCATCGACTACAGCTCGGCATTCAACACCATAGTACCCTCCAAGCTCGTCATCAAGCTCGAGACCCTGGGTCTCGACCCCGCCCTGTGCAACTGGGTACTGGACTTCCTGACGGGCCGCCCCAGGTGGTGAGGGTAGGCAACAACATCTCCTCCCCGCTGATCCTCAACACTGGGGCCCCACAAGGGTGCGTTCTGAGCCCTCTCCTGTACTCCCTGTTCACCCACGACTGCGTGGCCATGCACGCCTCCAACTCAATCATCAAGTTTGCGGACGACACAACAGTGGTAGGCTTGATTACCAACAACGACGAGACGGCCTACAGGGAGGAGGTGAGGGCCCTCGGAGTGTGGTGTCAGGAAAATAACCTCACACTCAACGTCAACAAAACTAAGGAGATGATTGTGGACTTCAGGAAACAGCAGAGGGAACACCCCCATCCACATCGATGGAACAGTAGTGGAGAGGGTAGCAAGTTTTAAGTTCCTCGGCATACACATCACAGACAAACTGAATTGGTCCACTCACACAGACAGCATCGTGAGGAAGGCGCAGCAGCGCCTCTTCAACCTCAGGAGGCTGAAGAAATTCGGCTTGTCACCAAAAGCACTCACAAACTTCTACAGATGCACAATCGAGAGCATCCTGGCGGGCTGTATCACCGCCTGGTATGGCAACTGCACCGCCCTCAACCGTAAGGCTCTCCAGAGGGTAGTGAGGTCTGCACAACGCATCACCGGGGGCAAACTACCTGCCCTCCAGGACACCTACACCACCCGATGCTACAGGAAGGCCATAAAGATCATCAAGGACATCAACCACCCGAGCCACTGCCTGTTCACCCCGCTGTCATCCAGAAGGCGAGGTCAGTACAGGTGCATCAAAGCTGGGACCGAGAGACTGAAAAACAGCTTCTATCTCAAGGCCATCAGACTGTTAAACAGCCACCACTAACATTGAGTGGCTACTGCCAACACACTGTCAATGACACTGACTCTACTCCAGCCACTTTAATCATGGGAATTGATGGGAAATGATGTAAATATATCACTAGCCACTTTAAACAATGCTACCTTATATAATGTTACTTACCCTACATTATTCATCTCATATGCATACGTAGATACTGTACTCTATATCATCGACTGCATCCTTATGTAATACATGTATCACTAGCCACTTTAACTACGCCACTTGGTTTACATACTCATCTCATATGTATATACTGTACTCGATATCATCTACTGTATCTTGCCTATGCTGCTCTGTACCATCACTCATTCATATATCCTTATGTACATATTCTTTATCCCCTTACACTGTGTATAAGACAGTAGTTTTTTTGGAATTGTTAGTTAGATTACTTGTTCGTTATTACTACATTGTCGGAACTAGAAGCACAAGCATTTCGCTACACTCGCATTAACATCTGCTAACCATGTGTATGTGACAAATAAAATTTGATTTGATTTAATAAATACAAATACACAAACTGTTCACATAGTGCACACTTGGGTTGTGTTCTAAGGGGCACATGACACTAGGGTCTCTTATTGGACAAGTTCAGATGTTCTCTTCCCGTTTCACTTCATTTTGAACAGTTCTCTTTCGATCCATGCCAAATGAACACAACCCAAGTGTTTCCTTCTCCTACATCGATTGGTCTCCCCTGGCTGAATAGATATTGCGCTGGGTTTTCGTCCAAGTTTTAGTGCTGTACATTTATCTCATGGATTTCGGAATATCGCTTAAACTTCCAATCCGGTTGCCTGGCTACCCAAACTCCTTGCTCCGGCCAAACATTATGCCACGGAAGCGGAAGAATTCAGTTTGAGTCATCAGGCAACCAATCCGGACCTTTCCTGATCACAACCAGCGGACAAGGACCTCGTCTCCGTCTTCGATGGAGTAGAACTGCAGCGGTTTCAGGTCGTTGTCGATCTCAATCTCTTTGCCCTCCATCTGAGGAAAGACAAATGCCGTTTTAGGGAGTCCCTTCCACTGCTATGAAAGTGATACTGTACCATTGGTCTATTAAACAGATTCACATATGAGTGGCGAGTATGGTTAACATCAACATAGAAATAAAACTAGACTAGAACCCTTTACCTTTGAGGTAGTATAGGGCAGTTGCTGTTGAGAGAAAACCGCTTTACCTTTGAGCTGGTGTAGGAGAGTTTCAACTCAGCACCCGGTATCTTTAGCAGTCTGTAGAGCAGCCCCTTCACTTTCTGAACGATCATGGAATCTAAAACATATCAAAAAGAGTGTTTTATTAAAATACAATAGGTTACCGTCACTTCAATTGCTCTTACACAGAAGGTCACACACAGATGGTACCATCTCATTAAGATCTTACATGCATGATCGCCCATTGGCACAAAGAGATTGAAGAGTATAAAAGCAGTTGATAAGTGCAACTATTTATCCAAACAGCACTTCATAATTTGGCGTGCCATTTTCACATGGGTCTACAGTCAACAGCAGACAACTTCGTGCAGTGTGCATGCTGCCCAAAACATTGCCTAACAAGTGCAAACAATCCAAAGTCTGCGGTTGTTGGACGTAGAGCAAAAAACACACTGTTAAAAAAAATGTCCAACACGTTTCCTATTGCCTAGTAAAGTATCTCTTACTATAATTCGACACAGGTATCGAGGATGTTAACTAGATTTTCTTTCATTTTCAGTCCCTCAATGAAAAAAAAAAAAGACCTTTGGCACAGGTATATCCTTTTCCCACTATCGTGCTGAACGGAACCAAACTGTGCTGGCTCTGACATTTTCTTTTCACATTGTGCGTTTCAGTAACTACGCTGGCGACGAGTAACCAGGCCAGCTCAGTACAGCTTGGTTCAGTATTGTGAAGTCTTTAAAAAAAAAATGTTTTATTGGAGATCGGGGTCCCGACCTCCTTACATATTGTTATTTCAAAGCAGTCAGAAATGGCAGTATGAAAGTCGGAGTATGAAATTCTATATTATTCTTACGAACGAATGCAATTTTGATACTCTGACTCGTCTCCTGACTAAATATTTATGTGTGTTTATTGGGTCACAGCACATTACAGGTTATTATCAAATCAATTCATTCCATAACCACTTCATAATCCTGGTCTTGGGGGACACATTTTAGTGTTTGCCCTAGACAGCCGATTACACTTATTAAATGTTTGATAATAAGTTAACTAGTGGAATCAGGTGTGTAGTGCTAGGGCAAACATCCCAGGACCAGGATTAAGAAACACTGCTTTATGCAAATGTGTGCAGCCCCGGAATGTGCAACTTGACGCAACTATATAGGATTGCTAATTGCATAGCTAATTGCGTTCTTGCCTTGCATACTGTAGAAAGTAGGCTTAAGAGAAGTGAGGAGGACTCACTTAAGAGCTGATTTTTCAGTGCAAATGGCTCCTGCTTCTTCAGTTCGCTGTCTTCTGGAGCTCCGTATTCTGAAAAACAAAAGATATCGAGCCTCTGTGAACTCATTGAACTCATGATACAGGGCGGGAATTTAGGATGGCCATTATCTCTTCGTAAGAGTGACGGCATGGTGACATGGGTTGCGTTGTTATCACTTCTTTCTTGCGATATGGGTAGCAGTATGGCAGATAACAAGACATGAAATGTTTTTTTCTTCAGAAATGCCTATAGTGGAGTAGATATAGGATGGGCTGTACCACTTCTCCATCTGAAATAGGGTGTTGCAGCAGAGGGCCGGGAAAACCTCAGGAGGAATGTACCACTCGTGACTCACTCTGTATGAGACTCTGATAGCGGGGGTGCTGTGCGGTGAATTCAGCACTGGGGCGGTTCTGCTGGGGGTCTCGGTGTCCCCCAGATGCCAGCCACTCTAGCCCAAACATCTTGCAGTAGTCCAGCTCTGACCCCCTCCTGTCCTCAGGCAGGATCTACAGGTAACAGGGAAAGAGAATGGAGGATTTCATTAAGCACATCAGCAAACACTGATGGATTCATAGGGGGAGATACGAGAAGGAAACATGTATAGCTTTAAAAGGTACATTTCACAATGTCTAGATGAAACCACGTCCCATGACATGTGTAGATCCAGCTACTATACACCTCAAATATCGAATGAAGATACAGTAAGCACTGTCTAATTTCCTGGTTTTCTTAGGTGCATATCTTTTCCATTCATTTGGGATGGAGGCGTATAGCTGGATCTACCACAGCGATCACTTCACGCTTGCGCGCATTGGCTGACCATTAATGCACCAGTATAAATTGCATGCCGGCCATGTGTGGATCAACTGTAAGCTGTGTCCGTCTTTCAAACCTGGGTGTATTAAAATGGAGGACGGGGCCTCACTGTCCACCTGTTGAGGGCCTCCAGCCGGGTCCACCCTGGTGATGAGCAGCTGCATGGCAGTGCCGGGGTTCCTCTCCCGGCTCAGCAGGGGGTTCTGCCGACATGACAACCGGACCAGGCTCTGCAGATTCTCTAGCTCGTTTATTACAGACCACTGAGTGTGTGTGTCAATGAGTGTGTCAGTGAGTGAATGAGATTGTAAGAGTGCATGTCAGTGAGTGTGTGTTTGTGTGCAAATTTTATCGTTGTATGTATTGCAGTGTCAGTGTGTAAGCACAAGGGAGTGTATGTGTAGGGTTTAGAGAGGGGAGATAAAGGATTGAGTTATATGCAAAAACTTTATTCATCCCCCTACTATCTATCTTTACAGAACAAGTATTAACTTTTTGCAGACTAAGGTTAGTGACATTCACGAAATTAGTTTAGTAATTCATCATTCATATATCTAGATACATTTCATTAAAATAAAATCTCCCTTAGAAGAGAGACCTTACTCACAGCAAAAACCCAGTGATGCTACTGGTCCCTCATCTACAGTTGTGACACAGACACTGAAGCAAGCATTTAAAAAGGCAGGCTGCTTATGCATCCACATCAAAAAAATGCCTAAGACCTCACTGCAGCCCTTTCATATTACATTGCAAAGGACATGATGCCATTTCAAATTGTTGAGAGGCCTGGCTTTCTGAGGCTGATGAAGGTTGCCGTGCCTCACTACAAAGTGCCATCACGAATATTATTTTCCAAGACTGAAATCCCAAACCTGTACAACCAGGTTAAAGCTGATGTTGGAAAAAGTGTGGCTCAAGGCACATGGTTTGCTACAACTACTGACCTCTGGACCAGTGAAAGCAGGGGGTGGTTCAACCCTACATCAGCTTCACTATCCATTACCTCACCCCAGAATGGCAACTGGAATCAAACTGCCTGGAAACACAGTTCTTCCCAGAAGATCACTCTGCTCACAACAGAGAGTTTTTTGAGAACATGCTGGAAGAGTGGGGGGGGTCAACAAGACCTGGTCTGCATAACCAGAGACAACGCCACAAACATGATCAAGGCTTTTGAAGAGTTCCCAGATCTGTAGCTTGGGTGCTTTGGCCATCATTTGAACCTGGCCATCTCAAAGGCTCTGACAATTCAGAGAGTTGACACAGCAGTCAAGGAGTGCAGTCATCTCATCCAAGGCTTCTCACGGAGCCGGAAGAGAAGGAGAGAACTGAGAGAAAAGCAGGCTGCCCTCAACATGCCACAGAAGGCTCTGATCCATGATGTGGTGACCCGAAGGGGATCTACACACAAGATGCTTGAGCGTTTCCTCAGCCAACAGCAGCCAGTCTGTGCGACACTGGCTGGGGAAAGAGGAACATGACATCTGATGTCCAAGGATACCGGCATGCGTCATGGAGCAACTGCTCAGAGACACTGTCAGCCATCAAGCCTGCCCTGGACCACATCACCCATGATGTTCTGGTGGAAAAGGATACGGAGCCATCCCTGACAAAGGAGATGAAAAGGGTAATGAGAGAAGACAGTAACCCCTTTTTTTCAATTTTCGCCTAAAATGACATACCCAAGTCTAACTGCCTGTAGCTAAGGCCCGGAAGCAAGGAGATGCATATTCTTGGTACCATTTGAAAGGAATCACTTTGAAGTTTATGGAAATGTGAAAAGAATGGAGAACACCACAATTGATCTGGTAAAAGATAATACAAAGAAGGAAAAAAAAAAACATTTTGTGTATTTTTTTAACCATTTTTGAAATGCAAGAGAAAGGCCATAATGTATTATTCCAGCCCAGGTGCAATTTAGATGTTGGCCACTAGATGGCAGCGGTGTATGTGCAACATTTTAGACTGATCCAATGAACCACTGTATTTCTGTTTAAAATGTTATATCAAGACTGCCCAAATGTGCCTAATTTGTTTATTAATAACTTCATGTTCAAAATTAGACACTGCCAATATTAGATATGTCTATGTCCTGGGAAATGTTCTTGTTACTTACAACCTCATGCTAATTGCATTAGCCTACGTTAGCTCAACCGTCCTGTGGAAGGGACACCGATCCCGAAGAAGTTTAACAACAGATACACAGAGAAGGCAAAGAGAGTCATGCACATGGTTTGTTTCGTTGACCCACACTTCAAAATTAGCTTTTTAGATGAGCCTGAGGCTGCAAAAGTTGACACTGACAGCTGTGTACAGGAGGCCTTGAAGCTGGCAGCTGCACAAGTCAGGGAAGAACCACAAAGCACCAGCAGCACCTCCACCCCTAAAGTGGCATCGGAGGGGAAAGGCCTGGCTGGGTTGCTGAGAAAGATCACCTATCTGTTGCCTTGATGAGGTAAAGGGGGTCAGATTCCGACCATCCCAAAAGACAAAGTAAAAGAAGAGATCAAGGTCTACCCATCTCTGCCACCCATTCCAGCAGAAGAGGATCCACTGGTGTGGTGGAGGGGCCATGCATCAGAGCTGTCTCACCTTGACAGGGTTGCCAGGAAGCTTTTGTGCATCCCTGCAACCAGCGTGTCATCAGAGAGTGTTCAGTGCCAGTGGGCACATTGTCTCCCCTCGCAGATCACTACTTTAACCGGACAAAGTAAATATGCTGACATTTTTACATTTCATTCTCAAGTGAGCAAAGATGCATACATACAGGATGTTAGGCCAGCAGCACCTTATTTCTGTATGAAGGAGAGAACGGACATACAATCAGTGCTGTTCACTTGATTTGTTTACATATTTTGTGTTGTTATTTTAATGTCAACACCTGCACATTGGATTTGTTTGCATATGGTTGTATTGCTCTTACATGCACATTGGATTTGTTTGCATATGGCTGTATTGCTCTTACATGCACATTGGATTTGTTTGCATATGGTTGTATTGCTCTTACATGCACATTGGATTTGTTTGCATATGGCTGTATTGCTCTTACTTGCACATTGGATTTGTTTGCATATGGCTGTATTGCTCTTACATGCACATTGGATTTGTTTACATATGGTTGTATTGCTCTTACATGCACATTGGATTTGTTTACATATGGTTGTATTGCTCTTACATGCACATTGGATTTGTTTGCATATGGCTGTATTGCTCTTACATGCACATTGGATTTGTTTACATATGGTTGTATTGCTCTTACTTGCACATTGGATTTGTTTACATATGGTTGTATTGCTCTTACTTGCACATTGGATTTGTTTACATATGGCTGTATTGCTCTTACATGCACATTGGATTTGTTTACATATGGTTGTATTGCTCTTACTTGCACATTGGATTTGTTTACATATGGTTGTATTGCTCTTACATGCACATTGGATTTGTTTACATATGGTTGTATTGCTCTTACATGCACATTGGATTTGTTTACATATGGCTGTATTGCTCTTACATGCACATTGGATTTGTTTACATATGGTTGTATTGCTCTTACTTGCACATTGGATTTGTTTACATATGGTTGTATTGCTCTTACATGCACATTGGATTTGTTTACATATGGCTGTATTGCTCTTACATGCACATTGGATTTGTTTACATATGGTTGTATTGCTCTTACATGCACGTTGCTTGTATATGCACATTTGATTTGCTTACTTGAGGTTGTGTTCATTTAAACCTGCACGAGGGAAACTTTTACTTCTCATGGCCACATGGTGCCATCTTTAATGTTAATGTTATTATTTTAATGCTTATGTACACAAAGTGCATAGTGCTGCTAATTTTATTTGTTGTTTGTTGGTTTTTAATATAAAACTTGGTGAAATTATTTCAGTGTGTGTGTATCAGTACTTTTTGAACATTTCCAGCACATTTGAACAATACTGTGATAATAATACTGACAACCGTGATAATTTGTCCAAATCGTGATATGAAATGTTCATACCGTTTCATCTCCACTCACAGACATTACTCACCTCTGAAATGTTGTTGCTATTGACTGTGAGAATTTTCAGGGCAGGAAACATAGCTGTTTTGCAACCTTCAGAAGACATTAAAAAAAATACTAGTATACTCAATGACGATCTTTCGCTCTTAGATTTTTACACATTGTGAAATACCGGTCATCTATATACATGCTCTGACATCTTGATCAAATATCTCTACTGATATGTTAATTCAACTTGACTTCCGATAACAAACACACAGAAATATAACGGGAAAAAAAAAAGAAGTGTGGATGTATACTTTACCAGGCAGTGCATCATCAAACCTCAAGGTCGACAAACCAGTCTTAGACATATTTAGATTCTCCAGTCTGAAATTCATGAAAATCATGGCTGTAAAAAGGTTACACTTTATTGTAAAATTCCATGATAAATGCTACACAAGTTATTATAAATGTTATAAATGCTTATTCATTGAAATGCTAATGTTAAAAGCAAATAACGAAATACTAATTTATTAGGATAGTATGTATCCCCAAAAAATGTTTTGTTGATTATTGCTCATGAAAGTAAAGTACTCCCAAGAACTGTCAATGCACAAGTCGAAGCTAACGACAGAGCTGTGTCATTTGTCATAAGACGTAGACAAGTGTCTGTGTTGGTAGGGTTATGCTCGCTCTTACCTCGGCAGTTTGGCAATACTCAGTACGGTTCCATCAACCAAAGGGTTTGTTGAGAGATCCAAAACTGCCAAGGACTGTATAAGACATTGTTTGGCCTGTGCGAAAGAGGCGGAAATACAAGTCAGTTCTATATGTTATAAAAAAATATTTTAAAAAATTAGAAGGGAGACCCAAAACGGCTAAAACCTTACCTCTGCAGTTCAGTGAAGTCATTTTCAGAGACGTAGAGCTCTTCCAGCAGTGGCCACATGGGGGCGCACTCAAGCAGCTAACAGACCAACACCAAAGGGAGAGGGGTTAAATGTAGAGACAGCATATAGAGAAGTTTTTCTCATTTCATTAGGCCTTCACAGGTTTGCACCAGCTCGTTAATTAACATATCGTGCACTGCAACTTAATGATCTATTACCGTATTAACTGGTATAAAAACACCTTTCAAAATAAAATCAGCCTGCAAAATTGTATTTTCTTCAGATGGGATTGATCTGAATGAATCTTTCATCAATCCTCACATCCTATCTCATTGCCTCCTTCTCAACCATATAGGTGGATAAGGTCCAAGGTTCTTTCCCTCCAGCCTTCTTCTCCAATGGGTTTTGAGGATGTAAGCATAGAGGATACAAGGAATTGAGGAAATATGCATTGAGAAAGAGACCCATAATGCCTAAGGGAAGGGTACAGGGTGGTGGCTGTCACCTGAGGCCACGTGAGGGCATAGTTGGTGAGGGAGAGGACCCTGAGGCAGGGGAAGGCCCGAGGTCGCACCGTAGGGTTGGAGGGCACATGCAGTCTGTTGTGGCTGAGGGGACAGAGGACGAGAGAGAGACACGTCAGTGAGGGGATCAGAGTTTGAGAAAAGTCGGGCACAAAAACACACACCATTATTCAGTGTGATCTACCTGAGCTGAAGCTCTTTGAGTTCCTCCATCTGTTCTGTGATGGCCATCACGTCGTCCCAGCAGCACAGGAGGTTCCCACACAGGTCCAATATCAGCACGTCTGATAGTGACCATTAAGGATGCAGTAGTAGCGCACCATCAGGTAAATGTCCAATCAATGCTTCCCCCAAGCTAATTCAATTGGGTGGGTGGACCGTACATTTACTAACAGGACATGGGGCTGTATCCCAAATAACACACACATTCACTAAAGTGCACTACTTTTGATCAGAGCCCTAGTCAAAAGTAGCGCACTATATAGGGAAAATGGGTGCCATTTGGGACACAAACATGGTGTAATGTAGCTACATATCCCAGTAAGTCAAGGTCAGAAAAGTGCACTCAAGTATTATTAACATTAACATTTTGTGGCCTCCCGAGTGGCGCAGCGGTCTAAGGCGCTGCATCGCAGTTGCTAGCAGTGCCACTAGAGATCCTGGCTCTGTCACAGCAGGCCGCGACCGGGAGACCCATGGGGCGGCGCACAATTGGCCTAGCGTTGTCCGGGTTAGGGGAGCGTTTGGCCGGCAGAGATGTCCTTGTCCCATTGCGCTCTAGCGAATCCAGTGGAGGGCCGGGCGCTTGCACGCTGACGGGGTCGCCAGGTGTATGGTGTTTCCTCCGACACGTCTGTGTGGCTAGCTTCTGGGTTAAGCGGGCATTGTGTTAAGAAGCAGCGCAGCTTGGCTGGGTTGTGTTTCAGAGGACGCATGGCTCTCGACCTTCGCCTCTCCCGAGTCCGTACGGGAGTTGCAGCGATGAGACAATTGGATACCACAAAATTTGGGAGAAAAATGGGTTTAAAAATAAATAATTAAAATTAACAAAAATTATAGTTGTATTTTTTTGACATGGGCACTTGTTAACTAATTAAAAGCTACGAAATGAAAGGATACGGGGAGTGGTGTTTTGGATTTCGTTTGCAGGGCCCGGGCTGGAAACCTCACGCAACCCCAGTGCAACATCAGTGAGGTTTTCCACCCCGTGGAGAAGCACAGATGATAACAACGCTTTTCACTGAATAAGTACAGATGACTGCACATCAGAAGTGCAAATCTGTTGGAGAGTGGTGCAGTTCAACAGTCCCAATTAAAGTGCATTAGCCTACTTTTTATAACATTCTTAACTTAAAATCTATTTATTTAACCAGGGAATAGCCTTTAGGTTAGAAACCTCTTTTTGGGACCTGATACTGGCATCCTCTGGTATAGGTGGCATGCTTTAACAATATTCCTTAAGTATTACAAACAGTACATATGAAGTTGACTGTACAAACAAGCCCACTTTGGGACAGATTCCCAAAATCAGATTAAGCCTAAAAAAATACCCTCTCACTCTCAGGCTCCAAAGCCTTGTTGTCCCCTTACTTCTGTTTCTCCGAGATGGCCTCGAAGCCCACCATCTCCACCGTCCTCATGGAGATCTGGATCTCCTCTCCCAAGACCTGCTGGACCTCCATCTCGTAACGCCGCCTGATGGCTGTCAGGTAGTCCACCCCGAAGCTGGCCTTCTTGGGCCGGACGAAAGAGCCTCCCTTCGGGTGCCTTAGGTGGGGTGGCGGGGGAGAGAATCTTGGTCTGAGAGCAGCAAAAACACATAACGGCCACATTCCAAACCAAAAGTCTGTTTCCTGTTTCCTTTTTTGAGGGTGGAGACTTCATTTTTGCCAGAATTTCAATTTCTAACACGAATGAGCACAGAAATTAATCACGCAGCTGAAAAAATTACAGAAGATTTTACATATGGGTTAACAGTAATTAGGATGACACCCATGTCATGCTACCATCATGGAGATACTAGATATGGTTTATTTTACCTGCACGTGAAGTAGTGGACACCTTCATGGCTTCCATTGTGCTTGCCTCGATCAGGGTTGTCCCACTCCACACCAAGCCACAACCCTAAGCACAGAGGACTTGGTAAGTACAGACATTGAATAAGTACTTGGTTATAGTGCATGACCAAGAATAATTGTGCATTTCTCTCAAACGGTGCTGCCACACACATTGTGGATAACGCGTATGTTATTTTGCCTATTATATCGATATCCCAAGCCGTCTGTAAACTAGTTAGCTTACCCGCAGTTGGTGGTACAGTGCCAACAAACCGCACCGTGCCACGCTCCCCGTCACAAGCCACACGTCTGCCCACTGCGTCTGATGGAAGGCACTCGTCCATGGTGGTGGGTTGTGTCTGGCCAGGGACTCTCATTGAACTCACTGAATCTATAACGTTGGGTTTAAGTATACCTATATATGTGCAATGAAAAAGAATGAACAGGTAAAGCCTTCTATACTCACTTGCTGTACTTTGACAGTGCTATTTAAGAAAGCATTAGGTAATAACGTTAGCTAGCTAAAATACTTGCTGTCATGTCAACTCCCAAGAAACTGCAATGTTGTTTAGCTTTATTTGATTGGCTACTATAGTGAGATTAGCTACAACAAACATCTTCACTGCCGATGAAACACGAGGACCACGTGTCCACAGAATGGATATAATGTTATTTCCAAATATGTGTTTGAAAGTTACCTTAATCAGAGAGTTGTTGTCATATTTCGCAGCAGCATAAATAATCACAGCTCACAAACCCCGACTGGAAATAACTGAGTATGATGATGCACACGTTTGCCGTACAAGTTTGATAGATTATTAATGATTAAGTTATCGGCAATAAAACGTAATTTTAGTGCCATTATTTAAATAGCCATCATCGTTATAATCAGGTAACAATCAATGCATCTATATTTAGATCACTGGATGAAAGCCCACCCATATGTAACAGCTAGGAACATTTACAATTGCGTTGTGCATGGTAGGACATAATTAGGTGAAGGACAGATCTTCATGGAGTAAAACGTGAGTAAATAGATACATTTTTTTTGGGCATCAACACATAGTTCTAATGAGATGTTTTCATTATAACTTCCAGTACAAATTATTTGATGAATTATTTCCATGATAAAAGCACGTTTGTATAAGATTGTCTCATCATTCAAAGCAGCTGGAATCGACCATCGAGAACATTGACGTGAACTGACCATGAAAAATACACTTTCTGGAGAGAGGTTAGTCGCCATTCCACGAGTATCCGCATGTATCTAACGTTAATAATTATGTTCAATTTGTACATTGTTGGAAATACAAGGTAGTTTGGGAAACGCACACTGTATTACACTGAACATTTTTTTTTACGCAACATGTAAAGTGTTGGTCCAATGTTTCATGAGCTGAAATAAAAGATCCCAGAAATGTTCTATATGCACAAAAGTATTTATCTCATATTGTGCAC
The DNA here is from genome assembly GCF_018296145.1 of Oncorhynchus tshawytscha. NCBI lineage: Eukaryota > Metazoa > Chordata > Actinopteri > Salmoniformes > Salmonidae > Oncorhynchus > Oncorhynchus tshawytscha. The sequence continues at coordinate 6,174,250 of NC_056460.1, read as the reverse complement.
AAATTTGTTTACATCCCTGTTTTTGAGCATTTCTCTTTTGCCAAAATAATCCATCCACCTGACAAGTGTGGCATATCAAGAACATAATTAAACAGCATGATCATTACACAGAAGTATGTGGCAGGGTCTACAGACAATCCTCGACTACAAAAGGAAAACCAACCACGTCGCGGACACAGACGTCTTGCTTCCCGACAAGCTAAACACTTTCGCCTGCTTTGAGGATGCCACCGACACCCAAGGACTGTGGGCTCTCCTTCTCCGTGGCCAACTTGAGTAAGACATTTAAGCGTATTAACCCCCGCAAGGCTGCAAGCCCAGATGCTGATCCTCAACACAGGGGACCCACAAGGGTGCGTGCCCAGCCCCCTCCTGTACTCCCTGTTCACCCATGACTACATGGCCACGTACACCTCCAACTCAATCATCAAGTTAGCAGACAACCCAACAGTAGTGGGCCTGATTACCAACAATGACAAGACAGCCTACAGGGAGGAAGTGAGGGCCTTGGGAGAGGTGCCAGGAAAATAACCTCTCACGCAACGTCAACAAAACAAAGGAGATGATTGTGGACTTCAGGAAACAGCAGAGGGAGCATGCCCTTATCAACATCAACGGAAAGTTGGAAAGCTTCAAGTTCCTCGACGTACACATCACTGATGATCTGAAATGGTCCACCCACAACAGACAGTGTGGTGAAGAAGGCGCAACAGCTCCTCATCAACCTCAGGAGGTTGAGGAAATTTAGCTTGGCCCCTAAAACGTTTACAGATGCACAATTGAGAGCATCCTGTCGGGCTATATCACCGCCTGGTACGGCAACTGCACCGACCGCAACTACAGGTCTCTCCAGAGGGTGCTGTGTGTGGTCTGCCCAACGCATCACCGGGGGCAAACTACCTGCCCTCCAGGACACCTACAGCACCCAATGTCACAGGAAGGCCAGAAAGATCATCAAAAAACAACAACCACCCGAGCCACTGCCTGTTCACCCCGCTATCATCCAGAAGGCGACGTCAGTACAGGTGCATCAAAGATGGAACCGAGAGACTGAAAACATCCATCTCAAGGCCATCAGACTGTTAAATAGCCATTACTAGCCATCTTCCACCCGGTTACGCAACCCTGCTCCTTAGAGGCTGCTGCCCTATATAGACTTGGAATCACTGGCCACTTTAATAAGGTTTACATACTGCTTTAATCATCTCATATGAGCCACTGACATTGCTCAATCTAATATTTTATATATTTCTTAATTCCATTATTTTTTAGATTTGTGTATATTGACATGAATTGTTATACTACTGCACTGTTGGAGCTAGGAACACAAGCATTTCGCTACACCCGCAATAACTTCTGCTAAATATGTGTATGTGACCAATAATATGATTTGACACAGGTGCACCTTGTGCTGGGGACAATAAAAGGCCACTAAAATGTGCAGATTTGCTACAATACAAATGCCACAGATGTCTCAGGTTGAGGGAGCTTGCAATTGGCATGCTGACTGCAGGAATATCCAGAGCTGTTGCCAGAGAATTTAATGTTAATTTCTCTACCATAAGCCACCTTCAATGTCATTTTACAGAATTTGGCAGCAGATCCAACCGGCCTCACAACCGCAGACCACGTGTACGGCATCGTGCGGGAGAGCAGTTTGCTGATGTCAACGTTGTGAACAGTCTGCCCCAAGGTGGCGGTGGGGTTATGGTCAGGCATAAACTACAGACAACGAACACAATTGAATTTTATCGATGGCAATTTGAATGCACAGCGACACCATGACGAGAGGCCAATTGTCGTGACATTCATCCGCCGCCAACACCATGTTTCAGCATGACAATGCACGGCACCATGTCGTAAGGCTCCGTACACACTTCCTGGAAGCTGAAAATGTCTCTGTTCTTCCATGGTCTGCATACTCACCAGACATGTCACCCATTTAACATGTTTGGGATGCTCTGGATCTACGTGTACGACAGCATGCTCCAGGTCTCGCCATATTTATCACAGCTATTTTAAGAGGAGTGAGACAACATTCCTCAGGCCACAATTAACAGCCTAATCAACTCTATTCGAAGGAGATGTGTTGTGTTACGAGGCCACACGGGATGCAGACTGGTATTCTGATCCACGCCCCTATCTGTGACCAACAGATGCATATCTGTATTCAGTCGTGAAATCTGTAGAGTAAGGCCTAATTTATGTATTTCAATTGACTGATATCATTTATATGAACTGTAACTCAGTGAAAACGTTAATTGTTTCATGTTGCGTTTATATTTTTGTTCAGTAAATTGCTTATGTTTGTTCGCAAACAATTAGGTTGGCAGCTCATTGACACTGGATAGCCTACCTTAGTGTGTTACCTCTGGAAGTTCAGGAAATGCTTATGAAGTCATCACAAGGGCAGCAAGCTGTCTTTGTAGCAATAAATATTACATGTGTAAATATTACACGTACTAGGGCCTCACGGGTGGAGCAGTGGTTAAGGGCTGTGCCACCAGAGACTCTGGGTTCGCACCCAGGCTCTGTCGTAATTGGTCCGCGATCGGGAGGTCCGTGGAGCGACGCACAATTGGCCGGTAGGGATATCCTTGTCTCATCGCGCACCAGCGACTCCTGTGGCGGGCCGGGCGCAGTGCGCGCTAAACAAGGTTGCCAGGTGCACGGTGTTTCCTACGACACATTGGTGCGGCTGGCTTCCGGGTTGGATGCGCGCTGTGTTAAGAAGCAGTGCGGCTTGGTTGGGTTGTGTATCGGAGGACGTAAGACTTCCGACCTTTGTCTCTCCCGAGCCCGTACGGGAGTTGTAGCGATGAGACAAGATAGTAGCTACTAATAACTGGACACCACAAATTTGGGGAGAAAAGGGGGGTAAAATAATAAATAATAACATTACACGTACTTTGGCATTCATGCACCTCTAGCTACCCAACAACTGTGGTAGTGAACAAACTGCTGCTGTATCTATTAAGTCTAACATTGTTCTTTTTTCCTTAGTGAGGAGGGGCCATCTGTGGACAAATAGTCCTTGGACTATGTAGTGGGATCAGTATCAGCCAGCTTGTTTCCAAAGGAGTCTACATCCAGCTCCGGATCGTTATCTGCATTGTTCCAAGCTGCGCCAGTAGTTGACACTCTGTTCTTTGTTCCTGCTCCTAAGGTAAGCCCATAAGTCCAAGGCAAGGATGCACAGCTTGGGTCTTTTAAACGCTGCAGCCCAGCTGACTTTTTGTTTTCCAGGAAACCAAGGCCATATTCAGTAGAGAAAAGGTTCTGAAATAATGTGAAACGGAGTTCCTACCTACCCACTAAGAAACACACATTTTAGCTTTCTTTTCCAAAATGATGGGGAGGTATTACCTGGAAAAACCAACAGAACTAGAAAGCTTGAGGGCCTGAGTCGTGTACCCTTGCTAGAATCTTCTGTATTTGCCAACTGAGTGAAGTTCTGTTAAAAAAAATGTATTTCCATTCATAGCCTGAACCGAGGAGCGTGGAGTTGAAGGAAGGTGCGGTCACAAAAGTCCCGAAACACCAGAAACAAACAAAGAAAGCCGCAAAGGACAAATCAGCTGCAGACCTAAGTCTAGAAAACAGGTGAGTGATTAAAAATGAAACAATATGCTGCAAGAGATGTAGATTGATAGATAAAAGTTCTCCCTCTTGCTTTCAGAGAATGTGCGTTACAAAATGCTGACGAAGATGAACAGGTCCCAAAGATGCCCAAGAAGACTAAAAGGAAAGCTGTTGAGATGGGAGAAGGGGGTGTGACAGAGGAGGAGGAGAGGCAGACAAAAAAAGAGGACTGGAGCCCAAATTGCAGAGGAGAGGGTAAAGCAGAAACGAACAGTGTTTGTCGGCAACCTTCCTGCCAGCTGCACAAAGAAGGTAACAGCAGCCCCAGTCCTAGTTGAGTTATAAGCAGTGAACATAATCTCATTTAGGTATGTTGAAAGCAGACCTGGGTTCAAATAGCATTTAAAAGCAAATAAATGGTGATCGAAGTGAAAATACAAATATGCCTTATGTTGTTTCTGTGTTTGGTTTTTCAGACACTACAGCTTGTCTTCAAGGATCAGGGAGCGATTGAAAGCATTCGATTTCGATCAGTGGTAAGTACTCCATTCACTGTATTAGATTAATCTCATACCCATCATCAGACAATGAGTGCTTATTTGTGAGTTAGATGATGTAGGTAAGACTTTCAGGTCAATCTTCACAAGGCCACAGGGCCAGACGGATTACCAGGATGTGTACTCCGAGCATGAGCTGACCAACTGGCTTCACTAATGTTTTCAACCTCTCCCTGTCGAAGTCTGTAATACCAACATGTTCCAAGCAGACCACCATAGTCCCTGTGCCCAAGAACATGAAGGTAATCTGCCTAAATGACTACCGACACGTAGCACTCACATCCGTAGCCATGAAATGCTTTGAAAGGCTGGTCATAGCTCACATCAACACCATTATCCCAGAAACCCTAGACCCACTCCAATTTGCATACCACACCAACAGATTCACAGATGATGAGATCTCTATTGCACGCCACACTGCCCTCTCACACCTGGACAAAATGAACATCTGTGAGAATGCTGTTCATGGACTACATCTCAGCTTTCAACACCATAGTGCCCACAAAGCTCATCACTAAGCTAAGGACCCTGGGACTGAACACCTCTCTCTGCAACTGGATCCTGGACTTCCTGACGGGCCGCCCCCAGGTGGTAAGGGTAGGTAACAACACATCCGCAACGCTGATCCTCAACACGTGGGCCCCTCAGGGTTGCGTGCTTAGGCCCCTCCTGTACTCCCTATTCACTCATGACTGCACGGCCAAACACGACTCCCAACACCATTAAGTTTGATGAGCCTGATCACCAACAAGAATGAGACAGCCTATAGGTAAGAGGTCAGAAACCTGACCATGTGGTGCAAGCACAACCTCTCCCTCAATGTGATCAAGACAAAGGAGCTGATTGTGGACTACAGAAAAAGGAGGACCGAGCACGCCCCCATTCTCATCAACAGCGCTGTAGTGGAGCAGGTTGAGAACTTCAAGTTCCTTGGTGTCCACATCACCAACAAACATGGTCCAAGCACACCAAGACAGTCGTGAAGAGGGCACGACAAAACCTATTCCCCCTCAGGAGACTGAAAAGATTTGGCACGAGTTCTCAGAACCTCAAAAGGTTTTACAGCTACACTATCGAGAGCATCCTGGTGGGTTGCATCACTGCCTGGTATGGCAAGTGCTTGGCCTCCGACCGCAAGGCACTACAGAGGGTAGCGAGTACGGCCCAGTACATCTCCGGGGCCAAGCTTCCTGCCATCCAGGACCTCTATACCAGGCACCGGAGTGCCAAGTCTAGGTCCAAAAGACGCCAAAATAGCTTCTACCCCCAAGCCATAAGACTCCTGAACAGCTAATCAAATGGCCACCCGGACTAATTACATTTCACCCCCCCCCTCTGGAACGGTTCTGTTATCTGTGCATAGTCACTTTAATAACTCTACCTACATGTACATATTACCTCGACAACGGTACCCCCGCAACGTCCCAGTCAAAAGGAAAACAATAAAATGCACGTTATTTGGCTCATACTGTATTAACTTGCAGATATAAACGAATTGCCATTGCGACAGCACTTGAGGAGTGTGGCAAGGTGGAGGGGGTGAGGCTGGTGCGGGACAAGAACTCTGGAATGGGCAAGGGCTTTGGCTACATCTTATTCGAGGTAAGAAAAAGAATGCACATTTCATACGCACCCAACCTGCTCAGAGATGTGTGTGAAGCAGTTATGTATGCATTTCAGCAGTCTTCCCACTACTGAGCTGGCCAAGTCCCATACGGCAGCAGCACACAGTTTATTTTCTAACTACACCCCCTCCATCCGTACCTGCATCATCTCTAACAGCTAACGCTTTTGTTGTAGAGCATCGATGCTGTCCAGCTGGCCTTGAAACCAGACGGCTCAAAACTCCTCGGGAGGTCGGTCCGGGTGAAGAGGTCAGTGAAGAAGGAGAAAGAAGAAGAAAGTGGTGCACAGAGGTCCCAGAGGGAAAGAAAGAGATATTAAGGGTGCAGGGAAGGAGCCTACCAAAGGGGGATTTAAGGAGAGACCGGGCCAGGGCGGTCCCCAAAACAAGTCTTCCGGGAGGCCGCAGGGGAAGGGGCCTCAAATCAAAGGGGAAGCCATTCAAGAAAAGTCTAGGTGAGGCAACGAAAGCCCCCACAGGCCTCTCTTCCTTCAAAGGTGAGATGGCCGACCCAAACAGAAAAAAAGCAAAGGCACTGAAGAAGAAACTCAAACCGAGGAAAAGGAATCAGGTCGTACACATTTGATGGTCTGTGCTTTGTGCCTTTGGATGTAAATTAATTTGATATTGTTAAAGCAGATAAAATGTGTTGTACAATTAACATGTCAGTGGAGCTATATCATGAGATGGTGTGTAAGCGTTCATGACTTAACATCCATGCCTACCCACATTTCCAGTTGAAACTGTTGTTTTTTAGGTTGGGGCTATCACACCCAATGTATGTAAATACTAACATGTACAGCTGAAGTCGGAAGTTTACATCAACTTAGTTTGGAGTCACTAACTCGTTTTTCAACCACTCCACTCGGCAAGGACATCACTTTTACACAAGTAATTTTTCTAGCAATTGTTTAGAGATTATTTCACTGTATCATAATTCAAGTGGGCCTGAAGTTCACATACACTAAGTTGACTGTACCTTTAAACAGCTTGGAAAATTCCAGAAAATTGTGGCTTTAGAAGCTTCTGATAGGCCAATTGACAGAGTCAATTGGAGGTGTACCTGTGGATGTATTTCAAGGCCTACCTTCAAATTCGGTGCCTCTTTCCTTGACATCATGGGAAAATCAAAAGAAAAATCAGCCAAGACCTCAAAAAAAATTGTAGACCTCCACAAGTCTGGTTCATCCTTGGGAGCAATTTCCAAATACCTGAAGGTACACACAATAGTACGCAAGTATAAACACCATGGGACCACGCAGCCGTCATACCACTCAGGAAGGAGACGCGTTCTGTCTCCTCGAGATGAACGTACTTTGGTGCGAAAAGTGCAAATCAATCCCAGAACAACAAAGGACCTTGAAGATGCTGGAGGAAGCAGGTACAGTAAAACAAGTCCTATATCGACATAACCTGAAAGGCCCCTCAGCAAGGAAGAAGGCACTTCTCCAAAACCGCCATAAAAAAAAGCCAGACTACGGTTTGCAACTGCACATGGGGACAAAGATTGTACTTTTTGGAGAAATGTCCTCTGGTCTAATACAACGGTTTGGCCATAATGACCATCGTTATGTTTGGAGGAAAAAGTGGGAGGCTTGCAAGCCAAAGAACCTCATCCCAACCGTGAAGCACAGGGGTGGCAGCATCATGTTGTGTGGGTGCTTTGCTGCAGGAGGGACTGGTGCACTTCACAAAATAGATGGCATCATGAGGGAGGAAAAATATGTGGATATATTGAAGCAACATCAAGACATCAGTCAGGAAGTTAAATCTTGGTCGCAAATGGGTCTTCCATATGGACAATGACCCTAAGCATACTTCCAAAGTTGTGGCAAAATGGCTTAAGGACAACAAAGTCAAGGTATTGGAGTGGCCATCACAAAGCCCTGACCTCAATCCTATAGAACATTTGTGGGCAGAACTGAAAAAGCATGTGCGAGCAAGGAGGCCTACAAACCTGACTCAGTTACACCAGCTCTGTCAGGAGGAATGGGCCAAAATTCACCCAACTTATTGTGGGAAGCCTGTTGAAAAGCTACCTCTAACATTTGACCCAAGTTTAAATTGTTTAAGGCAATGCTACCAAATTCTAATTGAGTGTATGTAAACTTCTGACCCACTGGGAATGTTATGAAAGAAAGACTATTCTGACATTTCACATTCTTAAAATAAAGTGGTGATCCTAACTGACTAAGACAGGGAATTTTTACTAGGATTAAAAATGTCAGGAATTGTGAAAAACAGTTTAAATGTATTTGGCTACGGTATGTAAAACTTCCAACTGTACGTCTATGGTCCCACCTAATGGTAGGGAAAACATTCATTAACTATTCTGGACATTAACATCTGAGAGACTAAATAAAGTTTTAGAAGCAAGTGTCATTTACCTTTTTATTTTGATTTCTTACAAAGAGGAACAACCTCTTAATGACCTAACAGAACATTCAACCACTTTCTAAAGTATCTGCATGTCGGACTGAAATCAAAACAATAACTTAAATACAATGAAGCAACAACATTGAGACAGTCGTTCAATTTCCTTGTTCCTCCTACATGTGATCTAAGAAGTTTGTAGAAATAGGTCTTAATACAGGGGCTATATGTATCAAGTAGGAATGCTTTTTTAGGATCCATTTCCCTTTTAGATCACAATGAATAAGAATGCATGGGCAGGGGGGGGACCTGATCCTAGATCAGCACTCCTACTCAAGATGCTTAATACATATGGTCCCAGAGCTGTGTAAACGTGGGAGTGGTTGCAGGGATTGTATTGTAAATGCTGAGAAATGCTTTGCTACATCTTCCAGAGACCGACCACTAAGAGAAGCAAAACAATGTATTTTTCTAACTACATATGAATCCAATAAAAATGCTGTCCGATGGGCATTTTTGATTGGTTGCTGCAAATCACGATATGGTAATTTGATGCGACCAATAGTAACACACGTGTGGGGGACGGGTTCATGTTTCTTTCATTTGGACATCAGCGAAAGAATGTTCAATACCATTCAAAAAGTGAGTAAAAAAAAGTTAACCTCTTATCCTGACTTGTCTAGAAAATTGGTTATAGGAGCCCCGGGATTAACTTTCCCCTAGGTACCGATCTAGGATCACCTTCCCCTCCCCAATCCTGACCTTAACGATTAGTGGGGGAAATACAAAACTGACCCAAGATCAGCATCTAGGGGCACTCCGTTATAGGAGGGTTCCGAGGGGAAATTTCCAGCGACGATCCTCATTCTAAGTCCTCTTCATTCAAGCTACCTTGTGCGCTCACAATACGCTGCAGGAAAGAGGGAAATAACATCAAATTCTAAAGCCATAAACATGCAAAATGTGTCCAGTTTCCACTTCGTTGTTGATCTCGGACCATAATCATAAAAGAGTCAGAGTAGAAGTGCTGATCTAGGATCAGGGCCCATATTCAAAAAGCATCTTCTCCTACTCAGATGTTTTATGAATACGGGCTCAGGTCCCCTCTGTCCATGTTCTTACTCAAGGTAAAAACTGGCCCTAAAAATCAGCACTCCTACTCTATGGTTGAGACAACAGCCCCTGAAAGGACTGAAGATTGTTAAACAGTGTGGTGGGTGCCTTTCATCGTGTTAGAAAGACCATCATAATTTTTGACAAGGTTTGATAGGTAAAAGCAGTATGCTGGATCTGTACTCGGAGGCACATCCACCTCCACCAAAAGTCATGAGCTATGTTTCAGTCTCAGACATGTTTGTTACCTAAACTCATTCTTGAAAAAAAATGGTGCCGATAGTGGGCAGCCGTGCTTCTATCCCCTAGGCAACGGTGCAGTATTTTTTATATAAGCATTTCGCTACACCCACAATAACATCTGTTAAACACGTGACCATTTTTTTGTTTTTTTGAATCAGATTGTACTTCTGTCTAGCATATAATACAACTGGTTTTAGGGCTGGGCGAGATCTAAATTTGTTTTTGCTAAATGTTCAGATGCCTGTATCGCAGGAATCTACGTTTTTATTATTTTGATGAGCTTACGTCTTTTTGGTCTCATCTCCTTCGCTCCTTGTGCACCTTCCCACTAGCACACAGACACCAAGCCCCTCACAACAAAGACGAAAGAAACTGCTTGTTGTCATAGAGGAAGTTAAAACTCGCTGTTTGCAGCATTTGAGGTTTGGTCCAACAGAACCAGTCATAGGAACACCGAAATGCTAAGACACTTTTACTGAAATAGACGAGAACTTAACCTTTCTGTGGGTCAACTCTCAATGTAGTACAGAGCAGACCCTACTAAAATGAGTATCAGTGAATATGATGGTGGAAAATTCATGCTCAGTCTGTCACGCGCTGTACCGCTAGCAGCATTTTAGCCACAGACTTGTGTGCTAGCTGTGTAGTCTGTGTTTTTAGAAATGTGCATAAAAATACATTTACATTAGGAATTGGAAACTCATTCTCATTCTGAGAAATAAGCATCGGTTTATCCAGGTAGGCCACTTGATTTCGATATCTAAATAAGTTCAACTGTTCTACCTTGTTGGCTAGCAAATAGATTCAAGTTGGTCAGACTTGAAATAAACATTAGCTGGCTACTCACTAGCACGTGGGTTTGTGCTGGAGTGATTTTACGGGACCTGTGTTAAATTTTCTATTATGCCTGCTACAAGAAGTTGGTCATGGTGCATGGTTCTGGTTAAATGTGTAAAAAATAAATACATGCAATTTCATAGACAGACATGAAAGACAGATCAATTATATATTTTTTTTTAAGTAGGTTAAACTATTAATCAAATAATTAAATTATTAGTCAGTCTTATGGTTGTGGAAAGATCATATTTAGCTTAGTTATAATTTTACAAGCCCTGAATTCAGTTAAGATTATTGCTGACTGTTTGAAATGAGGTGTATTGACCTTTAACTGTGCAACAAAGCTTAGGGAAAATGTTTACAAATAAAAATCAAGGTATATTGTGACTCACCAATGTTTAGAAATAAAGACACAATTTTTAGGCCATATCGGCCAGCCCTAGTTGGTTTCCGCTTTCTTGCTTGAATACACTGTAAATTGCTCTGAATAGAAGCGTACCCGCTGCAGATGCGGGCACTAAAAAGTTATTTGGTCAAAAACTATCTGTAGCAGACTGTGTTGCACACATTGTGGCAATGGTTATGCTAATAGCACAGCGCAACATAACTTTTCAAAACCTGCAACTGTAAATGACCCTGAAATGTATGAGAGGCACTATACCTGGCTGATGGTTAGTGTTGGAGTTGTTACACAAGCTCAATTTTGAATAGGATTGCAGTTCTGACTACATATTAGATACATTAGCTTCCTTGCTTGTATGCACTTACTGTAAGCAGCCCAGGGTAGGAGTGTTTGCTAAATGACCTTGAAGTAGAGAAAAGGACTGTACCTGGCTGATGGTGGGCAGTTTGGTGAGTAGCATCTGGAAGACTGGTGGAGGGAGAGTCTGCTGCAGCACCTGGAGAAGCTGCTGGGGCTGGCCGCACACGGCGATGGCGTTGGTCAGGTGCTCGATGCCGTTCTCGTAATCTCCTATATCGGAATACCAAGCGCAAAGAGGTTTAGATTGACAAAACGAGCAGTACATTATATGAAGAACAGTGTCGTTACTCTGGTCAAAAGTAAATTAGGTAGTGCATTATGGGGCACAAGGTGTCATTGCACTGGTCGAAAGTAGTGGGGGAGGATGTCAATGCTTTGGTCCAAAGTAGTGGGAGGAATATGCAGTCATCGCTTGGTAAAAAGTAGTGCACTATATGGGGGTCATCGCTTGGTAAAAGTGCACTAGCAGACCTATATGGGGAATAGAGAGTCACACACAGCCTAAGTGATGTCAATGTAAGCAAGACTGGTTTACCTTGAGCCAACAGCTCCTCTCCCAGCTGAATCTCCTCCAGGAAGAACTTCTGAACCGCCTCAGCATCCTTCAGGTCTGGGAGCTGCAAGAGTTCCACAACACACACTTTTCTTTTCATTGGTCAAGAAATAACTAAAACATAGACAGGTGGAAAAGCTCTTGTCGATGGCCTATGCTCCAGGAAGAATAAAATGCCTATTCACATGAGTCGGGGCAATCCGCCGAGGCTTCGTCAGGTGTAAGGTAAGAGTTCAATTTAAGTGAACTCTTAACGCACCGCCTAGCTCAGCACAGCCGTTCTTGCTGGGTTTGCACTTCCTCCATTGGAAAACAATGGCTTGTTCGCCACAGAACCATTCTTGTACGAGTCAAGTATGTGGGCCCTATACAGTAACAGATTTTGGAGAGAAGAGTGTAGTCGAGTAGGTCTGTTTCCATTGGGGAGCTATACAGTTGTGTTGACTGAAATTCGGTACCACTGTACAGACAAAAGGTTTAATAAATGCACTAATTCCAGTCTCAAATCAGTCATACCCAGCCATCACCTTGCCGTGTCCCAATACATGCCAGTGAAGATATCCTGTTTATTCCACTTGAGGTCATTGGAGATTATTTTCCACAAGGTATCATCTGAAGTGTACTAGACATGACTTCTTTAGACGTGTGTTCATTGAGGAAGAATAGAAATAGTACCTTGAGGGGATTTTACTCACCTTTGACAGTCCTGTCCCCTGTTTTGCAGCCACCTGATTTCTCCTCCCTTGGGCAGAGGTAAACACAATCACTGTTAATATAAATAGCTTTGGGGATTGCTCCTGTTTGTACTTAGACAACTTAGTTTCTCAGGCAATCCTACAATGCAAGACTATGATTAGGAACAGTAAGGAAGTCCCATTAACATCCTAAATTGACACCCTGAAGTACAACTTCGGCTTTGAACAAAGCTCCAAAATAATCCACACACCTTCCCTTGATAAAGTGGTTTACCCAGGTCAGAATCAGGAAATACTTAAGTGTAGCTGCTAAATAGCAAGTGTCAACTAGCCAAACAATCCTAGTTATTTTTTTCTGATAGAGTGATTAACTACCAGAGTGGAAGGTAAATTTAAAAAAGGCTAACAGAGGAACATGGCTCATTCAATTGCAGTAAAGCAGGTGTATAAAGTATTGTGGCCAGCTAACAGCCAAAATTTTAGACATTTATTTCTCAATTGAAATGGACCATTATTTATTAACTGTCTGTCCCTGGTGTGGTAACTTTTTTTTTTATGTGAATGCAAGGCACTGTTTTGCATTTTATTTAGTTTTTTTTTTCAAGCAGCCAAAATCCATCTTTCATACTGTAGTCCAGCTACAATTGTAGTCTAGTTAATGTGGGACTGGAATGTGATCTGTATAGGATTTTTATTGTAACATGCATCCATATGTGTATTCTAATTGGCTCCAATTGTAGCTGGGCTACAGTATGAAAGATGGATTTTGGCTGCTTGGCAAGCTCTATGTCTGATATGGCTAGTAGCCTAGAATGGTTGGTTTAGATTACATAACAGTTCAAAACACACCATCAATGAATGAATCAGGGTAGGTGCAGCTTTCCATGTCTGAATTCAACTTAACAGAACGCTTGTGAGTGAGTAGGAAGTACATGAATACATGATAAAGGAGGTAGTTAGCAGAGAAACGCTCAACTCTATAAGAGAACAGAGTTGAGTTGCTATGCGCTAGTTAGGTGCAGGACTTTTGGGGTTAGCAGTGCGCTGACAATGAATCAGATCTAGTGCACAAATCATTAACGTAACCATGCAAGATTCTATAATTCGCCAATTGGGAATAGTTATTGGGAATAGTTAAACGAGTTCGGCCTGGCTCGGGCATTTAGTTGCACGTCAGGTCTCCCAAATAGAGACCGGAGCGAGTTGCAAAAGACGTGGACAACACTCACGTTCTCGCAGCCTGTTCTTGAAGTTGGGGTCACTCCGTCTTTTCCTGTCGAAGTAGATGCAGTAGCCAACGAACAGAGCCCCGCAAACACCGGCGGCTATCGTGCTCGATTTACCGCCCATCATCACTTCCGAAATGGTTGATATTTCTATGTTAACAAAGAGAATATTTCAATTTTGGCTTATATCAAAGGTGGTACATGACCTCACACAGTCGCAAGTTCGCAGCAAAAAGGACCAGTAGGACCGCTGACTAATTTGACAGCTAGGGTGTCCGCATTGAACGCCTGATCGAAAATAATACACATTTAATTCCCAATCACATGATATCTCCGATAGCGTATGCATTTGATTGAATATAAAGTGTTGTATGTTGAACCCAGATGGGGGGGGGGGTTAGGATTTCTTTAAATCAATGTAAGTAGTATTGGATCGCATTGAAATGTAAGTGCCACATGGGAGCAGTAGCAATTCATCAAAAAAAGAAGCAGCAGGCTAATGATTACGTTTGATACAATTAAACAGTATTTTCTCCAGAGTAAGAAAAATAGAAACAATTCAGCTACGACTATAGGTATTTTGACTAATCTGGGGTAGACTACACAGCAGCAAACAATGGCCAAGTGAAATATTGAACAGTAGGCTACATGGTGTGGCACAATCATTTAGACTAGTAAGACAACATGTACAATTTTGCTTTCACTATGACCAATTCATTTATGAAAAATGATGCCAGTTGCTCTGAGCCTTGCTCCTATGCCTGTCTGGCCTTAGTTTGCACTTTTCATCTCCCAGATGATAGCTAATCCCTAGAAGTGCTGCTCAACAGAACAGATGGTCAACTGCATTACATGTGCAAGGCCAGGCAGCTGCAAAAATATACCACCTTGACTATTAGGCTTCTGAGGGCACATGCTCAGACCTGCAGTAATACAAACCATCAGGCATGCACATCCTTACATGGATTATATCCTCACCAGACTGTGTCTGGTATTGCGTGCACCTTTGCCTTTAAATGGCATTCAATGTCGTTCTGCACCCCTGCACCATTTCTGTGGCTGGTTGTTGTTGTTACAGTTTAATAAAGGAATAACTGAACCTTAGAGATTGGCGTCATTGACCACACGTCGCCAGTTGACAGGATTTTGGAAGAGGGTGTGTGCTTTTGAGGGGGTTTCCAGTTAAGCTGTGGGTGTGTGGTTGTGTGCGTGCATGTGTGTTTGTACAAGTGTGTGTTTGAACAAGCGTGTGTACACCTTCATACCCGTACTTATGTCTCTATGTGTGTGTGTATGTGAGCATGCATTGCATGTGTACTTCTTCATTTGTGTGTGTATGTATCAGTGGAGGCTGCTGAGGGGAGGATGATTCATAATAATGGCCAGAATGGAGTGAGCCGTCCTTCCCTCAGCAGCCTCCACTGGCATGTGTGTGTATGTGCGTGAATGTGTACACTTGTCTGTGGACAATTTACATGGTAGGAGGATTACCCGTCTGCCCTGTCGTCTCTCTCGCCAGCGGCTTAGCAGCTCGCACCTGGCATGCAGCTGGCTGAGGGTTTGGCGAAGAATTCACCCCTCAGGGACATCTAGCTCCGCCAGTGCCCGGGCTTGACGTGTCGCTGCTTAGCCAGAGGCTCATCGTCTCGCGGCGGTGGGTTATTATTACCATTACTCAATCGTTCCTGGAAGCTGCTTTGGAAGCCCTACTGTATGTGATCCCAGTGCTTGTGTGTTCGGAGGTCTCCTAATCCATGCCGTCACCCCAGGCCACATTATACATGTCTGTAGCAATTCCCTAGGAAACAAGTACTCTTGTCATTTGCTGGGACTCAGACAGATCTCATGTCCTTATGTCGATGTGGGTTGGAGGTTTGGACAGAAAGACCATGACACACACATCACACACACACACACATGTTTAGGGATGTTGTACAAATAATGGTTATTGCAAAACTATCTATCAATCAGATAGTAGAATTATGTGAGACTTTAGGGTTTATAAAGAGAACCAACCAATGGGGATGCTTTACCGACTGATTCCTACATATCTCTCTTAAAACCATTTATATAGGTATAACTTTTACTGTTCTCCTGTGTGTGCTAAGGTTGGCAATAAGACAGGAGACACCCTGCAGTTGCTTATTGTGTAGTATACGAGCCTCACTGTGTACCTTTATTGACTGTGCACATAACACTATTAAATTAATTAAGCATGCTCCATAAAGGCTAGGTAATTAGCATGCTTGGGCTCCTAATCCAATCAGTGTGCATGATGCTGCACGGTGAGCTCATCGCTATATGACATTCACACCCATGCTGACTCTGCACATTTACTGTAAAACCTGGCACGGCGACTTGCGTATGTGAGTGCAAAAGCAATTATCCTCTTCTGCCCTGTCATCTTCCTTGGAATGGTGCTCGTACTCCTCTGTTGCCATGGTTTCAGACCAGAGAGGTAACTATGGCAACACTGTTGGTATTCCCCAAAGTGGCAGAGAGAGATAAGATGGGGGGGGAGAAAGCTGTTCAAACATGACAGGATTTGTATTTATTTTTTATTTCAGAGCAGCTGAATAAGGCAGACACACACACACACACCAAGCCAGTGTTTTTGAGTGGAGATTTGCACAAGGGCTCCAGTGAAGGAAAGCTTGCAGGGACCAACAGAGAAGTAATTATTTTTACCCTGGCTGCAGCTGCTTTTCTGTGTGTCTTGGCAGCCCTGGCTCCAGCAGCAGAGAGACAGGCCAGGAGACAGGAACTGAAAAAAATCTTCTTGGAATAAAATATAGAACGTTTTGAATCGCGGCCCAGGAACGTCCCATAAAACTGGAAATGGCAGGCCTACCCTGTATTTTCCATGAACCCTGTGCTCTCCCCATTCCAAAGGCTATGTCATTAGATGTGTTTTCAAGGGAGAAACACATAGTGGAACCAGGAATGGAGGGAGGAGGGAGGATGGCAGGCTTGCCAAGTCTCTGAGCCAAGTGGGGAAGAGAGAGACTTTTCTGTTTAGGGTGTCTGAATGGGGGAGAGAGTGCTGACTGAAAAGGAATGGAAAGTGAGAGAGAGAGGGAAGGAAGGGAGAGAGAGAGAGGTAAAAGAGGACCGCTTGTGTTAGCATGGCGTTGCGCCCCAGGACCCCATTAGCTAGCTCTCTCTTCAGCTCTTGGCATCGGCATAGGCGGTGGAGGTTTTATCGGCGGCTGTAAGTGAACCATTTCTCCCTCCCTGCAGTGCTCCAACTAGTCCTCCATGTTGAAATCACCACTCCCTCCCTCTGGGGTCAGTAAGGGGAAAGTAAGCGCTGGCGGAGGCGGCTGGCTACAGCTCCAGCCAGTTTCCTTCCCTTTCCCTCCACCCTTCTGGGTGAGTGGAATCTCTGGACGGATATGAGTGCAACAGAGTTCTGGCCAGTGAGAGTTGGCTACCATTTTATCTCCAAAAGTTAGCCGAGTTAGCTCCAGGACCAAGAGTTAGCTTTCAGGCTATTTAGCATTTTAGAATGACCTTTATATTCTGAGTTAGCTCCTGGATTATCATTTGGTTGTAGAACTTGAGACATAGTTTAGGGTTTGAGCTGTTATGGAGCCAAGGAGGAATAGAGGGGTTTGATAAAAGAGTGGAAGATAGAGGGAGCTATTTGGCATGGTGAGAGAGAGAAGAGGTTGCTGAGCCGAGGCAGACAGTCCATCACCCTTCAGCTGTCAATAGGGGTAGCTGCTGCTCCAGCACAACATTCACAGCACCACCACACACACAGAAAAACACACTCGCTCACTCAAACACTAACACACACCCACACTCAGAGAAACACACACACTCCCAAAACAAGATAACTTTCAGCTGAAGTAATGGGTGAATGACACTAAAAAAGTAGTATTCTATGAATAAGTTATATCAATACACACAACCCACTGGGCACAGATGTTAGTTCAATGTCTAGTTTCGATTTACATTTGGTTGAGTTGTCAACTAACATGAAATCAACAAAAGTTGTGTGGGAAAAAATATGAAATTCCCTTAAGTTGATGACTTTTTTTCAAATCCAATCAGTTTTCCATATTGATCCAACATCATCACAGTGACTTTTTTTTTGATTGAAATGACTTGAAAACAACGTTGATTCAACCCGTTTTTGCCCAGTGGGAAGTTTAAGAGTGGACAAAACAAGGCTTTGGAAGTTAGTATTTACTGCTAACTCTACAGGATTGTATTAATTGTAAACAGCAGATGCTTTTCTGTCATTGCTGCAGTTTAGTACAAAATACAGATTCTTACACTTGGGGAATTACCATCAGGCACATCTCAACCTATAAACCTACTTTCAGTGTTAATCTGTGTATGTTTGTTTGTTTTCTTGGCTCTCAATTCCATAACAGGATGCTGCAGGAGCTATAGGGAGAGAGTTCTTGTTAGCACTGATCTATGCTTATGAGAAACATCTCCTATGGTCAGATCAAAGATTGAGTCCTGGTAAGTTGTTCCTAGATCTGCTCTTGGGTGGCAACATACATCTACCCCTAGCCCTATTCTGCGGCATCTGGTTAGTAGTGCTAGCTTCCTATAGCGTCCCTGTCTGCTGTAGCCTGGTTAGCAAGCTAGCTAGCTATATCGTCTCTCTGCCATCACGGCTGCCAGGCCAAGCACGCCCGTAGGAAGGCCTTGGCAGCGTCCGCTGTCTGTCCAGATGGCTGGGGATGGGCAGCTCAGTGTGACGCCTCCGCCTTAGATGTCTCTGATGATTAGACCCTCTTTGAAAGAGATAGACATCCATTTACATGGAGGCTCTTCTCTCAGCATACCAATTGGCCTCGGAGGTCCCACTCGTCTTTGAAGTATAGCTATCGTGTTGTCGCTATATAATGTAGCGAGAGTGTTATTTTTGTCTTAGTGGTTGAACATATTATTTTTGTTGTTGTTGGGTCATCCGCCAGATCTGCTTTGCTTTGTGGTGAGAATACTGAGTATAGGTCAGCATCCACAAATGTTTTGTCCACAAATGTTTTCCTTCTCTATGTGTCGAGAAGGCATCAAACAAAGGAAATAATTTGGGCACAAGAGGAGGAAGTGTGCCGGGCAGCTTGGCAGGTAGCAGTCTGGTTGAAAAGGTGGCTTGTCCCAGCCTGCCTGGAGGTGGGTAAAACCAAACAAACAAGCAGACGGATCAGGAGATTAATATTTAAAACCAGAGTGGGCCTTAGCGTTGTCATGGGATACCCACCGTGCAGTGACATGCAGCGAATCTCTGCACTCCTCAACCTTAATGAGGTTGTCTGTGAGCTTTTAGCGGAGTTTCCCGTCGTCAATGATGTAGCCAGACACGCTGCCTTTAGTTTAGCACACTGTACCAGGAGAAAGGAGGGGGAGGAGTGCTAGAGGGGTGTTATAAAGAGGGGCTCTATTCAGGAAATGATGACGGACCTCTGGGCTTTATCAACACACAGGCCAAGCTGTTGTTTGGATTCCCCAGCAACTGTTTTTTGCATTTTATTTCTGTGGGATTCAGTGGCAGGGGGAAAAATGTAAACATGGTTGTGGCTGTGTAGTGGCGGAAGCAGCCATATTGCTTGGGTTCATATAATGTTGTTTACCTTACCATTTCCTGGTGACAGGAATGCAAAGCTTTTACATGGTTTGTAGCAGTGGCGGTTCTAGCTTGTATGGCTTCCTGGGTGAACCCCCTTCAGCCCCCCAAAAAAAAAAAAAAAGCAGCATTCTGCACTAACTGTAATTTCTAAGCAGACATTTGGAACAACACAAATAATACATCATAACATTTAAAACTTTATAAATATACAAATACATACAAAAATTAGACTCATAAATATCAAAAAGAAGTAACAAAGGCAAATAGAAACAAATTTGTGTTGATTTGGCACTCGAGCATCAAAACATTACCCATCCCCCAACACTGTCAAGACTAAATCAATTCACCTTGGTGGTGTGCAGATTGGTTTTATATTATTCTTAACGATTTCGCACAAACCAGAAAAAAATGCTACAATATGTCTGTGAAACTATATATTATTCACAGTATTTCGTAATGTGACTGATTTTACTAACTGCATTGGTACTGTATAAAGTTAGAGGTCCACTATTTGATAGACTCCCCCGCTCCCCCTACCTCGGGCTTCCAGTGGGGGGACCTGAGGTCAACCTACCCACGCCCCCCTCCCCATCTCGTACTTCTGAGGGGGAGACCTTCCCAGACCTGCCTAGCTCACAATCTAGAATCAGGGCGCACACTCCGACAAGGTTAATTGACCCACAGTCCCACACGGTGACATGATATCATTGACGTGACATGCAAATGGGCAATTGAAAACCGATTGGGCAAACGTCACCATTTAGATTGTTTTTGTGCGGGCGACCCGTGCCGCCCCCGGCAAGACACCGCCCTGGGCAGCTGCCCATGTCACCTGCCCATGTCGCCTATACCTAAATCCGCCACTGGTTTGTAGTATAAGGTTGCAAAAGGATATTTCGGAGCCATGCCGTGTCATGCCCATAAGTATGATTCAGAATAGTGTAGACATGATTCGATTCAGAGTGATGTGTGAGCAATAGCGTCCACCTATGGCCGATAGAAATGGGCCATCAGGCTACATATGTGGCCAATAGAAATGGGCCATCAGGCTACATATGTGGCCAATAGAAATGGGCCATCAGGCTACATATGTGGCCAATAGAAATGGGCCATCAGGCTACATATGTGGCCGATAGAAATGGGCCATCAGGCTACATATGTGGCCGATAGAAATGGGCCATCAGGCTACATATGTGGCCAATAGAAATGGGCCATCAGGCTACATATGTGGCCGATAGAAATGGGCCATCAGGCTACATATGTGGCCAATAGAAATGAATGTATATGTCTAACATGTGTAATATCCCAGTCATAGCTTGGGATATGTAGCAATGAAGTGGGAGGGGGGTAGAATAGAGGGGTTAACCAGGGGCTCAGGAATGTCGGAGTCTGACCCCCTAACCTCCCTCCCAGATTTATCGGGATCAGTGGGGAAGAAAAGAAAAGAGGCCTTATGGGAACATAATGGCACTCCTGTGAAAAAGTGGGAGAAGAAAAGAAGAGAGAGCTTAAGAGGTGTAGAGTACATACCAAGGAGGTAGACCTACTTTAATGTTAGGACAGTGACCTTTTTTGAAAGGGGCACCACCAGCCAGTGAGTGCACAAAAGAAAGAAAGAAAACAATTGGACTGGTCCGCCTCTCTTTTGATCTTGACACCTTTCATTTGACTGTCACAATATTGGTTGACTTCTACATTGGTTGACTTCTACATCCCAGAAAAGCCCTCAACCGCATTCCCCTTCCACTTACATCCCCTCCTCCACAAAACAGTTCTCAGACAGTCACCCCTATCACTACCTCCCTCCACCATCTCTCTATCCTTTCCTCATGGCCGCCTCAAGTGAGTTAACATTTTCCGTGCCCTCCGACCTCCCGTTAGCACATGGCAATGATTTCCCACCGCATTAAAGGAGGGCTCTGGTGGTTACCCCAGACTTAAAGGGGAGCTTCGGTGGATTCCAGATGACCGGGCCACCCCTTCCCACATCACATGTGCGCCGTCCGGGGAGGAGAAAAAAAAGAAGGGGCATTTCAGATGGAATGTATGTTCGAAAAATGTAAACCCATTTAATCTATCCCGGGATTGGCTTGAGTAAAATACCCAGTTTTTTTTTTTTTTTACTTTGCGGGGTTTCAATCGTCATTGAAATGACTAAAACCGATTCAAAACTGCGTAGAAAAGATAATGGACTAACATTTTATAGACTCTTCACTCTGTGTAGTTTGCTAACTCATCAAAATGAAAGCTAGACAGTCAGGGAGCCCCCAGGGCCACATTTGTTTTATACACCTGCTCTAGCCCATGCCTCCATCAATCCAATGCTTTTAGATTTCTGGGAAATAGTTGGATTTAATATTTACAAGTATATCATATCAAAAATCAAATCAAATTTTACTTGTCACATGAATACAACAGGTATAAACCTGACAATGAAATGCTTACTTACAAGCCCTTAACCAACAATGCTTTAAATTAAAAAATGTAAGTATCAAATAATTAAACAGCAGCAGTAAAATAACAATGGTGAGGCTATATACAGGGTGTACCGGTACAGAGTCAATGTGAGAGGGCACCGGTTAGTCGAGGTAATTGAGGTAATATGTACATGTAGGTAGAGTTAAAGTGACTACGCATAGATAATAAACAGAGTAGCAGCAGAGTAAAAGAGGGGTCTGGGTAGCCCTTTGATTAGCTGTTCAGGAGTCTTATGGCTTGGGGGGTAGAAGCTGTTAAGAAGCCTTTTGGACCTAGACTTGGGGCGCCGGTATCACTTGCCATGCGGTAGCAGAGAGTCAGTCTATGACTAGGGTGGCTGGAGTCTTTGCCAATTTTTAGGGCCTTCCTAAGACACCGCCTGGTATAGAGGTCCTGGATGGCAGGAAGCTTGGCCCCAGTAATGTACTGGGACGTACGCACTACCCTCTGTAGTGTCTTGCGGTCGGAGGCCGAGCACTTGCCATACCAGGCAGTGATGCAACCCATCAGGATGCTCTCGATGGTGCAGCTGTAAAATCTTTTGAGGGTCTGATAACCCATGCCAAATCTTTTCAGTCTCCTGAGGGGGAATAGGTTTTGTCGTGCCCTTTTCACAACTGTCTTAGTCTGTTTGGACCATGATAGTTTGTTGGTGATGTCGACCACAGGGAACTTGAAGCTCTCAACCTCCTCCTCTACAGCCCCTTCGATGAGAATGGGGGCGTGCTCGGTCCTCCTTTTTCTGTAGTCCACAATCATGTCCTTTGTTTTGATCACATTGAGGGAGAGGTTGTTGTCCTTGCACCACACGGCCAGGTCTCTGACCTCCTCCCTACAGGCTGTCTCATTGTTGTCAGGGATCAGGCCTACCACTGTTGTGTCATCGGCAAACTTAATGATGGTGTTGGAATCGTGACTGACCCATGCAGTCATGAGTGAACAGGGAGTACAGGAGGGGACTGAGCACGCACCCCTGAGAGGTCCCCTTGTTGAGGATCAGTGTGGCGGATGTGCTGTTACCTACCCTTACCACCTGGGGGGTGACCTGTCAGGAAGTCCAGGATCCCTTTGCAGAGGGAGATGTTTAATCTCAGGAACCTTAGTTTAGTGAGGTTTGAGGGCACTATGGTCTTGACTGCTGAGCTGTTGTCAATGAATAGCATTCTCACATATGTGTTCCTTTTGTCCAGGTGGGAAAGGGCAGTGTTGAGAGCAATAGAGATTGCATCATCTGTGGACCTGTTGGAGCGGTATGCGAATTGGAATGGGTCTAGGGTTTCTGAGATAATGGTGTTTATGTGAGCCATGACCAGCCTTTCAAAGCACTTTCTGGATGCAGACGCGAGTGCTACGGGTCGGTAGTCATTTAGACAGGTTACCTTAGTGTTTTTGGGCACAGGGACTATGATGGTCTGCTTGAAACATGTTGATCTTACAGACTCAGTCAGCGACAGGTTGAAAATGTCAGTGAAGACACTTGCCAGTTGGTCAGCGCATGCTTGGAGTACACGTCCTGGTAATCCGTCTGGCCCTGCGGCCTTGTGAATGTTGACCTGTTTGAAGGTCTTGCTCACATCGGCTACGGAGAGCGTGATCACACAGTCATCCAAAACAGCTGATGCTCTCATGCATGTTTCAGTGTTACTTGCCTCGAAGCGAGCATAGAAGTAATTCAACTCGTCTGGTAGGCTCGTGTCACTGGGCAGCTCACCACTGTGCTTCCCGTTGTAGTCTGTAATAGCCGGTGTAGTACGATTCGATCTTAGTCCTATATTGACGATTTGCCTGTTTGATGGTTCGTCTGAGGTAATAGCGGGATTTTTTTAATGCTTTCTGGTTAGAGTCCCAGCTCTACCCTTTAGATCAGTGTGGATGTTGCCTGTAATCCATGGCTTCTGGTTGGGGTATGTACATACGGTCACTGTGGGGACGACATCATCAATGCACTTATTGATGAAGCCAGTGACTGATGTGGTGTACTCCTCAATGCCATCGGAAGAATCCCGGAACATATTCCAGTCTGTGCTAGCAAAACAGCCCTGTAGCTTAGCATCTGCTTCATCTGACCACTTTCTTATGGACCGAGTCACTGGTGCTTCTTGCTTTAGTTTTTGCTTGTAAGCAGGAATCAGGAGGAGAGAGTTGTGGTCAGATTTACCAAATGAAGGGTGAGGGAGAGCTTCGTACATGTCTCTGTGTGTGGAGTACAGGTGGTCTAGAGTTTTTTTCCCTCTGGTTGCACATTTAACATGCTGGTAGAAATGAGGCAAATGGATTTAAGTTTCCCTGCATTCATTTTTAAAAATGTTTTAAAATGTAACCTTTATTTAACTAGTCAGTATTAAGAACAAATTCTTATTTACAATGACAGCCTACCGGGGAACAGTGGGTCAACTGCTTTGTTGAGGGGCAGAACAAAATATGTTTACCTTGTCAGCTCTGGGATTCGATCCAGCAACCTTCCAGTTACTGGCCCAATGCTCTAACCACTAAGCTACCTACCCCTAGTCCCCAGAAACTAGGAGTGCCGCCTCTGGTGAGTGTTTTCCTGTTCGCCTATGGCCGTATACAGCTCATTGAGTGCGATCTTAGTGCCAGCATCGGTTTGTGGTGGTAAATAGACAGCTACGAAGAATATCGATGAAAACTCTCTCGGTAAATAGTGTGGTCTTCGGTTTATCATGAGATCCTCTACCTCAGGCGAGCAAAACCTCAAGACTTGGATTTCTCAAAACTCAAAACTTAGATTTTGTGCACTAGCTGTTGTTTATAAATATACATAGACAGCCACCCCCTGTCTTACCAGAGGCCGCTGCTCTATCCTGCTGAAAAGCTTAAAGCCCGCCAGCTGTTTGTTATTCATGTCGTCGTTCAGCCACGACTCAGTGAAACATAAGACATTACAGTTTTTAATGTCCCGTTGGTAGGATATACGTGATCATTCGTCTATTTTATTTTCCATTGGTTGTACGTTGGCAAATAGGACTGACGGTGAAGGGAGATTACCTGTTCGCCGTCAGATCCTTACAAGGCACCCAGACCTGCATCCCGATATCTTTGTCTCTTTCTCCTGCGAATGACGGGATGAGGGCCTTGTCGGGCATCTGAAGTCAATTCTTCCCATTCGAAAAAGTATTCCTTCAGTACGGGGTGAGTAATCGCTGTCTAGAAGCTCTTTCGGTCATAACACAAGGTGGCAGAAACATTATCTACAAAATAAGTTACAAATAATGCGAAAAAACACACACAATTGGTTAGGAGATCGTAAAACGGCAGCCATCTCCTCGTCCGCCGCCATATCATATATTATATGACCTGAAATTTGGATGAGAGAAGAGACAAAAAATGTCAGGCTTTTCATCAAGATAATGTGAAATGAATGATCATGTATTGATATGGGGTTTCATGTTAGGGTTTCATGTTGTTTGTGAGGATCAGCGAGTTCTATCCCTGGAGCCTGACCTGCCCTTTGTACAGGTCCCGAAATAAACCCTGCTATTTCAGTCAGTGTACCAAACGTACACTGTCCTTTTACTTTTATTTTGACTTGGGATGGGGATATACCACTGTGTACATGTGTGTGTGTGTGAGTAATCAGATCAGGTGCTTTGATCTGGAAACAGACAGCTATGTCTCCGGTTGGAGGGGGTGTATGGTTTCTCTTTACCTCATGATGTCAGCTCTCCCATGCGGTCGCTGGCTAGAATTTCTCCATTAGCTCAATTATTTACAGTGTTTAATTGAATCATCCCGAGTTCACAATGCTTCCCATGATCCTCCAGGCCTGGCACGCCCCACGGCCAAGTGATAGTCCTGCTGTACACACAGATGCATGCATTGATACGCACACACAAACATATACACATATACACATATACACATGCACAAACACACACAAGATGGATGGATACACAAACATACACACACACGGAATACCAAAACGTCTGTACTTTCTTGATACTAGAACATGAAAAACAGTTTGGTAAATGTGTCTTACGTGTACTGATTAAGAGAGGATCAAGTCTGTCTATCAGCGCAGCCGATGTCCTTATGACTTCTCCACTTACTCAATGCTAGCTCTAGCCTGTCATGAGGAACCACTGAACTCTGGGCTGCATCACCACTTATGCTGCTCAGAAGTTTAACACACTTGAATAATGCAACACGGCATGTAGAAATGTTGAAACTGCTAATTACTGTTTCCAAAACAATGTCCAGTACAAGTTAGAACACTACAATGCAAGATGATACTGGTAGCTTCCAGCTTTGTAGGCTAACTTTCCTTGCTAGCTACAGCTCAAGCCAAAATCCATTCACTACCCTAGTACCTTGTTCGTGATAATATGAAAACCATAACGTAAAATATTGCTGATTACATGGCTGATTGTCAGCCAAAACTTCATTCACTTCAACTCCCACGCCACATCTCTCCCATTCAAGACATCTTTGCTCGATAGGTGGTGGGCCTTTGGTGAAAATAGTGAAACTGAGTGAAGCTTTGAGGAAGGGGCAGATTTTTTGTATATGACAGTAAAACATTATTATGATGACTCTAAAATTAGTTGGCACCTTCAATTATTGCACATTTTCTCAAAAAAGTATATCTGCTCAGGCAAATTTGAAAACTGCTAAACTTGGAACCAATTAAAACTCCTGTACATACCCCTCGTAATGAGGGCAGCCAATGGCCTGCTTCTATCTACGATGTAAACACAGCCTCTTGTGAAAACGCGAGCTGCTGTCTGATGAAAGTGTACAGATATACCTAGCTCCCAAAGACTGAAATAAAATACAGTTGAAGTCGGAAGTTTACATACACTTAGGTTGGAGTCATTAAAACTCATTTTTCAACCACTCCACAAATTTCTTGTTAACAAACTATAGTTTTGGCAAGTCAGATAGGACATCTACATTGTGCATGACACAAGTCATTTTTCCAACAATTGTTTACAGACAGATTATTTCACTTCACTGTATCACAATTCCAGTGGTTCAGAAGTTTACATACACTAAGTTGACTGTGCCTTTAAACAGCATGGAAAATTCCCGAAAATGATGTCATGGCTTTAGAAGCTTCTGATAGGCTAATTGACATAATTTGAGTAAATTGGAGGTGTACCTGTGTATGTATTTCAAGGCCTACCTTCAAACTCAGTGCCTCTTTGCTTGACATCATGAGAAAATCAAAAGAAATCAGCCAAGTCCTTAGAAAAAAAATTGTAGACCTCCACCAGTCTGGTTCATCCTTGGGAGCAATTTCCAAATGCCTGAAGGTACCACGTTCATCTGTAGAAACAATAGTATGCAAGTAGAAACACCATGGGACCACGCAGTCGTCATACCGCTCAGGAATGAGACGCATTCTGTCTTCTAGAGATGAACGTACTTTGGTGTGAAAAGTGCAAATCAATCCCAGAACAACAGCAAAGGACCGTGTGAAGATGCTGGAGGAAACAGGTACCAAAGTATCTATATCCACAGTAAAACGAGTCCTATATCAACATAACCTGAAATGCTGCTCAGCAATTAAGAAGCAACTGCTCCAAAACCGCCATAAAAAGGCAGACTACGGTTTGCAACTGCACATGGGGACGAAGATACTTTTTGGAGAAATGTCTTCTGGTCTGATGAAACAAAAATAGAACTGTTTGGCCATAATGGCCATTGTTATGTTTGGAGGAAAATGGGGGAGGATTGCAAGCTGAAGAACACCATCCCAACCGTGAAGCACGGGGGTGGCAGCATCATTTTGTGGGGGTGCTTTGCTGCAGGAGGGACTGGTGCACTTCACAAAATAGATGTCATCATGAGGAGGAAAATGATGTGGCTATATTGAAGCAACATCTCAAGACATCAGTCAGGAAGTTAAAGCTTGGTCACAAATGGATCTTCCAAATGGACAATGACCCCAAGCATACTTCCAAAGTTGTGGAAAAATGACTTAAGGACAACAAAGTCAAGGTATTGGAGTGGCCATCACAAAGCCCTGACCTCAATCCTGTAGACAATGTGTGGGCAGACCTGAAAAAGCGTGTGCGAGCAAGGAGGCCTACAAACCTGACTCAGTTACACCAGCTCTGTCAGGAGGAATGGGCCAAAATTCACCCAACTTATTGTGGGAAGCTTGTGGAAGGCTATCCAAAACGTTTTACCCAAGTTAAACAATTTCAAAGCAATGCTACCAAATTCTAATTGAGTGTATGTAAACTTCTGACCCACTGGGATTGTGATGAAAAAAATAAAAGCTGAAATTATTCACTCTCAACTATTATTCTGACTTTTCACATTCTTAAAATAAAGTGGTGATCCTAACTAACCTAAAACAGGGAATTTTTACTAGGATTAAATGTCATGAATTGTGAAAAACTGAGTTTAAATGTATTTGGCTAAGGTGTATGTAAACTTCCAACTTCAACTGTACATTCTGTATCTGTTTTCGATTGCACTTGAAATATGCAGTATGCAATGCAAGATTGTTTTGATCATATGAAGAGAGACCATTTAGCCAATTTGTTGAAAGCTATCCAATGTTACAGTTTGACTAGCCTAGTCAGCTACTGTAAATGGAAATGAGTGTTTCAATAGCTCTCTCTCTCTGTTAGTGAAATACATTTCTGTTAGCATGGCATGGTCATAATTCTCATTTCAAGTAACTAGCTGAAGGCTTAAAACAAAAACTTAAATCATATACTTTGCATGGAAACCCAAATAAAAGCATGTGATAGAAAGATGTGTGTGTCATGTACGCTAGAATGGAGTTTTAAAAATGACAGCTGCATAAGCATATTAACCAATACATATGGCATAGACTACATATATACAGTGCATTCGGAAAGTATTCAGACCCCTTGACTTTTTCACATTTTGTTACGTTACAGCCTTATTCTATGCAAATGAATTACTTAAAAATCATACAATGTGATTTTCTGGATTTTTGTTTTAGATTCCGTCTTCCACAGTTGAAGTGTACCTATGATAAAAATTACAGACCTCTACATGCTTTGAAAGTAGGAAAACCTGCAAAATCGGCAGTGTATCAAATATTTGTTCTCCCCACTGTAAGTATTCAGACCCTTTGCTAAAACACTCCAAATTGAGCTCAGGTGCATCCTGTTTCCATTGATCATCCTTGAGATGTTTCTACAACTTGATTGGAGTCCGCCTGTGGGAAGTTCAATTGATTGGACATGATTTGCTAAGGCCTGTCTATATAAGGTCCCACAGTTGACAGTGCATGTCAGAGTAAAAACCAAGCCATGAGGTCGAAGGAGTTGTCAGTAGACAGGATTGTGTCGAGGCACAGATATGGGGAAGGCTTCAATCAGATAGGCCTCCATCAGTCTTAAATGGAAGAAATTTAGAAGCACCAAGACTCTTCCTACAGCTGGCCACCCAGCTAAACTGAGCAATCGTGGAAGAAGGGCTTTGGTCACTCTGACAGTGCTCCAGAGTTCCTCTGTGGAGATGGGGTAAACTTCCAGAAGGACAATCATCTTTGCAGCACTCCATCAATCAGGCCTTATGGTAAAATGGCCAGACGGCAGCCACTCAGTAAAAGGAACATGACAGCCCTCTTGGAGTTTGCCAAAAAGCACCAAAAGGAGAAACAAGATTCTCTGGTCTGATAAAACCAAGATTGAACTATTTGGCCTGAATGCCAAGCATCACATCTGGAAGAAACTTGGCACCATCCCTACGGTAAATCATGGTGGTGGCAGCATCATGCTGTGGGGCTGTTTTTCAGCGGCAGGGACTGGGAGACTAGTCAGGATCGAGGGAAAGATGAACGGCACAAAGTACAGAGAGATCCTTGATGAAAATCTGCTCCAGAGCGCTCGGGACCAACAGGACAATGACTCTAAGCCACAGCCAAGACAATGCAGGAGTGGCATCGGGACAAGTCTCTGAATGTCCTTGAGTGGCCCAGCCAGAGCCCATTCAATCTTCTCTGAAGAGACCTGAAAATAGCTGTGCAGCGACGCTCCCCATCCAACCTGACAGAGCTTGAGAGGATCTGCAGAGAAGAATGGGAAAAACTCCCCAAATAAAGGTGTGCTAAGCTTGTAGTGTCATACCCAAGAAGAATCGAGGCTGTAATCGCAGCCAAAGGTTCTTCAATAAATTACTGAGTAAAGGGCCTGAATACTTACGTAAGTGTGATATTTCAGTTTATTTTATACATTTGTAAATATTTGTAAAACTTGTTTTTGCTTTGTCATTATGTGGTATTGTGTATAGATTGATGAGTAAATAAAAACAATTATATCAATTTTAGAATAAGTCTAATGCAACAAAATGTGGAAAATTCAAGGGATCTGAATACACTGAATACTGAATACACTGTATACTGAACAAAAAAATAAACGCGACATGTAAAGTGTTGGTCCCATGTTTCATAAGCTGAACTAAAATATCCTTGAAATGTTCCATATGTACAAAAATATTATTTCTCTCAAATGTTGGTGCGCATTTCTCCTTTGCCAAGATAATCCATCCACCTGACAGGTGTGGCATATCAAGAAGCTGATTAATATGAGCATTACACAGGTGCACCTTGTGCTGGGGACAATAAAAGGCTCTAAAAACTCTCAAATGTGCAGTTTTGACACACAACCCAATGCCACAGATGTCTTAAGTTTTGAGGGAGTGTGCAATTGGCATGCTGACAGCAGGAATGTCCAACAGAGCTGTTGCCAGAGAATGTAATGTTCATTTCTCTACCATAAGCCACCTCCAACATCGTTTTATAGACTTTGGCAGTACATTCAACTGGCCTTACAACCACAGACCACATGTAACCACGCCAGCCCAGGATTTCCACATCTGGCTTCTTCACCTGCGGAATTGTCTGAGGAGGAGGAAATTAAATCTATAGATTAGGGCCTAATGGATTTATTTAAATTGACTGATTTCCTTCTATGAACTGTAACTCAGTAAAATCTTTTAAATTGTTGCATGTTGCGTTTATATTTTTGTTAATTGTAGAATTTCTTGCAATACAATGTTCTCTAAAAATAGATGGACAATGTGCTCTGCAATAAGATAAGCAGAGTTTGATTTCTAAACCAGAGGAATTCTCAAACTGCAGCTGCCCAATATCATGGTGGGCATGCATAATGTTGAATGCATTGGAATATAAGGTATGGAGAATGATAAAGAGTCTGTACGATTATAGAAAAAGCAGTTGGTAAATGAATGTTTGAGTTCGAAATACTAAATGTTCAGTGGATGTGATTATAGGTGGTTTAAATTATTAACTTTCCTACTACCTTTCTAAAAGTTGACAGTGCCAAAATGTTGCCAATCATTCATTATTCTGCTAACCATGACGGAGTTTGAGACATGTTTTCTATAATGTACGTTTCATGCATATACATTTGAACAAAGAACACCATCCCAATTAGTGTGTCACCATTTGTGGACTACGTAGACAAATAGCAAAGGTGTCTCAGGCAGTATTTGAAGTATCTAAATATAGTGTAACCTACCAATCAATGTACTGTATATCAAGTGCCTTGGAGGGCACAATTTTACAATGTTGCAGTCCAGAAATGAGTGCTTTACCATCTATGTCAAAAGCCTGGGCCTCTTTGCGAGACTATAGAACTATCCCCAACGCATGTTTCAGTATTCCCCTTTCTGTTTAGGAGCATTTTTATTCCCAGGCCCCATAGGCGTATTGAAAGGATCCCACCCTATTCGGCAATGTAGCTGACTGGTGTAGAGCAGGACAAGTGCCTTAGCAGAATGCAATCTAAAGCTTGTGTGGTCCTCCTGGCGGGGACTGTAGAATTCTCCCCACTGCATGTTACAATACTAAAATAGTATTTAGATTCTACATTGAATTTAGTCTTTGAGATGCTCAAACAATGTCAGTAGTTGGGGTTCTTCAACTCTAAAGTGTACTAGACTGTGTAAGACAAAAACCCACAAAGAAACGACAACAGTCAAATGCATATGTACTGTAGCCTCAATGTCTAAATAGTGACAGCAGGGTTAGTTCAAACTGCAGGACTTGGTGAATAGATCATAGGAGACAAAATTGAGAGACAAAAATGAATAAAGATACTCAAACAAGCACATGTATCTGTAGTGGGTGTTCTTCAACGCTAAAATGATAAATAGATCATGTGCGAAATGCCTATCCAACACTTCCTTATCTCCCAGCCCTTCTATTGAGACTGCTCCTCCCTCTCTCCCCCCTGCCCCACTACACAGCTTCTCCCTGCAGGCGGTCACTGAGTCTGAGGTGCTAAAGGATCTCCTTAAACTTGACCCCCCACCCTCAGAAAAAAAAAATCTGTGTCAGATAGTTTAGATCCTTTCTTCTTTAAGGTTGCAGCTCCTAGCGTCGCCGATCTTATCTCTCACCCTTTTAACCTGTCTCTCCCCTCTGAGGTTCCCTGAGCTTGGAAGGCAGCCACAGTGCATCCTTTATTTAAAGGGGAGATCAAGCTGATCCTAGCTGTTATAGACCAATTTGTCTATAGTGTTCTATAGTATTCTGTCTGTTATACAATCTGGTTTCTGCTAAGGTCATGGATTTGGCACTGCAACCTTAAAGATCCTTAAAGATCGTAAATAATGTCACCACTGCCCTTGATTCTAAGCAATGTTGTGCTACTATTTTTGTTGATATGGTCAAAGCTTTTGATACGGTAGACCATTCCATTCTTGTGGGTTGGCTAGGGAGTATTGGTGTCTCTGAGGGGTCTTTAGGCTGGTTTGCTAACTACCTCTCTCAAAGAGTGCAATGATTAAAGTCAGAACATCTGCTGTGTCAGCCACTGCCTGTCACCAAGTCTCAATCCTAGGCCCCACACTCTTCTCAATTTACAACAACAAAGCTCAGGCAGTAGGAAGTTCTCGCATCCATTTAAATGCAGATGATACAGTGTTATACTCAGCTGGCCCCTCCCCGAATTTTGTGTTAAACACTTTACAACAAAGCTTTCTTTAGTGTCCAACAAGCTTTCTCTGCCCTTAACCTTGTTCTAAACACCTCCAAAAGAAAGGTCAAGGGGTTCGGTAATAAGAATGTCCCCCCCCCCCACCAATGTAATTACTACTTCTGAGGGTTTAGAGCTTGAGGTAGTCACCTCATACAAGTTCTTGGGAGTATGGCTAGACAGTACACTGTCCTTCTCTCAGCACACATCCAAGCTGCAGGCTAAGGTTAAATCTAGACTATCGTAATAGTCGTAACCCTTATTCAGATGACCATCCTACCCAT
Organism: Oncorhynchus tshawytscha; assembly: GCF_018296145.1. Taxonomy (NCBI): domain Eukaryota; kingdom Metazoa; phylum Chordata; class Actinopteri; order Salmoniformes; family Salmonidae; genus Oncorhynchus; species Oncorhynchus tshawytscha. Next base: position 6,141,380 of record NC_056460.1, on the reverse strand, counting down.
GCTAGATTACAGAGACTTCATTTATAGATCGGCAGGTAAGGTTGCTCTTGAGCGACTAGATTTGCTCTTAATGGACTTGAAAAGGTTAAATAAAGGTTAAATCAAAATAAATAAAAGACAAACATGATAGACGGTTTCTGCTAAATCATCACAGCAAAGGAATGTAGTATGTGAGCTAGAAAATGAACATTCTGACAGTCTGAGACAGGGTGATCTGCAATCATCCTTCTCCAACTATTGTCAGGGACAATGTGGCATTTCTTATTTGTCAGTATGAATTAAATTAGTGGGTCCTGCCTTGATGACTGTATTATATTTACACTACTAGTTCTAGTTCTACAGATTTTCGTAGTCTTAAATTATTACTTGGAATAAACTGATAGCTAAAACATCCTTGTCCCAGAATGACATGCTAGCTAGTGATAGAGCTATCTGTTCCTGCTAGCTAGCAACTGTTCTACGTGTTGTAACTCGCTAACTAGCATGCTAGCTACATTACTATGGTTGCTGTGTTCTAAGCTGAGATACATTTTACACGCATTGATGGTATCACGTTTATATAATTAAATAGTTTGACTACAAATAAATAAACAATTATTTACCTGATAGCAGTTTGTCGGACAGAGATCTCTCTGGAAATTAGCTGTATACCACCTTGGATATGGATAATGTGATTGGCAGATATGATCAGCAGAGATAGTACCATGGAGAGTGCTCAAGTTTGGATTTGTTTACAGTTTAGTACGCAGCGGTGTTTGCCTGTCCAGTTAGCGAACATAAAAGTATGTTTTTTTTCTTCAAATTCTTAAGAATTGACATTGCTAACAAACGTATGTATTCAGAATAAATAAATATACACAGTATGTAAAAACCAGCTCCTCATTCAACAGAGGTCGATCATCTAAAAAACGAAAGCATATTGGTGTCACGTATACTCTCCGGGCACTTGAGGTCACCAGGCTGCTCATTATTACGCACACCTGTCACCATCGTTACACGCACCAGCGCCTCATCAGACTCACCTGAACTCCATCACCTGCCTGATTACCTTCCCTATATATGTCACTCCCTTTAGTTATTTCCCTACATGTTATTGCTTCTGTTCCATTGTTTCATGTCTGTACGCTGCTCGTGTTTCTTGTTTTGCTTATTTGTTTGTTTATTAAAAATACACTACCTGATTCCCAGCATACACAGAATAACGGCTCACCAAAGGGAAGCATCAGGGAGCGTTTTTTTGTTTTTGTTTGTGTAGGTGATGTCGGGTCCAGGTGTCGCCCCCAGAGCAAATGGGGATGCCTCAGCCGGCACGTCAAGCTTCCATGCCTCAGCTGGCTCGTCAGGCTTCCATGCCTCAGCCGGCACTTCAGGTTTACAAGACCCGGTTGGGCTGTCAAGCGTCCGTTTCCGAGTCTATTGCGAATGCCTCAGCTAGCTCGACAGGCTTCCTTCCATACCTCAGCTGGCTCGACAGGTTCACAAGTCTCGATAGGCTCGGCAGGCTCCCATGCCTCAGCTGGCTCATCAGGTTCCCACGCCTCAGCCGGCTTGTCAGGTTCCCGCGCCTCAGCCGGGTCGACAGGTTCCTGCGCCTCTGCAGAAGTGACCGGCCCGCTCCTGGTCCTCGGGATCATCCCCCAGGTCGGTGTCCTGCAGCTGGAGCCGCGCGTCAGGGAAGGGGTACTGTCACGTATACTCCCTCTCCGGCGCTCGAGGTCACCAGGCTGCTCATTATTACGCACACCTGTCACCATCGTTACGCGCACCAGCGTCTCATCAGACTCACCTGAACTCCATCACCTGCCTGATTACCTTTGGTTCTTTCCCTAAGCGTCATTGTTTCTGTTCCGTTGTTTCATGTCTGTACGCTACTCGTCTTAATTTGTTCTACTTGCTTCCCAACTCCCAGCATACACATTACAATAGGTTGCTATGGCCCACCACCTACGAGCGGTCATGGCTAGAAGGGATCCAGCTTTTTTATAAAATTAGTAACAAATGTATCCTGAAAAGAAGGTAAACAGTTTTTCATCAGTAGCCTCATGAATTCAGCCAAAACAACATCAATAACTCTTGCATGCACACACTACTACTGAATATGCATTTCCCTGTATTGTGAATAGGCCCAGGCTACATCTTGATTTACCCAGTTTATCAATAGAGATTTACCATTCAAATAAATGATTACCATTCTGTTGTTATGTAGTTAGATGGCCCAAAAAATTTAAAAGTCAAATTTATTGTATAGTTCTATAATTGATTCATTAGTTTTTTTCCAACTGCTTACAAAAGTTTTGAAAACTGTCTCCTTTTTTTCAAAACTCTACACACAATTGCCAAAACTGCACACACAAAATGGAAAATGCCTCACATCTCCTTCAAAATGTAACACTGCATTCAAAAATGCCATAAACACATGTTTGAATCAAGCATTTGCATCAAATGGCCAACACTGCTTTCATAATAGTACATTTTTGGATATACTATGTAAACACTGTTGTTCTAAATCTAAAGCTCTTTGGTCTTTCATAGGCTTATATCTACATGTCAATACAATGTTCTACAGTGAAAGTAATCTGCTGAGAGGGGTAACAAGTACACTGTAAACACCAATGCAATGTAGAAACAGAAAATATTTATTAGGTCAAACATTACTGTTGTATACAGTAGCATACAACAAAACCATAAACACATGTAAACCAAAAGTATATTCTTTAGAATACAGTAAAGAACACAATTGTGTCCAGGAATTGGTAGGGGGGAGGGGGGCAGTCACCAGTGCTAAGCTTCATCTCTTCTCCGGCCTGGGTCTGGCCACAATACTTCGTCCACATCACAAGATACGTTTTCTCTTGCCAAACATCTAGGGAAGTAATCTCCTAGCATGGCTTATCCAACCTTGGACAACAGAGGCAACCTCTATGTCCCCACATGCGTCCTCCATTGCCTGGAGAAGCGGCATGCGGGCATAGGGTTGGCGATCATACACTTTCCAGCGCCAGGCTGAGAAGAATTCCTCTATGGGATTTAGAAAAGGTGAATATGGGGGTAGGTACAGAACTACAATTTGTGGATGGGTGGCAAACCAGTTTTGGACCAGAACAGCCCGGTGACTAACATTGTCCCATAAAACCACAAATCTATCAGGCTCCTGATCTGGATCAGGGACAAGCATTGTGTAAATTGCCTCCAGAAAAGTGAGCATATGGCCGGTGTTGTACGGACCCAGTGTGGCGTTGTGATGGAGGACCCCGTTTTGAGTGATGGCAGCACACATAGTTATATTACCCCCACGCTGTCCAGGGACATTGGTAATTGCCCTCTGTCCTATTAAATTTAAGCTCCAATACTCTCTGTAACAGACAAAAGGATATACAGATTAGTAAATATGGTATGTCTGAAGTACTGGAAGTAGTGTTGCATACATACCTCTGCAAAGACATGTAGCATATTCTTGACTCTGCCAGAGTTTCTCTCAAATTGCACCTTGTAAAGTTGTTTCATCGTCACTCGGTGCCGTTGGAGGATGCGTTGTATGGTCGACAGGCTTACAGCATTGATGTTGTTAAATATGTTGTCATTATTCAAGATAAGCTCTCTTATCTCTCGAATCCTAATTGCATTGTCGGCCAAAACCATATTTATAATTGCAGTCTCTTGTACATCTGTAAACAAGTGTCCTCGTCCTCCATGATGGCTTTGCCTTTCCACTCTGTACAGAATTCAAACACAGTATGTGTTCAGCATAGGAACTGTAAACAATGTACAAAAAAATGTAGTACAGCATGATAACCAACCTCATTCATTCAATGCAGTGCAGTAAATGGATGGCTTAGAGTTACAAATGTTTACGCAATACTCTCCAGTCATACGTATTTTACAGTACATTACTGTAATGCTAAAATAGTCATTAGATAGTTGCATACCTGTTCTCATTTCTGAAGGTTCGAATTATGGACGCCACTGTAAATCGACTCAAGATGGGCTGAACTCTGAGTCCATGGTTAAACCGTGGTTGATCACATGATCAACAAGTGTTGCCCTAATCTCATCATAGGTGGCTCTCTTTCCTTCTCTTCTTTGCCCCTCGTCCTCTTCTTCCTCTTCCTCTCCCTCATACTTTTCTTGCTCTCTGTCCATTGTTGGCATCCATTGTTCAAAACAGGCAATCTGACCTTTGACCTATTTATAGGCCTATACTACAGTAAAGCAGTGATTGATTAGTGATCAGTTAAGCTATTAGTGTTTGCACATGTGAGGAGTGTGTGTGTGACCTGGTGAATAAGTGTAGCATTTTGATCGGTTGTGTTTGGAAAAGGAAAGCAAGTCACTTCCTGTTAGATTTTGTGTTTTAGGTAGAGAATTGTGTGTAGTGTTTTGAAAAAAGTGTTTTATGCAATTGACAACTGAGTCAAAGGCTGAGAAATAGCTTATGGTTTTGGATATTTGGTGTGTAGCTTAGCACTTTGAGTGAGAGGTTTCAAAAATCGTGTGACATGAAAAGATTGTGTGTAAGCAGTTGAAAAAAACTGTAATGCATACATTCAAAAATCTAAAATGCTAAATGTAACGGTATTGAACTTAAACGATCTGTCAAGTACCATTCTGTGACTTTGGCTAATAAGCCTTCTTTTTTTGCCGTGGTATCGTTTTGGTATCAATTTATTGTGATGGTATCGAGTATCATGATACTAGGTCAATCATTACTGACCTGGTAAGTCAAAATTCTAACGCATACATACACACAAAAAAAAGTAGAGCCGCTACTCCTGCCAGCCCATAGCAATGCAGGCTATACCCTTCCCCTGGCCGGAGCCCACATCAATGATGCAAAATACCCATAATTTTCTAATCAGACATGCATGGCGGATGCCTGAAAAGAAACATCTCTAAGGCATTCTCTGTGGAATCCCAATCTGTGGATTGGTTTCACCAAGGGCTTGGCAAAGAGATGTCAACGGAAAGCTAAGCAATATTCGCCCACACAAACAGAAAGGGTCCACACACATTTACATTTACATTTTAGTCATCTATCAGACACTCTTATCCAGAGCGACTGACCATTTTCATACTTTTCTCTCTCTCACACACACACACACACACAAAAGAAAGCTGCATATAGGCACCCTGTGGTATTTGTCTATCATATCACGACACAAGATGGTACCGCGTATTCATAGTGTCGACGGAGTGTCATGGGTGTGAGAGAGGCTTTGTTTCTGGTTGCGTCCCAAATGGCACAATATTCCCTATGAGCTACTTTTGACCAGGACCCATAGGCCCTATATAGGGAAAGCCATGGTCAAAGTAATGCACTATACACGGAATAGGGTGCTATTTGGCACGCATCCCCTGAAAAAAACGACATGGTTGTAAATGCTATTCCAGGATTGTTTCTAAATACCTTATATAGGTCACTGTTTGTGTTTCCCTCTTATCCAATCAAGGCCGCACGAGTCAGGAGGTTTGTTGCCAAAGTCAGTTGTCGGTCTAAAAGATTGTGGTGCCTGTACCAGCCTTAGTTTGTATACCTTGTGTGTGTGTTTTATTTAACTGTCCTTGCGGGTAGCAGAAGTCTGGTCCCTATGAGGAAAAATGCTATTTTAGGCTTAGGGTTAAGTTTAGATTTAGGGTTAGGGTTTAGGGAAAATAGGATTTTGGATGGGAATAAATGATTTGATCCCCACAAGGATAGCAGTACAAAACTGTGTTTGTGTGTGTTTACCATACAGTGAGTGTGTGTGTGTACCATGTGTACCGTGTGTACCTTGTGTGTGCTGTGTGTGTGTTCACACTATACTCTCGTAATTTCCCATAGTCAGCGATGGGGGGCCGCATTCATTCACTCACCGTAAAGCATAACACAAGCTCTTATCAGATACACACAGTTTAGAGAGAGAGGAAGAAGAGAGAGAGAAAGAGAGAGGGAGAAAGAGAGGGATATAAAGAGATATTGAGAGAAAAAGAGAGGGAGAGAGCGAGTGAGTGAGTGAGAGAGCGAGAGAGAGAGAGGGAGGGAAAAATGTGCAGCGAGCTAGCGCTAATTCATCACATGAGCCTCTAGCTTGCACAAAGGATGTCCTTGTTTGGGGCCTACTCCTCAATGGGCCTCCCTTACTCCTCCACCCCTCTTTCCCTCCACCTCTCTTCTCCCTCCTTCCCCAACATACACACATTCTCCACATCCGTCCATCCCTGAGGGCATTGGGTTTCTGTTGCTGAGAGGGAGTTTCTTGGAGGCAGGATAGCATTAATTGAGGCCCTGCTTCAAAAGACAAGCCTCATGGTATGCTTTGTATTTGTCTGGAGTGGGGTTAGATGGGTTTAGTGTGTGCTTGTGTGTGTTTGGGGGGGGGTAATGTGTGTGTGTGTGGCTGTGTCTGCATATCTGCCCCTTTTCAGCTGCACTGATAAAACTGCTTTTTCAACAACACACACAAGCACACACATACAGTCTGCGGCTAAGGCTTTTGGGGATTTTGAGAATGTGTGTTTCCAGGAAATTGTACATTTACCTTTCTCCCTGCTGATCTGTGTTGGTATTTAATTTGGACTTTGTCTGGGGGCCACAGACATGGACACGGTATACACACACACATGCACACACACACACATGCACTCCCTAGCTCTCAACGCACACACGCACGCACACACACACACACACACACACACACACAGTCTTGTACAACTAACCTTGTGGGGACACAAAATTCAGTCCCATTCAAAATCCTATTTTCCCTAACCCCTAACCCTAACCCGTACTCTTACCCTAACCCTAACCTTAACCCAAAAACCTAACCTTAACCTTAAGCCTAACCCTACCTCCTAACCCTAAAAAACTAACCCTAGCTCCTGACCCTAACTCTTAATGTAATTCTGACCCTAATACTAATCATAACCTTAACCCTAAACCCCCTAGAAATAGCATTTGACCTTGTGGGGACTAACAAAATGTCCCCAGTTGGTCACATTTTTGTTTGTTTACTATTCTTGTGGGGACTTCTTTTCTATTTTTTTTACTAGGAATGTCAGTTAAGAACAAATTCTTATTTACAATGACGGCCTACCACAGCCAAACCCCGACGACGCTGGGCCAATTCTGCGCTGCCCTATTGGACTCCCAATCACGTCCGGTTGTGATACAGCCTGGAATCAAACCAGGGTCTGTAGTGACGCCTCCAGCACTGAGATGCAGTGCCTTAGACCGCTGCACCACTCGGGAGCCCACAAGAATAGTTAAACACACACACACACACACACACTAGCTCCCCCCTCCCACCACCAGCACGCACACATAATGCCATAACTGCTAGCACAACAGAACATGTGCCCCCCAGTCAAGGCCCCAGTTAGTCAGCGGGTCGGTAATTCTGAGCTGAGCAAGGTGTCTGAGAGGTTGTTTTCCAGCCGCCTCACCCCCTCCAAACAGAGCCCAGATTAGAGGAGATTTGGTGTTAAGTGGGCCCCACGTCATTCCACACACACACACACACACACACACACACACACACACACACACACACACACACACACACACACACACACACACACACACACACACACACACACACACACACACACACACACACACACACACAGTGTACATGAGGTAGGAGAAGAAGAGGGGACACTCAGGAGAGAGAGGCCTCCCACACAAACAGCCCAGCCAGGAGTCTGCTCTACTTTCCATTAATGGTAACTAGATCTAATCCATGTTGCATAGAGGGTCACGCTAAGAAACAAGCCACAACATCGGCCCGTGTAATGTTTCTCACGCGCGCTAGATTTTCTTCAGGGCTTTCGCTGACCGCAAACCCAGAGCAGCGATTAAGTCTAAAGGTACATTCCAAATGGCACCCTATTCCCAACATAGTGCACCCTATGGGCCCTGGCTAAAAGTAGTGCAATATGTCGGGAATAGGGTGCCATTTGGGATGCAGCCTAAACACTATTGCTTTTACTTCACCTCTTGCAGTCAATATCATCTGGGACCTGAACAAATTCTGTATTTTCATTTTCATGTAGATGGATTTACCTGGGAGACCGACAGAAGTGTTGTTTTCTTTTGTGCAAGCAAGCAGAGGTCAGCAGAGATTTGAACAGATTTTTGCTCATGATGTTTGACAGGCACTTTTTGCAGATTGTAAAAAACAAATATGATTTTGAATCAGTTTCTGTATCTGTCCCTCTGTGTGGTGTAGTTTCTTTCTAAAAAAAGGTAAATGATTCCATTCGCTACATTAAGTAGCTGCACACTCTCTTTAAAGTGATTTAAACTCAGGTTAATTAATTCCCATCGTTTTTTGGTCATCAATGCTAATACTAGCTCAATGCTAATGTTAGCATGTTAGCACATAGCGACTGTGTTATGTTACAAACCCAAAGAGTGTGAATAACAATCTCCCCAGGTCCATATACAACTCTCACAGCTAAAGAAAACATTTTGGTAATTTTGTAACCCTTCACAGTCATGGGAATTGGCCTATATGGACAGGGCTAAAATTAAATGTGTATATAGAAGAAATATGAAAGCATATGCATAACAATGGTAGCAATTGAAAGGGAACAGTTTGTAGATAACAGTTCACCTGTTCACACTGTTGACTTTATCTGCATTTTACATGTACTTACATCTACTTTTCGCTGCAGTTATTGAAAATGAAATCTGAAAATACATTGTGGATACATTGAATAACTTGGTAAGACAATTCCTGGAAAATGTGAGGTAGGTGCAACATAAGGCGAAATAATACAAGGGTTTGAGTGAGCGGACTAACTGGTGTCTCCAAGTGGCCACACACCTCTCTAAAGTGTGCACTGTTCCTAAGCAATTTCAATGCACTTTTATGACTCAAAGAAGAGTCTTCAACTCTAAGGTACTTTTTTTGTAGCTCTCCTAGCTGTGCCGTTGAGGAACTAGAGCAAGCACACTTGTAGTTGTTTCGATTGCAACCCAACCCTGCATCCCCACCATCACACAATTATTGTTGTTGTTTGCGCAATCCAAAAACGGTCCATTTTAAATGCCAATCTGGGTCAGGTGGGCATGATTTGAAAGCTTGTTCTATTGCCAACACAAAATACAATCTTACAGTGTTTGGCTTTCACAAGGCAATTCAGAGAAACAGATCGTAATTTTGGTGCGCATTGAAAGGAGTCATGAGTGCATTCAGGTGCGTGTGCGAAGTGGCGAATTCTCTTCGCAATAAAGAAACATTTGGTATGACAAGGTCAAATGTCATCTTGTACCTGTACATCAAACATAGTGATCATAAATGTTGACACTGTATATGACATGTGTTTTATGATTTGGAGAGGTGAAGTGCACATTACGACTCACGGGTGTCTGGCTTGCTTGTATGACATCAAAGCGATAATTATTATAATCCTCATGTCTCATCTTTCAAAATACATCGAGTCATCTTAATTTACAGAATTTCCCTCACTCAGAAAACAAAACATTTTGCTCAAGTTCCCCAATTACCTGGGGGGATGGGGGCACCTTCTTGTTGTGCGCAGTGCTCAAGTTCAGAACGGCTGTCAGTCAAAACCAATGCAGCACTGTGAAGTGCAGAGCCAGAGCTCTGATATCATGTACAGCCACTACATTATAATTTAGGCAGTTATTAGTGCCCAAATGTGCCATTTTCAACCCGCAGATGGATACAAGCGTAAGTGGCGACCGTAAGCATCTTTACACCTACAGTATGTTTACCAGACTACTGTCAAGGGACTGTCCTCGTTAAGGGGTCAAAGGTCAGGATAGGTAGGCTAAGCTCTTAATAAGAGAAAGAGAGAGAACAGGATGGTTCAGACCTCCTCCTCCTCTTCCTGCCATTGCAAACGGTCAACATAGACCACTAGGTAATCTTGTGTAATACTAATACCTTGTGGCAAAACAGTGAATCGATAAACCCCAGTGGCCTGTTGCAAATGGACCAGCCAGCCACCAGCCACCACTGACTGCACTAGAAAGATTACTGGGAAATGGCTCTGCTCCGCCGTCTCCCAGTAATCCTCCTGATGGTGTTTCCCAGGAGAGAGGAGTGAAGGCTCTGTTCTGCTGCCAGGCGATCACAGTAGGGGCGAGCACGGACCCAAATAGATGAAAGAGTCTTGACTTCGCTTATCGCACACTTCCTTTTGTTTCAGGGTTAGAGAAACACAATAAGGTTAAGACAACGAATCCAGTTTTCGCTGACGATGGTTGAACTTTCACCTCATGTCAGGCCGAAGAAAGGTGGGGCCCCCAGTGAAGAGTCCACTTCCTCTTGTCTTTTGTTCAGTTTCCTGTCCCAAATTACCTTACAATGCGTCATGAATTAAATCATATTGTTGTTTTTGCTACATAGACTTCTTGACGGTGGGAACGTCACAGATATTTCATGCACTATAGGAGAGTAAACCTGGCTAGCATATTTGGTTCCTTGGAAGTTGTGAGAATGTACATTTTTGGTTTCCCATTGGTTCTGGGAATGAAGCCATACATTTCCTGACTGATAAAACTGAACGTTTTTTAGACGTTCTGAGAACGGAAGTGAAAATGTAGCATGTTCTGGGAACATTCATCTTAAGGTTGCAGGAGGTTCTGAAAACGTTTTCCTTGGTAGTTTTAGCTTACTTGAGACGCAGACGTCCCACCTAGAGCTCTAGAAATGCACATGCGCGACGCTACACGCTAATAGTATTAGTTAAAACGCAAACGTTCATTAAAATACACATGTTTGGTATTGAAATAAAGCTACAGTCATTGTGAATCTAGCCACCGTGTCAGATTTTTAAAATGCTTTTCGGCGAAAGCATGAGAAGCTATTATCTGATAGCATGCAACACCCCAAAAGACCCGTAGGGGATGTAAACAAAAGAATTAGCATAGTCGGCGCTACACAAACCGCACAATAAAATATAAAACATTAATTACCTTTGACCATCTTCTTTCTTTGCACACCTTGATGTCCCATAATCAATACTGGGTCTTTTTTGGATTAAATCGGTCCATATATAGCCTAGATATCGATCTATGAAGACTGTGTGGAAAACGAAAAAAAGAGCGTTTCATAACGTAACGTCACTTTTTAAAAGTTAAAAATTCGACGATAAACTTTCACAAAACACTTGAAATACCTTTCTAATGCAACTTTAGGTATAACTACACGTTAATAAGCTATAAAAATCATCAGGAGGCGATGTAAATTCGATAGCCTGCCGTGTGGAAAAATGTCCGGAAAAACACAGAGACAATGCCTCGGGTCGGTGGTCGGAGAGAATCGGTTCCCTTTGGTCGGATCTACCAAGAATCAATTCAGATTCAAATGAGGAGACTCTATACACCCTGTGGAAGCTGTAGGTACTGCAAGCTTGGCCTCATATATTACGGTTCACCTTTAACAATTCATGGGAGTGGCGCATGGATATTTTTTCCCATCTCCAGTGATCAGATTTTCCTGCGCTTTTCGATGAAACAGACGTTCTGTTATAGTCACAGCCGTGATTTAAACAGTTTTGGAAACGTCTGAGTGTTTTCTATCCACACATACTAATCATATGCATATACTATATTCCTGGCCTGAGTAGCAGGACGCCAAAATGTTGTGCGATTTTTAACAGAATTTCCGAAAAAGTAGGGGGAAGCTTAACAGGTTAATGTTCTGAGAACGAAAATAACAGTTCATTTAAAAAGGTAATTAAATAACATTGAGAAAATGTTTCAACAAGACTTTTAATAAAAGTCCTAGCTTAGTTTGGGTTAACAGTTTTAAACTCCAAGCACAGATAGAACACATGGAAATTCATTTGTTTTGGCATTAATCACTCAATCACATTTATTTTATATTGTGGCACAGCTCTTCTGTTCTCTATCCATGGAATTAGTCCACTGCGCCACCAGGATGGATCTAGCAAGGCATTTTATTTATTTATTATCCAAACCTATTCATTTTAGTCTAGTCAAACAGATCTCATTGGCGTGGCCAACACACCCGAACACACTAAACAAGATAGAGGATAGAGAAAGTTTTGTTAATGCTGAGAATGTGATGTTTATGTTTTTATATAACATTCTTAGAACATTCTTTGAACGTTAATAAAGTTGTTGTTTTTTCAAGTGTTTTTTTTGGAAAGTTTCCTTAACATTCTTCGGTTAATTTGAGAACATTGCTTTGGATAGAACCATGAGGAAACCTGTAGGAAACGTTATGCTAAAGTGCTGAAATTCCAAACTATTTGATAAAATTCCCAATGTCAAAACAGTTGGAGAACGTTCTTAGAATATTACCAAAATTTAAATGAAATGTAATCATGTTTGAACTTCCAGGAATCATTCTGTTAAAGTAATGAAATCAATTTTTTTTGTCAAATGTCTTAAATGTGCTGAGAATGTTGCAAAGCCAACCAACTATCCTGCACCATTCCTAGAAAGTTGTGGTAAGGTTGTATGCAAAATTAACATAGGACAACTACGCTCTCACCAAGCTCGAAGAAACATATGGTTCTCAGAACGTTATGTGCTAGCTGGGAAGACTAACATGCCAACCCATTAACAGTCCTTTCATTGGAATCCATGTTGCTCCCCATAGAAATATAATTGGAATCTAGGATGTTCCCCATATAAATAGTAAATCTAGTCATTCTATTTCTATGGGGTACGTAATTGATTCCAATGGCCATGTGCATCGGGTTTGCCTGTTAAAGTCTTGGCTCTACTCTGGATTGCATGACTGTCGGATTCCAGCCTTGTAGTCCTCATTTACAACCCACACGCACCATGGCTACATCACAATCCATTTACCAGCCTGTGTCACAAGCTTCACCTGACCGTATCACATGGTGACCATTACCTTTGGTGACCTTTCCCAAAATATCAAACCAACGGTACCTGGAGCCCAGGCTAATCATCTTTAGTCTTCAGTTAACCACGGCCCATAAGAAGATTATTGATCTGAAACTCCAATTCCATCCCACTGTCAGTCAGTCAGAGCCCTGCGTACGTGTCAAGAGGCTGTTGTGGCCAAGTCAAGATAAATCAAGGCAAATCAGGGTTGTGTTCAGCATGGTGAAAATGTTTAGAAATGGTGTGAAACAAGAAGGCTTACTATTTGAACTTGGGAAAGGTTTGAAAATGCTTTGTGTCTGTAGTGAGAAAATGTTTTGAAACGGGAGTGAAGCATTTTGAACTTGGAAAATGTGCCTTAACACGACCCCGGTGTAAAATGGCCAATGTTGGATAATACTGATTACTGTTTAACTTTATCTGGTATACCGGTTTGAGTTCATTTCACTTTTGCAGAACTGAAAATTGACATTAAATTCACCCTCGGCCATTTCACCCACATATCCCCCTTGCAGGCTTTTTCAACATTTTGGAAGAAGCACCACCACTACACCCCGACAAACGAAACTCACTGCACCGCCGATTCAACTTAGCCCACTAGACAAATGGCTAAAGGCTACAAGGAGATAAAATACCAACTATCCCCCCTTCCACTAAAACCTTGCACTCTAGTCTTTTATTGGCAAGCGACCTCTGTCAGGGAGATGGGTCCTACCCGATGAAGCCCGACGGGCCATCTGATACGTTGTGAACGGAAGTGCTCTCACCGGCTCCCTTTATGCTGATGCCGAGCATTTTTTCTAAAGGGAACGGACGCCAGACTCCGGAGGACAAGGGCTCCGGGAAGAAGGCCAAAGATGTCTAAGAAGGAACATTTGTTTCTGATTTGGCCCGGGAGCTTTTAATGACCAGAGCGGATACTCAAATTTCTCTGGTTACAGAGTCTGTCCCATTTTGTTATGTTCCAGAGGATGGAGAACTGGAGGCCACACAAAAACAAAACCCAGAGAGAAGGAGGTAAAGAGGTCAGATTTGGACTGAGGGATCTATGTTGGCGTATGAGAATGTTTATGGTTTATGGTTGAGGCCGCTCCAGTCAATGTGAGATGTGCCAAGTTCCAGTCTTGTACAAAAATCCCCCTTTGAGGACTAACACTATTTGAGAAAAACGCTCCTGAAATGACTTCTCTACAATCAGACTCAAGCGCCTCCGTGAACTGGTAGAAAGGACAATAGCAGGCTTCTTGCAGCAGTGTAATCTATGTACTGTAGACGTTACAAAGATAGGCCATCTTTTACTTTTTGAAAGGTGTCACTTCCAATCTCACCATCATTAACAGTCATTTGGGACGTGAAATCCAGCGCTCGCTAATGAGGCAGTTCAAGAATAGAATGGTGTGAGCCATTTCCTTGCCAGCTCTCACCATCTACCCTTCGACAAGCCTCCATTCTATAATCCTGACCATCAACTCACCTTCTTCTGTTACTTTGCAAAATAATAGCATAAATAAATGTGGACATGAGGCGAACCCAAATCACTCCGAAATATTCCTCTTGTTTCCGAGCAATTTTGTTATTAACAATACCATTGGAGGACAGAGAATAATTGATTATTGATATTCGGTGCAGGGTTGGAATCAAGTGAAAGCTCAGGAAACTAGTTCAAATCTATTAGGTTAATGATATAAATCTTTATTTTAGGGGCGATTTTTAATTAGGTTTGAGTTGAAACTGTATTTTTATAGACACTGACTAACAGTGGTGGCTCAAACCTCTGACACAAACTATGAAATCTATCCAAGTCTTCTTTGCATAAAATGTGTCTCTTCCTGAACTTCTTCGGGATCGCTGTCCCTTCCATGGGACAGTTACAGGCAGTTAGATTTGGGTATGTTATTTTAGACGTAAATTGAAAAAAAGGGGCGGATCCTTAAGAGGTTTTAATTAAAGCCCGTATGTAGCCTACAAGCTAGCATACTGAATATCGGCACTTTAGGTAGCAGCTTTCTAAGAACATTCTGTATCCCAATGTCGATTCATACAGTACGTTGACATAGTTAATTCTGTATCAACTTCAGTTGAAGGGGTTGGGGTAACTTGATTGTGTATTTGGCCTCCGCAAAGGTCTTCAAACCACATCTGGTTTCAACATGAGGTAGTGGTTCTAAGCTTTGTGATGTTTTCGAAAGGTAGCCAACAGTGAGATTTTATTCATGGCTACCAGGACAAACCACCGTCCAAACTAGTGGTTTATAAGACTCAAATAACCCGCCACAACAACCTAGCCATAACTAAGGATTTCTGCCTTTTTATGTCTCCCTGTCATCCCTTATCTTTATCCCTGCCTCCCTCACTCCCTTTCTCTCTCCTCCCCTCCACCACCTACCCCAGTCTATTTTCATCCTCCTCTCCCTTTGATCCATTATGTATTCTCAAGCTGTCGTGCCCCCTTTACTTTCGTCTCCTTCCTCTCTCCATCCTCCCCCTCTCCCGATGAAATTATACCGCTCCACTACCGGTGACTGTATAAAAGTCTCCGTTGGACGACCCCTGAGGACACAGCAAGATGGGAGAGGGATGAGGAGGGAGAGAGAGGAGAGAGAGGGATGAGGAGGGAGAGAGAGGAGAGAGAGGGATGAGGAGGGAGAGAGTGGAGAGTGAGGGATGAGGAGGGAGAGAGAGAAAGACAGGACAGAGACTGGAGGGGAGATGTGAAATGGAGACCGAAAGACGGGAGAGAGAAATGAGAGTCGAGGCATAGAGAGAGACAGAGAGTCGAGGCATAGAGAGAGATAGAGAGAGAGATAGAGAGAGGAAAATGTAAAGAAAAAGTGAGAGGTGAGGAGAAAGAAAGACTGTTATGCAACGGCGGCTCCCTCGGGGGGGAGCGAGCCCCCCAGGCGTACGGCTCTCCTCCAATTACCACATAGGCTCTCTGCCATGATGACGAGTTACTGAGCAGAATTTCCTCACCAGAGTACATCGATCGGTAGCTTACTACCTGCAACACGTCCACAGAGGCCTAGTATCCATGGAAACAAAACCTACTATCTCTCCTTTCTGAAAGGAGGGAGTGAACAGAAAAAAAGAAAGGAGGAAGAGACATCAAACACAGCCCAAATCCTCACAACACTGTTTACGTAAGCCTGGTATGATCTATTCTAAGGGCTTCTGTCTACCGTTCCTAGACTGAGTGAGCTAAATGTACCCCATCTAAACCACAGCTCTTCATTGCTCACAGTTGCAGACACACAAGTCCACTGCACTTTAACAATAAGGAGTTTAATCCCTCGAAAATACCAACTTCCTCGAACGCAGACAGCCTCTGATGTTCGTCGTTAAAACACCCCATGTGTGTCTGTTTTTTGTTGTTTTTCCTGGCACCTTGCCCCCTTAAACTCGAGAAGACCACCCAAAGCCCCCCGGGAGAAGTAAGTGGGGTCTCAGAAAATCCAGGTATGGGTTCTCCGACAAAGGACTTTGTGTTGTAGCGGGGAAACCAAAGCACCAGCCTCTCTCTCTGATTACTGGGAGGGATTTTAAAGCGAGCGGACATGACCCCCCGTCACCCACTTATAGAACCCCAATAAGCGAGGACATGTAGTGGTGCCATTTCGGGGGGTTGTACTGCATGCGTTCACTGGGTTGGGCCATTAGCGTCAAGGGGGGGACCCCTTTGCAAACCCAGCCCCCTTCTTAAAAACAGAACACTTAATATTGGTGTGGCTGAGTGCATTGATGTTAATGGTCTTGAACACACAAAATATCTTTCTCTTTATTTATTTATGTCTCTATCTATCCTTTCCCCGATTGTTGCAAATGAACAGGGGGCTACATACCACAGTGGCTCCACTGTGATGGGACCAACAGACAGGCCATGTCATCAGTCTCTCTATCTCTTTCTCCCTCCAACTCTCTTTCTCTTTCACCATTGGTCGGCAACTCTGGAAAGCCCTCTCGGTCCCATTCATACACAGAGAGAAAGAGAGAGAGAGAGAGAGAGAGAGAGAGAACAGGGGACAGTGGAAATAGAGTGGCATCAGCAGTTTGGACTTGGGTCCCAATGTCTGAAGGGAATATTCAATGCTGCTGTATTGGCTTTCAACCACTCACGTGAAATGCGTTGGAAAAGCCCTCGGTCGTGTTCTTTAAATACCGAACAGAAGTAAACTTATTGAAGCAGCGAGGGACCTACCTGGACTTGTCCAGTTAGAAACACTTCAACGCTTTTCAGCTGAAAAAGTTACAATGAATATCATCATTGACTGTATCACCACCGTCTTTGTCTTGGTTTATGTTGCAATCCATCCGTCCTTCCCGTTATATCTACTAATACTAATAACAAAACCAAAGTTGTAAAAGGTGCAATTCAAATATCCTTCATTTTGAACAAGAGAGTGAGAAAGTAGTGAATAGCACTTTTTTGCAACAAATGTCTCTTTCTAATACAATATTGTAACTTTCAAGGGTAAAATGCTGAGTAATAAGCGACCAAAGGTCAATAAATACACATCCGAGGCCCACTCCCCACCAAACAACGAGACAGACATGACGGAAGGCACAGGTAACAACGTGACACTTGCAGAACTTGTCCGAGCTCTGGGAGAACTACGTGTTGCTATAGCTGAGGATTTTAAGGCTACTATTGGTGAACTGGACACCAAAATCGAGAGCACCATTTGAACGGTTGCTTCGCAGGGCCAGAGTATTGTGGACCTTGAGAAGACTTCTGAACTCAATGCTGGTAGGATCGACGAGTTAGAGAAGCTATGCACGTCCTTGCAGGATAGTGTGCAGAGGCTTTCTGTGAAAGTGGTCGACCTTAAGGTCCGATCCAGACGTCATAACCTTTGCGTTGTTGGTCTGGCAGAGGGGGTGCAAGCTGGCTCTCGCCCCACCGACTTCTTCGCCAAGCTATTGAGGGATGCAGTGGGATCGGATGTTTTGGCTTCGGTTCCCCAGCTGGACCGTGCACATCACACCCTTGTCCCAGTGCCTGGACCGGGCCAACATCCTCGCCCAGTAATCATCTGTTGTCACAGTCACAAGACCAAGGATCTTATCCTGCGCAAGGCTCGAATGAGGGGTAACCTGTTAAATAAAGGTGTCAAATAAAAGTTTTGGATATAATAATTTTGCACGCCCAATTTTTCAGTTTTGGATTTGTTAAAAAAGTTTGAAATATCCAATAAATGTCGTTCCACTTCATGATTGTGTCCCACTTGTTGTTGATTCTTCACAATAAATACAGTTTTATATCTTTATGTTTGAAGCCTAAAATGTGGCAAAAGGTCGCAAAGTTCAAGGGGGCCGAATACTTTAATGAATACTTATATATAAATAATTAAAACATATATTTATATATGTTTTATTGGGGGTACGTTAATTTAGCAAAATCTTTTGCCGATCTCCTAACCCACAATATGTAAATGTACTGCTGTCTGTCGGTTGCTGATGGTTTATGTTTAGACCGACATTGCTTAGCAATATAATCTTGTGATGCTATATTTTGCTTATCTCAGGGATTGACCCAAGATGACGGTTAAGTGCTCAATATGTTGCAACTTAAGTTCTGTTTAGGTTTATTAGATGCTAATTGAAAACTTTTCGCGGGAGCCTCCTCAGTTCATATGTTAGTAGAAGTTCTAGGATAGTGAGAGGTGAACTTATAGTTTTATTTTTGTTTTACCTCTTGTTCGAGGTCGTGCCGTGCATTTTTTGCATCGGCCAGACAATGTGTTTATTATTTTATTTTTCCATTTTTTCTCTCCTATTTGTGCATGCCTGTTAAAGGTGGGTTGATGGGGGGTTAATGTTGGGGAAAGTAGGGGGACAAGGTGGAGAGTAAAGGTGCTTGCCGGGGAGGAGGGGTTCTTTGGACACTGCTCGGGTGTAGGTGCTACATATGCTGATCGTGATTGGTTTGTGCGCTTTCTTACCTTTTTATTTAGTTACATATTATGCAGGCCACCAAAGGAACTACAAACAAGAGGAGGGCGGGGCTTACATTTACTTCCTGGAATGTCAAGGGTTTAAACAAACCAATTAAGATAGTCAAGGTCCTAGCCCACTTGAAAGCACTCTTGTCTGATATGATATTTTTGCAAGGAACCCATCTGAAAAACAATTCTGATAGCAGACTTAAATGTAGGTGGGTGGGGCAAGTGTATCACTCTAACTTCTCTGCCAAAACGAGAGGCACAGCGATTCTGGTATGGAAAGGAATTCCCTTTTAACATATAACCACTATTGTGGATAAAGAGGGTCGTTATGTGATCGTAATAGGAGAGATCCACTCTACTTCTACTAAATATCTATGAGCCAAACATTGATAACCCCTCTTTTTTCAAAAGAGTCCTTGTCCTGATTCCAGATATCTCCCATACTAACCTGGTCATTGGAGCGGACCTTAACTGTGTGCTAGATCAATATTTGGATAGATCCTCTACCCGGCGAACCCCTGCCTCCTATTCAAGCGAATTCTTGAATACCTACATAAAAAATTCTAACTTATTTGATATATGGAGGATCTTTAACACTACGGGTAGGGAATTCTCCTTTTACTCTCATGTTCACAATGTTTATACTCAAATTGACAACTTTTTGGTTGATGCGAAATTACTCCCATATACCTGTAATGTGAGGTATCCCTTCTCCCTGAGATTGGGTGACATTGTACCAAACGTGAGGGTCTGGAGGTTGAATCCTCAGCTCCTCACAGAACCAACATTCTGTGAACATCTTAAAGACCAAATTACATTTTCCTTTGATACCAACGACAACACAGAATTCCCCAGCATTATTGTGGGAAACACTGAAGGCTTATTTGAGAGATTGTATCATCTCCTTTCAGGCTGGCAGGAGTAGGCAAAACAGAGGAAAATTGGTAGAATTGGAGGGACAAATTCACTTACTGGATAGGGAGAATGCTAGCCATCCATTAATGGAGAAACATAAAAGAAATACCTAGAATTTCTCTATGCAAAGCAAAGATATTTTGAGTTTGGTGACATACCACACAAATTACTCACTAGACAACTTTTAAAAAATGTGAGTGACCGGATGATTCACAAAGTTAAATCTGCATCTGGGGAATAACTCTCTTCCCCCAAAGACATCAATGACAGATTCCGTCAGTTTTATGAGACTCTACATACTGTACATCTAAAGCGGATCCTAACCCTTTAATTATGCAAAACTTTTGGAGGACTGTAATCTTCCTACCCTGAACCAGGAAGATTCCAACTTCCTGAATAAGGAAATATCTCTTGAAGAAATTCAAGAAACATAAATCTCTAGAGTGGCAAGACCCCAGGCCCAGATGGATACCATGGTGAATTTTATAAAACATTCAACAACATGCTCTCTCCCTACCTGCACAAAATGTTGGTTCAGGCCAATGAGGATGGAGCTCTCCCACCTACTTTGGATGAGGCGTTCATTACAGTTATACATAAGAATGGTAAAGATCCGGAAGAGGAGGTAGGGTCTGTAACAGATTTCCTCCTCTTTGTCTGAGGAGGAGTAAGGATCGAACCAAAGCGCAGCGTGGTAAGTGTTCATGATGATATTTAATTAAAACTCAGCATACTAAACAAACAAACAACGTGAATTTACAGAACCGAAACAGTACAGTGTGGCCCAAACACTCACAAGGAAACAAACACCCACAAACCAAAGGTGAAACCCAGGCTACCTAAGTATGATTCTCAATCAGAGACAACTGAGTGAAGGGCGATTCTGGCATCGCCTGGCTGACTGACGGCTCTGGCGGCTCCTGGCTGGCTGGTGACTCTGGCGGCTCCTGGCTGACTGGCGGCTCCTGGCTGACTGGCGGCTCCTGGTTGACTGGCGGCTCCTGGCTGACTGGCGGCTCTGGCGGCTCCTGGCTGACTGGCGGCTCTGGCGGCTCCTGGCTGACTGGTGGCTCTGGCGGCTCAGGACAGACTGGCGGCTCTGGCGGCTCAGGACAGACGGGAGACTCTGGCGGCTCAGGACAGACGGGAGACTCTGGCGGCTCAGGACAGACGGGAGACTCTCGGGACACAGGACAGACGGGAGACTCTGGCGGCTCCGGACAGATGGGAGACTCTGGCGGCTCAGGATAGACGGGAGACTCTGGTGGCTCAGGACAGACGGGAGACTCTGGCGGCTCAGGATAGACGGGAGACTCCGGCAGCGCCGGACAGGAGGGAGACTCCGGCAGTTCTGGAGTGAAGGGCGATTCTGGCATCGCCTGGCTGACTGATGGCTCTGGCAGCTCCTGGCTGGCTGGTGACTCTGGCGGCTCCTGGCTGACTGGCGGCTCTGGTGGCTCTGGCGGGTCCTGGCTGACTGGCGGCTCTGGCGGCTCCTGGCTGACTGGCGGCTCTGGCGGCTCCTGGCTGACTGGCGGCTCTGGCAGCTCCTGGCTGACTGGTGGCTCTGGCGGCTCAGGACAGACTGGCGGCTCAGACTGACGCACTTCCGTCATCCAGCTGGCTTACTATGGAGCGTGAGTGTCACCCCTTCTCTACTGGCGCTGTGGTTTTGTCGCCTTTCAATCTGGAGATGTCACTTTATCGTAACAATCCTATTATACATAGCATAGTCCGAATCTGGAAGCAAATTAAAGTCCACTTTGATCTTAGACCAATATCATTCATGTCTGAGGAGGAGTAAGGATCGAACCAAAGCGCAGCGTGGTAAGTGTTCATGATGATATTTAATTAAAACTCAGCATACTAAACAACAAATGACAACGTGAATTTACAGAACCGAAACAGTACAGTGTGGCCCAAACACTCACAAGGAAACAAACACCCACAAACCAAAGGTGAAACCCAGGCTACCTAAGTATGATTCTCAATCAGAGACAACTGAGTGAAGGGCGATTCTGGCATCGCCTGGCTGACTGACGGCTCTGGCGGCTCCTGGCTGGCTGGTGACTCTGGCGGCTCCTGGCTGACTGGCGGCTCCTGGCTGACTGGCGGCTCCTGGTTGACTGGCGGCTCCTGGCTGACTGGCGGCTCTGGCGGCTCCTGGCTGACTGGCGGCTCTGGCGGCTCCTGGCTGACTGGTGGCTCTGGCGGCTCAGGACAGACTGGCGGCTCTGGCGGCTCAGGACAGACGGGAGACTCTGGCGGCTCAGGACAGACGGGAGACTCTGGCGGCTCAGGACAGACGGGAGACTCTCGGGACACAGGACAGACGGGAGACTCTGGCGGCTCCGGACAGATGGGAGACTCTGGCGGCTCAGGATAGACGGGAGACTCTGGTGGCTCAGGACAGACGGGAGACTCTGGCGGCTCAGGATAGACGGGAGACTCCGGCAGCGCCGGACAGGAGGGAGACTCCGGCAGTTCTGGAGTGAAGGGCGATTCTGGCATCGCCTGGCTGACTGATGGCTCTGGCAGCTCCTGGCTGGCTGGTGACTCTGGCGGCTCCTGGCTGACTGGCGGCTCTGGTGGCTCTGGCGGGTCCTGGCTGACTGGCGGCTCTGGCGGCTCCTGGCTGACTGGCGGCTCTGGCGGCTCCTGGCTGACTGGCGGCTCTGGCAGCTCCTGGCTGACTGGTGGCTCTGGCGGCTCAGGACAGACTGGCGGCTCAGACTGACGCACTTCCGTCATCCAGCTGGCTTACTATGGAGCGTGAGTGTCACCCCTTCTCTACTGGCGCTGTGGTTTTGTCGCCTTTCAATCTGGAGATGTCACTTTATCGTAACAATCCTATTATACATAGCATAGTCCGAATCTGGAAGCAAATTAAAGTCCACTTTGATCTTAGACCAATATCATTCATGCTCCCTGTTGCCAGGAATCCCTCCTTTGACCCCTCTTACCTTGATAACACCTTTGAGCGATGGGGAGAGTTGGGATAAGTACCGTAGGGGGGGTTCTATATATAGAAGGGACCTTTGCCTCCTTTGAATTGCTGAGGGAAACTCATAATCTTCCCAGAAGTAACTTTTTTCAGATACCTACAAATCAGAGACTATGTTAGAAAACACCTCCCGACATTTGGGAATGCTAAACCTTCCATGTTTGACAGATGCAAAAAAATATGCCTCACCTCAGACAAACTGATATCTCGCCTATATCTACCCTCTGTCTTTCTACCTGTCCTTGTTCTGTATGTCTTGTTTTGTAATATTTGTTTTGTACCTAGAACACTAGTTCTTGTTGTTTCTGTCTGCTCTTCTATGGTTAGATAAGAATTGCATACTTGTCTTTTATACCTATACACCATTCTTGTGCGTGTTCAAAAAATAATATTTGAACGAGAAACTCAGGAGGGAGGAAGAAGAAAGAAAATGATTATGCCCCTCCAAGGCCTCCCGTTCTCCTCTCAGCATTCCACTGTACTCAGCAGGTCTGTGTGTGCGTGTGTGTGTGTGTGTGTGTGTGTGTGCGCGCGTGTGTGTGTGCGTGCTCGTGTGTGTGCGCATGCATGTGCGTGTGTGTGTGTGTGTGTGGAGGGTTCCTGTTTGTTCAGAAGAATGCAGTCATCTTTTGTAAAAGGGTGGAACTGTGTGGCTGCCAGCTCCAGCTGGGCAGGCCTTTCTCATTTCAGAGCTGGCCGCTGAATGACCCTCCCCCCTTGCTGCTGGGGCAGCATATGCATGGATGCCCACACATACACGCACATGTTCATATGCACATACAGACAGATAGACAAATAGACACATACACACACAATATGTCTTATGGATGAGGGGCCTACACAGGTGAGCAAGGGTGAGGCTAACATTGAGTGGAGGGAAAACATGGCACAGTCATTCCTCCCTAACCCTTGTCTTTGTTGGGTGTAAACATCTGCAATATCCTACTGTGTGAAAGGGAAAACCCCAACGGTGTCTGCATGTATCCCCGGGGTCAAACTATAAACAAACTAGAGCCTCTCTTTGATCTAGATTCAATCCGGACCACGAAATATCTGTGTTATTGCAAGATTTATATTTAAAGATAATTCCCGGTTGAGCAGACATCTGCAGTGTTTACCGTGAATGTGGTTTCCGCGAACATGCCTAGCGGACATGATGCTATTGGATTGAATTTGGCCCCTAATTTCTCTCTCTCCAGCTCTCTGTCTCTTTTTACTGTCATGTTATCTCATTCTATACCATTGCTATTGAGAAAGTACAGTATGGCTGTAACTAAACAGGATTTGATCAGATACTGTAACTAACATCTAGATTTATGCCTTACACTGGATTCCTTTAATTATTGTAACACAAACTACTGTAACTGAGAATTTCTTTTATTAAAGGGGAGGGGAAAAGAGTACGGAAAAAAGTGGAAACCGTAACACGAAGGTCATCCATACTGACCTATGGGCCCTGGCCAAAAGTACACAGCAAAATAAATGGTGTACGTTTAACTCTGAAAGTGTAATATGTACACTATTTTCAGTGAACATATGAGTCCCAGTGTACTGATGTTAAAATAATACTTTTTAAAGTGTTTAAGATTTAACTCTGTCGCAGTGTTCCCCTTTTAACTCTTGGGGAACTTGATTGTGGTGTTCATATAGCTCTAATGTAGAGTAATACACAACACCTACAGTGTAAAACACTGGATTTAGAGTAAACTCGACTCACTTTGCTTAGTGCTGAAGCTGTTACACTTTCTCAGTGTAAGAAATGAACATCTGTAGTAGTACAGTAAATCATTTTGGGGTGTTGTTTTAACACTGTATGGTGCCTTTACTTTTTGAGTAAATTGTACAGTTAACACCCATGAATGTATTTGTGACAGAGACGTGGTTTTTGAATTATTGTCCTTTTAAAGGCCTGTGGCTTTCACCAAGTGAGTTCCTAAGTGAATGTTATCAATGAGAATTCAACTCTATGACAATACATTACATATATCATAATGCTTTACATATTGCAAACTGGTCAAACGTTTAGCTTTTTGCCATTCTCAGTGCAGGTGGTACATAAAGCCCTGAAATCATTAGATCAGAGAAAGCCTGCAGGTCCTGATCCTTTGGATCCCTGCTTTTTAAATCTGGCAGCTGATTTCATAGCTGAACCACTTACAAATCTGTTCAATCTAGCCCTGGAATGTAATGAAATTCCGAAAATCTGGAAATCAGCATTTGTCCTACCACTTTTAAAAGGGGGAGATCCAACTCTTTTAAATAATTATAGGCCAATCTCAAAGCTGTCACCCCTGGTGAAAATACTTGAACAGAGTGAACAGCTAAAATAGTTTTTATTTACTAACTCTATTTTATCAATGTACCAATCGGGCTTCAGGAAGAAGCATAGCACAATTACAGCAGCCATGAAGGTTTTAATTGATATCACTGAAGCCCTTGACAAAAAACATCACTATGTCTCACTTTTTATTGATCTCTCTAAGGCTTTTGATACAGTTGATCATGCTATACTAAAGCAGAGATTGTCGAGTGTAGGTCTTTCAGAGCATGCAGTTGCATGGTTTGCTAACTGTTACGCACGCCTCTATGAAGAGGGAACGAAACACCCTGCTACAACTAAACTCTCTGTGAAGCGAAAAAGGTATGGACTGTAGGTGCGAGTAAAAATGACAACAAGCAGAATGTGGTACCGTTTACAAGGACTTTATTCCTTTACACGGTAATATGGGGAAAAGGGGCTGGACGGAACCAAAGCAAAGAAAGTAAATCTCAAAGCCCCCCCCCCCTCTCCTATCTTACCTGCCTACCCACTACTTACCTAATTTAGCACCACCTGGTGCCCTAACCAAAATACAAGGGGTGGTCCACCCAGGTCTTACCTAGTGTGTCTAGACAGCGAATATGCTACGGGTATATGTATGCCCGCGGGCCTCTTGCCTAAGCACTCCCTAGGTGCCTTCCCCTTCCCCCCTGAGAACAAATGAAAACAGAATATTAAACAATTTCACAAACAAACTAAGAGACAAAGGACATCAAATAAGTTCTATCTGAGCAACAAACTCACAAAACATACCAACTCTCAGCAATGAACTCCCAGCAAAATCAACCTCTAGCAAAATATCTCTCTAGCAAATTTACCTCCAGCAAAATCCTCTACAAAAAGAAAAAAGATCTCCTGAACAGAACACTGGCTTTTATATAGCTTCTGAAGGAATGGGTAATTGGAGACAGCTGTGTCTTGACGAGGGGGCGGGGTCAGCTCTCCAATTAGCCCTGGAGTCGACCAATCAGCTGCTTGAGGGATTTCAGGAAGCCATTTCCTGAAATAAACACATGCAAATATACAAACTACAACACATAATCTGGGGAACGTAACACTAACTATCTGTCTGATAGAACTCAGTGCACTCAATTTGATGGGCTTATTGTCTGTCTTTAATGGTGTGCCCCAAGGCTCTGTACTTGGTCCTCTCTTACTATTTATATAAATGATTTAGACAAAAATGTCCAAAATGCGCAACTTCATTTTTATGCTGATGATACTGTTATTTACTGTTGTGCCTCGTCTCTTACAAAAGCTTTCCAGAACTTGCAAACTGCTTTTTATACTGTTCAACATACCTTATGTCAATTGAAGCTTATCCTCAATACTGACAAAACTTAACTAATGGTGTTTTCTAAAGCAAGAAATAGACCTCTGAACCTTTCACCTATTATTACCTGTCAGGACAAGGAGATTGAGGTTGTAACCTCATATAAATATCTTGGAATTTTAATTGATGACGGCCTCTCTTTTAAATTGCATATTCCACATCTTACAAAAAAATTGAAGATGAAATTGGGATTTTATTTTAGGAATAAGGCCTGTTTTTCTTTTGAGGCCAGAAGGAGGCTAGTAATCAGCTACATTTATGCCTTTACTAGACTATGGGGATATTTTATATATGAATGCTTCCGTTCAGTGTTTAAGATCAATTGACACCCTTTACCATGGCACTTAAACTGCAAAACCCTTATGCAACCCCGGCACTTTGTATACCAGGGTTGGAGGGTACTCTCTTCGTTCGCTGGACCTTATCCTGCTATTGGTTCCAAATGTCCGAACTGAATTTGGTAAAAGGGCTTTTATGTACTCTGCGCCATCGTCTTGGAACGCCTTACAAAATACTTTTAAACTGAAAGAACTTGTCCCGATTGGTATTTTTAAAACACTGATGAATGATCTTGAGACTGATTCCCTGACCTGTCAATGTTTTTAATTTGCTGTTTTTGATTTTGTTATACTCTTGTGAATTCTATGGTTTTTACTAGATTACTTGTAGTTTTTCATGTTGTTTGTCTGTAATTTTTGTAATGGCTTGGTGCTGCCTATCTTGGACAGGACGCTCTTGAAAAATAGGTTTTAAATCTCAATGAGCCCTTCCTGGTTAAATAAAGGTTAAATAAAAAAATATATTTTTTAAATTGGCCTAGTTGCTGGCCTAGTTTTACCCTAACACAGTGGTGTTAGGAAACCCCTGGTTTACAGGCCACATCAGGCCTTCAAGTCACATTACGCTGGCTTGCTAAGTGATGTGTAATTCCTGCATTCAGAATGACCATCAGGATTAGGAAACTTGATTTTAAAAAAACACTACCTAAACCATTTCAACCGAGAAAAAAAAACATTACAGTAACTGATTGGATGAGTTTTAAAAAAGTAAGTTATTTATCTTTGTGGAGCATAAGTGTACATGCAAAAACACAGATATCCAAAACAATCCTAAAAAATCTACCTGCAGTAGAGCATGCTGGGAAATATGATAATGATGGGTGTCGTTTTAATGGGACTGTTACTCTCCACAGTGTAAAACAATAACTCTGGTTATTAAAACGAACACTGGGAGTTATTTTACACCACTTAGCTTTAATTTGACTCTTACAGGGTGAATTTAACTCCTGAATCAACACTAGAAATTTTACGCAGAAAAATCAACCCTGGCCAATTTGCTGTGTATTTCACATAAGGACATACGTACAGTATATAAGGAATAGGGTGCCATTTGGGACACAACCCAGATCTCCAATCTACTTCTTATTTCCGAGCCACACCCCTCTGCTGCTTGCAACCCAATAGGTACAATTTACAAAATATATGTTTTCTCTGTGGTCATCACTAGATAGCGGTGTGTGTGTGTGTGTGTGTGTGTGTGTGTGTGTGTGTGTGTGTGTGGGGGGGGGGTCACATTCCGTTGCATTATCGTAATGATAACTGCTGTTGAAACATTCCGTATAACCTCCAGTGTACTTGTGCCAACCCAGCGTTCAGTAATTACCAGGGTGGAGGCACCACTTTGCTCCTGTTACCGGAAATCTTGGAATATTTTGCCCACTTCTCTTACGTGTATTTGTTGTCACACACACACACACACGCACACACACACACACACACATGCACACACGCACACATGCACACGCACACACACACACACACACACTTGTACACAACATGCACACACATTTCAGCAAAGCCATCGCATAAGGTAAGAGTCACAGACCATCACATTGCACTAATATAGGATTTGAACATTTGAATGTTGAAAGTCAACTGGCAGTTTATAGCTCTGCAAAAGTTAAACAATTAATTATATAGATGAAAGCATTTTCTCAAAACAGGCAATATAAGTAGTGCATATGCATTTGTCATTGCAATGTAAGCACAGAACAGTCAGACAGTCCCCATGTCAGACAGTCAGACAGTCCCCATGTTTTGACTCACCCCCTCTATGAATCATGGTTAGCACCTCTGTCAGTCTGCGGGGGCGTGTTGGCCAACCGGCCCTCTGATTCGCCGGAATCCTGTAAAATCTCAACTGGCTTTGACCTCGGGTGTTGCTAGGCAATGCTGAGGGGAGAACAGGGCCCTCTTTGAAAAACAGGTTGGTATGTGTTCACACTGGCTGACCAGAGCAGACCCCGCTCTGCCCCTCAGGCAGGCCATTAACTACACATGAGGGAGCCTCTGAACAGACTCAAACTGGATTTTACAAACACAAACAGACCGGCCTACAACTGGACGTCTCAGTCCAAAATATTTTATATTTGCACACGGAGGGCTGATTAAACCCAGTCCTGGAAAAATAAGCATATTCCAAGTTCCTTAAAAAGATGGTTACTGGAGGTTCCTAATTTAAAGTGCTTTTAAGTCCAGGAATATAGGCTTAATCTTTGTCCAGAGCAAAAAAAGTGTTCAACAGATGACAAAATAATTGTGGCCCTCGAGGCAACTGAGGTCATGCGTCGTATAAAATTATATTTCTTCAACCCATTGATAAAATGTTCACTTTGAGTCAATGTGAGTCATTGATCAGAGGGACAATGGTATCAGGCAGCTCATTGTGTCCACCACTCATTGTGTCCGCAATAACAAAAAGAGAGGCGGATAGGTAAAAGGAAGGGAGGGACAGGAACTCTCTCTCTCTCTCTCTCTCTCTGTGTTTTGGAGGGTCTGACTGTGGATGGAGGGGAATTCCATACTCCAGTTCAACCATACCCCCACCCCCTCCACCCACTCCAAAATGCAACCTAGCGCAGCATAGACACCCGGATATACTAACTCTAGTTGGGATGGGGGGGGGTTGTAGTGGGGTGGGGGGTGGAATGTGAGTAATTGCAGCTTGCAGCATGTACACATTGCTAACAGGGTGACACAAGCAAGGAAAGTCAATCATTCCCCGGGGTGAGTCATATTTAAAAGTAAATCACATCAACCAATGTGTGGAGACGTGACAATGGGGTTTGTTTGGTAAAGTCATGGTCAAAACAATGTTATTTATGAAAAAGGAAGTGACATCAGAGTGTTGACAGTAAAGAGACGACACGGGACACTTTTATCCTATGACTTTGTTTAGAGGGGTGTACCACATGGGTCGGGACCCTTCTTGTTAAAATGTTGCTTGTTTTGGGGAGTTTTTAAACCTACCCGAACACTACATAGACACATCAACAATATAGGTCTCAAACAAGCACCATTGAATGCTCTTAAGTTGCTGGTCTCCACAACTCCACAGCACAGGAATAGCAGAGTACAACATACACCAACCTTAACAATATGTTGCCGTCTCTTGGCTTTAAATTGAGATATTGTGTTATTATATACATCCTCTCATGTAAACAACCGATATTTCTGACTGTAGTTGAATGAAAATGATGTTGAATATAATAAACTACATTCATCAATCTAACGCCATTATTATGTGAATAAATACTCTAGGTCCATAGGTGTGTTCATTGGGTCTAGTTTAGGTAGCAAGCCTTGCAACACCAGTCGGAATACTAGAAGTGACATGTGTCCAAGACTAAGAGCTAATGTCTTGCGGATCTATGTCTTAGCATTCAATTATTGAGTTAAACCTTAGCTCAGAGATGCACAGTTAGAGGACAAGCATCTATGCTATGTGCATTGTGAATTATATTCTGAACATATAGTCAAAGCATTACTCTGTAAAACAAGGAATGCATTCTCTCATTAATAGGATTTAGTGGTCCTTAAATCATTGACACGGTATATTCTGTAATATATCATGTATTCCATGTACACTGTAATAGTTTATTACACTATTACAGTGTACATGAACGACATGATACATTACAGAACAACACAGAGTAAATGATTTTCACTAAATAAGACTTAAAGTAGTTGCATGTGTCTTCAGTTAATGATCTCTGAGAGAAAAAGGATGCGAAACAAGTTCTCAAAAGTATGAGCGAATTCACTGCCCTTTTAACCAAATTCAAGTGGGAACTCCCCCTAACCTGAATGAACATTTCTTTGCACTTTGCTACCCAGTTAGAAGCCTGGGTAGCAAAGGTTACTTATTGACGTTTATTATTTAAGATACGTCGGACGCCATGTCCATTTGAAAAAACGATTTGTGATTTCCAATAAGTATTAACAAGTACTGTAAATGATTGTGTGCGTGCAAAATATAATGAGGGCTCGTCCTGTTTCCCTGGATCAACAGAGGATGGCATATAAATCCAGTAAAATCAACGACAACAAAAAAATGATTGACAGGCTTCTCACACAGTAATTAACGTGACATCGTAAAGGAATCAAAGAAGTGACATTGTAAAATGTACAATGTCCCCTATTTGATTCCTTTCCTATGTGACATACTAAGAATAAAACAATAAAAACAAGTACAAAAGAAGCGTGGAGATTTTTTAAAAAGAAGATAAAAATAAGAATAAGATAAAACAAAAATAGCCTTAAGATAAAACTAAAAATAATCTATATTCATATAGTATGGAAATGTTCTGCCCATAGAGTGGAATAACTACAGTGCAGTAGCAGCATAGAATTATAATGATAGTATATCTACATAGTGCAGTTGACATAACTAGTTCATTGGTCCGGTAGACTAAAGTGATTTATGTGTACAGAATATGACTAAATAGTAAGTGTGTGGTAAGGTGCAGGAGTCAGCCCAGGGTTCAGCTGTTGGATCAGTCTTGTGGCTTGGGAGTAGAGGCTGGCTTTGAGATAGGTGGTACCGAGACTTGATGCTGACTCTCACTGCAGCGGATCCCCGCTCCCCTGTGCACCGCCTTCTCCCACCTTCACAAAAAGGCAGTGAAAATGACACACTCCTCCTCTCACATTTGAATTACGACCAAGGCTTTGTTTGAAGACTTTGCCTGAGAACTCCGTAGCCGAACAACACACCCAGATTCTTATCTAATCAACTCAATTTGAGCGTGATGACCAGACAACAGGGATGGGCCTGATAACCAGTCAAAACACACCAATCCTAAAACACGCAGCCCAATAAAACACTGGCCTTCGTCGTGGTTTACATATGTTCACTCTCTATATTTCAACTAGACGACCGATGCCACACCTTAAACACTTTAAAACATGCGATCTCACCACTTCTCTGGACTAAAGCAAGGTCAGTCGAGTTCACCCAAACCGGACTCCCATTTTAGACTCTAAATGGGCCCCGGCAACCTCGCCACTCAACCAAATACCAGATGCTTTGTGCCTCTCCCCCTGGCACCTCTCCGTTATCGATCACAACCGACTCTCCAGTGACATGTCTATGTGAAGACCAACCATGCATTGAATAATGCCTCTCAGGTGTGTCTGCTCCAGAGTCCAGAGTCTCTCTCTCTCTCTTTCAGGATGTGTCACCATGTTGAGTGCTGGGTGAATATCTACCGATCGTTCAGCTACGGAGTTGTCAGGCAAAGTTCTCAAACAAAGCCTCGGTCGTAATTCAAATGTGAGAGGAGAAGGGTGTCATTCTCACCTCCTTTTCTGGTTGCAAACAACTGCACAAATCAATCGCCACAGTCGAGTAAGTTACGTCATACATTTTGCAAATAGTGCAAAAAAAGGGGATGAATTGGAACCAAACTCAGACAGCAGTCCTATTCATTAGTCAGGCAATTCCTGGCAAGAAAAAGAGAATTGTGGAGCATGGCTAAATGTGGACAGACAACTGTTGGACTGTGTTTGTGCCAAGACAATGCCTCACGAATCAGTGATGTGGCCTCCCAGCCAGGTAGTATCTGTGTCTGTCCCCCGGCAGATCAAATATCCTCCACAATGCTGAGTGGCTAGAATGGGGAGGACTGAATAGTAAATGCTGACCTTGAGGGCCTCAATGTGAAAGATATAACTCACTCCAGTTGGCCCCCTATCAGTACACAACAGATAGTCCTATATTTTTATTTAATTCCTTTTTATTTTGAATCCCAGACCCCATCCCCGCGAGAGGCCTTTTTGCCTTTTGGTAGGCCGTCATTGTAAATAAGAATTTGTTCTCAACCGACTTGCCTAGTTAAATGAAGGTTCAATCAAATACAAGTATAAAAACGGACACAGGAAGTTTAATTGAAGAACCCTGAGGTCTTGTGAATGGTTGTGCTCCTCAATAAGTCCTGTAGATACCAATCAATTTGGAGTATGAGGGAAAATGACAGCATTCTTCTGTGGGCTGAGCCATCCTGTGTTAATGTGGTGCCATATCTACCTAAAAATGTTAGAATTACAAATGTTAGTACTTTACATTAAGATGCCCTTTGTAAAGGGTACCTTATTGTAAAGTGTTACCTTATCACAAACATCACAAACATTGTAGAAGGCCAGATACATGTACCCCTGGCAAAGCTGCCCTGTTGTTCAGTTACAGATCCTAAAGATTAGAAAAGCACAACCTCAATGCCCCCCCCAGTGCTTCTAGCAATAACAGAACAATATGGGTGGCTGTAAAAACAATGTTCCCCATTATGTAAATGGTGCACTAATCAAATCATATGAGCGACAAAATGTTCAAGGGGCCACTGTGAATCTGTGTACATTTTGGGAAACATGCCATGGCAAATGATCAAAAGCCGAAACATTTTTCATCAACTGTAAGCAAATGATATGAGAAAACAAAATGGTTCCATATGCCGCTGGGCATGAGTCAATCAACATGTCGTACAATCTGTATACAGAAGCAGATACATAATGAAGGCTCCATGACTGTTGCTCGACAAGGCTTTACTTACAACGTGCTAGCTACAGCCCACGTGGTTCTCTGCACAAAAACAGCCACTGAAGAGAAAGTATACTTCATGCCTCTTTGACTACTTCCTAATAGGCTACGCGGAATTCTGTCCCTGTCTCCTGTCCTATGAGACTGAAAGTGAAACAAGGGGTGCATTTCAATAGTCAATGGACTAGGCCTACCTCTCCTCGTCTCTCCTTTACCCGAACAGACGTGAAAGAACTGGAGAGGTGAAAACAAATTCACAGGATAGACATCCACAATATTGCTTTGACCTTTGACCTATTCTGAGTTTTCAGATCAATAGAGATGAAGGGGGGGGGATGAGGTGAGACAGCCACTTCAGGCCATTTAGATGAAAAAACAACTGAGACCTATAGGCTGTTTATCTAACACTGGTGATGAATAAAAGAAGAAGAAGATCCTCAGGTCTCACTGGCCTTTATGGCAACTATACTTTAAGTGTCAGTGGAGGCTGCTGAGGGGAGAACGGTTCATAATAATGTCCGGACCGGAGCGAATGGAATGGCATCAAACACCTGGAAACCATGTGTTTGATGTGTTTGATACCATTCCACTTATTCCGCTCCAGTCATTACCACAAGTACGTTCTCCCCAATGAAGGTGCCACCGACTTCCTGTGGTAAGTGTACAGCACGTCTGTGTGACGGCAAGCTGATAGCTTTGGGAAGCTGAAATCAAATGTGAGAAGTGTGCCTTTCATGCTCAAGGGGAGTGTAAGTCAAGTTACAAGTAGCTGACTCAAAGGGGTTGGGTTAAATGCGGAAGACACATTTCAGTTGAATGCATTCAGTTGTACAACTGACTAGATATTCCCCTTTTCCCTTCCCATAGTTGTCCCGAACAACGTGGACATCAATTCCCAAGGCCTCCCAGGCACAAACAAACTCTGAGCGAAACCCAAATCTTCCCCAGCAACACAATGGGTCCCGGACACACATCTTATAGACCTTACCACGCCCTTTGATATACAAGCCTCTTTTCCCCAAACTTAATAATTAACCAATGATAGGATAGATGGATTGGGGGGAAACCTAGATGTCGTCGTGTGAACACTAACTTTTCCTACCTTCCCGCTGTGACGGCAAGCAAGGTCACCTGATCCCTCCACCAGACAGCGATGATGTATTCCACATCCCCTCGCATCAGCTGGGCAGCGAGTCGTGTGAGGGGAGGTTATTATTGTTGTCTCTTCTCTTTCTCCTACCGGTCTGACATAATCACCCCACGCCAGTGGCGCGTAACGTGGTCCATGAATAAGGCATCATCTCTGTGGTCTCCTTTTTCCACTCTAAATGTTTAATAAGTGACGAGATAGAAGATGATCTGTGACATATTTAGAGCAGTTGTTAGTGGCAGTCTGTTGGCTCGGGTGTTTTGGACGATAGACGATTGCCTTTCAAAGTGATCATATGATTTGAGCGTACTTTGTTGTCAGAAAAAGGGGTGGAGGTGTGTGCGTGTATATGTGCGTAAGTGTGTGCATGCGTGTCTGTGTGTGTGGCCTACAAAAGGGATAGGAAGCATCTTCTACATGTCAGTAATGTTTAAATACTCTTGGGGATTAGAGTAGCTGTAGCTCCATTTCAAAAAACTTCATTCTTCTCTTTAGTGGAAGTAAGACAAAGATGAACCAAAACAATGAGTATCAGACTCAAACACAACAAGTGCCTATTTTTAGATTCCATTGAACCAACTATGCCACATAGGAGAGTGCCCATTATGGTTTCAAATGCTTTGTTTAGTATGCAGCAATGGTACAGTAGCTTGGGAGAGAGAGATCTGAGGTGGTGGTCGGAGGGTTTCAAGTGTTGAGACTTACAGTTGAAGTCAGAAGTTTACATACACCTTAGCCAAATACAATTAAATTAAGTTTTTCACAATTCCTGACAGTTAATCCTAGTAAAAATTCCCTGTCTTAGGTCAGTTAGGATCACCACGTTATTTTAATAACGTAAAATGTAAGAATAATAGTATAGAGAATGATTTATTTCAGCTTTTATTTTTTTCATCACATTCCCAGTGGGTCAGGAATTTACATACACTCAATTAGTATTTGGTAGCATTGCTTTTAAAATGTTTAACTTGGGTCAAACGTTTCGGGTAGCCTTCCACAAGCTTCCCACAATAAGTTGGGTGAATTTTGGCTCATTCCTCCTGACGGAGCTGGTGTAACTGAGTCACAACATGATGATGCCACCCCCGTGCTTCACAGACTCAAATTATGTCAATTAGCCTATCAGAAGCTTCTAAATCCATGACATCATTTTCTGGAATTTTCCAAGCTGTTTAAAGGCACAGTCAACTTAGTGTATGTAAACTTCTGACCCACTGGAATTGTGATACAGTGAATTATTAGTGAAATAACCTGTCTGTAAACAATTGTTGGAAAAATGACTTGTGTCATGTCCTAACCGACTTGCCGAAACTATAGTTTGTTAACAAGACATTTGTGGAGTGGTTGAAAAATGAGTTTTAATGATTCCAACCTAAGTGTATGTAAACTTCCGACTTCAATTGTATACGTAATGCCCATAAAGACCAGCGTGAAATTCTAGCATGGACACTCACTGGAGGTACTCCCATGGTTCACACAGGGCAGTGTCATGATGAGATAGCATCAGGTATGTTGTTGTTCTAAAGATTACAGGTCACCTGCAATTATTATATCATCAAAGTAATAGCCGTGATCTCATGTTTGGCTTCATGTAAATGTCCCAACACCAATTGACTCTAACAAACTGATATCTCATTCAAGTTCTATTGCATTTTATGCTAACCTCAGAGTTAAAGATGCACTATGGAGAAATCGCTCTGCCATTTTCTGGTTACTAAAATTCAAATAGTTTGCCTAATTTCAGTTAATGTGACAAAACAAGCAAGTATAGTGTAGAAAATGATTGTGCCATCTGAACCTCTGTGAAATATAACCAAATGTATTGTATTTTCAGCTGTTTGAAGCTGGTGTACAATACCAAAAGTAAAAGAAGCAAAAATTAAACTTAAGAACGGAAAGCTTAGAAATAGCTCACATAAAGCATATCTACCTCTTTTTCGACTTACTTTGAAGGAGGATGACAGATCTATAACTCAGATTTCTATGTGCATTTGGTCAGGTCACCCAAAAAGTTGCATATTACAGCTTTAACTATGTCATCAAATCAAAATACAATTACATTTGGTGGTAGCTTTTTCTATTTTCTCTCATTTGAAAAACGACGTAAAAATAAGCACCAGAACCAACCATAAAAACAGACGGGACGAATGTCCCTCTAGGCCCTGACATTGATCAAACAGACAGCCATTTTGAGAGCTCAATCACCAGTTGGCATGATGTGCTGACAGACAGGCACTGTTGCTCTCTGCCTGTGGACCAGAGTCATTTCCATGGCAACAGTAATGTTCTAGCTGTCCTTGGCACAGGTCGATCTCAACCAAGGCCACAGCGAAAGACAACCCACGTCTTCCGATAGCTGAGCATTTGTGATAAAGCAACCATGAAACACAATGAGGGAATATATTTATTGCATTCGAATCATTGGCTGTCCTACAGCTGTACTCAATATTTCATTTTTGGCAAGTGTTTGATGATACACTATCAAAATCTCCATGACACCAATATGAAATGAGGGATTTAAGCAAGGCTTACCATAGCACCAGTCCCCCTTTGACTTCAAAGCTGTCTGTTACGGCATCGATATTAGGAAGTTGTCAGATTTCAGGCAATACATTCAGGAGATCAGCAATACCCCCCTCCCCAAACTGACTTCATCCCATTTATGGGCCAGTTTGCACTTCAGATGTTGCTTTTATGGGAGCCCTGTAACACTGACGTCTGTGAAGATATTGCTTGACTTGGACACGCTTTATCACATTAGAAGGGCTTAGGGCTTTGGCACCATGTTGAATCGTCACTGTCAAAAGTGTCCTGGCCATCCTTTAATCAGATGGAGATTTCTGGCAATGGAAATGTGATGATTCAGACGAGACGCTTCATATGTTCTGTAAAGGCTCCTGCTTCCCCCCCTTCCCGGAGATATACAACTGTCTGTTTGAGATAATGTGCAGTAATATACTGTATCTCATGCATTTCTAATATATCTACTGAGATACAGTATCACATGTCTCTAATATATATATCTACTGACAGTAATGTAACAGAATCAGTCATACTCTCCTATTTATGAATTTAAACAGATTACTCAAATGAGGAGACAACAATTAAAATGTTACACCATTTAATGGTGAGCATTCTCATTTCGATGCAAAAAGCTATCGCAAATGTCTATACACATTTCTTCATTCATACACCTTTGATCGAAATAAGCAGATATTATTTTGGTATAACTATGGACAAAAGTTTTGTGCTTTAGATTGCCCTTGCATCGTTGTTAGAACTCATAACCCTTAGGAGCATTAGCTGGATTGCCAGACGTATTTGAGCGGTCCAAGTCAAACAGAGCACAGTGCTTTAGTTTTGTTGCTTTGAGAAGTCCCGATAATAGCATTCACTCTTTTCTCTGTTCTTTCACTTGGCTGCCAAAATTACATGGGCCCTTCTAAATTAACCACCACTGACTGCTTCACTAGTAGATGTTATGAAAAATACACTGAGATAAATTCCTATGCTTTATCTCATTCGGGCCCATCCTAACACGTTCATGGACACAGCTGGAAATCCACCACCTCTCCTCTCCCATCCCCCTTTCTCTTCTCTTCTTCTCTTCTTCTCGTCCTCCCCCACCCCCTCTCCCTCTCCCTCTCCCTCTCCCTTCCCCCTCCCCCTCTTCCCACTGTCCTTCAGGAGTCCTGACTTCGAGTGAGTCACTCACCAGGTACTCCTCACCATCAGTCCCCATTGTCATGGTTACTGACCAGAATCACACCCAATCGTGAGGTGGTTGACACCCTGGAGATGGGTCTCTGAGCCTGAAGGATGAATCATATCGTACACATAGGACATTTACGCCCTCTATCACTATTTTAGAGGGCAGAAAAAGAGTTGATTGGGTTAATATCTAATGCTGTTTTTATCATTTGAAAAGGTAAAAAATAGTGTAAAGGGTCAAAGACAAGATGGTGCTCGATGTACCAGCGGAATGGTACATCGGCCATCAGAACACAGACCATTTAACATGGTTATTACTGCTTATTTAAAGATTGCCTGATTGAAAAAGCCTTGGTCAGATGTCAGGTGAGGCGACGAATGTGAAGCGAGGGCCAGCCAACCGGAGCAGTGGTCGCAGTGGAGGGTAGTATATGGGGCTTTGGAGACAAAACGGATGGCACTGTGATAGACTACACCCAATTTGCGTAGGATAGGGTGTTGGAGGCCATTTTGTAAATGACATCGCCGAAGTCAAGGATCGGTAGGATAGTCAATTTTACAAGGGTATGCTTGGCAGCATGAGTGAAGGATGTTAGATTTAATTTTGGATTGGAGATGCTTAATGTGAGTCTGGAAGGAGAACTTACAGTTCAACCAGACACCCAGGTATTTGTAGTTGTACACATATTCTAGGTCAGAACTGTCCGGAGTAGTGATGCTAGACAGGCGGGCGTGTGTAGGCAGCAATCAGTTGAAGAGCATGCATTTAGTTTTACTTGCATTTAAGAACAGTTGGAGGCCACGGAAGGAGACTTGTATGGCATTGAAGCTTGCCTGGAGGGTTGTTAACACAGTGTCCAAAGAAGGGCCGGAAGTATACAGAATGGTGTCGTCTGCGTAGAGGTGGATCAGAGACTCACCAGCAGCAAGAGCGACCTCATTGATGTATACAGAGAAGAGAGTCGGTCCAAGAATTGAACCCTGTGGCACCCCCATAGAGACTGCCAGAGGTCCGGACAGCAGACCTCTGATTTGACACACTGAACTCTATCAGAGAAGTAGTTGGTGAACCAGGCGAGGCAATCATTTGAGAAACCAAGGCTGTCGAGTCTGCCGATGAGGATGTGGTGATTGACAGAGTCGAAAGCCTTGGCCAGATCAATGAATACGGCTGCACAGTAATGTTTCTTATCGATGGCGGTTAAGATATTGTTTAGGACCTTGAGCGTGGCTGAGGTGCACCCATGACCAGCTCTGAAACCAGATTGCATAGCAGAGAAGGTATGGTAAGATTTGAAATGGTCGGTAATCTGTTTGTTGACTTGGCTTTCGAAGACCTTAGAAAGGCACGGTAGGATAGATATAGGTCTGTAGCAGTTTGGGTCAAGAGTGTCCCCCCCTTTGAAGAGGGGGATGACCGCAGCTGCTTTTTGTTGGCTCTGGTATGGTTCCCAATCAGAGGCAGCTGTCTATCAATGTCTCTGATTGGGGATCAAATTTAGGCAGCCTTTTCCCACCTGTTGTTTGTGGGATCTTGTTTTTGTGTAGCTGCCTGTGAGCAGCCCAGAATGTCACGGTTAGCTTTCTTCTATATTGTTTTTGGTGAGTTTCATATTTATTAAACATGTGGAGCTCTAAGTACGCTGCGCCTTGGTCCATTCATTCAGACGATCGTGACATGTTTGTGTGTTACTAGTTTAATCAGACTGTGTTTGTCTATTGCTGTGACCTAGATGATCAGATCAAATTTTATGACCAATTTATGCAGAAATCCAGGTTTTTCCAAAGGGTTAACATACTTTTGACAGCAGTGACAATAATCCGTTCTGATTAATGCAAAACCCTGTTCAAAATATACATGGAATTGATTACTATGTAAGGTCAAAATGGATAGAAAAGGTGGACATGGCATTGCGAGCGGCTCACAGTATTGTTTCATTTGTCTCTGTCATTGAACAGATGATTATCTCGGTGTTGTGAAGTCCTGTCACCTGAACGAGACCAATTTATTGTCCATTATGGCAAAATCAATGCCATCTCTATGACAACCTGTTGTAAATGGGTTTCTGCGCATCCATGGGCAATCTGGCTGATGTTGTATTGACTCTGAGCCAATGACTGTATTACCTTTATTTAACTAGGCAAGTCAGTTAAGAACAAATTGTTATATGAATGGACAAAGCATTCGATCACGTGACACCATTCATTCCTTTGTGAAGACTCAATAGCGCATTGAAGCCAAATTAAGTTGGTTAAGATGGAATAACATGCGCAGTTTGAGCTATGCCAGGAAGTGAAGTTGCAGGCTAGCTCAGTGCTGCCTCTCATTGAGTAACTCAAGTTAAAGGCTGACCGGGGTACTACAGGCTGCCATTAGCAACCAACTTTTTTCGTGTTTTAAATAAATCGGTTCCAGGACATACGTCTGGTGAATTAAAAACATTATTGGTACCATGATTGTCTTTAAAATAATGTATTTACAATAAGATTTTCCCATTCACGATAATGGGGGCATCCTGTTTTCTGCTAACAATGCCTGCAGCACAGCAGTCGGCCTTGAACTTCCATGGCGTCAATGAGAGGAGGCAGTCGTTCTCCCCTGCTCTGAGCACAGCTTGAAGTGATAAGTCTAGGGAATCCATCTCAGGTAACCACTTGTGTTCATGAGGAGTTACAATGTTGAATGGTTGTCCTTGATAAAACAAGTATGTGTTGATCTTACAGTATGTTGGGCAAATCACAAAGCTCCAAGGTACATTTTGAGTAAAAAAACATTACGGAAATATTTACTACGACACATGTACTGTAGAGAAGGGCAGGGACATGTGTGACAGAGAGTTTTAGACTGTTTATATAATAGGCTTTTGACAAATATCCCCAATCTCTGTGCCTTTAACTATTTTTAGATCTCTGAGAAAGGCAGAACATGATAGGGTTCTTTGAAATGTTTCCAACCTTTGGATACACCCTACAGATACATTCTGCAAGAATGTCAGGCTTTGCGGGGTTTAAGAAATATGACACAGCTGTCATTTTGTTTTTGTTGCGGGTAGAAATTGAAGAGGTTCCAGCGAACAGTGGGGTCAAAGGTTCCCCCCCAGTAGAGATAACAGAGCTTTTTATTGAAACCACAAAACACGAGACAGATGGAAATGGAGATACATTTTTCAAGAGCTAAGGTTCCTCCTTATTCATCATAAAAAAAACAGAAATATAGTTGTTATTTCAGGTTTATTTCAGGGAACATGCTGTTATTTCTGGCTTTGTATGCATAATAAATTGGGCGTTTTCCATCATTGAAACCGTAAATCACTTTTAAATAGAGCTAAAGGGGATTGTGGAAACTGGACTTTCTTGAGTTTGAAAAATCTGCAAAAAGATTGGACAATAACCAAATGATACTTTTGCCAAAAGCTACCGACTGTAACCACATTGAGCGGTAAATAACATTGCCTGGATAGTTTTGTGTCGTTCACTGAATGTGTTCGATATCTGGCCAAACTTACACAGCTTCCAATGAAAGTATAAAGGTAAAATCAAAGTACATGCTCGACCAATGTAAATAGAGGACGAATTAATCATATTGATTTGTGTGGAACTTTTCAATCCCATACGGAGACGCAAGACTTCTAACAGAAGGTTCCCGCAGCACAACCCATAAATATGTCGAGGCAAGTTGAGTGCTCCGAAAACCCTAGATGGATTAAGTTTCCTGGGCTAACTCAGTATATACGCCCCGTATTTAAAGCCAGCCGTTTTGGCCATCGCTTCTTGCCACTTCCTGCCGAGCGGCTTGTCATTGAGATTTATGGGCTCATTTCATTTGATGAACAGCCAGACGGGTAGAGGACATTGAAGAACCACCATGCTCTTTAAGACTGCAACCGCAT
This sequence comes from Oncorhynchus tshawytscha, assembly GCF_018296145.1. Lineage (NCBI taxonomy): Eukaryota > Metazoa > Chordata > Actinopteri > Salmoniformes > Salmonidae > Oncorhynchus > Oncorhynchus tshawytscha. The sequence goes on along the minus strand of NC_056460.1, from coordinate 6,099,413 downwards.
CAGGCAAGTAGCCCGCGACCGCTCCTTCACCCAGAATAGTTTCCAACATAGGTGTCGCCACCATTATCATCAGATTATAGATTACGATAAAACACTTCAGCTGACATGACACTCCGCAATAAGTAATAACCATGTTGTTATGTTGAAAAGTCACACTTCAGCTAAACGTAAGTATAACTGTAACAACTGTGTTATGCCTAACTATTACTTATTAATAACCTCATTATTACACTAAGAACTGAGATTTAATCTCAATGGCTTCCTAAGAGTGATACGTTGAACGTCATATGGTGCACTTTAAGTTGTCGTGACCTGTCGTGACCTCTCATAAATGGGTCACTTTTTAAGTGAAACATGACCCCCATATCTCCCTGTTACAAAGTATGTGTCCCAAATGGCACCCTATTCCCTATTTTGTGCACTACTTTTGACATTAAAGGTTGTGCACTATATAGGGAAGAGGGCGTAATTTGGGATGCACACATCGGCTTTTTGGACCAGTCAGATGCTGTGAAGCGGGGGGCGAGAATCACAAGTCCCTGTCAAGAGTTCAACGTGGTGTCCGGCTTTTCAAGTCCCCCTCACACCGACCATCTGAACAAACAGACTCTGACCACACTCCTGGGCTCGGGGAGAAACGGAGGAGTGGGAGAGGAGGCAAAAGAAGAAAACAACCTGGTGGAAGAAAAGAGAGCGATATGGTACCCTATTTCCAATATAGTGCCCTTCTTTTGACAAGGGCCTTTAGGGCTCTGGTCAAAAGTAGTCACTATGTAGGGAATAGGGTGTCATTTGGGACAAAGACAGAGAGCGAAAGAGAGGGGAAAAAGAGCGAGATGTTGCCATGTGACTCAGCAGCCACAGTATGGGTTGATGAACAGACCAGCACGGACGCTCGACAGGTTACTCAATGCAAACTTTATTTGAAAAAAAACGCTAGAAGCCACACACAACAACAAACATTTCTGGGAAGCGGAGCGCCTGCTGAGGCAATGTGGGTATACATGGAACTCATTTAGGTTTTGTGGACATTTCTTCATCAGTAACTCAGTGCTTAGCCTGGCATGATGGCACTCTCTCTCTCTCTCTCTCTCTCTCTCTCTCCATTTCACTCTCTCTGGTTCTTTTATGTCTTACTCTGTGTAATCCTTTGATTTCTATGGTTTGGTTGGTTATGGCTGTGGTGGGGTAAGTGCCAGTGCCAGTGGGTGCCTGTACCGTACATCACTACCAGAATGAGCATCTAAAATGTTTGTGAGAATCAAAGCAATAAACTAACAAATGTGGCACATTCATTAATCCACTATATCTGGGGCTATCGTAATTCAATTAAAAAAGATATACAAAATAACGACATTAACATTACTGATGGTACTGCCGTTCACTGAATGTGCTGGCTTACCGCACATCTACAGTATATCTGGAACACAGCCAAACAGAGCATATAATAAATCCCAGAGTCATCCTTTCATTTGAAAGCGAAGCATGCCTGTATTTGGACACGTAAACAATCACCTGATTCTTAAGACTCCCCCCCCCGCCCCCAGCGCCTCCACCCCTGCAGCCATCTCCTTTCTCTGAGACATGAATTGCTTGTTGTTCCTCCCAGAGAAAAAAAGCAAACATTGTGTACCGTGTCAAGGACAATCACGATTTCCCCTGAAGAGCTCTTCCAGGAAAAACTGGCTTAACAACAACAAGCTGTGTCAGGGTCGTCGACAGAGTGGTTGTGCAGGGGGTGTGAACCCTCTGCTCTCAATTTGCTTTATGTTTTCCCCATGCACTGGCTGTTTAGACAAGCAGGTTTCTGAGGAGCACATGGCACCTCTGTGCAGTTTGACCATTATAAAGCAACCATATAGAATGAATAAATAATGCATAAGGAATGAATAGAGCATGCATAAGGAATGAATAATGCATGCATAAGGAATGAATAGAGCATGCATAAGGAGGCATGAATGAAGAATGCATAAGGGGTGAATAGAACGTGCATAAGGCTTGAAAGAAGAATGCATAGGATGAATAGAGCATGCATCAGACTTAAACCTTTATTTAACTAGACAAGTCAGTTAAAGAACAAATTCTTATTTTACAATGACAGCCTACTCCACTAACCCGGACGACGCTGGGCCAATTGTGGGTCGCCCTATGGGACATGAATAGAGCATGCATAAAATAGAGCATGCATAAGGCATACATCAATATTGCATTGATTGATGAAGATTGCATAGCTATGGCATAGCTCTGCCACACCCTTGCAGTTATTGTTTTCAACATGGGTGTGGTGGACAGTGGCCTTGTGAGTAACCGTGAGGTCATGATCGCCCTGTGCATTAGCTTCCTGCCCTAACTCAATTTGTGGGCCGCCGCCACAGATGGTGCCGGCAAACTCAGCTCTATGCTAGTCTGATATGTTTTTAATGCAGTCTTTCCATTTGCCTCCACTCACAATGATGATGTTATCCATATCCACAAGGAAGCCTCTATCGTACATGTGACCCCATTCCAAAACAGGAAACGAGCAAAGCCTTTTAAAGTGAGAGCGGAAAGGTTTGAAAATTATGCGGCAAGTCATATTCTGGCTGAGAACAGGACGGACCAGATGGCTTCCTCTGTCTGACGGACTATATTAAGCATGGCTAATGAGCAGGCAGACAGCACGATGATGACCTCATCCATCCCTATAGCCTACTCTACATTTCTTTTAGCGCTGTCATGCACACTTAACTGGACTCCGGAACGGAGGGGGGAAATGGGGGAAGTGGCCATTTATCTTTTGACAAGGGCAAGATTAGGATATGATACAACGGCAATGTGGTTCTCTGTTCTGCTCTGTTATTGATCGGACAGACAGAAATCAACCGATAACAAGTGTTAGCTTACCTGTTGTTTTTAGCATTAGCATCCTGAAGTGTTGCTAATCATTTTTTATTGTGAGCCTCATAAAGTTTTTCTCATAGTTTTTAGTGTAAGCTTCCTGAATTGTTTCGCATTGTTTTTAGCGTCAACTTCCTAAAGGGTTTTTCATAGTTTTTTTATTATGAGCCTCCTAACGTGTTTCTCAGAGTTTTTAGTGTTAGCTTCCTGAAGTGTTTCTCATTGTTTTTGGTGTTAGTTTCTTAAGAGAACCCTGCAGAGAGATGAATACTGTATTTATCTGTGCCTCTGGCGCACAGGAGTAATTTTCTGTCTGACTGTGAAAAATGCTTTGCAATGTCAAAACGCATAATGTTGTATAGATGTGCACAATATGGCACTACATGCAATATGCCTATTGTACCACTCCAGCAATCCTGATGTCCTTGGCGTAACCTTCTGTAGAATCCTAGTTGATTCAATCCCAAAACATAAGTGAGTGACTAAAACAGACCCTTGCGGCGTGCCAGGTAAACAAATTGTAGCCACGCACAAGGTCAAATCATAACGCTTCAAACTTATGCTAATGGTCCACATTCTGTCTTACTACTATTGCGCTCTGAGCACTTGGAGCAAAATTGAAAGCAGAATGTAGCTTGGGCTGATTAGCTGGTTTGGAAAAAAGAGACTTTGAAAATGAGGCAATCAGGGGAAAGGAATTGGCCTCAAGTGACAGCGTCGAGGGGAGGGGGGCATTTTGTTCCCGGAACCTTGTTGTTGTGATTTTTGCGTGGGAAGTCGGAGTGGTGGAATTGCAGACTTGTGAGTCACTCATGTGCCTAGGGCTTTGTTTGGGGATGGTGTGTGTGTGTGTGTGTGTGTGTGTGTGTGTGTGTGTGTGTGTGTGTGTGTGTGTGTGTGTGTGTGTGTGTGTGTGTGTGTGTGTGTGTGTGTGTGTGTGTGTGTGTGTGTGTGTGTGTGTGTGTGAGTGCGTGCGTGCGTGCGTGTGTGTGTGTGTGTGTGTGCGTCTGCAGAGAGAGAGGGAGGTTAGATAGGGGGCAGGCAGGGAGCTGTTATACTGCTTAGGGTGCTCATTTAGCATGGGATACGCCGCAGCATGACAGCACAGAATGGAATAGCTGTCTTTGAACCCAAGAGGGTAGAAGGGTGGACAACTTTCACCATTTTTATCCCACACCCCTCTCTCCTATATACCTACACTGATTCATCAGTAAAATAATGCGAGTTGAGTGGACTCCAGGAAAAAAAAGGAAACATGTTAAAGTGTGTTGACTCAACAATCTCTGGTCGAAATCAGCTGAATTTGAACAAGCTTGTTGAGTGAAACTGCAAACTCTTATTTGCTCAACACAACTCAAAACTACACCCATCATTATCATATCTCCCAGCATGCTCTCTTGCAGTTTGATTTTCAGAATAGTTTGTTTTAATACCTGTGTTTTTGCATGTACTTGTATGTGATTGCTACACAAACATAAATAACATACATTTTTCTCAACTGGTTAAAATTCCAATTGCTGGATATCCTCCCTCTCGCTGGATTACAATAGGAATTTGCAAGCATGCATAATGGGAATTGCAGTCTTGATGTACCAGGAGTTTCAGACCACTGTGTTAGGGTGTAACCAGGCCCCCCAAAGAATAGCCTTATGCTATATTTGCAGGCTTGAACTACCAGGAGTTTCAGACCACTGTGTTAGGGTGTATCTAGTCCACAAAAGAAAGGCTTTATGCCATACGTAATATCATAAAGAGTTTATTTTTAAAAGATAGCATTCACATAGCGAAGGTTATAGACTTAAAAACGATTGAATACAATGATGATGTCTCTGTCACTAACAAATACAGTCATGGGTGGTAACTACAATTCACTCGAAAGGCAAGGGACTTTGGGAAATATGTAAATAAAGTAGAATAGATTGAAAACACACAAGTTGAATTGTATGTTCACTCAATTTAAGATTACAGAAAATTCAACTTGAGAAGGTATGTTAGTTCAGCTGTATGTCCAAATATTGAGAAAACTCACAATCCTATTGTAACTGGTTGCCTTACAATTGTACATTGAATCTTTTTTTAAATTTTAATTTTTACAATGTATAGGCAAGAAGAGCCTTTTGCTGTTGGCTAACATTTCTAAACAAGTACTTTTGATTTAATAGTATTGATAAGAATGGTCGCTGAAACCCTACCTGATAAGCGGATATAATGTGACTGTGCATATATACTTACTCCATTGTTTGAGAGCAGTGATCCATGCAGTAGAACATGAAGGGAGTTTCAACTGACGTGAGTCACAAAACAAACCTCACAAGCGTATATGTGTGTCAAAAATCTGGGTCAACTATTTTGTTCAATTCAAATGGATGCTGTGTCCCAATTTACTGTCTGATGAATGAAAATAGGAAATTTCACAAATAAATGATATCTTGAAATGATACAATATGCACTTTCATTTCAGTCTGTGGTTGTTAACAAACCTTTTGCTGGAAGCATTCTTCCTATCATGTGAATACAAAAGTACTAAATCTGGCATGATCAGAATAGGAAAATACGCAGATGATGAGTTTTGGGGCTGTAGACTATTCAGAAATAAATACAAAAGATATTCTCACATGCAATGGATATGTGCATTGAAATTTGTTGCTATAGTAGTACGGAGCCCCTGGAGCAAATTAGGATTAAGTGGTTTGCTCAGAGGCACATCAACAGATTTTTCACGGCTCGGATTTTCAAACCAGCAACCGTTACAGTATTGCTTTTGTTCATTTCATGACAGTAGTTTCGATACTTACTGTGTTTAATTTTTTATTTTTTTAAATCAGCCCACTCAGCTATTTCTCTATACATCTTCCCAGAAAAATCACCATCCTCCATCTTCCTTCCTCATCTTCCCATTGTCAGGGGTGACTGGAATCGAGGGAGCCTGGGGTCAGGTTTTCTGCTGGGCCAGTGAAATCCACTCCCAGAAACTATGCTTGGATTACCCCAGTTAGCTGGCACTGAATCCCCCCCCCCATCCAGTTTCCCAGCCCCCCAGGAGTACTAACACCCAAGCCAGAAATGCTTTTGAAAGCCACATGCAGCAGATAGAGTTGCCAGGGACTCTGTCCATTTCCCCAAAGGCCTAGGCTTCTCCTGTATCCACCTTGGGTTATAGCCTATTTTGGTGACAACGATCGCTTTGGCATCCGAGCCCATTGACACTGAAAGACCAAGGGCAAACAGGGCAAAATGTCCCGTCAATATCGAGTTCTGAAAGGGAAATCGGTAACAGTTTATTTGAACCCTCCATGCATACGGTTGTCATAAGACTGTCCTTTGGAGTCATACCATCTGTCATTTGGAGTCATATCATCTGTCATTTGGAGTCATACCATCTGTCATTTGGAGTCATACCATCTGTCATTTGGAGTCTTACCATCTGTCATTTGAAGTCATACCATCTGTCATTTGGAGTCATACCATCTGTCATTTGGCATGCACAGGTTGCCATGACAGCTTATATCAGTTGTTAAATGTTGCTATTTGTGCTGAAGCAAAAACATACACATTTGATGATGAGGATTCAATATGCACATCAATGATTTCTCAATCTCATTTAGCCTACTCAAGTTGTCAAATGTAAAAATGTATCTTATTTGAGTTTGCCTCAAAAGTTACATTTCATATGTTGGACCATACGAATCACCACCCAGTTGAAAACACAAACACAAACATCTGAATTTCCATGGATGATGGAGTGGTTTATGAAACGCTGATTACGGATCATTTTGTCCAACAGTGTTCATTAGCATAATTTTGAAGACACCACTCGTGTGGGTGAATGCTAATGTTGTCTCATCCACCCATCCCTCTCTAGGCTATTTTGTAAGCTATACTGACATTTTACCTTGATTAAAAAAAAGATTGAGGAAAGAAAGTCTATCAAAAGAGGAAATAATGTTTGTATTTTTTAGAGACACTTCCTGGGGGGGATTAGCGTATAACAGTGGAGGCTCCTCAGAGGAAAAGGATAGGACCATCCCCAGTGAATTTCATCAAATGTTTAATTGTAAAACATAAAACATATATCCTTTTTACACTAAATATAATCACGTCGCCAAACACACTATTTTGCAAAGAACGTCTACAGTAGCCTCAACAGCACTCTGTAGGGTAGCACCATGGTGCAGCCGGAGGACAGCTAGCTTCCGTCCTCCTCTGGGTACATTGACTTCAATACAAAACCAAGGAGGCTCACGGTTCTCACCCCCTTCCATAGACTTACACAGTAATTATGACAACTTGCGGAGGACGTCCTCCAGCCTATCAGAGCTTTTGCAGCATGAATTGACATGTTGTCCACCCAATCAAAGGATCAGATTATTAATCTAGTACTGAAAGCATAAACTACAGCTAGCTAGCACTGCAGAGTATAAAATGTGGTGAGTAGTTGACTCAAACAGAGAGAAAGACAATAGTTGAACAGTTTTTAACAAATTAATTTCTTCCAAAATGAAGGAGAAGCAAGAGAGAAATAGAGATTGTCATTTTTATTCACTTTCAGTTTCACTTAGTTAGCAAATGCATCTAGCTAGTTTAGCCTAATGAAACACCCTGCTCAAACAGAGGGATGCTATGTTAGCTAGCAGGTTATGACTATCCAACACAACACTGGAACTCTTTCAAGTCAAGGTAAGCTTTTAGTATTACTAATTTATTGCCACCGGGGCCCGCTGGTGTAACTGCTTAATGACTGTACACTAACATTACTGCATGATTGTAGTGCATTTAGTAACTTGTTAGTTCTATTACATATGCTATGACTTACTTTAGCTAATATGGTGACAACAATGTAGGTTGTGTGTAGCGGTTTGGCATTGAAAGGTTTTCCTGTCTGATCACATACAGCTGATGTGTTGTGCATTGAAGTCCACAACCGAAGGGATAAGGTAAGAGTAGTAGAGAGCATAGAAGTAATACAGCGTGGCTGCTATGAAAGTGAACTGTGTTTATGCGTGAGCAGGGGTGTATTCATTCCTCCAACTCTGTTGAAAAACATTTCTCGAAAACGGAAGCAACCGGAACAAAACGGGGATAAACATATATGAATTTGTCCATTGAACTGGGTGAATGGAATATTAATGAGAGTCATTCAATATGCTGTAATATAAATAAGGCCATGTTCATGATTTTTTTTTACGTCACTGACTGCCACTGGCATATAACTAGAACACATGGTAAGTAAACAAGTAGTGAAAGTGAACTTTAAAAGTACTTTAGTACTCCTACTACTTTACTGCTGTTCTAGAATAAATGGCTTGTTAAACACGATAACAACATGAGTAACACATTTCAACCACATGGTTTGTGTCAGGCAATGTTGCTGTTTCCTTCTGCATTTGGAAGAAGCCACATTTCTGACACCCACAAACCCTCAGAGCGTACTGTAGAAATGGTTGCCATGTGACTTCATAAGTGTCAGGGGAAAAAAACGTCTCAAACCGCCTAACGGCATCAAAATTCCCCCCTAAGAACACTTTCACTTCTTAAGCATGACTCTCACTTCCCCTTCCTCTACTCTCTTTGTGCAGTAACTGTGAGAGGAGACAATTTAAACACCTGTCTGTAATGACAATGTCACACAGTGAAAAAGGATGTGCTGTGTGGGTAGTTGTATTGATATGAGTCTCAGGTCTGGATTGGGGATGCTGTGTGACCTACAACTGAGTGAAATCTGGGGTGTATTCACTAGGAAGCAAACAGACAGAAACGGAGAGGGACTACCTGAATTTGTCCAAAAGGAAAATCTCGTTTTTCTTGCAAAACGTTTTTCTCATGGTGTGCACTAATGAATACAACCCTGAAGACGTGCTGCACTGTACTCGAGATTGATAACACATTACTGAAATACTACAGTTTCTCACACTTATAATACTTTCTGCTCTGTGAGAATTTAAACATCAAAAATAAAAATATATAATGCTACATCCAAACTTAATGTACTGATAGGTAGAATACAAGAACACCTCTGAACACAAAATCTGAAGACGTAGGACTAGCTATGTGACTTCTCTTGAGTCAAAACCATGTGAAAACAATAAAAACTCCAAATGACAATCAAGAAACACAAAGAAACCAATCTTTTTTTTGGACTTAACTCTATTTGAAAGGCTACATCAAAAACAATATGGAACAGTGTTATGCCACTGAAAAACTTGTTCAAAACACATGCAGATGAATATTGCCTTAGTGCAAAAGTAAAAGCCAGTACTGCTAAATTAATTTGGAGAAAATAATTTCATGGCTCATTAGAAATTGTCATAGTCAAATGTTGGGAAATACAATATTTACTGCTATTTGTCTTTGAACTTAAAAAGAACCGTTCATTACTTGTGCTATGATGTTTGTCAGTTACAGCTGAATAAAGAATATGATATAAACACGGAGATGGAATCGAATATAGAAACAGTGAGGCTGGAAAAGGTTTTCTGCAATATTAGGCTAAATAATTGAAATAAATTCAGTTCTGCCACATTTCAGCTCACGTAACCTTGTCTTGTTTCGAATGTTACACCAGATAAGCAACATTATTACATCACCTTCAATGGTACACCAACCATTTAGCCACATGGTCAATATCAGCTCAAAACATGAATCATACGCATACATGTCCAGTGTACCTCCAAAACCACCACACATCAAATCCATAGTTAAGATGACCACTTTATTTTCCTAGTTGGCCAACTACCACAAACAATCTCTCGTGCCATTTTTCCTGTGATTAAAATGTAAACCTCACATGAATATCCGAAACAAGCTCCAGGCGGGAGAGAATCCTTTTCATGTTGATGCAACACAAAAGGGAAGGAGGGATCCGTTTGCAACCTGAAGCTCTCATGACGATCTATGGAGAACTCGGATAAACTCCTTTCAAAGCTTATAACTCCCCATGTCTTTTGGTGAGTCACCCCGAGGCCTCCTTCTTCCATATCCCAATTTGCCCCCCATCAGACTAATTACCATTCTAAATGAAGAAGATTGACTTTACAGTGTGTGGTGAGAAATTGTATGAAAGTGTACTTGTCCTGAACTTGAAGTGGCCAGTCGTGGCATATTTCGCAAATCTTATGACTAGTGGCTCCAACTCCATCATTAAGTTTGCCGACGATACGACGGTGGTAGGCCTGATCACCGACATTGAGCTTCTACCCTAAGCCATAAGATTGCTAAATAGTTAGTTAAATAGTTAACCAATAGCTACCCAGACTATTTGCACGGACCCTTTTTGCAGTAACTCTTGACTCATGACATACGCTGCTGTTACTGATTATTATATATCCCGTTGCCTAGTCAATTTATGTATGTACATATCTACCTCAATTACCTTGTACATCGGTATAAAGACAAGTTATCGTTACTCATTGTGTATTTATTCCTCATGTTATAATTGTTCTATAATTTCAATGTCTTTCTCTCTGCATTGTTGGGAAGGGCCCCATAGGTAAGCATTTCACATTTGCACCTGTTGTTTATAAAGCATGTGATAAATAACATTTGATTTCAACCCTGACATTTTCCTGGTCAGTTCACGTGGTCAGGAAAAACTGTTCCTAATTATGACAGACCATGTTTATTGAAGTGTTACCATAGTAGTATGGAGCCATATTCTAAGCAGAATTTACTACCTCCAATTATTTCCATGGATGCAACAACAACGTAGTATCCGATGCCCTTTGATCGTTTCAGTTGTCATGGAGACCAGTGGTTTTATATAGATATGTTGTTTGGGATCATTTGATCTCAACCCATCGCTGTGCATTTTGGGGCCATTCTTCGAACGTTACAGTCTGTTCCCCATTGAGCTAACAACATGTTTAACCTTAATCCTACCTCGTCAACCCCTAACCACTTTGAACACTGTCCTAGGTGCATGAGCAGCTGTCCACCTGCATCGCTATGGTAACGGCTGAACTCATCCAGTCTCGTTTTTTTTCCCATGATCCACCTGGAACATGTGCCGCACACACCACTGTAGCTGGGTCAGCAAACAGAAGCAAACACATTTTCTGATCTTGTTTTTCAGAAGTGTGTGCGTGCTATGGCCATCTTTCTGTTTGTGTTCACCTTCATCAGGGGAGACAAAACACCCTGTCTGCACCGAAGTACTAACACGCATCATTAGCCACTCCAACAGATGCTCTGCAGCCATGTCTGGAGAAATAGAAGCCTAGTACGTGTGTGTGTGTGTGTGTGTGTGTGTGTGTGTGTGTGTGTGTGTGTGTGTGTGTGTGTGTGTCTGTGTCTGTGTCTGTGTCTGTGCATATGCATGGTTGAGAGACAGAAAGCGAGAGAGAGGGGTCAACAAAGTGATCAATCAAAGGTCAAAAGCATGCATCACTGTTGCGCAACTGTCTGCACGTTAACACTAAACAGTCGCTACGTTTCATTAACCCCGTGCTCCCTGGATGGACACTAGTGATGTGGACCACATCCATGCCCTTTGTCACAATCACATTGTGATAGCTACAGATAGCCTGCGTCCTAAATGGCACCCTATTCCCTACATTGTAAACTACTTTTGACCAGAGCTCTATGGGCCCTGGTCAAAGGTAGTACACTATATAAGAAATAGAGTCCAATTTGGGACAGAGCCCTAGAGTACACATACAGTACATACATGCTAACGCTAGGACCTCAAATCAACCAATCAATCAACCAACCAACCAAATGACGCACTGACCAATAAATCTACCAATCAGCCAACATTTATGGTGTGGATGAAAAGTGTAAGATTACTTAAAAGGGAAGAGATTTATAGCGACATATTGTTGTCACCATGGTTTTTGCATTACAATTGTTCGCTGTGATATTCAGTCACAATTAACATCATATTGTTTTTCAACTAAAGTAATTTCAGAATAACCACACAGGTTTGCAAGGAACTTCATGTAAACGTCTAACTACGCATCATTAGCCACTCCAACAGATGCTCTGCAGCCATGTCTGGAGAAATAGAAGCCTAGTATGTGTGTGTGTGCAAACTAACTGTGAAATGCTTACCTACGGGCCCTTCCCAACAATGCAGAGAGAAAAACATTGAAATTATAGAACAATTATAACATGAGGAATAAATACACAATGAGTAACGATAACTTGTCTTTATACCGATGTACAAGGTAATTGAGGTAGATATGTACATACATAAATTGACTAGGCAACGGGATATATAATAATCAGTAACAGCAGCGTATGTCATGAGTCAAGAGTTACTGCAAAAAGTGTCTGTGCAAATAGTCTGGGTAGCTATTGGTTAACTATTTAACTAACTATTTAGAGGTCCTAGCGTTAGCATGTATGTACTGTATGTGTACTCTAGGGCTCTCAAGTCATGCAAGGTGGCAAGCAGCACCATTATCATGCTGTGTCATACTATACTACACATATACACACACCTGCCTCTTTGCATACTGTTTTTCAAATCTTTCTTCGGGCCACATGACGGTTATACATGTGCTCTTACTGCAGGAAGTGAGAAAAGAGTCCGTTTTCAAACCGCCAGCATGACAAAAGCTGAGCTCACCTCAAACAAACACACACCCCTCCCTCTCCCACACATACACACGCATACACACACACACACACACACACACACACATTTTGTCTGAGGAGGAAATGGCGGTTGTTTTTTGCAGTGTGTGATGTTGCACAGCCTCCCGCATTTTTGAAAACTTTTCTTCTGACGTTCGTTTGAAATTGACTCTGGCTGAAGGTCACTGGGGTATAGAGCAGAAGAGCACAACACTGCAGCTGGCATTTGGTTTCTGTTTGTAAGAGCACGAGAAGACACACAAACAGGATGTTTCCCTGACAAAAGGCCCTGTTTGGAAAATGGCCTTTGTGAAAAGAGAATGTTAGTACCGGTAGTTAGGATTGTACTTGAAAGTTACTCAAATAAATACACTATCAGGCCAAGATTTTGAAGGTGACACACATGGTCTTTAAAATTGTAACGGCTGACTATTCTTTCCTATTTATATCTACAGGTGGTGGTTGAGGAAAGTCTGTATTCATCTTGCCATCTCCCATTCTGTAGGCTATAACACCGGATGCATCCCAAATGGCACCCTATTCCCTATATAGTGTACTTATTTTGACCAGGGTCCAAGCACTGCACTATATAGGGAATAGGGTGCCATTTGGAAGTAACTTACTGTCTGGATGCCCTTTGGTCTAGCCTTTTTTTCCTACATGTTTTCCCAGTTCAACCCACAGCAGGCAACCCTAGACAATGATGTCATCCTCTTCCCTTTGTGCTTTAACCTCAACCTCTTATCTCCGGGTAGAAGTTGCCCTTAGGCACAGATCTACGAGCAGCTTCCTCTCCCTAAATCCTAACATTTAGGACTAAGAGGGGAAAACATAAAACTTACCATAGATCAGTGTCTGTAACCAACTTCCTAGTAGCTCACTCCTTTCTCATCTGCCTCATCCCACTCTCTCTCTCTCTCTCTCTCTCTCTCTCTCTCTCTACATGCTCAAGCACTCCTCGACCCAAACCAAACTTCCTCTCCTCTTTTTTCTCTCTCCTCTCTCCATGATGCCTTTTCCCTCCTGCAGTGGAGGGATAGAGAGAGAGAAAAAAAAGAAGAGAGAGAGAGGGTTATAATTGGGGACAGATATCTCTTGGGTTTTGTCTGTGTGATAAGAGCCCTCCCACACACACACAGAGGGACAGTGGAAAAAGTATGAGGACACACTAGTATCCTATGGGTGAGACACTGACAGTCATGATGGCAAGTGCAAGCAGCTCTGAGTACCACTGTACTTACAGAATGTTAAAACATCCAACATAAGCATTTTCTGACTTTTACAATCAGATGATAAAAAAAATATATATTTTAATGAAAAGCATGGATGTTATTTATTCTATTGTTGTATGCAATGTCATAAAACCTCTAGTGCTTCTACCAAACAGTTGGCTATAGTAAAGCGTGATACTGACAAAATATATAGCCACAGTTTTGAATGCTGATTCGATTGGCTACAGAGGAATAGCTGTACCTTGATTTACCGTCAAGGCTTCTCAGCTCCTTCAAAGACTTCACAATCTCACTTAGACCTTCACGTGGTGTCTTCCTGTATGACTTAGGTTAAAGTTAAAAACCCATACACGTGATTGGTTGGGACAAAATATTTTGTTAAAAACAATGTTTAGCCAGAGTGACAAGTGACCTTCTTGTCACTTGTGGAGTGTCACAGGAGGCCAAAGGAGCTAATTACTCACCTAAGCGGGCGCAGATATACACACACACACACAGAGTAAATACTCACACAGAGCCACATACTCAACCCAAGCTAGTCCCTGGGAGGTGGACGGTATGGTGAGGTAATGTTTACATGCCCCTGTCTTAGGGGACTTAGTGCGTGACTCATAAACCCATTACAAACATTCTGGCGATACTCCGGTCAACGGGTTAAACTGCTGAGCCTGTTTTTCCTCTTTCCTTCCTTCCCTTGTTCCCTCCCTCTTCCCCTCATTCTATGAGAGAGGACTTAGTGAGTAAAGCCGGTGGCTGATCGCATGAGACACGGGTTCACCAAGTCCCTCTGAAACGCACAGCTCGACAGAAAGTGACGGGCCGAGAGGAACGGGTCGGGCTATTTAGGATGGGGTCACGGCCCAATCACTGGCGGTTTATCTGCCCACCAGTCAGATCCTCCGTCACCCTCACCCGTCCAGGCCCAGGTCAGAGTGAGTGAGTGAGTGAGTGAGTGAATGTCTGCATCCCAAATGACACGCTATTCCCTACATAGTGCACTAGTAGTGCACTATATAAGGATATACAGTATATAGTAGTGCACTATAAAGGGAATAGGGTGTCATTTGGGATAAAACCAGTGAGTGAATGCCCTAGCCAAGCCTCCTCTCTTCTCCAGCCTTTGAACCCCCATCACCTTTGACATCCTTCTGTCGCAGCAACCCTTCAAAAGGCCTGTAGAGGATACAAGCATGCACACATATACACACACACACACACACACACACACACACACACACACACACACACACACACACACACACACACACACACACACACACACACACACACACACACACAGTCCAACACATGGCTGTAGTGATTGGGTAATCCGCACTAACACCAACCTCTCCCTCCCTTCTCCCTCTCTCACCCACTTGATGAGACAGCGTCTCACATGACACAGGGGCAAATCGCTCCACTCCTTCTCCCCTTCTCCCTCCCCCTTCCTGTCACTGAGCGCCACTCAACAAGGCTGAGCATGAGAATAAACGAGGCAGCACGTGGACTCACAGAGACCCGGGCTTGTCACATAGAAAAGAGACGAGGAGAGATGTGTACTCCACCGCCGCTAAAAACAGATCCGAGCCACATTCATCACCTTAGTAGCTTCGGGTCACTCTGTTATGGGCACAGGCCGAGGCATAACCCCTCAGATAAAGTTTTGGGGTGATGTGGTACATACACTTTTATCCAGAGTAACGTACAGGAGCAACTTGCTCAAGGCCACATCAACAGATTTTTCAAATCTGAAGAAATTAATTTGAAGAAATCCGGTGTGATTTAACCCTTTGGTGACAGCCAGTTCGACAACATTGACAATTAGCATATTTCAACATTTCAGAGAGTCGCTTCAACGTAACTTTATCAGGCAGCATCAGACAGCAATACTGCGACAACAACACTGCACCCTGTCCTGTAAAATGTTTACATTTTTGAGAGCTGTTCATAAAATAACATCTTGTTTTAGTGCTTCAGATGAGAAGCTAGCACTGAGAAGCCGTCTTTAAAGAGAACAAAGAGAGAGAGAGAGAGAGAGAGAGAGAGAGAGAGAGGAGAGGAGACTAAAGTCAGACATGGCGGGTCTGGGCTGGAAGATAAAGGGGCAAGCCTTCACACGCTTCCTCTGCCCAGCTCTCCCTTGCTGCTTTGCTCCCCTCCTCCCCGCTAACATTCATCCACCACGCGCCAAACACTATTTTTCAAAGGCCCCCGAAAGTAGGCCACAAAGTTTTAAGAGAGAGCGAGAGAGAGAGAGAGAGAAAACATTTACTAAAAACACTGCACAGCTCCACTCTCCAGCACGTGTTTCAGCAAATGGATAGATGGAGAGAGAGCAAGAGAGAGCGAGGAGGGAGTTAGCAAGAGTTCTAAATGATCTCTCTCTCTTTTTATCTTCATGCTTAACCAGATTGGAGAACTGTTTCATCTGAGACTGTAAACTGATATGGCTGTCAATCTCAACACATCAGACACCCCTCCTCTCGAAACCAAACTTTTCTGGCTGGCGCGAGCATAAATGACCGGCGCATAATGTCTCAAGACGTTATGCTCGTCCGAGATAACACCACCAGCCGCCACTTCGATACCCTTCGATTGGCTGTGACAACCGTCATTGTTTTTGGAAGCACTGTCGCGGTCTACTTATGTCTAAACAAATGTCAGTCGCACGTGAAGCCGTCTGACTAGTGTCTGACGCGGGGAGATTGGATGGGGGCGATAAAGAGGATGGGTAAAGCGGGACGATTGCACGGGGGCTGTTGTTTTGAGAGGAGCTGCAGCTCTTGGCAGCTCTTGGCAGCTCTAACCAATAATAGATTTTCGGCGCATCCAAAATGGCACCCTATTCCCTATATAAGGCACCATTTTTGACAAGGGCCCATAGAGCTCTGGTCAAAAGTACTGCACTATATAGGGAACAGGGTGCCGTTAAGGATCACAGATTCTCTTATCTGAACCACCAGGAGGACAAGCAGCACTGTCTGAACGTCTACGATGTGGGGAGGAGATAAGGTGTTGTCGGATGGAAAGCACAGGATGGATGACAGGAGCAAGGGGGGGGGGGGCGAGGGAGGGTTAGTGGAGGTGAGGGCTGGCTTAATGCTCAAGCTAGCAGTCCCCTGGGGGACATTAAGAGCTCATTAAGAGCTCTTCATAAGCCAAATCCAGGTTACCATCTCAAACTCAAGGTTCCCATCTTAGTCTCTTGTTAGCTGAGGGAGTTTCTTATGGCCTTGCTGTGCCAGCCAATACTTGCTTCAGGACAGGCTTAGGATCTGGCCTAGTTATAAAAATGAAAAAGTGCTTTTATAATTAAAGCATTGAGCTTTATTCAATTGAATGACATGACTAGCAAAAAATCTTGCTCTGTTTTTTTTGTCCAATATAAACAGATAGCAGAGATGTGGGAAAAGGCAGTTTTGAACATGTTCTCTAATTAAACTATGGAACAATAAAACATATTTTGTTGTCTTTTTCTGGCCACAGCTTATCAGTTCAAGCACACTTCTCTGCCCCATTTTATAACAGGGGTTTGATTGATTGACCGGTCCCGTCCGAGGTCAGAAGTCAGAGGTTTGAGGTCAGAGCCCATCCCAGGATCATCAAAAGAGGGGTGGGGACCGCTATAGGAGATATATGGCTTGAGCTGACCTCTGACCTGTCACCTCATTTCCAAAAGCTCATTATGAAGCTCAGTTTACCTCGTCCAAAATATAGCATGACGTCAATTGTCCTATGATAAAGTTGACATTTTCTGCAATTTAGGGTGCTAGCAGATGAGCTAGCATCCTATTGCCAGCTATGGTGACAACCTACGAGCTCCGTTATACCTTGCTAATGTCCATGTAAAGTATGCTTTGTGGCACGGTTGGTTCAAGTACAGTGTTACCACTTGTCTTGGGTCGTCTGTCTGACAGTACGATCTCTTCCCTCTCCGTGTTGAGTTGCTTACACACAGTAGGGGCAGCCAGGCAGACTTCCATTGGGTCATGAGGCAGTTGGGGGAAGCATGCATTGTCGGGGAGGTAGTTCGTCGTGTCGCCATGGTTATTTACGTCGCCGCAACCGAGGCAGCTGTTATGACACCTCTTGGACGATTGTCACACTCCTGCTATGGTGGTGGTGGGTGATTGCTGTGTCGCAGAGGGCCAACCGAGACACTCTCCCCAAGAGGCGCTTCTGCTGAAGAGCTTATTTTGAGGAAGTGTCAGATACGGAGTGGTCCTATAAGGGGAAAAGAGAGCGGTTAGTTTGTGAATATTAAATGTCGTGTTTGGTCTTCCATGTGTATAGTCATCTTTTCCAATTGCGTTGGCGAGTGTGATGTTGTTCTGTTTACGTGAATGAGTCTGTGTATATGACCGCTTCAAGTTACATATTTGTTTACATGTTTGGATGCGGACATGTGAATGGTAGCTTTCATTTGAATGCATGTATGTCTGTGCTGCTGCCATGTGTTTGTGTGTGTGTGTACGAGAGAATGTGTGCGAATGGGAGAGCGTCCAAAACTATTTTGGTGCATACATCAAGAGAGGACTTAAAGGTCATCGTTAGGCACAGGGAGGTGTTTGTGCATAAACAAGTCCCCGTTACCATGGTAGTGTATTCACCACCTCCCGTAGCGACGATGCAGGCTATTTTAGGGGAAAGATGCCTTAACCAGTCATCACCCCCCAGCCACCCCAACCCCCCTTCACCCCTAAAAGAATCCCAGCCACGGCAGCTTGTATCCAGAGTCTATTCAGCTGATCTCTCCCAGGCAACAACCTCTTCCAGAGGGGGCAGTGGGCCAGGTATTTGGCCTTGGTCATCTATCATCGTCCCCCAACACATGCTACAGAGTGTCCCTCCTCGACATTTCAACTCTGGCACGAAGGCACTGTTCCTGACATGAAGCTTAAACAGAGTCAGCGATTCATGGCCGTTCAAGGAAAACCTGTAAATGCCAGAGTTCCAAGTAAACACTACTGAGAAAACAAAGGGAGCAGAGCCATGGTGATGGGCCATGTTGCTAGCAACGGCACCCGTCGCTAGCTCACAAAGGCTACTCAACAAAGAGTACCTGGTAGACTGCATGCCATACGGTCTTTTCACTTTGTAATATTTGAAAGCTTGGGATAGGACTTCAAATCAAATCAAATTGTATTGGTCACATACGTACACATTAGCAGATGCTTGCTAACCTCCTCCCGAAAACCATTATAGCTGACGTCATATAAACATTGGATGAAGACAATGCTAACAGTGCTAAAAATACCATTACAAAACAGTGACAATGCTAATGAGTAGGCTACAATATACATACATTTTGTGACGTTTCTTGTTCATCTCCTTTTCTCTTCAATTTCATTTACATGTTTTGTTTTTCTCATATGCAACCATGGCTGCAGTTGTGTCGTCTTTCAGGGTTCGAGCACCATTTACACATTTTTCACTGCAACCTGCTGACAGCAACAATAGCCGCCATTGACAACAACACAGAATGCAGCAATCCCGCTGCTTCACTCTGGACCTCGCTGTGATCTCCCCTTGTGGGTTTAATCAGGAAAAGGTTCAACATTTCAGCATTAATCCTCTTTGTTTTGTTCTCCCTACAAAGAGGGAAATGGTCCTTTCTCTCTCTTTCTCCCTCCCTCCCTCTCTCTCTCTCTCTCTCTCTCTCTCTCTCTCTCTCTCTGCATCATTTTAATTAAAGTAATGGCAGAGGCAACCCAGAGAAGTGTAAGACTCTTTAGTTTCTTTCGGGATGACATCAACGTCGTCGCCATGATACCGTTTTCTCATTTAGGATGTTCAATAAAGTCACACTCAGCTAAGGGTCTACAGCTGTGTGTCCCAAACACGCTAGTACACTCGGCCTGCAAATCACACCAAGCTTAGAGGTAGCCTTTGTTAGGTGCCGCATCACTAGCCTTTGCAAGAACGGAAAGGAGGGATAACCAGGGGGACAAGAAGACACGGTGCTAGGGTAAGAGGCTGTACAGCCACACTAATCAAACACTGATGACTTGCACTTTAGCCGACGCAGAGATCAATGGCGGTCCAGTTCACTCCTGTTTTTCATTAGCGAGAAGCAAAGGCAAAGACTGCTTCCCAAATGGCACCCTTTTCCCTTTATAGTGCAGTATTTTTGATCAGGGCCCATAGGGCTCTCCCGTAAGACTGAAAAAAAAGTGTTGCACTATATAGGGAATAGGGTGCTATTTGGGACATAAACAAGCCAAACCATTGATTGGTTCTGTAGATCTCCAGGACTGATTGCATCGCATTGTCACCAGGGATACAAAAGGGAATGGATGGTAGGAAGTTGTGTCAGTGGATTTTTACCTTGTTGTCGGAATCAGGGACTTTCTGGGTAGAAAACACACACACACACAACCTGAGTAGCATTCGAAGCCACAGTTTTCCCTTTTATTAATCATGAATGAACTGTTTAATCTTAAAGCTGTCAACTCTCAGGTCCTTCCAATATCCCACCCTGTTTTGATGCCATGTCTCAAAGACATTATCGATATGTTCCATTACATCAGAGGTGTGTTCAACTTGGCGAATGTTTGCAAACCAATCAGAGAAACATGATGAAGACCTGAGGGTTGATATGTTGTCAATAAAGCACATGGCAGTACGCAGCCTTTTTTTAACATTTAGTGCAAACTAATTGGAACATGTTTTATTGTTAACTTGTTTCTTTGCCCTCCTGGTTGTCCATCAGTCAGTCTGGCCTCTAGTGCTAAGAGGGTGCTGGACAGACTATGTACAGTAGCTTGTTTAGACTCCATAACCACTCTACTCCCTGCTCATGGCATGGAGATCTGCTAAGCTGGCAGTCAGACAGAGTTCCTGTTAAAGCACATGGCGGGTGGTGTCCAGGAAACCCAGGCACACACACACACTTGTCCACTTCTATCCACCCTTTCCATTGGCCCCTGGACAGTGTAACTGTGAGACACAGTTTTCTCTCTCTCTGCTTAGTCAAGGTGTTGGTTTGTTCCATTGCCTCCATCCATGCCGATTGGTTTTCCTCCTTCCCTCCTTTTAGGTCGACGACAGGGGAGAGAGAGTGTCAGACGGGAGAGGAGGTTGTCCTTGATTGGTTCAACAGACACATCCGATCTCTAAATCATCTACACTCTTAGAAAAAAGGGTTCCAAAAGGGTTCTGCGGCTGTCCCCATAGGAGAACCCTTTTTGGGAAGGGAAAGGGTATATCTAGTCAGTCGCACAACTGAATGCATTCAACCAAAATGTGTCTTCCGCATCTAACCCAATCCCTTTGAATTAGAGAAGTGCAAGGGGGCTGCCTTAAATCGACATCAGCGCCCAGGGGGCAGTTGTTGTGGGGGTTAACTGCGTTGATCAAGGACAGAATGGCAGATTTTTCCACCTTGCTGGCTCAGGGATTCGAACAAGCAACCTTTTGGTTTCTGTCCCAATGCTCTAACCGCTAAAGGGTTCTACATGGTACCCAAAATAGTTCTACCTGGAACCAAAAGGTATCTTCCTGGAACCAAAATGGGCTCTTCAAAGGCTTCTCCTATGGGGGTAGTCGAAGTACCCTTCTTGTGTCACGTTCTGACCTTAGTTCTTTTGTTATGTCTTTGTTTTAGTATGGTCAGGGCGTGAGTTGGGTGGGTTGTCTATGTAATTTTTTCTATGTTGTGGTTTTGTATCTGGCCTGGTATGGTTCTCAATCAGAGTTAGGTGTCGTTCGTTGTCTCTGATTGAGAATCATACTTAGGTAGCCTTTTCCCACCTGTGTTTGGACTGGTATGGTTCTCAATCAGAGTTAGGTGTCGTTAGTTGTCTCTGATTGAGAATCATACTTAGGCAGCCTTTTCCCACCTGTGTTTGGTGGGTGAGTATTTTCTGTTCTGTGTTTTGCTTCACTGTTCAGGACTGTTCGTTTTGTCGTTTTATTGTTTTTGTTCAGTGTTCAGTATTCTTATTAAAACAATATGGACACTTACCACGCTGCGCATTGGTCCTCCCACGACGAGCGTTACATCTTGGTTCTAGATAGCACCTTTTTTTCTATGAGTGTACTCGAGTGGTGCAAAGCACTAATGTTAACCCCCCGCCCTGTGTAGTAGAATACAATGTTGCATACACTTTGCGCTTCGATGGGGTGACTGTTGTGGCATTGGAGTTGAACCCCTGTGTCTAAATATAACTGATTCAGAGTAGCTGGGGTTGGCTTTCACTGTCTTACATGAGCAAGGGGGCCTTCTCACTTTACACAAGTATACAGAGACAGAACACATGGACATGCTGGAAACCACGTGTAGATAAGGTTACGGCTATGAATGCATACACATACTATCAGGTACAGTGCCTTGCGAAAGTATTCGGCCCCCTTGAACTTTGCGACCTTTTGCCACATTTCAGGCTTCAAACATAAAGATATAAAACTGTATTTTTTGTGAATAATCAACAACAAGTGGGACACAATCATGAAGTGGAACGACATTTATTGGATATTTCAAACTTTTTTAACAAATCAAAAACTGAAAAATTGGGCGTGCAAAATTATTCAGCCCCTTTACTTTCAGTGCAGCAAACTCTCTCCAGAAGTTCAGTGAGGATCTCTGAATGATCCAATGTTGACCTAAATGACTAATGATGATAAATACAATCCATCTGTGTGTAATCAAGTCTCCGTATAAATGCACCTGCACTGTGACAGCCTCAGAGGTCCGTTAAAAGCGCAGAGAGCATCATGAAGAACAAGGAACACACCAGGCAGGTCCGAGATACTGTTGTGAAGAGGGTTAAAGCTGGATTTGGATACAAAAAGATTTCCCAAGCTTTAAACATCCCAAGGAGCACTGTGCAAGCGATAATATTGAAATGGAAGGAGTATCAGACCACTGCAAATCTACCAAGACCTGGCCGTCCCTCTAAACTTTCAGCTCATACAAGGAGAAGACTGATCAGAGATGCAGCCAAGAGGCCCATGATCACTCTGGATGAACTGCAGAGATCTACAGCTGAGGTGGGAGACTCTGTCCATAGGACAACAATCAGTCGTATATTGCACAAATCTGGCCTTTATGGAAGAGTGGCAAGAAGAAAGCCATTTCTTAAAGATATCCATAAAAAGTGTTGTTTAAAGTTTGCCACAAGCCACCTGGGAGACACACCAAACATGTGGAAGAAGGTGCTCTGGTCAGATGAAACCAAAATTGAACTTTTTGGCAACAATGCAAAACGTTATGTTTGGCGTAAAAGCAACACAGCTCATCACCCTGAACACACCATCCCCACTGTCAAACATGGTGATGGTAGCATCATGGTTTGGGCCTGCTTTTCTTCAGCAGGGACAGGGAAGACATACCCCAAGCGACTTACACCTGTAATCGCAGCAA
Source organism: Oncorhynchus tshawytscha (assembly GCF_018296145.1). NCBI lineage: Eukaryota > Metazoa > Chordata > Actinopteri > Salmoniformes > Salmonidae > Oncorhynchus > Oncorhynchus tshawytscha. Next base: position 6,076,367 of record NC_056460.1, on the reverse strand, counting down.
AAGGTGGTGCTACAAAGTATTAACTTAAGGGGGCTGAATAATTTTGCACGCCCAATTTTTCAGTTTTTGATTTGTTAAAAAAGTTTGAAATATCCAATAAATGTCGTTCCACTTCATGATTGTGTCCCACTTGTTGTTGATTCTTCACAAAAAAATACAGTTTTATATCTCTATGTTTGAAGCCTGAAATGTGGCAAAAGGTTGCAAAGTTCAAGGGGGCCGAATACTTTCGCAAGGCACTGTATCAAGGTAAGACCCAGATGCAGACTGGCAGAGGTCGTTAATCCAGAGGTGGGGCAAAGGCACAAGATGGCAGGAAGGCTCAGGGTCAGAGGCAGGCAGAGTGGTCAGGTGGGTGGGTACAGGGTCAGGACAGGCAAGGGTCAAAATCCAGGAGGATGAGAAAAGAGAGACTGGGGAAAAGCATTAGCTGACACAAAAATGCTGGTTGACTTGACAAACAAGATGAACTTGCAACAGACAAACAGAGAACACAGGTATAAATTCACAGGGGATAATGGGGAAGATAGTTGACACCTGGAGGGGGGAAGACAGTGAGCATACCTGGTTGACCGGGGTGCCGGCGGTGGAAGTCAGTGATGAGGGTTGGGTCCAGGATGTCTCTAGCGGGGACCCAGCATCTCCCCTCCAGGCCATAACCCTCCCAGTCAACCAGGTACTGGAAACCCCTGCCCCGTGGTCAAACCCTCAGGAGGCATCTCACTGTGTGGATGGCCATCAACAACACGGAAGGGAGGGGTGGGCCTGGAAATAGAAGACAAAGGACTGTGAGACACGGGCTTAATTCTAGACACATGGACTGTAGGATGAATACACAGGGTACAGGGCAACAGATAAACTGGAGGGACAGTTTTCGAGACTACAGCGGAGGGGCAGATCCCGGCTGGACAGCCATACCTTCTGCCTGAGACGATACCGGGGAGCCGGGGTCCGATGGCAATCTGCTTGTCGTCGATACCTGGAGATGGTCTTGAGGAGGGCTGACTGGGCTCTCCTCCAGGTACGACGACAGCGGCAGACAAACATCTGGGCAGAAGGTATGCCAACCTCCTCTTCCTGCTCAGGGAAGAGTGGGGGCTGATACCCCAGGGAACACTCAAATGGAGATAGGCACACAAACTGCTGGCTCCAGGTGGTGGGGTTGCCGGAGACCAGGAAGCACAGGTTGGCTCGCTCTGACTGGCCGTTGGACTGGTAGTGGAACCCTGAGGACAGGCTGGCCAACGACAAAATGAGGGTGAAGAATACCTTCCAGAACTTGGACGAGAACTGAGGACCCTGGTCGGAGACCATGTCCACGGGCAGTCCATGGATCCTTAAGATGTGCTGCATCATGAGCTGGGCCGTCTCTTTTGCAGAGGATAGTTTGGGGAGAGTAATGAAGTGGGCGGCTTTGGAAAACCGATTCACCACGGTCAGGATGGCGATGTTGCCATCAGATGGGGGAAGACCTGTGACAAAGTCCTGGGAGATGTGAGACCAGGGACGGTGGGGGACAGGCAGAGGTTGGAGGAGACCAGCCGGAGCTTGCAGAGGAGTCTTGTTCTGTGCACACCGTGCAAGTGGTGATGAATGCAGACACGTCAGGAACCATAGTTGACCACCAAAAGCTTTGTCGCACAAAGGCCAGCGTCCGACAGGCACCCAGGTGGCAGGCAAGCCTGGAGGAGTGGGCCCACTCCATGACAGCGGAGTGGACGGCATCAGGAACAAACATTCGGTTATCAGACCCCCCCTGGGGTTTGGCTGAGAACGCTGTGCCTCACGGACCTGCTTCCCTACTCCCCAGCTGAGTGCCATCGCCAGGCATGAAGTGGGAAGGATGGTCTTGGGTTCCAGGGTAGTAGTCATGGGGCTAGCATCCAGCTTGACATTCTTGGATCCCGGCCGGTATAAGCGGGAGAAGCTGATTCGTGTGAACAGCAGGGCCCATCTGGCTTGGCTGGAGTTGTGGAGCTTGGCAGTGCAGAGATACTTTTTCAGATTTGATTTGATTTGATTTGATACTCCAGGTTCTTGTGGTCAGTCCACACAATGAGCGGATGTTCCGCCCCCTCCAGCCAGTGCATCCATTCCTCCAACGCCAACTTCACAGCGAGAAGCTCATGATTTCCCACATCGCAGTTCCCTTCCATGGCGTTGAGGCAATGGGAGAAGGCATAGGGATTTAGCTTGAAGTCAAGGGCAGAATGCTGGGACAGGACAGCCCCCACTCCGATATCTGAAACCTCAGTTCCACCACGAACTGATGAGATGGGTCAGGATGAACCAGGATGGGAGCTGTGGTGAAGCGATGTTTGAGGTCCTGGAGTGCCCGGTCAGCAGCTGGAGACCACGTGAACGGAACCTTGGCGAGGTCAGTGCTGACTGGGGGGAAGTAGTCAATGCACCGATAGTCAATGCACGGGCGCAGATTCTAGTCTTTTTTCTCCACGAAGAAGAGAGGAAGAGGGACAGATAAATCCAGCAGCTAGGGAGTCCCGAATATAGGTATCCATAGCCTTGGTCTCTCCCGACAGAGATTACAGACGTCCCTGGGGCGACGTGGTACTAGGGAGAAGGTCAATCCCGCAGTCAAAGGGTCGGTGCAGTGGAAGCGATATGAGCTGGGCCTTGCTGAATACCCATCGGAGGTCCTGGTACTCCGCGGGAATGGCGGAGACGTCCGGGGCACCTTCCGAGCCGCTAGGAAGACATCCCAGGGCAGGTTGTGCTGACTTCAGGCAATGGGTGTGGCAGAACATGCTCCAGCCCATGATGGCACCAGTAGACCAGTTATTGAGGGGATTGTGTCGTTGGAGCCAGGAGAATCCCAATACCACAGGAATCAAATGGGACTGGGATGAATGGGATGAGCAGGAACTGGATAGCCTTGCTGAAGTTCCCCGACACCCATAGGTTGATGGGAGTGGTGTTGTGGATGACTCGGCCAATAGGGCGACCATCCAGCGCTCTAACGTCCATGGGAATGGAGAGGGGCTCAGTGGGGATGTTCAGCTTGGATGCCAGGGTAGCGTCCAAAAAGCTGTCGTCGGCCCAAGAGTCAATGAGAACCCGGAGGGACTTGGACTGGTCAGCTACACTGCGGGAATCCTGCTGAAGCTGGATTAGCTTACGGGCGGCCTCTCGCCCAGAGAACCAAAGACCTTCCTCACTTCACAAGCCCACAAAGCAATTCCTTGTGCATACCGATGGTGGCTCCCTGGGTGGAGATGGCATTGCGCAGCAGGGCCGGGTCTGCTGGGTCAGTCATGGCCAGTTCGTTCTATCAGGTATCAAGGTAAGCCCCAGATGCAGACTGTGTCGAAGTAACAATGTTTATTACAGCAACAGGGGCAAAGGTACAGGACGGCAGGCAGGCTCAGGTCAGGCAGAGGTCGATAATCCAGAGGTGGGCAAAGGTACAGGACGGCAGGCATGCTCAGGGTCAGGCAGAGTGGTCAGGCAGGTGGGTACAGGGTCAGGACAGGCATGGCTCAAAATCCAGGAGGACAAGAAAAGAGAGACTTGGGAAAAGCAGGAGCTGACACAAAAACGCTGGTTGTCTTGACAAACAAGACGAACTGGCAACAGACAAAGAGAGAACACAGGTATAAATACACAGGGATAATGGGAAGGATTGGCGACACCGGGATGGGGGTGGAGACAATCACAAAGACAGGTGAAACAGATCAGGGTGTGACACGTACAGTGCGTTCAGAAAGTATTCACCTGCCCTCCAAAAAAAACTGCAACAAAAATAAGTTGAATAAAATATTACAGAAATGTATTCATACCCGTTGACTTTTTCCACATTTTGTTGTTACAAAGTGGGATTGAAATTGATTGAAATTTCATTTTTTGTTAACAATCTACACAAAATACTTTGTAATGTCAACTATCTACACTAAATACTTTGTAATGTCAAAGAAATATTCAAAAAAAAATGTATTAGAAACTAAAACACAAATATATCTTTATTAGATACTGTAAGTATTCAACCCCCTTGAGTCAATACATGTTAGAATCACCTTTGGCAGCAATTACAGCTGTGAATCTTTCTGGGCAAGAGCTTTGCAAACCTGGATTGTACAATATTTGCACACTATTTTTTTTAATTCTTCAAGGTCTGTCAAGTTGGTTGTTGATAATTGCTAAACCGTCTTGCCATAAATTTTCGAGACAATTTAAGTCACAACTGTATCTAGGCCACTGAGGAACATTCAATGTCATCTTGGTAAGCAACTCCAGCATATATTTAGCCTTGTGTTTTAGGTTATTGTCCTGCTGAATTTGTCTCCCAGTGTCTGTTGGAAACCAGACTGAACCAGGTTTTCCTCTAAGATTTTGTCTGTGCTTAGCTTTATTCCATGTATTTTAGGCATAAAAAAAATCACTAGTTCTTGTCAATGACTAGCATACCCTGATATTTATGGTTGAATCTGTGTTTGAAATTCACTGCTTGACTGAGGGGCCTTACAGATAATTGTATATGTGTTGGGTACAGAGATGAGGTAGTCATTAAAAAATCATGTTAAACACTATTATTGCACATGCAACTTATTACGTGACTTGTTAAGCACATTTTTCCTCCTGAACTTATTTAGAATTGCCATAACAAAGGAGTTGAGCACAAAACATCTGAAAAACATTATTCCACTTTGACTTCATGGGGTATTGGGTGTAGACCAGTGAGAACCAAATTTCAATTTAATAAATTTTAAGTCCAGGCTGTAATTCAACTAAAAAGTCAAAGGTTGTGAGTACTTTCTGAAGGCACAGTACAGTAAACCCTCAATGGAGCCAGATATCTCACCTATAAATCTGAACATCCGTTTAGAACGTCTTTTCACCACCAAATGTGGCACGCGCCGCGCCACCTCCTTTCTTTTTCTGCCCATTATGCTTACAGTTTTTCACTTTGGAACTAATTTCAGAACCTTGATGTCATTTTTCAAAACTCTAGACACAAACCTCACAACCAATGATCAAAATGCAAATTTTTCTAAACTCTTAACACTTTTTTCAATTGCTTGGATACAATACACATAAACTTAAGATCATTTGTTCATTGAACTAAAATCACCTATTCAAAATGACACAACATAACAGTATTACTATTTCAAAATGCAATTCACACATTACATCTGAGATGACTGTCTATTCATTTCATTACAATGATCTAACTATCAATTGATACAACTGATCAATAATAATCAATCAATACATTCTCCTCTGGCCTCTCTCATTAACAAGGTGTTTTGCCCACAGAACTGCCGCTCACTGAATGTGTTTTGTTTATCACACCATTCTCTGTACACTCTAGAGACTGTAGTGCGTAAAAATCCCAGGAAGGCAGCTGTTTCTGAGATGCTGGAATCTCCAGGTGTGGCATCAACAATCATACCATGGTCAAAGTTGCTTAGATTACGCATCTTGCCCATTCTAATGTTTAGTCGAACAACATCTCAAGCTCTCTACTCTATGTACTCTATATATTGAGTTGCAGGCAGCCACATGATTCGCTGTTCGAATGTAACCTTCCTTGATGAACTAAATCAGGTCTATGTCATTGTGTGGGATAATGTCAGGTTCCACCATGCTCAAGCATGGTTTCAGGCCCATCCACAATTTACCACCCTGTACTTACCCCCATACTCTCCTTTCCTTAACCCGATTGAATAATTTTTCTCCACATGGAGGTGGAAGGTATATGATAGGCGCCCTCATGAACAAGCCACCCTGTTCAATGATTCCACTGTGTCTGTAGTATTCTCTCTACTAGTCCTTTTACAGTGATGTATTTACGTGTAGTAGCATAATGAAACATGTATCACATATTTTGTACTACAATATTTAATGATTGTACGAACAACTACACAGTGAAACTATCGGTATCTTGTGTGTGGGTGATCTAAATGAATGTTCCTGTGGTATTTATTTCATGATAAATAAGTTATTTGAACCAATGATTCAGCAAGTGCAAGGTTTCTTTAACGATATGAATGCACAATGCAATGTTTTGAGCATTGGACAGCATGTGTTACAAGTGATGACCGTTTTGAGTTTTGTGTCTAGTGTTTAGAAAAATGACCACAAGGTTCTGAAATTAGTGCCAAAGTCATTGTAGAAAAACTGTAATTTGCACCCATTAGAAACAACACCGGTGGTGTATCTTAGGTTAGATACCAGAATCTTTGTTATATCCGCACGTACACTACATCCACATGCATGAAGACATACCAACAGAACATTGGCTGGGATTCAAACACACAATGTATAGACGTCGCAGGGTTTACCACAAATGCAATCTCCATGAAAGTCAAGGAAATTGCCTTTAAAGTCAAGTGCAGTGCTATGTTTGCGCAATAGTTTGCTAATAGAATGCCCCCCCCACTCCAAGGTGACTCACCTCCAAAAGGCCCTAAAATAACAGATGGGTCCTCTATTTGGGTATCAGTCACACACACACACACACACACACACACACACACTTGGCAGAGGCAGCTGGCCTAAAGGCCAAGGGTGGTTTACTCCATGTCAGGGCATGAAACTAGCACCACCCATCCTCGTCAAATTTCTCCATTTCGTTACATACAATCGGTCACAACCATTTTCACTGTACATTTCCATGTGAACTGGTACGACCTTCTCCATTCAGTAAACAGTTTCATATTTCTATGTGTGTGGCATGGTATAGAAGAAATGTGGGTAACACTTTACAATAAGGTTACGTTTATAACGGACATTTTATGTAATTAATTGTCATTTAATCGTTTATAAATTCATTAGAACCATTAATAACTACTGAAATGTGTATCTTGATAGTTTATGTTGCTGAGGAAATAAACATGTCTTTTCAGATACTTTTGGATGGAGAAATGTATGAACTGATAAACCCACTCCTTCAACCTTTGCATGCAATAGCATCGTTGATCCTCTCAATATTTCCCCATGTTTCTGCATGATTTGTCAAATCTATCTTCTTACTCATTGCAGTTTTACACAAACGTGTTCCCAGAATGAAAACCAAGTATACACATGTTGTTTGCTTGGCAAAGAGTGATAGATACATCATCTGAAACTTTCCCAGCACAAATATCACGCATTCTGACCCAGACAGCCTGAATCAAAACAGGGAAAATCTATTGAATTAACTTTTCAAATGTGATATACAGTGGGGCAAAAAAGTATTTAGTCAGCCACCAATTGTGCAAGTTCTCCCACTTAAAAAGATGAGAGAGGCCTGTAATTTTCATCATAGGTACACTTCAACTATGAAAGACAAAATGAGGGGGAAAAATCCAGAAAATCACATTGTAGGATTTTTAAAGAATTTATTTGCCAATTATGGTGGAAAATAAGTATTTGGTCAATAACAAAAGTTTATCTCAATATTTTGTTATATACCCTTTGTTGGCAATGAACTTCTGACCCCTTTGTGATACAGTGAATTATAAGCTAAATAATCTGTCTGTAAACAATTGTTGGAAAAATGACTTGTGTAATGCACAAATGTCCTAACCGACTTGCTATAGTTTGTTAACTAGAAAATTGTGGAGTGGTTGAAAAACAAATTTTAATGACTCCAACCGAAGTGTATGTAAACTTCCGACCTCAACTGTAACTCCAGTGTTTGGCCGAAAAATGTAGCCTTGTGTTTCCACCACTGAGGATTAGCCCCAAAAAGCGGAAAGATTAGGCTATGCCATGCAATATTAATGTGGACAGCCCCCCCTGAAAATAGCATTTACAAGCCAGGGTGTCCTGTTTAATAATACAAATAAACAAAGTGGGGGTGTTGGTATTGCATTAGCAGAGGGGTGGTCAGAGTTACAGAGTGTTATTGGGGGTGGATGGGCTGTAGGGGGTTCTCAGAGCCTAGTTTAAATATAAAGTGCCATGTATTCCAAAAAAAGCACCTCACCCCACTTGCCAAAAATGCCCTCCCCCCAAAAAAATCCTTCTCTTCGTCTCCCAGAAGGGGTCAACTTTGTAAATGTTTGGTGTTGCGGGCCGGTGGGAGTGCTTTGTTGGAGTCCGATTGGTCTCCGGGTCTATTTATACGTCCTGCCATGCCTTCTGTAAGAACATAACACCCTCTGCCCCCTCCCTACCCCACAACACCCACCCAGAGCAAGGGAGCAAATAGTGAGAGAATTTGAGGGGGTCAGACACAACTAACAGGCCACACATCTGTCCAGGTTGGAATTTCGAAGGGGCCAGTCAGCACATTGTCAAACTGGCGTCTGGCCCAATAAACAGGCTGTCCGTCTTTCTCCCTCGCTTGCCATAGCAACCCGGATTACCTGGCCCACAGCCCAGATAAGGGGGACTTTTTATGTTGATGAATATCACGTTAAAGAAGAAGCCCTAGTGCCAAGAAGCATCCTTTAAATACATACATTAGGCCTGATTATGTCTTTACTGTAATTTGAATCACAAATACTACTAATACTGCAAATATTTCTAAATTGTTAACACTTTTTATCAAGGTACCTAAATGGTACTTTAATGTAAAGTTTTACAACCAAATCTGTAATACATATGAATTTCGTAAATTCTACATTTTCTTTTCCAAAAATTCCAGATTAAAAATAATTCTGCATCCTTGTAATTTCCATGAGTGTCCAGGCCAGGAATACACCTATCAGAGATTGATTGTGACGCTCCAGTGACCTAAGTGGATGAGAGAATATTAACGGCGATCAATGCAGGAAGCCGTTTTCTCTCTCCCCTGTTCTCAATCTCTGTCATTAACTCTCCACTTCTCTGTGTGCACGACTTTCAACCCGTAAATAGCCTTTATGTCATTAGGGTCGGAGTTCAGTTTGCAAACGACTCAACTGTTTTGGTTGTATTACTTTTTTCTTGGTGAGGTTTTACCGCATGTCTGAGGGAAATGAACTGCCGAAATGCTCTTGTGAACTCTCTTGATGATTCTTGTGTTTCTTGCCATGTAGCTTCCCTTTATACTACATTGACATCAAAGCTTTCATCTCTATTGAAATATCCTGTCAATTACACACAGACACACACACACACAGGCACTCCTTTTGGGACACCTCTCTTGAAAAGCACTCAGACATTGACAGTTCGGTAATCATTGACATCCACGTCATGCCTGATGCCTATAAGTGGGCCAAAGAGCAGAAGTTTCCAGAAACAGGTGCTGCTGGTTCCTGCTGGCTGCTGCCTGCAAGTTGGCTGAGCTGAAATACTGCCAGTCCACATTCAGAACATTAACCGATGCCCCAACCTCATCCTACGTCCCTCCCTCCCATTTGGCAGCAAGCCCAGCAGACTCAAACATCCCCTCTCACAGATATGCGACCCCCCGCCCCCCGCCTCCTCCCTCCTCCCTTCACTCTCCCATCTAAACATATCCTGCTTGGCCCAGTGGACAACTTTCCGTGTGGCTTCAGATGACATCGGATACTTTTCTCTTCCCACAAATCCCAGGGCTGCCTGACTGCCAGTGGAATGGTACAGACAAGATGGAGGGAGGAAGAGGGAGGAGACAAACAGAGGAGACCTTCTCTTTCCTACTTGAATCATGACTGTGTACACTCTTAGAAAAATGGGTTCCAAAAGGGTTCTTCGGCTGTCCCCATTGGAGAACCCTTTTTGGGTCCAGGTAGAATAGTTTTTGGTTCCCATGTAGAACCCTCTGTGTCAAGGGTTCTACATAGAACTCAAAAGGGTTCTACCTGGAACCAAAATGGTTTTACCTGGAACCAAAAAGGGTTCTTCAAAGGGTTCTTCTGTGGGGCCAGCTGAAGAACCCTTTCAGGTTCTAGAGAGCACCTTTTCTTCTAAGAGTGTACCAAATATGCTCCACTATAATAGAGAGGAGAAAGAGAATGCTCCCATGTTCCCTGTGTTTTTAGCTACCATGCAAAGGCTATCATTTAAAAAAAATCCCTGGCTTGGGAATGAAGGGAGAGAGGGTGATGTGATTTGGTGTTGAGATCCAGCCTGCCTGCCCCACCCCTGGAATGAATAGCCAGGGATCAAAGAGATCCGGTGTGGGGAGTGAGTGTTTGTGTGTGTGAGTGCATCAGTGGGTGTGTGTGGGTGGGTGGTTGTGTGTGTGTGTTATGTATATGTCTGCATATGTGTGCTTATAAGTGTTTTATTTGAGGGCAACCAATACAAATGTACTGTGGTTATGTGTCTCTACTCTCTTCCTTTTCTGGTGTCCCATCCGTTCTTTTCTTCTGGTGGGCATTTTGTGTGGGCCTGTATTGCAACATATGAACTGATTTTTTTGGGGGGGATAAATCACTTACAGTAAGTTCTGGCAATTGCATACACACCAGCTGCCAGGAACACAGAAAAATATAGTCATATTTTTAACAGGCACAGCAGCAGATGCCTTGAAAAAAAGGGAAGGCCCTTTGATCTGCTGGATGTTAGAAATCAGCAGCATTATTCACAGTCAGGGTTACGTAACTGCAAGGAGCGGTGAGTGAGCAATGAGTGCATGCCTGTCTCTCTCTCTCTCTGTTATCCCCCTCTATATCGCTCTCTCTCTGCAAAGCAATCTACTGTTTCACAGGAAATCAAATAATTATATTCAGATCTGTTCTATTCTATTCTACTATTAACTGTTCATTGCAATACTTGAACTTAGTTTCAGCCATTGGTGAATAATAAAAATCTTAGAAAAAAAGCATATATTCAAATATCTTGGCCTGGAAGGTCTAAAAAAAGTGTGTTTCCATGAAATGAGATCGAAGAGTCAAGGCTGGTTGTAATAGGTCAGAGTTGTCACTGGGCGGGAAATGCAAGGTCAAAGGTCACCGGTGAAAAAATCCAGTCAGTTGGCTTGTGAACAATACAGGGCGAGGTAAGGTTTTTCCCCGAAGACAGCAGTTGTTGCAACAGCATGTTGCCTTAATGCCGGGATTCATGTTTGAATCCATACTGCATCCCAAATGGCACCCTATTCCCTATATAGTGGACTACTTTTGATCAGGACCCATAGGGCTCTGGTCAAAAGTAGTGCACTACGTTTAGGACACAAACATTTAGGACACAAACCTTGGACCCTTTTTTTTAAACTTCCTTTGACACAACCCAGACAAAACAAGCAGAGGCCACGACAGCAAGAAGAAAAGAGAGCTGGAGGGCAAACATTTCAACATTTGCTTCATTTTGTGATGTGTGTTTACTGTTGTCGATCCCTTTGAAATTAAGCCAAATGATTGCCCCTCTTAACCTGCTATGGGTTTAGGAACATGTCTGTTTCCATTTTGTTCTTCAAATGAGAGTCTCCCAGTTGAAACATGTCCGTTTCACTTTTATTTGCAAGCCGTCCTCATGACAAGTAAAAGGCGTGTTGAAAATGAACGTGGATTTGATGCAGGGCCTTGGTGCCACATGGCATGTGTTATAATTGACACCCCGAGGCAGCTAGCTGTAGCTTAGAAAAGTATGGGCTATTTTGGGGCCCCGGCAGACAAAGCTGATCTGTCTGGTGTCTGTGTGTGTTTGTGTTTGTGTGCTTGTGGTTGTGTGTAAACCTTCTCTGAATGTACATATCTGGAGTATGTGTGTTCCTGTACACTGTGTGTGTGCGAGCATGTATGTCCTACTACTCGGCATGTGTGCGTGTCAGTCCTCTGTGTGTGTGTGTCCTCTATGTGTTATGTGTGTGTGTGTCCTCCTGTCTAAGTAAGGAGTGGTGAGGCAGGGCTAATATGGAGGTGTGAGTAAACTGTTAGAGACAGGCATTCCGGGGCTATAGCTAGCTGCTGCACCAAAGACTGCACAGCGAGCTGCAGACGCCCTGAGGCATGGCTGTGGAGAGAGAGAGTGGTGACACAATCAATGACACATCGACGTCCTGGAATGATGCCAAGATCACACTGCAGTCAGCAGCTGCTGCTTCTCTATTTCCTGTTTTGCGCCCTCCCGGTTGAAGTTTCCCCCTATGTACAGGTCTAGGATCAGCTTCCACTCCCCAACCCTATCCTTAACCATTACAGGGGGGAATGCAACACTGACCCAAGATCAGCATATATGGGCAACTGCTCCAGGCGAAAAAGACCCATGCTCTTTTGCTTTGCTTTTGTCTGGCTTACAGGGGACACTGAAGCTTCTAGCTTTTATCTTATCGACACACTATCAGCTGATTCCAATATGGCTGCAAACACTGAGTAATGTATATCCGTGGTTTGCTTTTTCTCCGCTTTCTTGTCCCTTTCTCTTGTTTAAATCAGTTTTAGCTGTCGCCTTCATTTTTCCTCCCTCGTCTCTTGCTTTCTTTTATCGCTCTCTCTCTCTCTCCCTTCATCTCTGCTCTCACAACTTGCTCCAGTTTTGTGATTGGATGGCGTTCCAACATCTGAGAGAAAAACAGTCTGAGGCGTGGAGGCTGTGTCTTTTTTCATGTGGGGGAGAGAAAAAAAAGAGAATTTCACAGCCTCGATTCACTGCAATATCAGCGAGAGAGAGGGAGAAAAAGAGTCAGAGAGAGAGCGAGACAGGGAGGGGGAGAGAGGGAGAGGATTTTGCAATGATTTCATCCATCATGTGAATCGTGGCCAACAAAGGATCCTGGCACCCCTTGACATCACTGTCTAAAAATAGACGTCGCCGTGGCAGCGCTGCAGGGCATTAATCATGCAGTAGAAGACGGAGAACAAGAGGTAGTGGAGGAATGAGCCCTCCCAGCTCCCGCTTCCATCTTAATTAGGTTCCTCCAGCACCAGAGAAGAAGAGAGGAGGATAAACGGAGAGGTTGGAGGGGTTGGATGACAGAGGGATGAAAAAAGCAATTGACTAAGTTGGAAGCCACATATTAAAGGATCCAAATGATCCAATCGTCAAGAGATGGACGCTTCTTGGCACTGATGGTGGCGCAAAATGGCTTCCTCTCAACTCTCCTGTTGGCGAGAGCTCGTGTTTAGAGCATCACATTATCCCATTTGATAAGAGAAACAGAAAAGCTATGATACCGTCTGGGGCTGATACGGAACTATGACCCTCAAGACGAGGTCATGGAGAGATAGGTGGCTTTGCACTTTGCCCTACTCTGTTTCTCAACCAATCACTAGATATTAGGTTAATGAACCCTACAATGTCGTATTGCTTATACTGTTACAAGTTTGAAAACAGAGGACTTTTCCTTCTGGTCGTTACAATTCAAGGTCCTCAATGCACTTCTGTGACGTTCATCTTTGTCCCCTGGAACCTAATAGGTGACACACTGCTGGAATCAGAGGGGGAATAACCACACCACTGATATGAACTGCATGACTCCAATGAAAATAGCCCAATCTATAAATCCCTGTTTTCCATTCTTTTTTTAAAAGAGGAGAGAAAAAAATAAGAGAAACTGTGTCCTTGTTTTCCCGGACAGTGGTGACCTGATTTCGCCCAGCCTGTCTGGCAGTGGTGACCATTATCCCAGCGCTCTTATCAGCTGACTGGATCAGATGGACAGGGATGAGGGAATCTCTTCCACACCATCCCGCCATGGCCAGGATACACAGGTCATAGGTAATCTGGATTTGTTGTGTTGTCCGTCCCTCTTTCTGGCTAAACCACTTGTTACTATAGGTCTTACACAACGATTCTGGATCGTAGCCGATTCATAATGCTGCTCCGACCATATGCCACCTACTCATCCCAGGGCAGCCAAAGTAGTATCACTCCAAATGCTATGATTGCAGTCACATTCATTTCACTGAGTACATCATGTAAGAACGGATGAATCACGTGGCATAAAGGGTTGGACGATTGACAAAATGTGCTTCACTGAATACTGAACCACATACAGAATGGAACTGTCTCCACTTTCTATGTACTGAGGAGGTTAATAGAACCCTCTCACGTGTGTGTTCCACAATGTACTGACCTCGCACAATAAACAAATACGGGAACATCCTTTGTCTCTGCAACGATCCATTCCACTCACACTCTTCATCCCCAGTGTACATTGCCCAACGTTGAACGTTGTAATTTCACAGATAACATTTGTATTCCTTCACTTTGCCAACTTGCATGGACAAAGGTTAATAGTTTCCAATAGAAATAATCCAGAATAGAAATAAGTCCAATGGCCTGAGAGCTTTCTCTGCCCCTTCAATAATGTGGCAGATTTAGACCACAGAAAAACCTAAATAGGCCCCAAAAAAAAAAAAAAACCGGTATACTCACAAACAACTATTGAAATCACTGAATCATTGGCTCAAACTATAAAAAAAGGCAGGGTAGATTTCAAAGGCCTACTTTGGTTTGACAACAAAAGGTTGTGCAACACTCGTCAAAACGCCAACAAGGCTGTAACACATTTACCAAAGGAGGTTCGGGGGAGAAAGTGGGCTCTCCTTTCTTAAAGGGGACGAGCCATCCGTGTGCCATGCTGTGTAGGGATATTTAACTACAAAGCAATTCATTTCACAGATCTGAGTGAGATAATACATGCCCCCCCCATCAGGAGCAAAACCCATGTGGCGTCAAAGCCGCTGTATATTTAAAGCTTTTTCAAAGCCGAACACAACATAGAGGAACAGGAAGGATGTGAAATATCTACTTTAAAGCATCAGAATCTCAGAGATCACACTCCTTGGGGCTGGGATCCCCATTTCAAAGTTGCCAGAGAGCAGAAGATGGAGACAAGGCTTAGCTGAAAACGTCTCTTGGACGAGACTTCACACTCCATCTAAATCCGAGCACCCTCTTTCTTGAAGCAGTATAAGACAAGACGGCCCTCGTCGTCCCTTTAGAAGACGACTAATCAAAGTGGTTATTTGAAAAGCAGAACATCAAGGCCAACATGAAAGCATCCACAAATTAAGAATTTATAGACGTTGAGAGAAAAAAAACTTGGCTCTGAAATGTATTTTTTAAAACATATTGAAAATCATCTATTGGAAAATCATCTCGCAATTTGATTAAATTGTCCTGCTGAAAATATATTTCAATAGAAACTGTAAAAAGTGGTTTCAAATGCTTATTTAGGTTTCTGTTTAATTTCTTATGTGAGTCCAAATCTCACGTAAATAACATCAGATACTAGGCATCTAACTGTTGATAGTCACCTTAATAAAACATTTGGACAATAAAAGTTTGTTCCAGACCAGTCTGCTTCTCCGATATCATTGTCTTGCCTACAAGTCAATGACATATGAGCTATAGCAGAATCAATCTGGTACTTCAATAAAACAAGGTCTTTCTTATTTTACTAGGCAAGTCAGTTTTTCAGTATTTTCAATGACGGCCTAGGAACAGTGGGTTAACTGCCTGTTCAGGGGCAGAACGACAGATTTGTACCTTGTCAGCTCAGGGATTTGAACTTGCAACCTTTCGGTTACTAGTCCAACGCGTTAACCACTAGGCTACCCTGAACTGAAGAAGGCTGATATTGTGTACTCGCTTCAGTTTACCCTTCCTCCTAACCATTGTGAAGACTCACCCAGTAAGCGATTCAAAATTTTCCTGCATCAGTTATGTCATAAATGCCCAATATGGGCCCCACTTAGCGGGTAGCTATTCCCTCCGCATGCAGATTGACGTGGCATATCCACATTGCCTGGTGTTTACTTTTGCCAGAGAGCGGTAACTAGGCAACGGGGCCCACTTTCACGATACACACAAGGTTCACTCTCTGTGTGTCGATCGCTATATTTGGGCTGTCCATAAAACATATTTTCCAGATAAAGGCTTTGGGAGAGTCAACAGAACACGGGTTCCTTTCTTGGTGTTGGCTGCTGGGTGATTAATGGCGGCAGAACCTTGCCTGTTTTCTGTCTAATTATAGTGAGAGCAGCTGCTAGATTTGACCCTCCCCTTTTTCCCTCTCATCTCCCCCACTCCCCAGCGTTCCCCACACACCTTTCACATTCTCTGTTTTTTTGTTTTTTTTACTGGGACAGCAAAGGACCCTGGATTGTGAGCACTGGTATTTTGACACCCCCCTCCAACCCCCACCCAGCCCTGCCCCTTTACACCATATAACACACCCGGCAAAGCACAGTGGCCCCCCACAGGATTTCCAAAAGCCCCAGGCGAGATCTTTTAAATCGCTGACGTGGCAGGCGGAGGCCCAGACCATTGTGCATGTGCAACATGTTCAGCCACGACCGGCAGCCATTTGTCATGCGGGGCTGTTGGGTGACCTTTTGAACAGAGTTTGGATTTAGACAACCTCCAGATGAGCCTATGCTATTCTAGTTAGCCTAGGCAGTCGTTTTGACACAGCTATCACTTCTAAAATGCACACGGCAAACACAACCTTAAAAAACCTTGGGGCCTTACAAACAAACATGGAAATGTTCGTGGCACTTGTTGTTAGCGATTCGTTGCGTAGTCATGGGGAGATGGTAGAAGCAGCACAGTAAGGGTTATATCCTTCCTGTTTGGCCCTGTCCGGGGGTGTCCTCGGATGGGGCCACAGTGTCTCCTGACCCCTCCTGTCTCAGCCTCCAGTATTTATGCTGCAGTAGTTTATGTGTCGGGGGGCTAGGGTCAGTTTGTTATATCTGGAGTACTTCTCCTGTCCTATTCGGTGTCCTGTGTGAATTTAAGTGTGCTCTCTCTAATTCTCTCTTTCTCTCTTTCTTTCTCTCTCTCGGAGGACCTGAGCCCTAGGACCATGCCTCAGGACTACCTGACATGATGACTCCTTGCTATCCCCAGTCCACCTGGCCGTGCTGCTGCTCCAGTTTCAACTGTTCTGCCTTATTATTATTGGACCATGCTGGTCATTTATGAACATTTGAACATCTTGGCCATGTTCTGTTATAATCTCCACCCGGCACAGCCAGAAGAGGACTGGCCACCCCACATAGCCTGGTTCCTCTCTAGGTTTCTTCCTAGGTTTTGGCCTTTCTAGGGAGTTTTTCCTAGCCACCGTGCTTCTACACCTGCATTGCTTGCTGTTTGGGGTTTTAGGCTGGGTTTCTGTACAGCACTTTGAGATATCAGCTGATGTACGAAGGGCTATATAAATACATTTGATTTGATTTGATTAAGGGCGCTAAGGTTGAACTGACAGAACGTTGGCCGTCCGACGCATCCGTCCTTTCATACAAGCCCTGACATTTCCGGTCTAAAAATACAGGGTGAATGTTTTAGGGGAGCTTGTGGGAGACGCTCATATGACCTCCAGAGACAAACATTGACATGGCAATGGTTAAAAATAAGTTACTATAAAAGTGTTAAAAGGGAGGATACAGTATGCTGCTCTGTTTGGAATTGCTCCAGATTAACTAGGCCTAATACTGTAGGCTACATGGAATGATGAACACCCTCAAAGTTATTTTGAAATAGTTTTGTGGAATAGCTTTGGCTTTTAGTTTGATATTACATTTGTGTCATTCAAAACCAAATCGTGGATGTAAAATACATGCAGTTATATTTCTCCAAAACAGCCACTATTCCCTAGGTTTCATTCAACTGAATGTGGGCTATAGTAGATGTGCTATTCGATCATTCCCTCAGGATCTATGTTGAAAGCTGTGTGGTACAAATCAAAAAGTTTAGGCTTCTGAGGCTATTTTAATACAGAGGTAGGTAACATTCGTTCAACAAACCTGTATTGGAAAGTTCACTTGTTGCAAATTCCACATGGCCAACCTTGTGTGCACGCTCCATGTGTTTATTATCATACGGTCTTCCAACTTCATCTACTGTTTCCTTCACATGAACCGTCATGTATTTTGGAGTCAGGAAGAGTAGAGAAGGCAGATTTTTATTTTATTTGTACCTTTATTTAACTAGGGGGGAGAGAGAGAGGGGCGAAAAAAGGCTTAAATTCTTTCTGAGTGTGCCCCGTAATTTGGGCAAACCTATTAATCTCGGATGACTGGCTGCTTTTTCGCCCTCGGGTGTCGAGTTTCGGTGGCAGATGAAAAGGAATGAGCTGGCTCGGCTGGAATTCGAAGCAGAGCTGAGCGTCAGCCAGCGTTGCAGATGAGCTGGCATCAATGTAACAGAAAGCCCAGGTCAGGTACAAACCATCTGCTCCCCTCCCTAGACATCCAACAAACCAACGTTGATCCACACAAAATGGAACCTGACAAATCGGCTGCGGCCAAGTCTATGTAGGTCTACTGTGAAATAGCTACAGTGCACATTGGGTGAATCATTGCATCAGTCATTTTATTACATAAGCCTAAAGGGCTCGCCACAACATTGGGCGGAAAGAGAGAATGTACAAAATAAGTGCAAATAATGTTTTGGAATGTAAACCTACTCATTATCGGTGAATGAAGGGTTTCCGTTTACTGATCAATACAATGTTATTCTACAAAAACAGTGGGCTAATGTTTGATTTATGTTGAATTTGCTAAGTCTCTTAAAAATGACATCTCCTTCCAAAACAGAGCTTGCTAGCATGTAGTCTATAAAACCCAGAAATTAGTTTACCTGTGGTTCATTCAGTCATCCCTATGGAGAAAGAGTATGGTTTTGGGATAAACGCAGAAAATAAAGGGCTGAGGTTAGCACAGGCTTAAGAGATCTTATACATTTTGTTCTATGAGATATTAGTCATTTAACTTGACCTTTATGATAGAAAATGTATTACATACATGCTTCAAAAATCACAAGGTGAAGTTAGCTGATTAAGATCATCCCATAGAACAAAACATATAAGATCTCCTAAACCTGTGTTTACCACAAACCTTATTTATCGGCGTTTATCCAAAAACACTACAAAAACTCCATTCATTTTCCCAATGGCTCTGTCCAACAAACCATGGCAGAGTTAGTGCCTATAAAAGGATGGCATTACTATTGCTCTCTATACCAACCTTGGACCGTGTTGTCATCAAACTGGGTCAGTAAAGGGTTAAGTCTGGATTTGGCCACTCCCCTGAATGGTGGGTGAATGCAAGGCGAGGCTCAGGCGCAGAAAAACACAAGCCTCCCATTCATCTCGTCACCGTGTGATCAACCTTGAACAGTGGAAGGCGTGTTATTTCACCGGAGGTCCCGAGCAGGCAGCAGCAGAGACGAGAGGGAGGGGAGGTGGGGTGGGAGGGGGGTGACTCAGGAATTCCACTGAGGCGTACACATGACCAAGCATCTCTTTTATGCCCTCTTTTGTGGAGGATGATATTCTTGAGGACTACAATGCAGCCATTGACTCAACGGTGTTCTGATGGCGAATCATGTCAAACGCCCATGTGTGTTTTGTTCATGTGTGCACTGTAGCCTATAGAGAGGATGACTGTATATTCATTGTCAGATAGTTGCCAATAAACAATTAATCCAGAGGGGAAATGAACAAAAATAGGCATCTACAAATAATGCATTGTTTGTCGTTTATGCCGTTGGGTTTACTAGGGAGATATCTAGGTTATCGCCAAATTAAATATGTATGCAGTCAGCATTGGCTACGGCTTGCAGATAAGAGATTATCTCCAAAACGGGTTTACCTGGCTGGAATAGAAGAATCCCTCTCACACAGTGCACACTACATGTTTGCTTTTACAGTAGCCTCGACGAATGTATTCAAACTATTTCTCAGAGGCAAAAAAATATAAATCACATTCATACTTCTTGACAAGCATGCAGCGTTGAGTTAGGTGGAAAAAGCCAATGGAGCCAATCAAAGTACTGAGCTCACAAGTAGTCACACGATACAATCATACAGGACTTCACATCTTCACTGTTTGGTTTGTGTTAGGGTGTGGATGCAATGTGTCAATGGCAATGCCCCTGGGGGCAAAGTGACAAGAGAAGAGATTTGAAAGAGATTTAACTGAATATTGTGTAGATCTTATTGATCTACATGACTTCTGTATATTTCAGCTCCATTGCTAGCCTAACTACCTTTGAGCATGAAACGAAACAACTCGCACAAATTAAAAACTGACTTACCAAGAGATGTATATTAGAGGCAGTTTCAATTGTGCAGAATCACTTTAAACTCAACATCCCCAATAAACAGTGATGTGGAATAACCTTAGTGAACTGATTAAATTAACATTTAAGTCATTTTGGGTTAACTGTACCTGAACTTATCGCATGAGAAACTAAGAATACTTGTGTCTTCACCAGCAATAGGAGACATGCAGTAGATTTTACTAACTTAGTGGTCATTATGTACAATGGCCTCAGTTGCTGTAAGCAAAGCAATCACGAATATTAAAACCATCTGAGGAATTTGTTATGCTGGCATATTCAACTGTATGTTTACTGCTGTATGGAAAACCTCACTTCTTCCCCCCCACCCCACACACACACACACACATCTCACTGGGTACCATTTTGTTCTTGTCAAAGGTATTGCATCACTGCCCATGAGTGATTCATAATTGGGACATGACTCTCTCTCCCTATAGCTTCACTCATTACTGATTGCAGGGAAATAAGCAAACCGGACACTAGTTATTATTACAAGGTCAGAAATTGTATTTGGCAAGTTTTTTTAAACAAGTGCATACAAGTACAGCTAGAAGCAATTCAGTTTGCCAAGTGCTCGTAGAGTCATATTAGTTAGTCACATTCTATGTTTAACAGGGACTGCCACCAGAACTAAAAAGTACATCGATAGGACATCGAAAAAAAGAGGGAAGAGGAAAGTAGTCTTATGATGAGTACATACCTTTATCTTCAAAAAATATATAGAAACACAATGTATTGAAAAACAAAAGAATCAAAAAAAATTATACAGCCATGTTTACGAAGTATACAACTTCCCTTGTGTCCAATATGTACATGTCCATCAGTTTCTCTTGGATGGTATGCATGGTACGAGGATTTATATTCATTTGTAATGGTGTACATGTTGGTTGTTTGTTTGTTGTGGTAGTTAAAAATAAAATAAAAACCTGGTAAAAATCAAGGGTCTCTCTCCTTTTTTACTTTCACGTCCCCTGCCAAGATGGTGGCTATTTCACCCTGCATGAAGGCCCATGGTACGTTGGAGCCCACCAGTGGGCATTTCTCCCCGCTGGGGCAGTACACCTCTCCCGTGGCCCCCTGCTGTTTGATACTCTCCCGAGAGCAAGGGAAGCAGAACTTGTGTGAGGGCACCGATGGGCACTGGACAAAGTGCGTGTCCTCCAGCCTCTCGTGGCACAGTGTGCAACACAGTGGCACGCTGCCCGGCACCGACGAGTCTGGAATGCTCTGCGGCAGCGCCCCGTGAGGGTCCATGCCCTGCGAGTGGGCCGTGGCCACCACCTCCCTCTGGGTCAGCCGCCGCTGGCCTGCAGAGGACGGGGACAATGGGCTCCCGCTGTTGCGCCGACCCGCTGCCGTGGTGGAGTGCACCTGGTTGGCATCCTTGGGCGAGCCAGTGTTGCCGGCATTGTCGGCGGCGAGGATGAGTGCTGCCATGGGCGACTGGCCGTTCTGTGCCGTGGCCGCCTCCGGTGGGGTGGTGCGACTGTGGGGGGAGATGGTGGAGGGTGGAGCGGCAGAGAAGCCTGGCAGGGAGGCTGGGGGCATCTTGAGGACCTCTGAGGGAGACGGCAACCACGGCTGGCCCTCGCCGCCGTTCATCTTGGGGGCGGAGCCCTCGCCATCCGGCTCAGGGGAGGCTTTCCTCTTCATGCTCCGTGGGTGCTTCCCTCGGTCTGTTGGAAAAGGGGGGGGTGGAAAGAGGAGTTAAGGGTTAACCAACACTCCAACCACCACAGCAGCAGCAAATGTGCATGCACTGTAAATTAATGAAAATAAAACTGAGGAATTTAAGTTGTTTAATATGTAAACCAAAACGTGCAGAGGAAAAACAAGTGTTATATGTTGTTGGGGATCAGACTAGAGGAAATGTAAACATGCATAAACAAACATTCAGCTGAAAACCCACGTCAACACAGTGGCAAAGTAGCTGACTAAGAACACTGCCAGTTCCTTGTTTTAGTATTCTAAATTAATGCATTCATGTGTGAAAAAATCCACAATCCTACCTGGTTTTGAAGAAGTTGCACTTGACTCATATCCCATAACGCGCTGCATCGCCGCATGGTCTTTCTTGAACCTGCTGTCGAATGTGTGGAGAGCCATCAAATCCCTCACTGTTTTGCCTTTGCCCATCCACTCCTCCGCCCGCTTGTGGCTCTCCGACATGTCCGACATGCTATCCGGTCTATGCTTGTCTTTCATATCCTCCCCGCGCTTGCCGTGGTCGCCTTGACCAGGAACATTCAATGCGCCAGGCATACCCATTTGAGCGGGCCGACCATTGAGTGCGTGTACTGGACCCATGTTTCCGTTTACTAAAGGCACCAAATTGGGAGGAACCGTGCTAGTCCTGCGAGGGTTGGGGCTCTGGCGGTTCAGCTCCGGCGGGTCGTCGGGTTTTGGAAATCCATTTGGCACAGGGATGCCGTTAACTTGCCTCCCCGGTTGATACTCCGGTCCCAACCTTGGCGGTCGGTCAGAGAGGGGATAGCGATCCAGAGGCTGAGGCGGACGCGAGCCGGGGTCTCCAGCCGAATGGTTGTGGGACTGAATGTCCTTCCCCGAGTGCTGAGGTTTGCCTGGCCCGGGAGATCTCCCGTCCTGGAAGCCATGAGCCCTCTTCAGCTGTCGGGCAGTCTCAATTACAAACTCAATCCGGTCGGCTCCCTCGTAATTGACACATCCCCTGCAAACAGGTTCGGTAAAATCCCAGATCATCGCCCATGGCATGCGGGGCAAATCACACAAATAACACGACTGCCTCCTCGAAGCAGCTACAGCCGCGGACGACATAGTTTTCGAAAAAGTGGATACCAAATTCTCCAAATCTCCCTGGGATTCGTTTTATTCTGTAGAAAAAAAAGGAATCGCGAATAATTGTGTATTTTCCCTCTAGCCAAACAGCCTTAAAACAGCCAAGTTACATTGAGGAGTTCATTGCAGTTGTGTACTTTACTACGGCGCGCCTCAATCTATCTCGCACTACAACTCACAGCTCAAGCTCAATGTAGGGCGGTGACGTCACCGACGACACACCACAAGTGCTTCCAGCAGCTCAAATTCTATCTACTTGATTCTTAGACAGCCCCTCCAGCTCATGCTCACATTTTTTCTCTCTTTATCTGTAGGCCCTACCACTTGTGCAATTAGTTAACCTGCCTGCAAGCCCTGAAGATAAACTGGTTGGACGCAGTTGAGCCCTGCTGCTAAAATTATTTATTTCACGTCAAGGTTAATTGTATCAAAACTGTTGATGATAGGCTTCTGCTTACTGAGAATCGACATCCAAAGAATTCGAAGCAACATCTACAATTATTGCGGCTCCTAAATTGTCTCACGAATGTATAATGCCTTTGCATGCAACTCAACAAGTGGCGTTACCTATCTTGCTCCTTTAGGTAGCTAGGCTATGCATGCTCTCCCGGACTGGCACTAGAGCCCTATTTAGCAAATCCTCATTCCGGTCACACTGCCAGCACAACGTCACGAGGCGGATAGCTTTCACCCAACCATACAATTCGACTCTGTTACCATGGCAGATTTTTACCCTCCTCCCTTCGCCCTTTTAAAACGGGATAGCCTCTTTCCAATTCATAGTTTACGAGTTCAGCTTTGCACACTCGGGACTTGTTTAGACAATTGTTTTCATAATGCAACTATTCTAATTTAACGTCAATGTTTTATCATTTTACAAATAGCCGCGATTAACTGTTTAGGCTACTTTGTCAATCGCTTGCCACACGCTTGCCACTATTCTATGCAACAATATCACATGAGGTAGTTGGTACATTGTTGCAGTCATACTGTGGCGCGTGCCTGCAACGTTGTTGCAATTCGACATGAGAATATAGCCCCTAACCACCGTTTGATAGCGACGTCTAAATATTGGACAAAGTTCAGCATGACTAACGTACACCAATCAACCCCTCGTGATTCAGTAAACTCAACAACTCACAGCCTGTCTGACTGGCGAACACGGAAACCCCCAGATCAAAGTCACAAACCGAGACAACGTTTGCACTTTTCAATTACTGCGCCCTCGATTCATAATAAGTCTGGGGGCTATTCGTGTGGATAGTTCGTTTACTTTGATAATAATTTCGCATAGCCTGAATGTCACTCCGGTCTGGTCTTGTTAGACTGTGAGGAAGGTCTACAAAATAGCCTCAGGCCTACTAAAAAATATGTTATTGCACGAACTGTGTGTGTAGCCTATATACTTCACTGTAAGGTTTGACAACAAAAAAATTCCTCATTGCCGACCGAGGAATTCTCCGTCATTTACTTTCTCGCTTTGTTAGGGTTAGCCACAACATTGTAACGTAGGTGGCTGTTGTGTGAGAGGCAATACCGCCGAGGAGACCTGCGGATACAAAGCATTTTTTTGTTGTTGTTGTTGCAAGCATGTAGCCTTACTATATGATGACGTTCCAAACAGGAAGTGGATTTTAGTCACGTACCCGCTTTTTACCTCGCCCATCCGTGGAAAAACAAACGACCCGTTCTGGCTCGCTGCCAAAGATCACAGACGAGCGAGTCACAGCAAGCTAAAGCCAAATACGACAGGAAATGGTTTCTGAAAGAAATCAGGCTCTTTCTTAAAGAGACAGTCGCCCTACATGTGATGAATAGTTTCATTTTTGGATACACCTATTTGTTTCTATTAGGCTAAACATGGAAAATGGCAAACTATGCCATTGTATAGCAACAAGCTACAACATGTATGGTAGCAGCCTCAGATTTGTCCTGTAACAGAGCCGCCGAAAACGTGTGGGGAGGCGGCATTTGCCACATTTCAACCCCTTTTGATTTAATAAAAATATATTGACGTAAAGCGTCAGAAAAAGGGAGACATTTATGTTTTAAGGCCGATTTGCGCACATTTGCTCTGTCCTTTACATCAGACTGCTGCGTGCTTTTGCACAACGCTCAATGCATGCTCTCCACTTTCCTCCAGTGTATATATATATATATAGCAAGCGTCACTCCCGACAGACACAAACAAAAACTCTTACATAAATGTAGCAACCTATACACCTAAAATTTAGCGATCTGACATGCTGTGTTGCATGGAAACGAGACCATTTTCAGCCTGATCAACTGTAGGCTACTAACAACAGCAGCCGCATAGTCGAGCCTACTATGGACACTGTCCCTCTGGTGTGTAAGCAGGTAACGTGTGTATTTATAGCCCATTTGTTGGTGAGAAAATGTGAATGGGAATACATTTGGTTTATATTCAACATTGGGCTGACTAGGCTACCTAGACTTTTTCAATCCAAAATTAACTGGAATTAATAAACACAAAAGCCAACAAACACGTGACCTGATTAGAAAACTCGGGTCCTGTCATAGCCCATATTAAACATTTTTACAATAGATTAATCACATCATACAAAATAAGGTCCATAATTTTTGCTGGTTAGGTTGGTTACCAGATCAAGAAAAACTACAGACCCCAGACTACAGAATTTTGGTGACTTCGGGACCCGTGGTGCCCCCTCTGCTCTATAATACTACTAGCCACTTAGCAATTTCTTTAAGTTGGCTTTAGCTATCCCAGTGGTGGAAAAGTACCCAATTGTCATACTTGAGTAAAAGTAAAGATACCTTAATTTAAAATGACTCAAGTGACAGTCATCCAGTAAAATACTACTTGAGTAAAAGTCAAAGTATTTGGTTTGAAATATAATTAAGTATCAAAGTAAATGTAATTGCTAAAATATACTTAAGTATTGAAAGTAAAAGTATAACTCATATGAAATTCCCTATATAAAGCAAACCAGATGCCACCATTTTCTTGTTGTTTAAATGTATGCATAGCCAGGGGCACACTCCAACACTCAGACATAATTTCCAAATGAAGCAGATCATAGGCTGCAGAGAAGACCAGGGATGTTCTCTTGACAGGTGTGTGAATTGGACAATTTTAAGCATTCAAAATGTAACAAGTACTTTTGGGTGTCAGGGAAAATGAATGGAGTAGAAAGTATATTATTTTCTTTAGGCATGTAGTGAAGTAGAAGTAATATTTGTCAAAAATATAAATACTAAAGTACAGATACCCCCAAAAATGACTTAAGTAGTACTTTAAAGTACTTTTACTTAAGTACTTTACACCACTGAGCTATCCCAACTAGGTTCCCAATCTCCAGGCTATCAATCAATGTAAGAGTAGCTAGCTTGTCTAACTATCTTAGCTGGTATAACTGCTTGCATGTTTGTTAAGCAAGCAATAACTAAATGTTGGGTAAGACATTCCTTAAAATGTTTTACCCAGATTAGCAGATGCAGAGAAGCATATTTCTTTTTTTTTTTTTTTTAAATAACCACCAGTCAGGAGGATACAGACAGCACAAGAGGTATGCTTCGATATGGAGAAAAAAATACATGTTTGGACATAAAATTAAGCATAATGATTATGGCTATAGATTGCAGGAAAAAGCTGTTTCAGGTGTTTGAAAAATGCAAAATTATCCAATTTACGGATGGGGGCATGGCCCCTCTCTGGACCACACCCCAGCCATCCTCATGTACTTTATGCCCCCTCAGATTTTTGTGGTGCATGATGCCCCTGAATGTAAACAAACTAGTTGTGGAATGATGGCTGGCCAAGAGGAGAGCCATTCTAACAGTGAACCACTGACAATGACTCAGCATGAACAGTAGCAACCCAGTCATCTCTTACTCAATGGTCTGTATGACTGTATCACGTCGGTATGGATCTGCATCGCCCAGACAGCTGACTTGATGTGGTCGTGGCCCATTTTGTCTCGTCCTGCTCTCTTGGCTGCAGCACTGTGACATGCTCTGTCTCGCTCGCCCAGTCAGCTGTGTGGAGAGAGAAAGAGAGACGCGAGGGGGACACGTAGGCTACTGTAGGTGCACCAGTGAACAATGTGTCCTATTTCTCTGCAGCCTGAGGCAGATCAGGCAAATGAGCACTGAGCAGCAATAGCAATGTGGGCTATTTGCATCCAGGACAATGTGCCCCTGTGAACGGTGTATAAGCAAATCCCAAGTGATGGCAGGGAGAGATACTGTAGATATTAAAATAGAAAGGAAAAGTTTTGACCCAAAATAAGAATGTACCTGGAGGTCAGATAGGCTGGATGTGGTGTAGTTTGCATTGTGTGTTGTACATTTGAGTATGTATTTAATAATACGAGCACACACATGCACACACACACACACAACACGAGTGTGCACATGCACACGTGTGTGTGTGTGTGTGTGTGTGTGTGTGTGTGTGTAGCTAGACTCTAACGAAATACATACTTAAGCTAACACCATATTGGGTTTCATCATCATGGCTACCAATCGACATTTCCCCACTACCATGCCAAGACATCTGCAGAGCAGCAAGGTAACCCTCTTGTTTCACTTAAGACTCTTTAGTAAGCTGGTTAATTAGAGTGGGAACATCCCTTACGCTTGTGGCCTTGTCTTGAGCTGGGCCGGCGTGAAGAAAAACAATCCCCTTATGCGGTGTGATTACAGTTTACACACACATACAGAAAGTCAGTCACAGACACAAACACAAAGTCACAGACGCATGCACACACACACACACATTCACACAAAGAATACACACACACACCCCTATCCTCACTCACACACACACAGTCACACACACACACACACACACACACACACACACACACACACACACACACTTCCTCCCTCCCTTGCCCTCACCTACATGCATAACAACCCACTTGAGCATCTATTGTGGCTTGTCACGAAGGGTGGAAGACCCTAAGACCTGCTGATCTGCTGATGGGATGGGGAGAGAGGGATGAAGGAGGGGGTGAGGGCACTCTGGTGGCTTATGTGGCACGCTGATATCACTCAGCATCCCCAGGTGCTCCAACTTTGGTGGCAGCTTGAACAGCGGCTCACACACAAACCCAGAGGACTACATGTCACGCAATCACAGGTTGCCACAGTGTCTTGACATGAGCCTGCCTATTGTTACTTTTAATCATTCTTCTTAATGGTCTGAGGAAGAGAATGGCAAGAGTGGTTAAAGAGAAATTAGGGTAACATTTCGCTTAAAGCCAACAGGTACTGGTGCATTGCTACCCTTATATTATATTACTGTATGTCTTTTTATGTGTTGTTTTTGGCGACAACTGAGGATCATTATATGATACTAAGATATTATTCATGGGTTGCACATCCGTCACTCTGTTGCATTGTTGCCATTGTTATCAACGTTTTACAGATGCCGCCACATATTAATGTCTGACCGATGGTTAATGATGTCTTTCTGAACAGGGGGCTAATGACTGTTTCGTCAAATGTACACTATAGTGGCCTGGAAATACGATGACATTTCTGAAGTAGACAAATAATTAGTAGAAAACAGCTTTGCCATCATTATGATGTTGTCAAATTAACTCACATTTCGGTGCTCTCCCCTCTATCTTAGCGAGCTAAAGTTATACGGTATCTAATGTAAATCTGCCAACATCACAATGATGACAAAAGCTTGTCTTACTAATTATTTGCCTCCTTTTGAAATGTCATTGGGTTTCCAAGCCACAGTAATGTACTTTAGACTAAATCTTCATCAGCATTCATTAAGACTGCATTGAGTAGAATACTCAGCTGGGCATCAATCCTAAAAAAGAACATTTGAATCAATATGGTGATGAAATGTGCAACGCATGAATAAGAGTGTCATATGACAAGTCCTACCTTGCGTTATGATCACGTCATACCTGTTGGCTTAAAGCCAAGTGTTACTTGGAAGTTATTTCAGGTCAGCCATTCCTTGCCTGCATGACTCTTGGGCAAGGGCCCTTGAAAAGGTTCCCAGTTGGTTGGAGGTTGGAGTTAGTCAAATGTGATATTTGTAGACATGGCCTCATGGCGAGGAAGAGGGTCAAAGGAGTCCGTTTATTCAGCTTAGCGTTTCACATGGGAGGAAATCTGCTCAATGGGAAAGAATCCCAGGAAAAGCAGTCTGGAGAAGGTGACTTTGAGGTCACACTGTCGCCAGCTTTGTTCAGATGGACTCCAGGCCATTCGCAAAAGTATCCAATGATGACAAAAACAAATAAAGACGATATCTGAACCACATGACTCCATGCATTTGCTTGCCAAAGCTAGGGAGTGAGGATATGTTTGATAAAAAAAAACAATTCATCTTATCAGTTTGCCCTTGACCAGGAATGTTTACGGTTCGGCAAACCCCCCTTATGACTCAGTCAATGGACTTTTGTTCCTCTGTAATCTGTCTGTAGACTCAGTAACTAGGTGGTTATATGCGCAAGCCTTCCAGTATGCGACTGGGGCAAATTAACAGCATGGAAGTTGTTTAATAATTGAACAAATGGCTTTGTAGTGGCTTCTCTTTGATGTGTTAAAGCCTTTAAATTTTTAAACAGTACTTTTCGTGAATTAAGCATTACTGTACACAGCACATGTGCTTTGAAGTTATCGAGCGCATGCTGCTGCATGTTGCTCTCGAGAGCAAAAAGAAAACAAATGGCCTTATACTTTTGCCTCTGTCGGGAAGCAACTGACAGAGTTCCAAATAAATTGCTGTTTGGCTCCCAATGCTTATAAATGATTAGCCTTATAGTCCCAAAGGTCATTTCCTTTCCGAGGTATTTGATTTAATGTGTGCATTTAATTGAAATGCATTCGAAATGAAATTCGTACTATTTTTGTCAGAGGACATCTTCTGTAGTTGCCAAGAAAGTGTAGGCTTACTGTGGTGCCTAACCTCCCATTTAGGGGAATTCATCTTGTGGGCTGAGGTTGTTGCAACGTGTTCCTCAAGGCCCAAATTCTTACGTTTTTAACTGAAAACCATTGGCTAGTTATAGACCTAATGGACTAATGGACTTATTTTAGAATGGGGTCGATGACATTGTGTTTGTGACTAAGCTTGGAGTCACTGACCTAGCACTATTGGCTATTTTGCACAGTTGGTTCTGACAGATACAAAAGCAACATGCTGTGTAAACTCATCCGAAAAACATTATTAGAAAAAAAAGTACAAAAGATTGCTTATTCCCGATTCCTTGAAATCACACTTTAGTTTATCGTCATCAACAGTTGACTTCAAGTGTGGCGCAATGGAGGGGAAACCAAATCATCATCATTATAATGTCATGTTGTTATTGTCAATGCAGGAAGGAAAGGGTTACTATGGAGATCACTCTCCTATCAGGACATTCTAAGTAATGAAGCATTTCCTGTTTACAGACAGGGTTTTTTCTCTCTCGTCTTAAACATCCGAGCTTGACACGAACTAAGCCCATGCCTTACATAGAAAAAAGATCCCACATTTAAAGCCCTCCTCACTGCTCCCCTAAATAGCACTTAAAGCTAGGTTACAGTGTGCACACAGACATTAATAAATAGTTTGGTCTACGCTTCAGACAACTGCCCACAGCTCGCTGAGTGCACACACACTAAATTGCCAAATCACTTCCTGCTTTGCTGCAATGAATCCACTCTATGACCCTGACAGCCTGTTATGGTGCGAACGGCTGAGGCATATGCCACTTAAAGAGATAGCTTCTTGGATGGAGCCGAAGGAAAATGTACTACCCTATTGATTGTCCACAATGCTTCTTTGGCAGATCAATAAGCAGAGGTAACGAATGCTGATTGAAAAAAATAATAATACATTGGGTGCTGCAGCATTGACTCTGCTGCTTTTTTAAAGTGGCGACAGTCTCGAGAAGCGGAGTTGACTGCAGTGCTTTGATCTTTGATGCAGTGTTGCAGTACTGAGTGATGCAATATCCTGGTAATGTCACAGCACGAGCACTTTATTGTATAGGAGGGGGTGTGATGTTTTTGCATCACTTTCACAAAGCAGCGTTTTGCATTCAAAGTCAATGCTTGGAAACTGCATAGGCATGTGGTGCAGATCTTAGTCTCCTAGTCCTTACAAGTGCAGTTAGTCATACTACCGAGAAGGATGCCATTTTGGGCGCTCAGACTTACCCTCAATATAGCGACTGACGACACCGTTTATAAAATGGAAGGCCAACTCAAATAAAATGGCGCGTTTGGAGAGAGAGGGGAAAAACACTTTTGGATGGTGTGCATCTGGAAACGGAGGAGAGGCGGTGATGTCACAGGGGCAAAGTGAGGAGACAAGAGAAAAACAAGGCTTTCTTTTTCCCCTCTCTCGCTCTCGCTCTCTCTCCCTCGCTCCCTCCACCCTAATCCTCTTTGCAGGCCTGGAAGGAAAGGGTGGCGGGCTGCCAAGGCAAAGGCTGCTGGGTAAACGCAGAGGCTGCCAAGCGGGGCCCTGTCGCCGGCGTTAGAAGCACACATCTTTGTTCTCAGAGACCTGGTGTTCTGCCAAGGGCCTCATTTCAGCCAGGCATTATGGTTGCCCTGGATCGAAGCCAAACTACTGAGAGCTTACTCCCTTCTCCCTCCCTCCCTGTACCCTCCCTCTCTCTCTCTTTTTCCATCCCTCCCACTCTCTCTATCACACACATACACACACACACACACACCCATTGCTAGGCTCTTATTCATCCCTGAATCCTCCGACTAGGGCTTCCTGCCAAACATTCATCAGTTGCCATGGCAGCAGGAGACAGAGAGAGAGAGAGAGAGAGAGAGAGAGAGAGAGAGAGAGAGAGAGAGAGAGAGAGAGAGAGAGTGTAACATCAGAGCGAATAATAATGAGTCACTCCTGGAGCCAGATGTGCCACATCTGCAAAGCCGCCACACTGAGGGGGAGGGAGTTGGGGGAGGATGGGTGGAGAAAGGGGTGTGTGAGGACTAGCAGTTAAGCAGGATGGGTGAGAGAAGGAACGGGGGATGGGGGCATTTAATTTAAAAAATAGTCTGCATTCAGTAACATACTGGAAGGAGACATTTTTGAAAAATAGCAGACAACCGAGCCTATGATCGCACACTCTTCGCAAGCTTGTGGGGATATTGCTGGAATCTACCCCGCAATTTCTTCCACTGTGGGAAAATATGGAGAGAGCAAAATCACAAAGCAGTTGAGGACACAAATTCCTAAGAGGATAGAAGAGTAAAATCATATGATATGCAAACTGAAAGCTACACTTAGTGGACACCAGCAAAATAAGGCTTTCATTTATGTGAAAAAGAAGATCCAAAGATTATGCTAGCCTACATTCCTCATCTCGACCGTTCCATACCTCAACTTAAACAAAATGAATATTAGGCCATTAAATATTTCCCCTGATGGAGAAAGGTGAGCAAAACCCAAAACACACCATGTTTGTGCATTGGTGCAAAATACCATTGAGTTTGGATTATCTTTGAGTAGCAGTATCTGCAAAATACTTCTAGGCTATCCCCACTGTGATGCAACCCTGCATCTTGGGGTGTTTTCTGCCACGCTCTGCAATTTCCCCCTTGATTCACTCTTTCCGATATCCACATGCATCTTCGGTGCGAGAATGGTAAACTCATCAACGAAGTACCGCTTCAATTTCATGGATTCTTTTATGGTCTGGGCCCTTTACGGGAGAAAACATTTTTTGTTCCTGTTTTCCCTGTTTTTCCTCTTTGCCAGTTCGTTTGCCAGGGTGCTAAGCCAGCTATTCTCCATTCAGGTACGCAACACAGGGCTGCCAGAAATAACATCAGCGTCGCATGGCAAAGTTCACCGTGATGTAACTAGGCCCCGAAGCAAGAAACTGCAAATAATGACAGCTTAGGTAATGTCCAGACAGACAGAGTTTTCAGGCCACTCCAAGGGAGCAAGCCCATTAAAGTGGAGTTTCTGAAAAGATAATAAGGCAAAACTTTGAGTCTGAAGTATCAG
The DNA here is from genome assembly GCF_018296145.1 of Oncorhynchus tshawytscha. NCBI lineage: Eukaryota > Metazoa > Chordata > Actinopteri > Salmoniformes > Salmonidae > Oncorhynchus > Oncorhynchus tshawytscha. Next base: position 6,043,711 of record NC_056460.1, on the reverse strand, counting down.
GTTAAAGTGGATGACAGGAGATGAAGATGTCTTTTTTCCTGACACTAAAGCTTTTTTCCGAGTGTCTCACAGAGGAACAAGGCAGATTCTAGGGGAGGGTGCTGGGTTGGCTATTGCCCCTTGCAAAGGTACATTTGGCTCACCCACTCAGAAATGACACAACGTGATGATTAAGGAATGGTAGGCCCATGTGATGCAACATGTTGATCATGTGACCAACCGAGTCACATCGACCTTTTTAACCAACTAGCAAGTTGAGAGTTGAGCAGCAAGAGGGTCCAGTATCCTATAGTATACTATCAGGTTTAAAAAACAGGTTGTCTGTCCAACAGACCGTTTTAGCCCACTAAGCTAAAACCTTGCTCGGGGAGGTAACACAAGTCTTCACATCTAAGATGATGTTTACTCATCTTGCAATTGTACTTCAGAGAACCATCTCCGCTACATATTTATTCTAAACGGTAATAGATTCTCTGCTAGACTGTGTTAGGTCACAACGCTTACTCAGGGAGCTAGCATGCTACCTCCGCTACTTACATATCCTAAACGGTAATAGATTCTCTGCTAGACTGTGTTAGGTCACAACGCTTACTCAGGGAGCTAGCATGCTACCTCCGCTACTTACATATCCTAAACGGTAATAGATTCATTGCTAGTAGACCCCCACCCCCCCACTTTATTTCTGCCTGGTCTCAATGAGAGAATCCTAAAAATAAACAAGAGGCCCTCCTCGCAAGTCCTTGTGTCAAGGAAACGGTTTTACGACATCTAGCACATGAATCAAACCGTCAACTGCGCAACATTTTCAGACATTTTCCAGCTTCCCCTCTGTTTTTGTCATCCGGCCCCGGCCGCTATATTCCTCGCGAGGCCTCGCCATGAAGGCCCCCGCCGCTCTAAAACTATCAGCCCCTTTTACAAGTCATTTATCCGAGCTAGTCTCGTTCAAACCAGATGTGAGGGCGTGGTGAACACCGAAAACCAGGACTGCATCCCAAATGACACCCAATTTCCCAGGGTGGGATTTTGGACCTACACCAGACGTGGGAATACAAGGCCTTCTGCATGAACAGGGGGAATTCCACTCTGTCCAACAGAATCAGCTGGGATGAAAACAATAACCATTTTACATTCTCTTTCCCTCTCTCTCTCTCTTTCTCCCTCTCTGTGAAGAATTTACATATTATCTTTATACCTGTGTTGTTTCATGTTCCTTCTTCCTCCTGTTATCTGTTTTATAGCATTGTTCCCATTGCTCTTTCCATCCCTATTTTGAGCCACCTTTCAACAACCCTGTGTCCTGACTTACAAATGGTAATTGTCCGTGGTCATATTTATTTGTGAACACCGCAGCAAGTCCTTCACCGTTTCCGGTCTGTTTGCTTATGTTTTGTTCATATAGAATACGACCCGTTTTATAGGCATGAGGGCCAAATACTTGCTTGAGACATGTGTCGGATATTTGCACAAATCTATAACAGCGATGCATGGTTTACAGAAATGTTGGATTTAGGTATGTGCTGCTCAAGATGGGATTTGGCCCAAAGAGCACATGGATCTCCAAACAAACATTTTATAGTGTGACAGTGTCACTTAGCAACAATGCATCAGTCCCAATTCATTTGCTCTTGGTTCATAGCCTCGGGTCTAGACTATAGCATAGCTGGAGAGTGTCAGTGCACATTCAAACTGTTCTCTGCAAAGTGCTTAATAATAGACCATTCCTATAGTCTATTCTACAGCATTTAGGTTCAGCTACAGCATTAACCGCCTGTGCCATAACCTGCAGACGTAACGCCCCACCACGACTGCCTTGAATGACACACACAGCCTGCCAAGTGCCCTGCCTCACCTCTGGGACATGACACTCTAACACACACACAGCTCACACATATTCAAGGCTTACACACGCAAACACACAACTCATGCACACATTAACAAACAGCTCACACACTGACACACAACTCATGTACACTAACACACAACTCACACACACTAACAAACAACTAACGTAAGCCTGACACACTCATTCAAGACTTATGTGTGTGTTAGTGTGTGCATGAGTTGTGTGTTTGCGTGTGTAAGCCTTGAATATGTGTGAGCTGTGTGTGTGTTAGTGTGTCATGTCCCAGAGGTGAGGCAGGGCACTTGGCAGGCTGTATTCTCTGAGCTAAGACGAGCTGAGTGAGCTAGAGAACATCAGTGGCTTTAGCCAATCTGTTGGGCTCTCTCCCCAGCCACAACCCACCTGTCGACACCCCTCTTCTCCCCACTTTTTCCCTATCTCTACACCTCTCTAACTCCAGTCTCCCTCTCTCACACCCACCAAAGCCATTTTCTCTCCCTTTTCTTCCTCTTATTTGTTCTGGTCTCTCTCTAGCTCTGTATCGTTCTTCATCTCTTTCTGTCACACTGTCACAACAAAGCACAACACAGCCCTGGGCGGCAGGGCAGAGTACACTAGGTGCCCTTGGCGAGACAGATAAACCGGTGTTATATGATTACGCAGCACAGCATTATTGTGCAACCCATGACTCACACTCAGCTTTAATTGCAGCACAGCTCGCTGGCTTGTGCATGTTTTAGCGCGCGGGCGGGAAGAGAGAGACGACATGGAGAGGGTTAGCACTTTTGCAGGTCAGAGTTTGGGGGGGTGCAGGCGGGAAAGCGGGGGGGGCATGCTGCACTGACAAATACACAAAATTATCATCATCTATATTATTTTTGTATTATGTAATTGGTATGATATCATTACAGAAGGGCCTTGAGTTTCACAACAAGTAAGAGTTCAGCAAGTAAGCGTATGAGTAACACTGCTCCTGACTGCAAAGCCGATTGCACTCGGCTAGACTTGGCAAAGCAGTCACAGCGAGAGGTCGGCTTATCCTCTCTTCACCCGGGGCAGCCATTTTGGAAATTGATTTGGAAAGGGATCACATCTCAGGCGACCCTGAGAGACCGAAGCGGGGTGTAAAGCTGTTTGTGTGGGTATGAGGGGCTGGGCTGGACTGGATGACCTTGTGGTTGAGGAGAGTGCGTTTGACACTCACACACACACTCAGCTTTCCTTCATATTCAGTCGGACTATTGGACAACAACTTGGCGGGAAGCCCGTGCGTGCGTGTGTGTCTGTGTGTCTATGTGTGAGAGAGAGAGTTTTGAGTGGCTTCAGCTCCCTGCCAATTCCTATTTGTGCCAAGCCAACCAGCTCCTATGTTAGAAGGGATGGGGAGCCAAGTCCAAACATGAATTTGTCATTCTTTGGAGGTCAAACAGAGATGAATCATTTTCAAGGCAGGCAGTTAATGGTTGACAGAATAGCAGTTGATATGCAGTAGAATCCTCCCACTCACATGTTCACAGTATATACTAGATAAAAAAACAAAACATGTTTTAATTGTTTTTCATTACGGGAATAGGAATCTTTTGCCAGACACTGAATGAATTTCAGGGACACATTATAATGTTGAGGCGTTAAAAACATGCATACATAAATACGTGTGCTCAAGTAATTGTCTATCAATAGTTAACTAAGTAAGCAATGAGGTTTTTCTTCCTAGAAACAAGAAGCAGTGTAGTAATATTGTTTTCTGAAGACTTTTCCAGATGGAAATCTATAGTTACTTTCTTTTCATATTTTTTACATTGATAAAAAAGACAAAAAACTCATCTCTGATGTTGACGTGTACATAAGCCGGACGAGTTCAGAATTTTTCAGGTTTTTTGGTCTGTCTCCTTTTTGCGGCAATCTCACTAACACGTACGATAAGGTGTTGTCAAACAAACTGCACTCTGATTGGCTCACCCAACTCCCATCTTGGATTACATCACCACAAAGCACTGTTTTCACCTTCATGCCAAAATCAGTACTCATGGGTAATGCCCCACCGTGACTGTTTCTGTGTCACACGATTGCCCAATGTGCTGGTTAAGGGAGTTACTGATCCATCAGACCGTGTTCACCTCACTCCGTCAAAGTTAGCCATTAACCCAATGTTAGGTCCAAGGGTAAGCTATTAGAGGTTACAGGTAGTAAGATCACAGTGATAAACACAAGTCTAAAGGTCATAGATGATTCCAAGAAGGGGGACTTACTTAGAAAAAGATGTGCTACACGCACATAGAAACTATTCCTGGTCTGGGGTGGTCTAGCCGCTGCCCCTGGAGCACATGTACAATGTACCACTGCCAGCATGGGTTTGAATTCGTACCACTGCTCTTTCAGCACCCTTCTACATTTCACCTTTATCTCTATCTATCCAATGAACATCCAAAATACTTTAAAAGTATATTTTTTTTAAATAGCTGCGAGCAGCAATGAAAGGTGTTCACACGATGACAGAAAGGACACAAGATCAGTTGGATAACAAAGCAAGCACTCTAAACAAAATCTATCCTGATGGGCCTTATGGGCCACCTACATACAAAGTTCAAGTCTTTAGGTGAAACAGGGCGGAGGATATGAGGGTTTAAGTGAGACTGCTTATAACAGCTCCACCTATAGGCCAATCGGTGCAATTATTGTTGACCAATTTACTCATTTGATCAGGTCAGGAAAAAAATGATCAAAGATATTTGCTGTGAACCGCTAAAAATAAACTATTCCCGAAGTGCCATGTAACAAACAAATCTGTAAACCTGTAGCTAGGTTGTACTAGTCCAATGAGTGTACGGAATAAACATTACATAACAAAGGTTATTCTTGGTGAGTTACCCTGCACAACTACCCTGTACAAAGTGGCCCGTCAAAGTTTACAGCCCCTTGTGTGTGGTAATCTTTAGTAGGTCCTGACAATTTCATAGTTAGAGGTCGATCTGACATAGATAAACACAAATTATTGCCACCCCGTGAACCTTTGGAGTGTCACAATGGGCAATTAGGCGATGTCGGGTTCAAGGGCGCTGTGCACCGGTCACATGCCTTCCGAAGTTACATTGTCTTATTGATGCTAAGCCCGCCAGTCCAAGGGCCAAGATTTTATCTCAACGAGACAAGGTATTTATGATGTGTAAATAGAAATACTATGGTATGGCCTAGATGGTCCAAAGGAAATATCTAACACGCTCAGTAGGACATTTCACAATGGTTAACAGTGCAATCGATAAAGTTATCTAACCAGTTGTTGTCACTTTGAAAGATTTGCTTAAGACCTTGGATTGTCTATTGATTTCTGCTATAGTTCTTGTATACACATATGCCAAACCTGGAAAACGGGTGAATTTGAACGTGACATTGGTGCGGAAAATACCTTTTGTTTTGGAATTATTTTCTGTGCTTAGCATAGCAGATGACCTCATGGCTGAGGTGAATGGAAGTTTGAAAAAATGCCAATAGGACGAGGCCCTTAAAGCTGAATAGCCTACCGGAGACCTCAGTTGAAACAAAGCCAAGTGTTTATTGGTGGATTTCCGCCTATTGCCATCTTGACAGCAGGTAGCCAGCTGTTTTTCTGCTCGATTGTTCTATCAGAGCTCTCTGCCTTTTTAACAATGGGGAACAATTCCAGGAAAAGGCAGTAGAAAGAGGCCGTCCGTGCTCTTCCGCTGCCCTCCAAGGCCTTCGGTCTTCCCTACACTGATTTCTATCTGCTATATTCCCGACTTTAGATATACCGTGAAAAAATACACAAACATATTTTGTTACGACAACAATTCCTCACCATTTCCTTGACGACCCTATGTTATCTGTGAAATAATGTAGCCTAACCTTAATGAGGTGTGTGTGTAAGCATGTGAGTGTGTTTGGGCATCCAGTGTACGGTGGGGCAAAAAAGTATTTAGTCAGCCTCCAATTGTGCAAGTTCTCCCATTTAAAAAGATGAGAGAGGCCTGTAATTTTCATCATAGGTACACTTCAACTATGTTTGAACTTGTTATCAGTATAAAAGACACCTGTCCATAACCTCAAACAGTCACACTCCAAACTCCACTATGGCCAAGACCAAAGAGCTGTCAAAGGACACCAGAAACAAAATTGTAGACCTGCACCAGGCTGGGAAGACTGAATCTGCAATAGCTAAGCAGCTTGGTTTGAAGAAATCAACTGTGGGAGCAATTATTAGGAAATGGAAGACATACAAGACCACTGATAATCTCCCTCGATCTGGGGTTCCACGCAAGATCTCACCCCGTGGGGTCAAAATGATCACAAGAACGGTGAGCAAAATGTCAGAACCACACGGGGGGACCTAGTGAATGACCTGCAGAGAGCTGGGACCAAAGTAACAAAGCCTACCATCAGTAACACACTATACCGCCAGGGACTCAAATCCTGAAGTGCCAGACGTGTCCCCCTGCTTAAGCCAGTACATGTCCAGGCCCGTCTGAAGTTTGCTAGAGAGCATTTGGATGATCCAGAAGAAGATTGGGAGAATGTCATATGGTCAGATGAAACCAAAATATAACTTTTTGGTAAAAACTCAACTCGTTGTGTTTGGGAGGACAAAGAATGCTGAGTTGCATCCAAAGAACACCATACCTACTGTGAAGCATGGGGGTGGAAACATCATGCTTTGGGGCTGTTTTTCTGCAAAGGGACCAGGACGACTGATCCGTGTAAAGGAAAGAATGAATGGGGCCATGTATCGTGAGATTTTGAGTGAAAACCTCCTTCCATCAGCAAGGACATTGAAGATGAAACGTGGCTGGGTCTTTCAGCATGACAATGATCCCAAACACACCGCCCGGGCAATGAAGGAGTGGCTTCGTAAGAAGCATTTCAAGGTCCTGGAGTGGCCTAGCCAGTCTCCAGATCTCAACCCCATAGAAAGTCTTTGGAGGGAGTTGAAAGTCCGTGTTGCCCAGCAACAGCCCCAAAACATCACTGGTCTAGAGGGATCTGCAGTGCGGAATGGGCCAAAATACCAGCAACAGTGTGTGAAAACCTTGTGAAGACTTACAGAAAACATTTGACCTCTGTCACTGCCAACAAAGGGTATATAACAAAGTATTGAGATAAACTTTTGTTATTGACCAAATACTTATTTTCCACCATAATTTGCAAATAAATTAATCAAAAATCCCACAATGTGATTTTCTGGATTTTTTTTCATATTTTGTCTGTCATAGTTGAAGTGTACATATGATGAAAATTACAGGCCTCTCTCATATTTTTAAGTGGGAGAACTTGCACAATTGGTGGCTGACTAAATACTTTTTTGCCCCACTGTATATACCAAGTCTATCTAATGTCCCACAAAAACATGGTGCATGGTAGAACTCCAAACTCAGGAAATAAAGATGTACTGATCCAACTCCAGGTTCTCTACTTGAGCATCATCATCATTTGGCTGCAGAACAGTCATCAGTTAGGTTTGCAAGCTTGGTTGAAGCACTGATGAGTAGCTTCGTGTAATGACAGTCAGCAAGACACAATGCAAAACCTGATACTGCACCAGTTCTGCACCATTTCCACTCCACTAGAAGTGCCCATAGGCCCTTGGCTAGGTCCCCAGTTGGCACCGGCCCTGCAAGATTAGCAACTCTGCTAGCATATGCTGCCCCCCAGCTAAAGATGGGAAATGATGCAACGAGTTGAATACGGACTCTGCTCTGGCTACTCATATATCTAGCCTGACTTTCCCAATCAAGAAAGGCAAAGCTGACTTACTTTTTATAAACTAAATGCATTGCAGACTATTGCTCCTGTTGTGAGCTTCATTTTGCTATTTCAGTGCCACTGTGTGGGTGCGAGTTTAGATTTTTTTCTCTCAGAGCGTAGGCCTCCACTTTTCGAGCACTGTGAAATTGTAATGGGTTTAGCGGTATGTTGTGTGTGAAGGTTCTGCCTTTTGACCTGAATCAGCAGCTAGCTCCTTTTTCTAGGAAAAAGGGAAGAGTAGGAAATTATGTGAATTTTATTAGATTTATATTTTTTTTCATTTGCAGAAAAAAAGGGCACCCAATCAATGAGAATTAAAAAAAGGTCATATGGGCAGTTATACGCTCTCGAAGCAGGGCTTATACACAGTGGGGGTTGTTGATGGTTTGTGACCTTTGAGACCCATATTACACAGTATAAAAGGGTAGTCATAGATGTCATGTACCATGGCTTGGCATGAAATGGACCCGTATAACCCTAATTGCATCAACTCAACTGTCAGTCATAGTTCATTTCTGGCAAGCACACACACACACGCACACGCACACACACACACACGCACGTGCACACGCACGCGCGCACGCACGCACACACACACACACACACACACACACACACACACACACACACACACACACACACACACACACACACACACACACACACACACACACACACACACACACACACACACACACACACACACACTTCCCCTTTGATAAAAGATAGAAAACCCCCAACCCACACAATGCAGGCTTTTGACATCAGTTGTGGCCCAACACAAACCTCCATGCCTTTGTTATCTCTCAAAACATTGAATAGAAAATAGAAAAGGAAAAACACACACACACACACACACACACTAGTGTATGAATGGCAGCCCCCGAACATAGCACTAAATCAACACCATGTGCTGAGGACAATAGAGAGAGAATGGGGGTGGGGACCCAGGCTAGCCACAGGGCGAGTGTGTGTGTTTATCTGTATGTGTATGTGCTTGTCTGTGTGTGTGTGTGCATTCATGTGTGTAGCAGTGTGTGTGTAGTCAGTGAGGGGAGTTTACAAAGCAAAACCACGACGAGACTCAGACAGCCCCTGCTTACTCAGCAACTACTGTGCCAGGGCTTATTTCAATCGCTCTTTTTTTAAATGAATCGCGTCGCGCCGGCCCCACTGAATAGCCCTGAGGTTTGTCAGACCCTTCACAGCTGACTGGCCTGATATATGCCTGACAGGAAAGCAGGAAGCTTGGCGTGAGAGAGAAAGAGAGTGAGTGAAGGAGGGGGGAGAGTAGGACTTGAGGCCAGAGAGAGAGCTGGCAAGAATGAAAACAAAAACATATAGTTTCTTCCCTTAGCCCCATGCAGAAGGAGGGGAAAAAGTCTGCTGTGTGTCGTGACTGTTTACAAGTCACCCAGCTCAAAGGTCAAATAAGGGCAGCCTTTGTCCCTGCTGCGGCTGCTTTGAGTTGTTGTTGTTGTCGTCCTGGAAGCACAACCAGATGTCACCCCAACGTCCTTTTGATTCACTTCACCCTTCTCTCCTTTTCTTTTTCTTCTCTCTATTTTTCTTTTCCCTTCTTTCGTTCTTTCCACTCTTTTCCGTAACAGCGGGAGAACAGACAGGGTTGACCCAGATCTTCAATTGTGTATGTGGTGGCACGCAGGGATGGAGGGATAAAGGGAGGGAGGGAAAAGGGGGTGAGGGGGGAGAGAGGCAGAGGAAGGACTTTAAAGGACTCAGGATATAGTGGTTTTGCTTTGTGAGCAATGCAACACTCCAGTGGACGAGATTTATCTGGAACAGTCCACATGAAAAAATAATATGGTGTAAATACTATAGTATTCACTGTAGTCTTTTAGCAGACTTTCCTGTAATATTTACTGTAGTATACTATAGTATTTACAGTTAACTACAGTATAGATACCGTACTAAAAGAAAAATGTAGTATATATTACAGTAATTCATGTAATGTTTTTGCGGATTGTAGTATACTGTAGTATTTACTGTAGTGATTTTGTGAACTGTAGTATACATTTGTGGACATAACTGTAGTATTTATTATTGTCACGCCCTGACCTTAGATTCTCTGTTTTTCTGTATATTTTGGTTAGGTCAGGGTGTGACTAGGGTGGGTACTCTAGTTGTTGTATGTCTAGGGTTTTTGTCAGCTAGGGTTTTTGTATGTCTATGTTGGCCTGATATGGTTCCCAATCAGAGACAGCTGTTTATCATTGTCTCTAATTGGGGATCCTATTTAGGTAGCCATTTTCCCTATTGTTAGTTGTGGGATCTTGTCTATGTTTAGTTGCCTGTCAGCACTAGTTTGTATAGCTTCACGTTTGGTTGGTTGTTGTTTTTGTTCATTCATTAATTAAAAAGAGAATGTACGCATGCCACGCTGTGCCTTGGTCCGATCCTTATGACGAACGTGACAATTATAGTGTTTTTGTTTTATTATCTTTGACATAGATGTGGAGGCTTTCTCATTGAGGAAACCTACTGGAGAAATACTAAAAAAGCCAATTGTCCATAACTGTGGGACTGGGGTCTGAACAGATAGTTTAGCTCTTTCAATTTATTCTGCTCTTTTCTATATCCTGTAAGTAACACGATATATGGTCTATACTTGGCATGTAGGTTTCTCACTTATGTATATGGGGGAGGGGAATGGGAAGGGAATATGCTAATTAAATACTGTATTATTTACCATAGTTACAAAACTGCAGTGTTTTTTTCAGACTAGTGTTCTGGTGGACATTACTGTAGTATTTACTATAGTGCTTATTTGTGGATAATACTGTGGTATTTACTATAGTATTCTACAGTATACTACAACATTATATAGTATGTACTAAACATGATTCAGGGATTCTACGGATTCTAATTTCCCTTCTTTTTTGCATACAATGTAGCTCAGTATTTCTATTATTTATTTTATACAGCCTTTTTTGCTAATCTTTATCAAGGTCCCAATAATTATGGACCTGACTAGCTTCGCTGCAAAGTGTCTGAATTTGAATACTTTCTGAAGAATGCAATTAACACAAGCCATAGTCAAGGCTCTACATTTTTTTATTGGTTTATTTAACCTTTTATTTAACTAGGCAAGTCGGTTAAGAACAAATTCTTATTTACAATGACGGCCTACCCCGGGCAAACTCGGACTACGCTGGGTGAATTGTGCACCGCCCTATGGGACTCCCAGTCACAGCCGGATGTGATGCAGCCTGGATAAAGTGCGACAAAAATATTTTGCTGTCTGACCAAGACTTTTATTTTGAGAGCAGATCTGTCTTTCGTATCAGCGTCGACGCACTTAGCAAACATTTTTATCTGCATGGTGTTTTAGGAAACGCATGTTACATCTTCGCCGTGGTAGGAAAGATGCATTGTTAAAACACTCATAATCCTAAAAATCCATCGCTATCAGGAAACCGAGCCCGGGTAACTTGACCAGTATATCCAAACATTTGGGGGCACAGAAAGAAAGGAAAAGGGATAGCTTCTTCTGGAGATCAACGATCATTGCAATGAATGAATGACAGATCTCTTGCATGTTGTCATCACAAACCTGACGTTTATAAAGAAACATTGTACAATTCAATGTAATGCATCTCAACAGGCCAATAGGACAATTGTGCTTGAACACAATGTAAAAATCTAATACTCCACAAATTACTTTCTAATTTCAACATTTTATATTTTGTAATAAACAGATATCTTTACAGTGTTACATATTAGTTTCTAGGGAACGACATGGGCTTCAAAAGTAGCTAGAATTCATATAGGCTGTATCTCAACCAATTCAAAAAAATAGTTGTTTCTTATTCTCCTATATTTCACCTGGTGCTCCTTACATTTTTAAAGTAGGAGCATCAGTGGTACCAATGAACATTTTAAATTTAGAGCCTTGGCCATAGTTCACTTCGCTCTATGGCTTATATAGTAGCAGACCCCCTATTGTGGAGAGACAGACGTTCTCCTGAATGTAATGAGCTTCTTCACCTTGTTATCTTGAGGCCTATGAAAAAACAGTATAGTTCAAGTTCACTGACTTCTCACCATGTTAAAGCTCTATTCTCATCCTCCCAGACCGCCTCATTTACTCGCATCTACGTCAACTGTTCTAGGACCAGCTTAACCCCTTTCATATTTAACCATCTCCCTTCACTCTTATCTATGAACTCTTCTAGGACCAGGCTTAACTTACTTTCACATGTTCAACCATTGTTTGAAGAAATCTATTTTATTCTTGACATTCACATTGTTCACAATTTTTTTTTTGTGAGGTCAGTTTTCCTCAATCTCAACCACCTTGTTCTGTCCTCTCCTGTTATCTCTTCCACTCCCTTCATTCCTCTCTCTCTCTTCAATGTTTAACAATGAGACATCTCCCATGCTGAGGTGAAATGGATCTCTCCACCCATCTATCGCCCTGTTCTTGCTGAGGCAACCAGATCTCGCTGAGAGAAGCTGACCCACAACTTCACAGGGGATCGGGTGGCGGCCATATTGAATTGGCTGAATGAGTGCGACGGTGTTCGTTTACCGTCTTCCCCAATAGGACAGGACAATAAGGAGAGACAGGCGAGAGGCCCTTGCTCAGCGAGGTAGACAGACAGGGCATTGAAGGGATGGGGATGGGTCATTGTAGGGTAAAGGTGTACCAGCTAACACATGCTTAGCATAGCATAGCGCTAACTCCAGACTGACAATGAATGGAGTTGTGTGTTTGTGCTAGTTTTGTTTTTCACTTATCCTGGGACTGCAGGTTTGATGGCTAACCCTTGTACTAACAGAGGGGATTTAAAGTAGAACAATATGGTCCCTTTTCAAATCAATATGCTTATTTGTCGGGGCTATGAGTGAACATGTTAGGATTGATAGCATCCACCACAGTGGCATCATTAGTCCATAGCTTCAGCCAAGAATGATTTTGGTCCAGCCTCGGATGTTTACATTTATTTTTTATTTTAAGCTGATATGAGTTTTCATAACCAAACGCGTTTTGCAGTATATAAAAGACACAGAAGTTAGGTTGAAAATACTGTGTTCCTGAAAACAGGTTACTCTGCTTTCTGTCGACTCTGCGGAGAGTGCCTCTGGAGTGACGCGGTTCCTGCTGTGATTGGTTGAGATTTCACAATGCACTGGACGCTCACGCCCCTTAACCCCTCCCCACCCCTACAACACCGATTAGATGTCAATTTCATCACTAAGCAAAACTCTTGTAACTCAGTCAGTCTGCAGCATAGCACAGAGCAAATATGGATATTCTGAACTTCTTCAGAAAGATAAGCAAAAAAGTGATCTGTTTGAGCAAATTGAGCATGAGCAGGCAGCAATGAATGAGGTGGAGAGGGCAGAACGGCCATAAAGTCAAAGTTCAGCGATAGCAGCAGAGTTAGCCACAGGTTTGTGCGGGGTTGGTGGTAGCTAACTAGCTAGCTAGTCTCGCTCTGCATAAGGTTTGGCTAATGCTAATAAGCTACCATTAGCACTCAGCATCCTTAAGCTATTGGTTGTTGGTCAGAGTAATCAATATATTTAGTGAAAGGGCAAGGTAAGGATGTTGATATAAGTCATGAGGTAAAGTGTTTATTTCCAGCGAGTGTATTTGATGAGTTTCATTTCTGTATCTATCCTTGCTAGCTGAGACCGAAGAGACGAGTGCCACACCCTGACCTTAGAGATCCTTATTATTCTCTATGTTTGGTTAGGTCAGGGTGTGACTCGGGTGGGAAAATCTATGTTTTCTATTTCTTTGTGTTTTTGGCTGAGTATGGTTCCCAATCAGAGGCAGCTGTCTATCGTTGTCTCTGATTGGGGATCATATATAAGTTGTCATTTTTCTTTGGGGTTTTGTGGGATATGGTTTTCTGTATAGTTTATTTTGCCTTACAGAACTGTGCGCTTTCGTTTTTGTTGTTATTATTTTGCTTTTGGTGTCATCAATAAAAAGAACGATGTACGCCTACCACGCTGCACCTTAGTCCGGTCATTCCACAAACGAGAGCAGTAACAACGAGATAATGTTTTTCTGACTATAGCACATATCTTCTGTGGACTGAAGCTGAACTTTATTTACTACGACTTGATATTTAACCCTGTTTAAAATGGGCAATGTTGACATGTTAGAACTGACCAAATGAAATGAATCATTGAACGCTTATAACCTATTCCATTCTACAGGTAAACATGCTGGGCTATGTAACTATTTGTAAAATAAAAAACACAAAAACTGCCCTTTTTTAAATTGGTGAAATTGTTAATTAATTTTTATTACACATTTTAATCACTTAGCTACTTATTTTTTCTATTGTTTTCCTGGATGGCAGTCAAGCTCCATGCCATCCAGGACCTCTATACCAGGCGGTATCTGTGGAAGGCCCTAAAAACGGTCAAAGTGTCACGACTTCCGCCGAAGTTGGCTCTCCTGCCTATTCGGGTGGTGCTCGGCGGTCGTCGTCACCGTCCTACTAGCCACTACCGATCCCTTTTTCGTTTGTCTGTTGGTTTTGTCTTATTAGTTTCACCTGTGTGTATTTTAGTTTAATTAACGTCCTTATATGTAGTAGGTTGTCCCGCGCTTGTTTTGTGCGGGATTGTTTTTGTATTCATGTCATTTGGTGTACCACCTTGTGTTTTATTCTCCGGTCTATTTTGATCCTGTGTTGGATTATTCACCCTGTGTGTTGGGTTGACCGTGTTTTTTGTGCGCCGGAGAATAAACTGTTCGAATCACTGAAACCTGCTCTCTGCGCCTGATTCCACCCACCTTGATAAAACGTGACACAAAGACTCCTGCCACCCAAGTCATAGACTATTCTCTCTGCTACCGCAAGGCAAGAAGTACCAGAGCGCGGAGTCTGGGACTAAAAGTCTCCTGAACAGCTTCTGCCCCCAAGCCATAAAATTGCTAAACAATTAATGAAATGGCAACCCGGACAATTTGAATTGACCCCCTTTTTTGCACAGACTCTACGCACAGACTCTACACACAAACTCATACATACAGTGCCCTCCTAAAATATTGGAACAAAGTTGCGTTTTGTTTTGGCTTTGTACTCCAGCACTTTGGATTTGAAATGATACCATGACCATGATGTTAAAGCACAGACTGTCAACTTTAATTTGAGATTATTTTCATCCATATCGATTGAATTGTTTAGAAATTACAGCACCTTGGGTACATGGTCCCCCCCATTTTAGGGGACCGAAAGTATTTGGACAAACTCACTTATGTGTATTAAAGTAGTAGAAAGTTAAGTATTTGGTCCCATATTCATAGCGCGCAATGATTACATCAAGCTTGTGACTCTACAAATTGGATAGATGCATTTGCTGTTTGTTTTGGTTGTGTTTCAGATTATTTTGTGCCAAATAGAAATCTTTCCGAATATGTTTCCTTTTGGAGTCTCTTTTATTGTAAATAAGAACTGAATATACAGTACCAGTCAAAAGTTTGGACACACCTACTCATTAAAGAGTTTTTCTTTATTTGTACTATTTTCTACATTGTAGAATAATAGTGAAGACATCAAATGATTAAAGAACACATATGGAATAAGGTAGTAACCAAAAAAGTGTTAAACAAATCAAAATATATTTTAGATTCTTCAAAGTAGCTACCCTTTCCCTTGATTACAGCTTTGCACACTCTTGGCATTCTCTCAACCAGCTTAATGAGGAATGCTTTTCCAACAGTCTTGAAGGAGTTCCCACATATGCTGAGCACTTGTTAGCTGCTTTTCCTGCACTCTGTGGACCAACTCATCCCAAACCATCTCAATTGGGTTAAGGTCAGGTGATTGTGGAGGCCAGGTCATCTGATGCATCACTCTCCTTCTTGTTCAAATAGCCCTTAAACAGCCTGGAGGTGTGTTTTGAGTCATTGTCCTGTTGAAAAACAAATGATAGTCCCACTAAGCGCAAACCAGATGGGATGATGTATTGCTGCAGAATGCTGTGGTAGCCATGCTGGTTAAGTGTGCCTTGAATTCTAAATAAATCACAGACAGTGTCACCAGCAAAGCACCCCCACACCATCACACCTCCTCCTTCAAGCTTCATGGTGGGAACCACACATGCACAGAACATCCATTCACAGTCTCTGTGTCTCACAAAGACAGAGGTTGGAACCAAAAATCTCAAATTTGAACATCAGACCAAAGGACAGATTTCCACCGGTCTAATGTCCATTGCTTGTGTTTCTTGGCCCAAGCAAGTCTCTTCTTATATTGGTGTCCTTTAGTAGTGGTTTCTTTGCAGCAATTCGAACATGAATGCCTGATTCACACAGTTTCCTGAACAGTTGATGTTGAGATGTGTCTGTTACTTGAACTCTGTGAAGCATTTATTTGGGCTGCAATATGAGGTGCAGTTAACACTAATGAACTTATCCTCTGCAGCAGAGGTAACTATGGGTCTTCCTGTCCTGTGGCAGTCCTCATGAGAGCCAGGTTCATCGTAGAGCTTGATGGTTTTTGCGACTGCATTAGAAGAAACTTTCAAAGTTCTTCACATTTTCTGGATTCACTGACCTTCATGTCTTAAAGTAATGATGGACGGTCGTTTTTCTTTGTTTATTTGAGCTGTTCCTGCCATAATATGAACTTGGTATTTTATCAAATAGGGATATCTTCTGTATACCACCCCTACCCTGTCACAACACAACTGATTGGCTCAAACACATTAAGAAGGAAATAAATTCCAAAAATGAACTTCTAACAAGGCACACCTGTTAATTGAAATGCATTCTAGGTGACTATATTGAATACATAATTTAAACATTCACAGTGTAGGTTGGAAAAAGTATGTGAACCCCTAGGCTAATGGCTTCTCCAAAAGCTAATTGGAGTCAGGAGTCAGCTAACCTGGAGTCCAATCAACGAGACGAGATTGGAGATGTTGGTTAGAGCTACCTCGCCCTATAAAAAAGACTCACAGCATTTGAGGGAACTGGAACTCTCAGGGAACTGGAGATTAAATATGAAGTGGGTGAATATTTTAGATGTTCCTCCTAGTGTGAGTGTATGTAGCACACAAGGTGTTGTGATGCATCTAGTGCAGTTGTGCATGCCTACTACCCACCTGCTTGCAAACCTCTCGCTTACAGCTCGCTGGCGCTGGCTAGCCCTTGTCGTAAACCAGGAAGCAGCTATGCGCTTAAGCCTTCCCTTGACAGTACACAGCCTCTCCTTCACTAAGACTCCTGCCGGGCCTCCTCGTGGCAACACATGGTAACTGGGAGTCCACCCAGGCAACTCGGCAGGGGATCTCGGAGCAGCAGTAGTCCCCAGAGGTGCGGTGCGCAGGCCTTGTGGGTAAGTCTGGGAAGATAACGGCTAGGGGAGCACACCCTGAGAGAAAAGCAACATGCTGTCCTCCGAAAGACTGGAGTTCCGGCAGCCTCCTGCAGCTGTGAGGAGGTGCTGGTCATCTTGGATTTTTTCCAAGTCTATTTTCCAATATTGAAGAAGTGATGTTGGGACAAGGGCATCCCCCACGTCACTCAGCGCACAGGTATCCAGTACTGCTCTTCAGTGAGTTCCACCTAACTTTCCTGCACCGTTAAAGTCTATTGGCGACAGGATGGTCGCAAGGTAACGGGGGCAAGACTGAATGATCTGGAAGCTTCTAGCCAGGCCCCTGCACGGTAGCGGCACAAGGATATTGTTCATCAGCAGCTGGGATTTGAGTGGCAGCTGATCCTGGCAGACCCCTGTATGTCTGGGCACCCCTATTTAGGAACCACACTGCCCAGCACTGCTGGGGAAACCCCTAGAAAATGTAGCATGAGCATTGCACACTAACTCTCATGGATTTCCGCAGTCAAAAAGTAAATGAAAATAAATATGACCCCTTAAGACTTCAAAATCGAATTTGAATTGTCACATGCTTCTTAAACAACAGGTGGACTAACAGTGAAATGCTTTCTTACGAGCCCTTCCCAACATAGCAGAACACAATAAAATATAAATAAAAATAATAATAGAATATAAATAGTGAAACGAGAAATACACAATGAGCAATGATACTTTTTCCACATTTTGTTACGTTACAGCCTTATTCTAAAATTGATTGAATTGTTTTTTCCACTCATCAATCTACACACAATACCCCATAATGACAAAGCAAAATAGGTTTTTAGAAAAGTTTGCACATTTATAAAAAATAATGAAATATCACATTTACATAAGTATTCAGACCCTTTACTCAGTTCTTTGTTGAAGCACCTTTGACAGCGATTACAGCCTCGAGTCTTCTTGGGTATGACGCTACAAGCTTGGCACACCTGTATTTGAGGAGTTTGTCCCATTTTTCTCTGCAGATCCTCTCAAGCTCTGTCAGGTTAGATGGGGAGCATTGCTGCACAGCTATTTTCAGGTCTCTCCAGAGAAGTTCGATCGGGTTCAAGTCTGGCCTCTGGCTGGGCCACTCAAGGACATTCAGAGATTTGGCTGTGTGCTTAGGGTTGTTGTCCTGTTGGAAGGTGAACCTTCACCCCAGTCTGAGGTCCTGAACACTCTGGAGCAGGTTTTCATCAAGGATCTCTCTGAACTTTGTTCCATTCATCTTTCCCCCAATCCTGACTAGTCTCCCAGTCTCTGAAAAATATCCCCACAGCATGAAGCTGCCACCACCATGCTTCACTGTAGGGATGGTGCCAGGTTTCCTCCATATGTGATGCTTGGCATTCATGCCAAAGAGTTCAATCTTGGTTTCATCAGACCAGAGAATCTTCTTTCTCATGGTCAGAGTCCTTTAGGTGCCCCTTGGCAAACTCCAAGTGGGCTGTCATGTGAATTTTTATTAAGGAGTTGCTTCCATCTGGCAGCTCTACATAAAGGTCTGATTGGTGGAGGGCTGCAGAGATGGTTGACCTTCTGGAAGGTTCTCATATTCTCCATAGAGGAAGTCTGGGGCTCTGTCAGAGTGACCATCGGGTTCTTGGTCACCTCCCTGACCAAGGCACTTGTACCCCGATTGCTCAGTTTGGCTGGGCGGTCAGCTCTTGGAAGAGTCTTGGTGTTTCCAAACTTCTTCCATTTAAGAATGATTGTGGCCACTTCAATGCTGCAGAAATGTGTTGGTACCCTTCTCCAGATCTGTGCCTTGACACAATCCTGTCTAGGGGCTCTACAGACAGTTCCTATGACCTCATGGGTTGGTTTTTCCTCTGACATACACTGTCAACTGTGCGTCCTTATATAGACAGGTCTGTGCCTTTCCAAATCATGTTCACTCCAATAAAGTTGTAGAAACATCTCAAGGTTGATCAATGGAAAGGATGCCCCTTGCGCTCAATTTAGAGACTCATATCAAAGTGTCTGAATACTAATGTAAATAAGATTTTTTTTTAAATATATTTTTTTAATTTGCTAAAATTTCTGAAAACCTGTTTTCGTTTTGTCATTATGGGGTATTGAGTGTAAATTGATTAGAAGAAAAAAAATATTGAATCGATTTTAGAAAAAGGCCGTAATGTAACAAAATGTAGAAAAAGGAATCGGGTCTGAGTACTTTCCGAATGCACTGTACATGGGGAACCAGTACCAAGTCGATGTGCCAAGTCGAAATTTGTACATATAGGTGGGGTTAAAGTGACTAGGCAACAGGATAGGTAAAAGACAGTAGCGGCAGCGTATGTGATGAGTGTGGAAGTGTGTGTGTGGTGAATGTGTGCCTGTGTGTACGTGTTATGTGTGTGTGTATGTGTTGGAGTGTCAGTGTATGTGTGAGTGTGAGGGTAGAGCCTTCCTCTGACACTGCCTGATAAACAGGTTCTGGGTGGCAGGGAGTTCGGCCCCAGTGATGTACAGGGCTGTACTCACTACTCTCTGTAGTGCCTTGCGTCAGATGCAGAGCAGTTGCCATAACAAGCAGCGATGTAGCCAGTCAAGATACTCTCAATGGTGCAGCTATAGAACCTTTTGAGGATCTGAGGGCTCATGCCAAATGTTTCCAGCCTCCTGAGGGGGAAGAGGCGTTTGTGTTCTTGGATCGCTATAGGTCCTTTGTGATCTGTACACCGAGGAACTTGAAGCTCTCGACTTGCTCCACTACAGCCCCGTCAATGTGGATGGGGGCGTGTTCGGCCCTCCTTTTCCTGTTGTCCACGATCATCTCCTTTGTCGTGCTCACGTTGAAGGAGAGGTTGTTGTCCTGGCATTGAGATTCTCCTGAGTGCGGAGGGTCCGATTGATGACAAATGGTCCTCCCTAAGCACATCACTCTCTGAGTCAGCAGCTACAGAAGCAAGAAAAATTAGGACTGGTTCAATGAAAACTCCATGTACATCTCCACCCTACATGACAGCATACACAAGGCACAAAAGCCACACTCAACAACCCCAATTCTGAGGCCCTCAAAAAGCAATGGCAAGTGCAGCGGAGGGAGGCACAGAGTGCTCTACGACATCTACAAAATGAGTGGTGGATCTCCAAAGCACAAGAAATCCAATCTTGTGCGGACTGATATAACATGCACAACTTTTATGATTCACTGAAGACCACCCACAGCCCAAGAAGTTGCTTTCTCTGTCCCCTCAGAATGGCAGATGGGTCCACTCTCATAAAACACTAAACTAAGATAGTTCAGAGGTGGGGTGAACACTTTGTAGCCCTCTTAAACCAGATGAACCAAATTGACTTCTCAATCCTGGAGGTGTTCCCAACCCTGCCCACCATCCAGAACCTTGACGTGATCTGTGGGAGTTGACTGTGTCGCTTTAATTTGAGATCGCTGTGGAATACCTGACCATTCTGTGTTGTTTGACATTTTAGGCTGGGGTTCAATCTTGTTAGAATGTTTGTAATGATATATCTGAAGGACAGACTAATGTATGAAGACCCAGGAACCTACCTAGTCATTTCCTTTCATCCAATATGGGTTGTAAATGCTCTCTAATTAAGTTTTGTAGCCACGCAAATTGTTCAAAATACTATTTGAACTCTTCCAGGCTTGTTTTGAGAATCTATACGGTACAGATCCATAATCAAGCCTATCCCCAAATCCTCCAAAAATGACCCTAAAATCCCATTGAACTATAGAGGGATAAGTCTCATTAGCAAGTTATGTCAATTGTATTCTTGCATTCTAAATAGCAGTCTCTCCAACTATCTAGAACTGTCTGGTCAGCTTGCTGATGAGCAGAATGGCTTTAGGAAAGAGAGCGTGTATAGACCATATACACTATATATACAAAAGTATGTGGACACACCTTCAAATGAGTGGTTTCGGCTATTTCAGCCACACACATTGCTGACAGGTGTATAACATCGAGCACACAGCCATGCAATCTACACACATTGGCAGTAGAATGGCCTCAGTGACTTTCAACTTGGCACCGTTTCTGCCCTGGTAGAGCTGCCCCGGTCAAATGTAAGTGCTGTTTTTGTGAAGTGGAAACCTCTAGGAGCAAAAACGGTTCATCGGGAGCTTAAAAAAAAAGTGTTTCCATGGCCAAGCAGCCACACACAAGCCTAAGATCCCCATGCGCAATGCCAAGCGTCGGTTGGAGTGGTAAAGACTCTGGAGCAGTGGAAACGTGTTCTCAGGAGAGATGAATTATACTTCACCATCTGGCAGTCCAACGGATGAATCTGGGTTTGGCGGGTGCCAGGAGAACGCTACATGCCCGAATGCATAGTGCCAACTGTAAAGTTTGGTCTGGATCTGTTTTTCATGGTTCAGGCTAGGCCTCTTAGTTCCAGTGAAGGGAAATCTTAACGCTACAGCATAAAATTACATTCTAGACGATTCTACGCTTCCAAATTTGTGGCAACAGTTTGGGGAAGGCCCTTTCCGGTTTCAGCATGACATTTCCCCCGTGCACAAAGCCAGGTCCATACAGAAATGGTTTGTAGAGATTGGTGTGGAAGAACTTGACTGGCTTGCACAGAGCCCTGACCTCAACTCCTTAGAACACCTTTGGGATGAATTGGAACCCTGACTATGAGCCAGGCCTAATTTCCCAACCTCACTAATGCTCTTGTATAGAATGGAAGCAAGTCCCCACAGCAATGTTCCAACATCTGGTGGAAAGCCTTCCCAGAAGAGTGGAGGCTGTTATAGCAGCAAAGGGGGGACCAGCTCTACATTAATGTCCATGATTTTGAAATGAGATGTTCAATGAGAGGGTGTCCACATACTTTTGGTCATGTAGTGTATCATACGAAATGGGTGATGGACATCCACAAATTAATACAAACAATACGAAATTTAATATATCATACTAAATGTAGTGTCTCGGATTTACTTACAGAATCATGCAAAATGCTCTGAGACCAGGTCGGTGTGTCACAACAGCCGTGCACAAGAATATGGAAACAGAGAGTGGGGTGACCCTGGACTTCAGATTGGACGGGAACGTCTTCAACATTAGGAGGCTCCAAGCTGCCACAAAGCTGAAATCTGAACGCATACTTAAGCCCCACTACACCGATGATTGCACTCTTGTGGCACATATCCCTCCAGCCCTACAAGCCAACCCCACTGCGGCTGTGAGAGCATATAGCAGAATGTTAACATCCCAAAAACAGAGTCCCTATGTCAGTGGTCAACTGAAACAGCTGCGTTCTCCATCTCAGACTCATCCCTTGCCATTATAACACACTTTAAATATCTTGGAAGCATCCTCTCTGAAGGCTGCAACATCGACCAGGATATCCAGAATCCGGTCAAACAGACCTCATCCGCCTTTGGACGGCTGAGGTAGAGGGTTTTTAACAACAGCAACCTGCACCTACACACCTAAGTTGCAGTCCTTTATGGAAGTGAAACATGGACAGTCTACAGCTGACACTTAAAACCACTGGAGTCCTTTCACATAAAATGCCTCCAATGCATTTTGAAAGTGACCTGGCAGGACTGTGTTCCGCACTCAGATATACTACAGACAACCAACTGCAGGAGCATTGAGGTGTCCATCCCAAGATGCTGTACGGACAGCTACAGCTGGGCCCTGTCGCTCTGTCCAGTGTGTAGAAAATTTGGCTTTAGGGACCAACTGAAGGCATCACTAAAGAAGTGTTGGATAAACTCTGCCTCCTTTGACACTGTTGCTTCGGACCGCTCCTCCTGGCGCAGCCATCAAGGAGTGCAGTTGTCCGAGAGAAAAAAAGACATTGAACATGCTGCACTGGCCTCAACGGGACAGGCCTTTCTGTGCTCTGTCCGTGGCAGACAGTGTGCAACCCATATCGGATTATGCCATCATCAGCGAACACACAAGCAGTAGAGGAAGTCATCATCAGATATGATGGACTCCCTTAAGCAAGCAAGTAAGTGTGTGTGCGTGATCGTGCATGTGTGTTGATTAGTGTTTACTTTTCATTTAAACCTTGCGGTTTGACGTCTCAACCGGCTGAAAGAGAGATATTTTCTCGTTTCTCACACAGACACACAAACACACATACAGTTGAAGTCAGAAGTTTACATACACTTAGGTTAGAGTCATTAAAACTCGTTTTTCAAACAATCCACAAATGTAATGTTAACAAACTATAGTTTTGGCAAATCGGTTAGGACATCTACTTTGTGCATGACACAAGTCATTTTCCTCTTTGCTTGACATCATTGGAAAATCTAAAGAAATCCGCCAAAACTCCAAAAAAGATTTGTAGACCTCCACAAGTCTGGTTCATCCTTGGGAGCAATTTCAAACGCTTGAAGGTACCACGTTCATCTGTATGAACAATAGTAAGCAAGTATAAACACCACGGGACCACGCAGCCATCATACCGCTCAGGAAGGAGACACGTTCTGTCTCCTAGAGATGAACGTACTTCGGTGCGAAAAGTGCAAATCAATCCCAGAACAACAGCAAAGGACCTTGTGAAGATGCTGGAGGAACAGGTACAAAAGTATCTATATCCACAGTAAACACAGTAAAATGAGTCCTATATCGACATAACCTGAAAGGCCGTCGAGCAAGGAAGATGCCACTGCTCCCAAAAAAAGCCAGACTACAGTTTGCAACTGCACATGGGGACAAAGATCGTATTTTTTTGAGAAATGCCCTCTGGTCTGATGAAACAAAAATAGAACTGTTTGGCCATAATGACCATTGTTATGTTTGGAGGAAAAAGGAGGAGGCTTGCAAGCTGTAGAACAACATCCCAACCATGAAGCACGGGGGTGGCAGAATCATGTTGTGGGGGTGCTTTGCTACAGAAGGGACTGGTGCACTTCACAAAATAGATGGAATCATGAGGATGGAAAATTATGTGGCTATATTGAAGCAACATCTCAAGACATCAGTCAGGAAGTTAAAGCTTGGTCGCAAATGGGTCTTCCAAATGGACAATGATGTAACGATGTTCGTCAGAGGAAGAAGGAGTAGACCAAAGCGCAGCACGTGTTCATATTTCATTTAATTAACTGAACACTAAATACAAAAGAACAAGAGAATAAATGAAAACCGAAACAGTCCCGTATGGTGCAAACACTGAAACGGAAAACAACTACTCACAACCCATAGTGGGAAAACAGGCTGCCTAAGTATGGTTCTCAATCAGAGACAACGATTGACAGCTGCCTCTGATTGGGAACCATACCAGGCCAAACACCTAGAAATATAACACACAGAACCAAAACATAGAATGCCCACCCAAACTCACGCCGTGACCAAACTAAAATAGAGACATAAAAAGGGAACTAAGGTCAGGACGTGACAAATGACCCCAAGCATACTTCCAAAGTTGTGGCAAAATGGCTTAAGGACGACAAAGTCAAGGTATTTGAGTGGCCATCACAAAGTCCTGACCTCAATCCTATAGAAAATTTGTGGGCAGAACTGAAAAAGCGTGTGCGAGCAAGGAGGCCTACAAACTTGACTCAGTTACACAAGCTCTGTCAGGAGGAATGGGCCAAAATTCACCCAACTTATTGTGGGAAGCTCATGGAAGGCTACCCGAAATGTTTGACCCAGGTTATACAATTTAAAGGCAATGCTACCAAATACCAATTGAGTGTATGTAAACTTCTGACCCTCTGGGAATGTGATGAAAGAAATAAAAGCTGAAACAAATCATTCTCTCTACTATTATTCTGACATTTCACATTCTTAAAACAAAGTGGCGATCCTAACTGACCTAAGACAGTGAATTTGTACTTGGATTAAATGTCAGGAATTGTGAAAAACTGAGTTGAAATGTATTTGGCTAAGGTGTATGTAAACTTCCAACTTCAACTGTACATACACAGAAGCATGTGCACACAGACTAACACATGCCCGCAGACATGCGCACACACACACACACACACACACACACTGCAAAGTCTTTGTGAGGAAACAAGTCGGAATTTCACACCCACAGCTCAGACAGCGCGTCATCCCTAGAACTGTGCCACAGTTCCTCCTCCAGTCCAGACACAGCTAATGGAGGAAAATATGACACACACACACACACACACACACACACACACACACACACATACACACACAATCTCTCCCCGCAAACATTCATGTGTAGAGTGTTCATATATAATGCATGTATTGTGTGTGTGCAATGTTAGGCTGTGTGTGTGCAGTGTACTCAGGGTGCACTGTACTGTAAAGGTGTGTGTGTGTGTGTGTACTGTACTGTACTGTATGAAGATGGGACTGCTCAGCAGACTGAATGGAAATGTGCCGGAGGGGCCTGCAGTGCTGGAGCAGATGGGCGGGCCAGCGTGGTGCACCCGCACGCCACTGTGTGTATGTGTGTGTGTGTGTGAGTTTATGTGTATGTGTATGCTTTTCTGTCCCACCTAGCATGCTCTGTAAGGCAGCCTGACATGATGAGGTCTTTCTTTTTAACCTGGAACCAGCTAGTGTGTGTGTGTGTGTGTGTGTGTGTGTCTATGTGTGTGTGTGTGTGTGTGTGTGTGTGTGTGTGTGTGTGTGTGTGTGTGTGTGTCATTCTACCCCACTGAGCATGCTCAGTGAGGCAGCCTGACATCATGGTGTCACCAGAAAGGCCTCTGTTTTGCCATATGACCAGCAATTTTTTTTTTCTTCCAAGGAACTCAGTCTGGCTTTAAACTTACTTTTGAAAGTTGTAATAGTAGAATGCACAAGGTGCAATTTCAAAATTGGGTAGTGCATCATCAGTTCCTCTTGTCTTGTTTGTCATTGCATACCATAGAGAGCTATATTTATAACTTGTCATAAATGTCCAGATCAACTAGCCCATGTCAGCGAACATTTTTTTTAAAGGTTTTTTAGTCCATATATATTGTTGTAATGCTTAGGTCACTCAAATATCACATGCATACACATTAAACATAGCAAACTGTATAGGATTTCAAGAAAATGTGCTTTAAAACGGCAAAATGTTCTTAGCACCCATGACAAAATGTGTAGAATTGCAGGAAATAATTTTTAAACCTGCAAAATACTCTCCACCAACAAGAGAAAACAAACAGTTGGTGTCATGAACAGTGGTTGTACCCATAGAAACAGAAACAGGACTTTTTTTCCTGATCTAATAGCGCTTAAACTGAGATTTTTTTTCATATTCACACAGTGATGGAAAGAGTACTCCATTGTCATACTTGAGTAAAAGTAAAATATACCTTAATAGAAAATGACTCAAGTAAAAGTCAAAGTCACCCAGTAAAATTCTACTTGAGTAAAAGTCTAAAAGTATTTGATTTAAAATATACTTAAGTATCTAAAGTAAAAGTATAAATCATTTCAAATTCCTTATATTAAGCAAACCAGGCACCATTTTCTTGATTTTTTTATTTATGGAAAGCCAGGGGCACACTCCAACACTCAGACATAATTTGCAAACAAAGCATGTGTGTTTAGTGAGTCCGAAAGATCAGAGGCAGTAGGGATGACCAGGGACATTGGCAGGCACAATACAAAAACATCAACACAAAAAGTGCCTTTGTTATACACACACTCACACACACAAACTCTCAAACACATTTACAGTAAAGTACACACATTAACGGATACACATGCAGTACACACATACTCACATAGTATTACATAGTACACACACTCACACATGAATGCACACACATACACAAACACACTCACACTTGAATGCACACACACACACACACGTATGATACACACACACATGAATGCATGCACATTTGTCTCTCACATATACAGTGCACAGTTACACATGAATGCACAGACGAATAGTCATACACTCGCAAGCAAGCGCACACACACACACACACATGCATGCAAGCACACATACATACACACAGCCCCCAGACAGCTGCTTTTTGATGTCTCGTGCTTTTTCCTGTGTCCTCCTAACCTGCTCTTCACCCTGTTACAAACTGGGCTGCAAAATAATCGTCCCTCCCCCCTCTTTTCTCTCTACCACCTCCCTCTCTCTCTCTCTCTCTCTCTCTCCTATGGTCCATGGGCAGCAAAATCATCTCTCTCTCTCTCTCTCTCTCTCTCTCTCTCTCTCTCTCTCTCTCTCTCTCTCTCTCTCTCTCTCTCTCTCTCTCTCTCTCTCTCTCTCTCTCTCTCTCTCTCTCTCTCTCTCTCTCTCTCTCTCTCTCTCTCTCTCTCTCTCTCTCTCTCTCTCTCTCTCTCTCTCTCTCTCTCTCTCTCTCTCTCTCTCTCTCTCTCTCTCTCTCTCTCTCTCTCTCTCTCTCTCTCTCTCTCTCTCTCTCTCTCTCTCTCTCTCTCTCTCTCTCTCCATCCACACAATGAGGTGGTGGCGAGAGCTTCAGTATGCATGACTATTTGCTCTCAACACCACCCCCATTCACTTACATGTACCTCATAAATATTCAACTGGGTTAAACAGAAGAGCAATATTGCTGATCTGGCCCATGTGTCCGTCAATGACAGACATACACCTATTTAATGAGGTCTTCCCACACATGCGCACACAGAAACATGCACATACCACCCCCCTCCCCCCATAGCTAA
Organism: Oncorhynchus tshawytscha; assembly: GCF_018296145.1. NCBI lineage: Eukaryota > Metazoa > Chordata > Actinopteri > Salmoniformes > Salmonidae > Oncorhynchus > Oncorhynchus tshawytscha. The sequence continues at coordinate 6,016,208 of NC_056460.1, read as the reverse complement.
ACCAATGGAAACCCTTAAATCAAAGCAATGGCATCAGGCCCTAGTTACCAAGATAACCTCTTTCCTGGTTAACCCCATGGGCCCTGGTTGAAAGTAGTGCACTTACATAAGGGAATAGGGTGCCATTTGGGACACAAACCCGTTGGGCTTCTCTGGTTTTCTACTTTCTACTTCTACTCTCAGACTTTAAAACATGGCCAAGTCTATGTTTGGGAATCAACCACTGTCACACCCTAGTGGTTAGTCACTTGTTTTCCCATCATGCAAAGTCACCACCTGTGGTCTATTGGTTGACACACCCAGAAGCTCCACCCTCGTGTAATAGCCTGGTTTTGGCCTAGTGTACCAAGGGGACATAAACACTGTAGGCCCACATATTCAAGAGCCAGCATGTTTATGTGAGAAGTTACAGAGGCCGACTATATATCATTTTTTACAGTAAGAGTATACTGCGTCGCCTTCGAGTTTTGCCTATTCGCAAGTGGAGGAGTTTTAAATGTGAGTGCACTGAGTGCAAGGTTTGTGTTGGTGTGTAAAATAAAATAAAGAGGAAGTGTCATTTAAAAAAATCTAAAATGTCTCTTTTGTGCAGAGATTTACGAGTTAGTGTCTGTGTATAGTTTCTCTGTAGAGATCATGATATATATTTGCATGCATATTTTTTCTGCAGCTCTTGTCGACTGGTCCAGAAAGTCTGTACAGTGTGTGTGTGTGACTGTCTTGCGTTTGTGTGAAGGCTAACTCAAACGAAACGCGACCGAGCATTGCTTCGCAGAAACGCGAGAAAAATAGACTTGCTTTCTAATTTCAGGTGCATGGCACTTTTGACGCCTTTGACGCTCACAGCTCGTCTGTTTTCTGTCATTTGCTACCAAGCATTTTAATTCCAGCGTGTACACGCTCCTTCGCGTTTTGTTTGATTTGGCCTTGAGGCTACAGAAACCTGTCCACACGGCAACCCTACAGCTTGGATTGGCCATCTGGGTTGTCAATACGACCCGTAGCAACAAACCCCACCACCCACAAAATCCCTCCATCACCAACATCAACCCATCTTACCCAGAATCCATTACTGCACTGCCCCGGCCCCCTAGAGCTGACACCAGGTGACAGGATTATAGAGATTGGACTCAGCAGGGGAAGAGGTAGGGGTGTGTGTGTGGGTGTGTTCTCATTTCTCCAGGATACACACCATGAATGACTGAGTAGGTAAATTGGCTCTAACCACTGACTCAGCCATAGATTATCTGATCCTAGATCTGTTGTTATAAGCGCAATCCTTTTCTCCAGCATGAATAACGCTGGAGGGCATACCAGTCATTCATAGCCCGATAAATGTTTGGGCTGGCAGACAGTAATATCCTCTTTTTTTAACCCCCCTCTCTGTGAGATCTATCTATCTATCTATCTATCTATCTATCTATCTATCTATCTATCTATCTATCTATCTATCTATCTATCTATCTATCTATCTATCTATCTATCTATCTATCTATCTATCTATCTATCTATCTATCTATCTATCTATCTATCTATCTATCTATCTATCTATCTATCTATCTCCTTCTCTCTCTCTAAATACCTCCTTCTCTCTCTCTAAATACCTCCTTCTCTCTCTCTCAATACCTCCTTCTCTCTCTCTCAATACCTCCTTCTCTCTCTCTCAATACCTCCTAAACTCTATCTTCCCCTCTGTCTTTCAGGATCAGAAGTTTTCTATCTTCCCTCCCTCCCCCCATCACAGGGTGGGGCCCAGTCCAGACACACACATCCACTAGGCAGAGTCATCCCCCAGAGTGCCATATTCTGTAGTGTTGCATAATGTTCTGTAGTGTTCTGTCACCCCCTTATGAATTGTAGTTCCTCCACCCGACTCCACAGATGCTCAATCAGGCCAAGCTGTCCGGGCATTTATTTTCCCATCTCAACCCTCTGATTAATATGACTGCAGCATTTCAAGATGGGCCTGACGGTAGCGCCATGTAGATGTTTTGTTTTCATAACTACTGGTGTACTGTTTGTACTGTACTGTCTATGGGGGTTATTTGAGGATACATGTGTGATTACTAAATTAAACTAAACCAAAGTTGTTGTTTTTGACATACAGCACATACTGAGCACCCATAGTCAGTGAAAGTAAACCTGAGATTGTCACTTTTATTATTTAACCTTTATTTAACCAGGCAAGTCATTTAAGAACAAATTCTTATTTTCAATGACGGCCTAGGAACAATGGGTTAACTACCTTCCGGTTACTAGTCCAACGCTCTAACCACTAGGCTACCCTGCCGCCCCTAGCATTCACACACGCACGGTTTTCACACTTAGAATGGTATTGAGATGCTGATTAGCTTTCAATGTACACCAAACACCCACTTCAGTGCATCCGCTAAATCGGTCCCACCAGAAACGAGCCACGGTGCTTAATCACTTCCTCCTCTGTGTTTGGGTTCTAGCTGCAATGAGTGTGTGAGTGAGTGTGTGTATGTGTGTGTGTGTGTGTGTGTGTGTATGTGTGTGTGTGTGTGTGTATGTGTGGCCCCAGCCTTAGGAAAAACGTCAGAGGGGTCCGGGGGGCCTCTCCTCCCTGAGGCTACACTCCCCAATGGTCTCTCTGATGTTACTGATACTCTCCTCATGTCCTTCATACATCACTCCCTCCCTCCCTCCCTCTTTCACCCCACCACCACCCACCCTTTGAACTCTTGCAGAAAAATAGAGAAATACGCACAGGCACATACGAAGGCACACACACACACACCATCCTGTGGGAACAGCTGTGACCTATCATTTCAACAGCCCCCCCCCCTTCCCACACCCTCCTGTTTTCTCTCGCCTGGAAAACGATACCTTAATGGATCTACCACTCCAAGGCCTCTCAAGTGTTTGGCTGGACTGGTGAGAGTATTCCTGGGTGACTGGAATTCATTGTACCCACCCCCAACCCCACATCCCAGCCACCTCCCATACTCCATCCCAAACCCTGAGGGCCAAGGGGGGGATGTGGGGTGGAATGGGGGCAAGGAGGAGGAGGAGGAGGATGGTGGCATGGCAATGAGAGAGAGAGCGCCCGTTTTAAAATAGCTCACAGAAAATCTACCCTCTTTCCAACCTCTCTCCCCCTTTCCCTCCTTCCCCTCCCTTCTTCCCCCAGCAGTAATGGAAACCACCACTTAACCAGGCCTTGGGACAAACTGGGGCGTTATTGTTGACGAGCAGAGCGACTGAACGGAAAAAAGGACACAAGAGGGGGCCTGTATGGGGGGGGGTGGAGCGCAGCCAGGAATAGAGGAACGCTAATGAAAAGTCCATATGTTCCCTGCCCGCCGCCGCGCTGTTGAACTGTTGACTGTCGGAAAAAAAAACAGCAACGCTGGAGAGGGAGAAGGAAGTTTCTTTAAGGTAACCTGAGGCGTGCGTTGGAGAACTGTGCACGTGCATCAATTTTTTTTCTACCACTCAAAACCTCAACTTTGATTTAGTGCACTGTTTATTCACTGCTTGTTCACTTGGTAACAAGCATGATCTATTATCGTCACCCAGTATCATCCTTCAAAAATGCATGAAAGAGCATGAAAAGATAAAAACTTAAGCGCAATTCAAGAATACTGATAGTAGTTCATCAAACAACAAAAACAGAGGGGAAAAACAGAAGGCAGAAATAGGAGAGAGCAAAGGAGGGAGAGGAGAGGGAAAGAAAAACAAGGGGGTCTCCTGGGGGTCCTGCTCTGCTCCCGGAAAACATGCCACTGTTGATGAGCGGGAAGTGGATGACAGAGAGAGAGAGAGAGAGAGAGAGAGAGAGAGAGAGAGAGAGAGAGAAAGAAAGCGAGGGAAAGAGAGACCGTACTGTTGACAAGCAGGAGGATGTGGGAGGACGTCTTCCCAAGAAACAACGACACGTAACTATGTCTGCCAAAGAAAAGAAAACAGCTAGACTGACAGACTGAGAGAGAGAAAGAGAGAGGGTGAGGACTGATATAGAGATAGAGAGAGTATTTTCCCTACAAAAAGTCCCCAAGACCCTTAATATCCAAAGAGAGAGAGAAAGAGAGAACGAAAGAGTGGGGGAGAGAGAGAGAGAGAACTTTTCCTCCAAATAGCCCCCAGGCCCTTTGACATCAAGGCCCCAACTCACAACGCTTGCATCATAAGAGGAGAAGAACAGAGAAGAAGAGAGAATGTAAGCCGGGTCAGTGAACTCCCAGGAGCAGGCAGAGGAAAGAGACATTGGGAGGGGTTCAACAACTCAATGAATTAGCGTGTCATCTGCTTTCACTGTGAAAAACACAGACCGGTGTTCCTAGTGTGCCAGAGTTGACAAGGGAGGAAGGAAAAGAGCTCAGATGAACTGTTTGGACCTGGGTTCAAACACGATTTGAAATACTTTCAAATATTTATTGGTGCTTGATTGAGCTTGCCTGGCATATAATGGACCAATGGAATAGCCGCAAAACTGCAACCCTCTCTCATCTGGTACTCCAGACAGGCTAAAGCAAACTCTCGAAGTATTTGAAAGATTTTAAATAGTATTTAAACCCAGGACTGGAAGTGTTACTGCATTCTTGTGTGATGACTACAAAACAAAGTGAGTGAGTGAATAGAAGCGGAGGCCACTCTGCACACCTAATCATGGGCAAAGAATGTCTCGCATTGAGGGACAGTTTTCCTGTTTGAACAAAGCGTTTTATTTGACAGCTGCGATTTGTCAAGTTCAATTGTATTTTCTGAGCCCTCCCTAACAACTTCAACTCTTATCTGGGTGCAAGCGCGTGAATGTTTGCATTGTTATTGCAAATTCCTCAACAGATCTTCCCCTGAAAAAAGGGAAAGAAGACAGAATTATGTAAGATTAAACAAAAACCCACGACGATCTGACTAGCTGCCGACAAGCCTTGAGTATATGAACAGAAACGTTACATCCTCATATTCAAACAAACGTTTTTCAAAGCCTCACGTATTATCAGAGAGCATGAGAACAACTTGTAGCAGAGAGATATTTTTTGACACAGCTGGCTCCCAGGGGCCGGGGAGCCGAGAGGTTGGTGGGGGGGGGGGATTGGGCTTTTCTATCTATATTCAGGAGGTGTAGCGTGAGATATGCGTTCGCATTCCAATCAGAACGAGGCCTTGCAAGCCAAGTAGCTGTCCTATCTAGCCGTCCGATTTTAATCTCCACGTCCTTGGCATATTGGCAGCCCACGCTGTGGGTGAGTGCAGGGTCACACGGCCCGGGAACGTCACTCATTTCAAAGGCCATCATCAAGTGCCCTCCCTCTCCAGACATCCTCCTCAAACAAGGCCCCCCATTCACATCGCCTATGGGGCTGGAGGTGATATGTGCCTTGAATTTCATTGGCAGGGCATTGGTTGTTAAGGCATAATAAGCAACGCAGCGATTACATTTATGACATTTACAGTTTGTTTTTTCGCACCTGCAGGCTAGTAGAGTTGAGTTGTTATGGAGTGTAAATGTGTGAAGTTACAGGTGTAGAGAAGTTATTGATGTGTATGTCGGATTTGACAGGTGTCAGTTTCCGGAGCGCAGATATACAAATTGAATGCTTATGTGTGTGTGCGTGTGAGTGTGTGACACATTTCTACCTCCTAAAGTGCTTGGCCAGGCGCCAGGAGTGGAAACATACCACTGTTTCTATGGCCATCTGCCAATGTTATCCACTATTATTTTTTACTCACACCTCTAACTCTCACACACACATAGTATGCAGTTCAGACACACACACACACATACATACACACACACACACACACACACACACACACACACAGAGGGTGCAGTTAAAGGTCACCATCTGATCCAACAAAGAAAGAAAAATATGTTGGGAGGAACACCAAAAAAATCACAATCAGTGTTTCATAACTTTATCAACAAAACCTCACAATAGTCAAGAGTGAAAAAACAAGGTCAGACAAAAACCAGAAAGAGGCGGGGAAGAAAACACGCTGACAGCATAATCAGTGGCCTTTGCTTGGTTAATTAAACATGTAAGAACCTCATTGGTCGCAGGACAATTTCTGAGAAAAGGGGGTGGAGCCGGTTAAGAGTTAAGGTTGGCTCAATGCAAAGCATGCTTTGCTTTTAAACTATGGTGTAGAGGTAATGATGACAAAGCATTCTCAGGAACCCTCTGGAATTGCAACATCAGGTTGAGTAACTTCTTTTGTTTCCTAACAACGAAATGCAGTTGAGTCAGTGCCTCGGGTCTCTAGCAGTTTCACTTGAATTACAGCCATGTACACACTGTCTACTTGGCACAGAGACTGTGGGACTATATCAACACAAACACATTTTAAAAGTTGCAAGGCTACTGCATCAAAAGTCAAAGTCATAATTCTTCTAGACAGACATGTAACATTCCGTGTACAGTTACAGATAACCATGTATTCACGAGTGGAGGCTCCTCAGAGAAGGAAGGGGAGGACCTTCCTCCTCAGTGAATTTCATAAAATAAAAATTGTGAAACATAAAAAAAATACAAATCTGTTTCAGATAAAACTTGACCAAATATATTCAAGTTACCAAATAATTGATTAAAACACACTGTTTTGCGATGAAGGTCTACAGAAGCACTCTGTAGGGTAACACCATGGTGTATCTGGAGGACAGCTAGCTTCCGTCCTCCTCTGGGTATATTGACTTCAATACAAAACCTAGGAGACTCATGGTTGTCACCCCCTTCCATAGACTTACACAGTAGTTATGACACTTTCCAGATGATGTACCCAACCTATGAGAGCTTTTGCAGCATTAACTGACATGTTGTCCACCCCAATCAAAATATCGGAGAATGACTAGTACTGAACATATAAGCTACAGCTAGCTAGAACTGCATAACATGTGGTGAGTAGTTGACTCAAAGAGAGAGAAAAACAATAGCTGAACATGAAGGAGAATGAGAGGCAAGAGAGAGAGAGAGAGAGATATGCAGCTAGCTAGTTTATGCTATTCAAACACTCAGCTCAAAAAGAGAAAGATGTTATGTTATGGCTATCCAAGGTAAACTTTTGGTTTTATTAACATGTTAGTTCTAGTAGCTATGTTGACTATGACATTACTAACATTGTTAGTTAATATGGTGACAACGATGTAGGCTGTGTGTAGTGGTTAGCGGTTATGATATAAAGGTTTAGCTTGGAAAGTTGTTTTTGCCTGGTCACTGACAACTGATGTGTTGTGCACTGAAGTCCACAAGCACAAGGAAAAAGGTGTGAGAATAGCGAGCAAATTCGAGAAGGAATTATACAACGAGCAAAATGTTCATGCTGTTTGTATGTGGCTGCCATGTAAGTGAACTGTTTTTGCATGTGATCAGGGGTGTATTCATTCCACCGATTCTGTTGAAAAATATTTCTTAAATGGAAGCAAACAGAACAAATCGAGGATAAACATACCTGAATTTGGCCAATAGAAACTCTCGTTTGCAACTATTGGACTGATGATTACACCCTAGATCAGCAAGATGCAGGCAAGAGTGGCAAGGCGGTATTGAATGTGTCACTGTCTGTCACCTTGATTCCTTACATTTTTCTCTCAACCTGTGCACCTACGTTGTAAACCTTCATTCATAGGCTAGTTTTAGCAACCTCATAATGAGTATAGGGACATTTTGAGTATCATGTAGTAGCCTAAACCTATCAATGTCATTGAGCTGGTTGAATGGAATATGAATGACAGTCATCCAATATGCTGTACTAGAAATAAGGCCATGCTCATAAAAACAATTATTGTCCTCCCTCATCTTAAACGTCACCGACCACAGCTGGTATTCAAATATGGCCTATTACGAAATGTTGTCTCAGCAAGAAAAACTAAATGTCCAAAAGGATTTGCCTACTTGAAATAATTTGACCTACAGGTGTGTCTGTGTTGGTTAATATGGTACATAGCCAAAATGTAATATCTGACAGTGCTAACATTTTGCTCATTGGCTTCAGGGCATGTTAGAGCATGTTAGCTGTTTCAAGCTTTTGGGTATAGTTTTACAAGCAGTTAATTCCCCATTTCATCAAAGCAAGGCATCTACTCAAAATAGTAGCCTTACAGAAAAGCACAAAAAGGTTGTTAGCCAAGGCCACAGTCGGTTACAGTTGCTCAAGCTCAGCTAGCTCAAGCTAGGTTACCAAGATGTAGCACATTAGCATATGGGAAGCACATGTCCTTAGCGTGTTCTCGTCCACTCACTAAGCATTGAGACAGAAGTGTCTGTTCACACCAGTAAATGTAAGCTAGGCTACACAGGAAAGAAGACAGAGACAAAAAAAAGGGTTTGTTGTCAATCCAGGCCTGATCAGTGCTAATTGTCTGGTAACTCTGTGACCGATTTCACTCACTCCAACCCCCCCTCTCTTGCCTGTGATTTCACTCACTCCAACCCCCCTCTCTCTTGCCTGTCCTTTCGGTTTACTAGCAGGTGAATCCTCCTACCCCTACTCTCCACCCAATGACCTTCATGCACCCACGCACATAACCCAGCTGTTACCTGGCAACCCAGCTCCTGCATGGAACACCTCGTTGCCATGTCAACAGAACGCAATACACATGGAAGTGGGGTGTTTTGTGCTGGCAGTCATTGTCAAGGGGAGAGAAACAAACCTCCAACTGCGTTTTTGAACACTAGACGATCACCAGAAAATCAGAGTGAACACCAGAAAATCACCCAGATGGCTAATATTTCCTAGGTCTCAGTGGAACAATCAGTGTTGATGACTAACAATTTGTCTAGGTCCATTTCTGACATTCATTGTCTTTTGTGTATTTTGTGTATTTTGTGTCTTGTGTATGTTAATGTAATAGGGTTGGTTATGTTTCCACTTGCCTCTAAAGAAATGTGTATTTAATGTTCAAGCATTCTTATTGGTTAGTTCAACTCTGATGACAATAAGGTGTGTTGTCATTGGCCCCGCTTGCAGATAGGGGGAGATCGCGAACGTCAGGTCTCCCCAGTATGAAAATGTGATGCAAGGGGTAGGTCACGTTCTGAATACTGTTTTCTATTTTCTATTTTACAATGTGCACAAGTTTGCTGTACATTACTGATTTATGCATGTGTGGGTATATGGTACCTGTTAGGGATTGAGGGGCTTTCCGGGATGTGCTTTGGCATATGATTGCTGTAAATAAGTGTGTTAGCTAGCATACACCAATGTAACAGTATCAATGTAACAGTATAACTTTAGACCATCCCCTCGCCCATACCCGGGCGCGAACCAGGGACCATCTGCACACATCAACAACAGTCACCCACGAAGCATCGTTACCCATCGCTCCACAAAAGCCGCGGCCCTTGCAGAGCAAGTGACGTCACCGATTGAAAGTGACGTCACCAATTGAAACGCTGTTTTAGCGCGCACCGCTAACTAAGCTAGCCGTTTCACATCCGTTACATTAGGACATTTTGGATTCTTGGTGTTTTACTTAAATTACACATTTTGAGGATTAAAAACCACCTGTAGACATTCATTTCTGTGTAGTCTCATCTATTTCCCCTTTCCCTTCTACCTATGAAAGGCACTTGTTTCTCAATCCCTGCTGGGAAGAATTTCACTTCACTAAAACATGCCACAGAGCCTCTCGCTCAAAGGTCCTCAAAGGGTTGGTGGTTCTCTAACGGTTGTCCTGGTAACCTCCCTCCATTGGCTCTGTATTGGCATTACTCCCAGGGCACGTCTCAGAACTCTTTCCTACATAAATTACCCCGTCTTCGTCAGAATGCAGGTCCACTTGGAGGATTGACCAAAAAAAACATCACCAACAGAAAACTAAACGGGACTAACTCTAGAAGGGTGAGGGTGAGGAGGTAACCTAGCACTCTCACGATCAAGCTATCAATGTTTATCCCTTCGCTAACTTCCAATGATAGTGTGATGGATGAGCAGGTAAACAAAGTATGCTATACTCCAAAAGTTTGGATTTGAAATCAAACAAAGACTATGGGGGTAGAGTGCAGACATTCAGCTTTAATTTGGGGGTATTTTCATTCATATTGGGTGAACCGTTTAGAAATTACAGCCCTTTTTGTGTATAGTATTAGGACAAATTCACTTACTGTGCATTCGGAAAGTATTCAGATCCCTTGACTTCATCCACATTTTGTTACGTTACAGCCTTGTTTTAAAATGGATTAAAAATGTTTTTTTCCCCACTCAATCTATACACAATACCCCATAATGACAAAGCAAAAACAGGTTTCTAGACATTTTTGCTAATATATAAAAATTGTAAAAATTAAATATTACATTTACATAAGTATTCAGACCCTTTACTCAGCACTTTGTTGAAGCACCTTTGGTAGTGATTACAGCATTGATTCTTCTTTGGTATGATGCTACAAACTTGGCACATCTGTATTTGGGCCGTTTCTCCCATTCTTCTCTGCAGATCCTCTCAAGCTCTGTCATGTTGGATGGGGAGCGTTGCTGCAGGTCTCTCCAGAGATGTTCGATCAGGTTCAAGTCCGGGCTCTGGCTGGGCTACTCAAGGACATTCAGAGATATGCCCCGAAGCCACTCCACTCTGCTCTTGGCTGTGAGCTTAGGGTCATTGTCCTGTTGGAAGGTGAACCTTCGTCCTGAGCGCTCTGGAGCAGGTTTTCATCAAGGATCTCTCTGTACTTTGCTCCTTCATTTTTGCCTCGATCCTCACTAGTCTCCCAGTCCATCCTGCTGAACAACATTCCCTCAGCATGATGCTGCCACCACCATGCTTCACCGTAGGGATGGTGCTAGGTTTCCTCCAGACGTGACGCTTGGCATGCAGGCCAAAGAGTTACATCTTGGTTTCATCAGACCAGAGAATCTTGTTTCTGGTCTGAGAGTCTTTAGGTGCCCTTTAGCAAACTCCAAGCGGGCTGTCTTGTGCTTTTTACCGAAGAGTGGCTTCCGTCTGGCACTCTACCATAAAGGCCTGATTGGTTGATTGCTGCGGAGATGGTTGTCATTCTGCAAGGTTCTCCCATCTTCACAGAGGAACTCTAGAGCTCTATCAAAGAGACCATTGGGTTCTTCTTCAACTCCCTGACCAAGGCCCATCTCCCCTGATTGCTTAGTTTGGCCAGGCGGACAGTTCTAGGAAGAGTCTTGATGGTTCCAATCTTCTTCAATTGAAGAATAATGGAAGCCACTGTTTTCTTGGTGACCTTTAATGCTGTAGAAATGTTTTGGTACCCTTCCCCAGATCTGTGCCTCAACACAATCCTTACTTGCAGCACTACGGACAATTCCTTTGACCTCGTGGCTTGGTTTTTGCTCTGACATGCACTGTCAACTGTGGGACTTTATATAGACAGGTGTGTGCCTTTTCAAATCATGTCCAATCAATTGAATATACCACAGGTGTACTCCAAATAAGTTGTAGAAAGGATGATCAATGGAAACAGGATGCACCTGAGCTCAATTTCGAGTCTCATCGCAAAGGGTCTGAATACTTATGTAAGTAAGATATTTCTGTTTTTTATTTTTAATACATTTGCAAAATGCATTGTCACTATGGGGTATTGTGTGTAGATTGTGTGTATGTAATCCATTTTAGAATAAGGCTGTAAACGTAACAAAATGTGGAAAAAGTCAAGGGGTGTGAATACTTTCCAAGGCATTGTATATTTATATAAAACTAATAAGAAGATAAATATTTGGCCCCATATTCATAGCACACAACGACTACATCAAGCTTGTAACACATTTGTTGGATGCATTTGCTCTTTGTTTTGGTTGTGTTTCAGATGATTTTGTGCCAAATAGAAATGAATGGTAAATAATGTACTATGTCATTTTGGAGTCACTTTTATTCTAAATAAGAATGGAATGTGTTTATGAACACTTCTACATGAATGTGGATGCTTCCATGATTACAGATAATCCTAAATGAACAGTGAATAATGATGAGTGATAAAGTTACAGACGTACAAATATCATACCCTGTGTTGTTATAATGGTGAGAGCATGTCTTGGGGGTATCATATTTGCGCGCCTGTAAATTTCTCACTCATAATTATTCATGATTTATTCAGGAATTGGTTGTGGTGCTCTATGAAATTTCCCAAATGTGAGTCTGTCTTTAAGTGAGAGCCTACCTATTCTCCACAGCCAAATCAAGTCACAGAGTTTAATTGGGGATTGACCTTATAACTCTGAGGGATAACGCCATGGGGAAAAAAACTCTGAGGTAGCAGCTCACTGGCACATACTTTCCAAAGCTTTGTTTTTCCAGAGTGTTTACACAATTCAGTACCGAACAGAGAGATACTCACTGTCAACTGATATATGACAGCTAGGTTATAAAACAGGCCGAAATGGGGAGGCACCATCTGAAGTTGTCCAATAATGTTTTTGTTTTCTGTTGCACAACATTTTGAAACGTTTTGCTGCACTAATGAATATGAGCCTGATACGGTAATCACTCCATCTTTGTACTGAATATATTGGACAACAGCCCACACAAACACAACTACAGTATCTGTCTGGTTATGTAGCTCGTAAATCAATGGGGTATGCTACATAACAAGGCTGTGGCCGACCCATGGCAACATCAGCTTGGGACAGCCTCACCATGCAACAGACAAACAAGACAGAGAGAGGGTGAAAGAGAGAGAGTGAGAGAGTGAAAGAGAGAGAGAGAGAGTGAAAGAGAGAGAGAGAGAGAGAGAGAGAGAGAGAGAGAGAGAGAGAGAGAGAGGGTGAAAGAGAGAGGGTGAAAGTGAGAGAGAGGGTGAAAGAGAGAGAGAGTGAAAGAGAGAGAGAGAGAGAGAGAGAGAGAGAGAGAGAGAAGGAGGGCAGAGAGGGAAGCTCAAATAAGTCATTATCGAGACCCAAGTGTTGTTAAATTATTGATGTCATTCCGGGGACCTCTTGCCACTAGTCATCTCTCTGGGGTGTTACATCAGCCGCTATGCTGGGCCGGGGGGGAGAGATCAAACATCAACGCCAGGCTCGGGATAGAAAAAACAACAATGCATTAATTGATTTGTTAATCAGCTTTGTGTCAATTTAATTCAGGAGGGCTGCGAATTAGTGAAGACGGATTAGCTATGAGGAAGAGAGTGAGGGATGATGCACGAAGGAAAAGAGGGAGAGAGTGTGTCTTGCTTTTAATATTCGGCCCACTCGCGATTCGCTTCTGATCCCCACTTTCCTCATCCCCCACCCTCACTCCTATCTCCCCCGCCTCTCCCCCAACCATCACATTGGCAAAACAAACACGGTTACAGTCGGAAGCTTCAAAGCCCCGCGCCTCTGATAAAGACATCAAAAGAGAGTTATTTTCTTTTCAGATGTAAATTGGGTTTTCGGCGGCGGGCGGAGGCGGCGCTTCTTTGCGCTTGTGTGCAAAAATAAACATGTTTCCACGGTGTCACAATTATTCATTGGCACACAAACATCTCTCTACACCAGCTGAAGAGAGGATGTGAGGGGCTTTTTGTTTCCTTAGTTGGGGATGGGGTGAGGGGAGGTAGGTTGACAGACGGGGGTGGATTAGTCAAGCTTTCACAATGGGCTGATAGGATAATGGGGGGGTGCGTGGGGAAACAACACTTGTTTGCTGAAGTGGCAGTATCTAGTTCGGCTCATTTGTAACGGGAGCCAGGGGTGTGTGTGTGTGTGTGTGTGTGTGTGTGTGTGTGTGTGTGTGTGTGTGTGTGTGTGTGTGTGTGTGTGTGTGTGTGTGTGTGTGTGTGTGTGTGTGTGTGTGTGTGTGTGTGTGTGTGTGTGTGTGTGTGTGTGTGTGTGTGTGTGTGTGTGTGTGCAAATGCAAATGCAAAACCCACGTGCCCCAAAGAAGGCAGCGAGGGATTAGCCTGTAAACCAAAAGACATCCATAACCATCTGTGCTAGCATAGCATAACTGCTTTGAGTCCAGGGTTTCCTAGCTTACTCTATTCAATTGTGTGCAAAAAAAAACTCCATAGGATGTTCATTTACACTATGCAATGTAGCACAGACTACTCCCAGTGAATAGTCGGAATAGTCACACCGAATTGTAATATAGGGTAGTCGCATAGAATAGTACGCCAGAATAGTGATGTATAGTCACATAGTCATGCATCCTCACAACATATGATAGTCAGGATAGTCACACAGAAGAGTAATAAGCAATAGAGGATAATCATATAGAATTGTCGTTTAGATTAGTCAAAGTCGCAAATGTTAGTCCCACATAATAGTCTATAGTCATGTAGGCTTTCCGCGTGTAATAGTCAGACGGACTCAGGCCACAGCATCTGTCACTGCTCTTCTGCAACATGCTCTCCGCGGCCCTCTCCGATGACAACGTGGCGAGGCCATGGCAGGTCATGCTCCGATCCGTGTAACCCTGCCCACGTGAAAAGGGATATCAACTCATTTGTCCCCCCAGTCCCCGCTGTCCCTCTTCCAGTACATTCACCCTCATTGGCAACAGAAACCCTGAAGAGGGTGGACTGTTTAACTATTTTTACATTGGGCTCATCTTTTTTTGGTGGGCAGCTTGGAGCCATTTTCAAAGGGCTGTTTGACAAACAGCGGCAGTGGACTGTGGGATCTGATACCAAGTCATGGAGGCTAGGAACATGGAGCCAATGAGAAGAGACAGCTGTGAGATACTCCATCAAAGGACTTGGACCTACTGTATAGTGTTACTGTTGATGCTCAACCAGTCCAATATCAAAATGTGCCAATTCCTCGGTTTCTCAGTATCACACACGCATACTTGCATGAAAATATATACATACGGTTTACCTCTAGGTTGGCTGCACCATCTGTGTTTGTGACACAACGAACCAGGCCTCAAATTAGCCTAATCTCACCAAGGAGATCAGGATATGGGTTAGTCTCAGGCTAACACTAATTGTGGTTCTCTACACAGCTGCGTATACCCCATTCTGGGAGAATAGCCAAGACTGACTGGGACAATGAAAGAATTTCACATTTAGCTGAATATGAATGTTTAACTTTTGACTAAAGCGAGTAAGGCTGAATACCATGGCTCAAATTGTGGAGTCAGCGTTCTCAAAGAAGTATGTGGAAATGCAGCAACAGGGATATTGCTAAGTTGTTTTGAAAAGGAAAATAATGTTGCCACAAATGTTCACTCAGGAGAAGAAAGTTCAAATGCAACATTTGTATTGACTCACCCTTGGTCTTTTAGAGCAAGAAACTGCCTAGGCAACAATCCATTTTAGTTGTATTTCTCAAAATCATTGCTCTAAATCTAGATAATTTGGTCAAAGTCAAATAGCCTAACTTGTCGAATACACGGCAAGAAGAATGAATGTTTGAACAAATGTTGACCTTTGACCTCTTCTCACTACCTTACTTCTTCATCCTGTTACAATGCATTCAATTCAATGCACGGAACAGAAATGCAACCTATAGCATCGACACCAAATCCACACACTACACCACGCAATTAAAATCCCCATCAGATATGATTTTAACACACAAGTGGACCTTCTTACGCAATCTTCCATCCATTTTGGGAGAGAGGTGTGTGTGTTTGTGCGCGCGTGCACGTGTGTGTGCGTGTTTGAGGGGGGCGCAGTAGAGATGAACTCCGTAGAGATGAACTCCCGCAGATGTTTGAGCTTATTCAAGTCACAGAGAGAGAGTGGGTGGTGCTTTACACATGCCAAAAACTCAGTCAGCCGAGTCACACAACAAAGACAGAAGAACAAAAAAAGGGGAAGAGGAAGAAGAAGAAAAACAGATCAATCCCCCCCTTCTCTCGCTCTCTCTCTATTGGTGCTGTCGACATCAGACTAGGGAAGGAGGGAGGGAAGGGAGAAGAGGGCAGCGAGTGCAGATTGCATCATAAGAGGGCTCGTCTCTTTCATTCGGAGGTGCCGGCCCCCAGCCATGTAAACAGGAAACAGGAAAAGGGCTGATGATGAATTTGAGAGGGATGGAGGGAGGGAAGAGAGGGAGAAAAAAAAAGGAGAGTACCTTTCATCATCTCAGAATTTGTGAGGGAGGTATAGAGGGAAGGGAGGAGGAGGGAGTGAGGGTGGAGAGACAAAGTAGGTGCGGTTCAGAATGTTTCCAATACCTCCCGTTCCTGAGCATGCCCAGAAAACACCGCCCCGGGGCCCCATTACGAAGTATCCCTATCCTCCGTAACATGTAACAAAGACTTCAAAGCCTCCGAACACGATATCTACTTTTACGTGCTCAGTTTTGTTTTAACACGATACTTGTGCATTTTATTGCCAAATACTGCATACATAATGTATCGGAAAGGAGTTTCACCCACCACCCAAGCCCTGTGTTTTCTGCCACACCTCAAGGCTATGAAATATGAGATTTGAGATATGAGATACTAATGAATGCATTTTGATTTCAATTTTCCTCAATAGGGGGTTTGGTTACCTGAGGAAGTAAAGTGCGGTTAACATAGCAACAAGCCCTTAGCTTTGCCTTCACCCCCCTCAAGGCTGTCTGTAACGCTAGTTAGCATGTATCTGGAGGATGAAAAGCCAGATGGGTTACATGGCAAGACAGCACAAACAGATTTCCGACCAGACTAGGATACATATGGATGTGGACACCAACAAGGCTGACCAATGCACTTGGTAGTGCTGTAGAAGACTACAGGGTTGCTTAAATAACATCAACATTTGTAGGAACATTTGATACATTTGATTTGTTTTCCCACCTCAGCTTCAGTTGCAAGAGTCTAGTGAAATTGGATATTGAGGATCTTAACTGTTGTTAAGGAGGAAGTGAAATGCTGGAGGAAACTTCTGATTTCCAGAGTGCACTTTTCAGCCTGGAGCAACAGTGCCCCCTGGGCTGGTGTACGGTACTATCGTCTGACCTACAAGGGCCTCAAATCAAGTTTATAAGCAGAAATAATGACTGAAACCATTTTGCACCTAAAGATGGGTATACTTTCTGAACAATTACATGTTTATATAAATGTTTGCATGTGTATCTGTGTGCGCATGCAGGCAGAATTGGTGTGTGTGTGTGTGTGTTTACGTGTATGTGTGTGTGTGTGTGTGTGTGTGTGAGAGATTGAGGACTGGGATGGAGGGGTGCTTCATCTCTTCTTCCTCTCTTATTCCCTCTTCCCTTTATTCTTCCAATCTATCACGCCTCTCAGAAGACTATCCCTTACAAGGTCGTATTCATTAAGACACACCATGCAAAATATGACTTTCTCCTCAAATGACAAGATTGGAATCCTATGAAGGGCACAGCTGTGCAGTTTAGCACCCATAGGCATTCTCCACCCATATTATGAATGTATGGTGTCCATATTAAGACAGCCTCAGACTGACATGTCCTGCTGAGACTGAGATTGTCCTTATATGGACATGCAAAGAAAATAGGAGTAAAGGACGTTGGTTAATGGGATTTTATGTAATTCCTGTATTTAACTTTTGTATTGTCCATGTTTTGTTTTAATTGTTTTTGCTGTGTTTTTGCCTCTTAGCTGTTATTGTTAATCAGCACTGGTTCTCGGTTGACTGGCCTGTTAAAGCAATGAATATAGTTCAATGTGACACACTGTATATATAACATTTCATAACTTTTGATTAGGAGGTAAAAAAAAAAAACTGCTTAATTTTCATGGTTTCTAGAGGTTAAAGTATCAATATTTTACCAGGTAAGATGCTAATTATGTAATATCTTGACCATCCTTGGACTAACCCTTCACTGCCACTGACACACTGTTGAAGTACAGGACTTCACGGTTACCATGATTGCATAAGATCCAGCTAATTGCACTATTTGCATTTGAGGCACGACATTATCAGTCGAAGACCTCCTTAAAGGAATATGAGGACCAGGTACGTGAGGTGTATCTTAATTTACAGTGCCTTCAGAAAGTATTCATACCCCTTGAATTATTCCACATTTTGTATTACAGCCTGCGTCTCACCCCATCTATACACAATACCCCGTAACGACGAAGCAAAAACATGTTTTTAGATGTTTAGATGTAGATTTGGCCTTGTGTTTTAGGTCATTGTCCTGCTGACAGGTGAGTTAATCTCCCGGTGTATGGTGGAATGTAGACTGAACCAGGTTTTCCTCTAGCATTTTGCCTGTGCTTAGCTCCATTATCTTTTTTTTTATCCTGAAAAACTCCCTTGTCTTTAATGATTACAAGCATACCCATAACATGACGCAGCCACCAGTATGCTTGAAAATATAAAGTGGTACTCATTAATGTGTTGTATTGGATTTGCCCTAAACATAACACTTTGTATTCAGGACAAAAAGTGAATTGCTTTGCCACATTTTTTTCAGTATTACTTTAGTATCTTGTTGAAAACAGGATGCATGTTTTGGAATATTTTTTATTCTGTACAGGCTTTCTTCTTTTCACTCTGTCAATTAGGTTATGCGAGGGGTCAGCCAGATCAAGTGGTCCGACTGCGCCCTCTCCTGGAGGTGGGCTGCGGTACAGCCACGACTGATGAGCTCAACTGGGGCCAATTGACTGATTACTGTTTGTGCTCTCTTACGGACCTGACTGAGTGGGCAGAGGGGGGAGAGTGATTATGAGATTGGAGACTATGGTGAACTCCAGGACACACTGTTATAGGTTCGGCTCAAGCTGTTGGATTGGTGTTTGGTACCAACTGTTCGTTTAAATTTTTTGTATGGCCCCGGGGAGAGTTGAAAGAAGAACTCCCAATACAGTTTCCTTTTTGCTGAAGTCTTGTCTCCGCGTCTCATTTCATGCTGTCCCGCCTAGGATTTCATCAGTGAATAGGTATAAATATAAATGTACACTGATTGTACAAAACACATTTGCCCTCAGAACAGCCTCAAATTGTCGGAGCATGGACTCTAAGGTGTCGAGGAACTTCTACAGGTATGCTGGCCCATGTTGACTCTAATGCTTCCCATAGTTGTGTCAAGTTGGCTGGATGTCCTTTGGATGGTGGGCCATTCTTGATACACATGGGAAACTGTTGAGCGTTTAAAAACCCAGCAGCGTTGCAGTTCTTGACACAAACTGGTGTGCTTGGCACCTACTACCATACCCTGTTCAAAGGCATATTTTGTCTTGCCCATTCACCCTCAGAATGACACACATACACAATCCATGTCTCAAGGCTTAACAATCCTTCTTTAACATGTCTCCTCCCCTTCATCTACACTGATTGAAGTGGATTTAACAAATTACATCAGTGAAGGATCATCGCTTTCACCTGGTCAGTCTATATCTGGGGTGGCAGGTAGCCTAGTGGTTAGAGCGTTGGACCAGTAACTGAAAGGTTGGTGCATCAAATCCCTGAGCTAAAATGGTCAAAATCTGTCGATCTGCCCTAAACAAGGCAGTTAACCCACTGTTCCTAGGCCGTCATTGTAAATAAGAATTTGTTCTTAACTGACTTGCCTAGCTAAATAAAGGTTCAAATTAAAAAATATATAATGAAAAGAGCAGGTGTCCATAATGTTTTCTACGCTGCCCCGCCCCGAAACAAGGCCAATAATAATACCCAGTGTGCATTGCAGTTCATTTTGGTATGTTCATTTTGATACATTGATCTGGTATTTTGTCATTTTTCCTGTCTGTGTGTGATGCCTCACTCTACCTTATTGCTATTCACCAAACATTTAGCCATGTGTCGATGAACCATTTATAGACAACAAAAACATTTGTTTAACCTGAGCTCTCATTACATTTTCATGTGTTCCTTTTACGGATCTCTGGGAATACATGGGTTGTGTCCCAAAATGGCACCCACACAAAAGTAGTAGTGCACTATATAGGGAATAGGGTGCGAATTGGGGTGCAGTCACAGTCATGAAATATTTATCATGCTCTGAGAAAGATTCACACTAAAAAAAAATACAAATAAATGTAGATCTCCCTCGCTCGCTGCCCTTGTCTCTTTCCCTTGCTTCATTGCTCTCGCTCCTTTTCCCTCCCTCA
Source organism: Oncorhynchus tshawytscha (assembly GCF_018296145.1). NCBI lineage: Eukaryota > Metazoa > Chordata > Actinopteri > Salmoniformes > Salmonidae > Oncorhynchus > Oncorhynchus tshawytscha. Next base: position 5,996,323 of record NC_056460.1, on the reverse strand, counting down.
TTCACTATCTACTTACCTTTCTCCCTTGCTCTCTACTCCCATCTCCCTTTCTCTATCTCTATCTCTCCCCTGTCTCTCATTCTCTCCCTCCTTCCTGAAGCCACAGCCACCACTCCCTCTGATGGGGGGCCAATAGCATTCTGGTAGAAGTGATGTCACAGTTAGCTGTCTAAGAGAGAGCGAGAGAGAGAGGTTGAAAAATGTATCACCCCGGAGCTCACCTCCATGGAGGCTTCAAGGCCCTCATCCTTTAAAAAAAAAAAAGATGGCAGCCCTCACACTGGGAATCATTAAGGGTCAAGGGTCAGGTGGTCAGGGTGAGATCAGATGGCAGTGTCTGTGGTTGATATTGAAGTCACATATGGATAGGTGGAGATTTATGAAGAGAGTTTAGGAAAGAATAGCCAAACTGATGCATTTGTATTCAGTGTCTGATGTTTCGGATATAAGAGAGAGGTATTGTATTGTTTTAAGTAATAATGTATGGCTAGAAGCAATGCAGCAGAGTTTAGGACTGCATCTCAACTGGCACCCTTTTCCTGAGATAGTGTATTACTTTTGACTAGGGCTCTGGCCAAAAGTAGTGCACTTATTGGGAATAGGTTACTTAGGCTACTTAGTAGACAGTCTGTGGGAACGTCTGGACTAAAATGGATGTCTGCATAGCTTGGCTTTGGCAGAGACACTTATGATGAATGCACTCACTTTAGGACACCCCCGTGTGCACATTTATGCATAGACCCACACTCGCACGTACACACAATGTATAAATGTCAACAACTAAAGGCTGGGAATTCTACTGTGTACCACTGAGAATGCCAACCTGCCCTTGTTGACGTTCAAGTAGAGCAAATATTCTGATGCATATCATTAAAAAAAACTGAGCGTTTTGCAGAAAACATTCACAAACAGTCTCAATCAGTTCAAATGTTCACCGTTTGAAAAGGCAGAACATTAATAGTTCTAATAAGTTCATTTTGTGTCATTGAGTGAAGGCATAGAATTTTAATTAGTCTCAGCAAACAAATGTATTGACTAATAAATCTTATTCTGGGATTTGGACAGGTAATTTACACTTTTAGGGGGGGAATACTAACCTCACATTGATTTTGGAACTTTAATTTGGTGTTTTAGCAGTATTGCTCATACTTCATCATTGCCATATGGCCCTGTCGTCACTGAGTCAGTCTACATTGGGCCCCTATCCCCTCTTTGTAGCCCTAAGACTAAAACAACCACAAAAAATCTATTACGATGATGCATGGTCTATTTGGTCTTTGGCTTGATTACATTAATGAAGTGAAGTCAAGGCATTTCATGTTCCTGCCAATAAGTGGTCTGTTAAGATCATACCTTGATGACACGTCAGGTTTTCCTGAAGCCAGATTATGATCGTGACAGTTTAGTAATTATTGAAGCACTTTGAGACCTTGTGAAACACTTTTTCATACAGCTAATTAAATTAGTATATTAATTAGCTTAGATTATATTGTGTTTGTGTTTTTTTTTAAGTGCTGGGTGCACTGTACATGAGTGATGATATTTTTTTAGAATTATAGAATGACATTGGGCAAATATAAAGAAATGTTCCTGGAGTCCTCTCTCCCGAAGAACTGAATAGATTCCACTAGACTATACAGTACATGGGTCTGGGTATAACCATATTTCTTACACCCACTGTTTGAAGGCTATTTAGATCTGTGATGAGACAGAAGAGGAGAAAATGAAAACATTGACTGTTTTGTTACACCCTATAGATCTAGGATCTTAATCCTGCAGCAACAGAAAATTTGAATTATTATGTGGATTATAATTAATGGACATGTTTTTTGTAGGGGATGATAAATTGTTTAACGGCAAATCAAGTCTGAAATGTTAAAGTGGAAATCACGAACTTAATACACTACAAGTTTGCATTTCCTGCTGTGCAGGACAATTCTGAGCAACAAAAGAGTGATCAAATGAAGATCCTACATCTGTAAGTAATATGACACAACACAAACAGAGTTTGCACAACAACAGCCTAAAGAGGTAGAGGCAAAGCCCTGATCACAAAGTGTGCAAAATGTTTGCATGACTTTTCCGACCTTGAGAAGCAACCATTTTCTCTCCTCCAGATGCTACTTTGCCTACTTTCTCCACACACAGCAGGCTCCCTTTGTTCTGCTGAAGTGTCACTATTACTGCTATGGCAGCTTGTTAATTACAGTTTGGTGTGTGTGTGTGTGTGTGTGTCAGGAGCTCCTGGTCAACCTGGCACTTAGGACAATTAAACACACACACACCAGCAGGATGCCTGTCACAGTTCTCTCTATGACCTGTCTGCTGTGCTAGATCATAACCAAACAGCTGTATAAAGGGTCTGAAGGACATGGGATAACTAATCCCAATATCCTGAAATCCTACCGCGTTTCTAGATGGTAAGACTAGTATTTTGTGCTGACATTACAGCCCTCTAACAACTCAAAAGATGACAGACAGACAGACATACTGGGTTGCGTGTACGTGTATGTGGGCGCTCGTGCATGTGGCAATGTATGTAACGATCCTTTGACTGCTCTTAGTGAGGCACACTGCTTTTTATCTGATGACTAATAAAACCGGAACACTTACCTTAAAACCTTTGCCAAAGCAATGGGCCTGGCCACTCCGACAAATGAGACTTTGTAAAGTTAGCTTGGAACATTAAAGCTTTTCGGTTGAACAACAAGCCCCATGAACTCAGTATTGGCACTCCAAAGGCCTGTGGCTGCTTTCTTGCTGATTGCTATGGCACATTAAGCCGGGATCTTTATACCACTAAACAAATAGGTCTGAACGTCTCCCTCACCTCCGCCTTCAAAGTGGAAAAGGTTATACTCACTTCCCCAGTCACCGATAAAAAGGCAGGCATTGGAGAAGGGGGTTTGTGACAGTGTGTGCGTGTGTGTGTGTGTTCATTGTCCACTAACGAACAAAGGTAATTTGATAATGTAAACAAAAGCACCACTTGAATCAACAATGAGAATTATAATATAGTGTGGTCCTGATTGCAGAGAATCAAGTGGTTCTCTCGCTTTCTCTCTCTATGCCCCCCTCCCTCTCTATCCGTCCACCATGGTTCTCTGACTCTCAAATATCTCACTTTGGTTCCTCGTTTCCTCTCTTCGACCTCCTCAACACGCATTGGAGGAGAAGGCCTTAGGGAAGGAACCTTGGATCCTCTCTTCCAATGCGTTTTGAGGAGGGAGGGCAGGAGAAAGGATATGAGGAAAGACAATTGAGAAAGTACGATTGTCTGTCTCTCCAACTACTGTATTTGTTTAATGCTCCACTTTTGAGTTATTTTAGATTATATTCCACAGAGCTTTGTCTCTATTTTTTTAATCACTGTCCTCTCAACACTTGGTAGCATCCATGGCTAAAAGTCAGGATGTTAATGTTGTAAAGAAAAGCTGTTCAATACGGTCATGGACATGACTAGGCAAAATGAAAACAACCTGCTGTTTCCCAGTCAGGATGAGATGGTTGATATCTTTAGGACGTAATAAATTTGGTTAATCCCATTTCAGTTAATGGACCATAAAACTTTATGCCGCCGATCCAATGTACTGGACTTCGACAATGCTGCACTGGGAGGAGTGTTCTCCAGAGTCTTCAAAGGTGAAAGCAATAATGTAATGTAGTCTGACTCAAGTGTGAAAGCCAACAGGGCTGTACATTTAGAAAAATTTGAAAAACAATTCTTTACAAATTTTGGGACTAAAATATCAGGTGTGCTGCAGTGCGGACGGATATTTTAGTTCTTCCACCATCACAACAGCTCAACATATTCTATGGATCTTGGGCTCCCCCTTGCGGTCAGTGATATAGTCACTAAATAAAAGTCTCCCCACAGAAGCACATCCGTTTCTGTATTGTCGAGCAGCCCCCGAATTGACTCTTATCAACTGTATGCAAGAATTTCCTCTGTGTTGTCATAGGAATTCAGCATTCTCTGTGTTGACGTCTCCAACCCCCATTGTCCAGAGTTTACATCACGTAGGTCTGATATCTGATCATGGGTTAACTTCAGTGATACTATTTTGAATCCAAACAACTCAGATGTTTATAAAAGGGGTCTTAAATTCATTGTTCTTTCTCTGTTCCTGAACTGCTGTGATGAGAGTTTTTCTACACCCCATGGACTTTTGGGGCATGGCTTTTCAGGGTATGATTTCTCTCACTGACCATGCTTAGGATAATGCCTTGTAATGCTTGTTAATGCTTTGCAACTTAAGCTTTATACCTTGTCATGTGAATCCATTCATTGTACAATGTTAATTAAATATGCCTTTTATAGACAATTCTCAGGCATTTTTTTTTATTGCCCATTACTGTACCAACTATGGTGTTCTTGCATATTGCTAACTAATCTTTATGGAGTCAAACATTACACAAATATCTACAGAACATTTTAATTGCTGCCTCTCAATCTTGAAACCAATATCCAGATATATAAATGTACCTAAAATAAGCAGCTTTAAAAAAAATAGCTTTATTCTACAAGGAAATTTAACGTTCATGTCACTGACCCTTTGACCATTTTGATGACCACTCTTGGATCACTTAACCCAAAATAAAATGCAATTCAAACATTTTAGACTTACTGGACTTAATAAGGGCTGATTTCAAATTCAGTCACATTTTTCTGGGTTAACCCATCTCCCTGCCCTGGTAAGAAGTGTCCAGTCCCTTTCAGTGCAGACCTGTGACCACATGCAACAATTAGGCTGAGCTTAAGCTCAATAAGACCTGAGTCAGTGAAGGTGCTACTGGGTCCACACACAAAAATCCTGTTTGAAATAGTCCAGTCAAATAGGCTAATTCACACTGCCAAAACTTTTCTAGGAGTTGGAATGGTTCTTGCTTCTGTACATTTTGCAGCCTCTAAACTAAAAGAGCCTTCAAGTACTTCAGCCTTACAAGATCCAAAATATCCAGAGTCAAACCATTCTGTGCAGTCACAGATTTTATGGTTGAACAATACTGCCACCTTCAGGAGGATTGTTCCTTGTCAGGAGTACCAATCAGCCCTTGGTTCAAATACTTTGTTGTATAGCCTGCCTGGAGTGCCAGATAGAGGGTTGTGGGGCCATTATATTGGTTCATTAAGCCAAGCACACAGTTCAAGTAGTATTTAAAACATATCTGAGCCCCAAAATGGCAAAAATAGACCCATATTGGATTGAATAGTTATGCATTGACACATGCAGCCATATTCTGATATTTTGACCAGATACGTACAAGAACCTAGAGTATAGGAGTCGATTTGGAGGAATTGGGCAACAGGTCCTTCCTTTATAACTGATGCCTCAGAGTTCCTATTGAAGACAATGTCCAAGTCCACACATGGGGAAATTGAATGGGCACGAGTGACAAAAATAAGTGCAATATGCTGAAATTGCTGCACCATGTTTGCTAAAGTGCTAAGTTGTCAAACTGAAATTGGGCTCAAATATTGAATCATTGTACCGCTGGGAAATCACTTTTCAATAAGTCTCAGCTGCTTTATGCTGGCATACAAACCCAAAAAGTTAAGACAACCTCTGAAATGACGCACAGAACAGATCTACGACTTCTTAAACATGTTTAAGGAGAATGACAGACCTACACCTCCAATTTCTATGCACATTTTTTTTTTGCCCAAAAAGTTACATATTGCAGCTTTAAGCAATCTAGCCAAAGTGATGTAATACAGAACATAGTCCTCAAAAGTTTGAAACATTTATTACCTTAAAAACAATATACAAAAACATTGAGTAATATTAAATATCCATATATTGCATTTTATATCTATACACGAAGTTCAGTTATTGGGCCTGCCAAAAGCCGAGGCCTCACATTATCCAATCCTGTATTTATGTCTTCTCAAACATTTCCAGCAATTGGCAATGACTCTTCGTGGATTTCAACACAATTACCAAACATTTCTTGAGAAGCATAGGTCATGTAGAGAAAGCCATCGTCATCCTTGTGGTCCTTGTAGACTTGCGCCATGGTAAGAGACATGCTGGCCAGGCCACTATTATTGATAAGCAGGTAGAACGCTTGACTCTGCATCAGAGACATACGATTTCTGAAACGAGAACGTGCAGAGTATTGACAAGACGTACTCAAAATGTAGAAATTCTTGCACAAAGTCAAGTAATTTAAAAGTAGTGACAGTCGCGCGCGGCACTCGAGGCTGATACATATCAGGTGATAACCAAGTTTGAAATTATGCACGAGTTATCAAACATTAAAAGACATGATTTCAGTCATGTTAAGCCACGCTTGCCAAGTTAAATAGTCAACATTTCAGCTAAACGTTCCTCAAAGGAGACACACCTTATAATGGTGACAAACTGAGTCATGGAAAGTTCTTGGGGGACCAGGAATTTCGTTTTATCAAGAGGCGGCAAGTACTTCTCCCGTTGATACCTTTCAATGATAACCTGTGTGTGGGTGGAAAGGTCACTTTCAGAAGGTGCAAATTCAATGGAACGTCAGGGTAGAATACGGTTTTAGAAATAAGCGAACGTACCGGAATTTTTGTTGGAAACTTTGTTCGGATCCCCGCGACCTCCTGTTTTCTCGTGGCTGTTTGGGATGGAAAACGTGGATGAGATTATAAAGCAACGCATAGTCTACCACATGCAAAGCAATACATTCAATAATCACCAAAGCTTTTTCTCTGCTTGAAGGACTTGGGCTGCTGTGGTTTCTCAAATGGAGGCATCATGTGGGCAAGTGGCTCCTCTCTTCAATTGCTGCTGTCTGATCTAGGCTATAAAAAATGTAACCATGTGGATCAGCCAACAGAAATTAAATAGTGTGGTCGCAGTGACGTATCACCTCATTACCATGGGGTTGGGTCAGCACGCTTCATATGGCTAATGAATTGACCGTGCATAATGACTCGGCTGTGTGTAAAACCAATCCAAATGGTTAAGATCTAATAAATGACCTGATTGTAATGTTTAATGTAATTGATGTTTGAAAAGAAGACTGTTTGAATTACCAAACATTATATAGAGGTAATTTAGTCATTAAAATATCTTACACACAAATCATACATAGAGGCCTTATAATATTCTCACACTAAAGTAGGCCCTACATCATGTGAGGGCAACATTTTGTTTAATGTATTTTCGTGGATTTCAAAGGACATGAAATTCAGTCGGGGTCGTGGATGATAGGCTTTGGTGTGTGTGCAATGTAAACAACTGGATTAATGGCTCAATGGAATGCATAGATACATTAATGGAATGTGCTATAATATATGAAATATGGCTACCACAGATACACTTCTGTAGCATACATTATGACATTTTCAATTTAAGTTACAAAAAAATCTACTCCGTAGGCCAATTAAAGAAAATGACAGTAAAAAAAAAGAGAGAACAAGCGAATTTTAGGTTGAAAATGCAGCTATATCTTCTTTGAACTTCAAATTCCATCATACGTAGTGTACAACAGTTGTCAACAGCGCATTTATATCCGATTGGCTTATTCCAGTGTGAATCGTGTAAATCGACCAATGGCTAAAGAAAACACTGGATGTGGGTGGGAGCTGAGTGTGAACGTCATCAATTGACAGCTGGCTGCTTCGACATGAATGTGCCTGCCCAGTAGAGAGAGCTGTAGGTAGCTATTTCCTTTCCATTTCATATCACAGGGGCGGTTAAAGGAAAACCCATCCGTCTGAGCACAGTCGTGCCAGCTTGTGCGAACTGAACCCACACACCTGGCCTGGGCATGGACGAACAGGCAGGGCCCGGCGTGTTCTTTAACAACAACAACAACTCGGGTTTGCCAGGCGCTGGCAAAGGACCGCAGCTGCCGGGCGACGTCGGTGGCGGAGAGGCGGCCAGGGCTCATTACAACATTCCGGGGATATTGCACTTTCTGCAACACGAATGGGCCCGCTTCGAGGTGGATAGAGCGCAATGGGAGGTGGAGCGAGCCGAATTGCAGGTAAACCACGTCAAAATGCCCTGCTTATTTTTGGTTGGGGGTTTACGGTGTTGAGTCCGCCCTAGGAAGATTGAAATTTGTGTCAGGAAGCTTACTCGCGCGCTACGGTCTTTGTGGCGAGAACTGCTCGAGCTACGTTGCTACTAGTGTAGTCTTGGTCGGTTGACGTTAGGCACTATAGCCAACCTCGGTCCTGGGAAACCCTGTGCTAAGTCGGTTGAATAATATAAAATGATTCTGATGAACAGTGAAGTTGATTCATGCACTCAATAGGCATGAGTCTTTATTGTGCCTTATGACTTATATCAGGTAAGGCTGTTAGCATAATGTGATGTGCAGGCCTTGTTTGAGTTGTAGCTCGCAGTGTAATATTAAATATAAACGCAACAATTTCAAATAATTTACTGATTTACGGTTAATAAAAGGAAATCAGTCAATTGAAATAAATTCATTAGGCACTAATCTTTGGATTTCACATGACTGGTAATACAGATATGCATATGTCGGTCACAGATACCTTAAAAACAAAAAGGTAGGGGCGTGGATCAGAACCAGTCAGTAAGTGGCATGACCACCATTTTCCTCATGCAGTGTGACATCTCCTTCGCATAGAGTTGATCAGGCTGTTGATTGGCGGGAACTGGAACATACGGTCGTAGACGTCGATCCAGAGCATCCCACACATGCTCAATGGTTGACGTTTCTGGTGAGTGTGCAGGCCATGGAAGAACAGGGACATTTTATAGCTTCCAGGAATTGTGTACAGATCCTTTCGACATGGTCGTGCATTATCATGCTAAAACATGAGGTGATGGAGACGGATAAATGGCATGACATTGGGCCTCAGGATCTTGTCACGGTATCTCTGTGCATTCCAATTGCCATTGATAAAATGCAGTTTGTCAGTAGCTTATGCCTGCCCATACCATAACCCCACCGCCACCATAGGACACTGTTCACAATGTTGACATCACCAAACCACTCGCCATCACGTGGTCTACGGTTGTGAGGACTGCCAAATTCTCTGAAATGACATTGGAGGTGGCTTATGGTAAATAAATTAACATTCAATTATCTGGCAACAGCTCTGGTGGACATTTCTGCAGTCAGCATGTCAATTGCATGCTCCCTCAACTTGAGACATCTGTGGCATTGTGTTGTGACAACTGCACATTTTAGAGTGGCCTTTTATTGTCCCCAGCACAAGGTGCACCTGTTTAATGATCATGCTGTTTAATCAGCTTCTTGATATGCCACACCTGTCAGGTAGATGGATTATATTGGCAAATGAGAAATGCTCACTAACAGGGAGGTAAACAATTTTGTGCACATTTTGAGAGAACATTTCTGGGATCTTTTATTTCAGCTCATGAAACATGGGACCAACACTTTTCGTGTTGTGTTTATATTTTTGTTCAGTGCACCTCCGAACATTGCTAACCAAGGCTAGTGCCAAGCTACGTGCTAGCCTACGCAGCCAATCGTGCGTGGGCGCTAGATCTGCACAATTGTCTAGGCTTGATGTGCATTCCCGATAATACACTTGTGTCCACTGTAGACCGGCTCGTACGTAAGGCATCCTCTATTCAGGCCGCGAAGGCATAACTTTCCTATTTAACTAGCTTAAATGTAAAGAAGGTGGGGGGAAAATATGCATACTTTATTTATGAAACACAGTTTTCCACCAACATTTTTGAATTTTATGACAATTTAGGATGTTGTGCACCGTGTTTAGCCAAGGGTGTGCAACATCCAAAATTGTCTAAAAATGGTGGTGGTAAATTTTTCATAAAGAAAGTATGCTTATTTTCCAGTTTTATTCTACTTTCTCGCCATTAAAGCTAGATGATAGTGCATTGGCGCTAGATCTGCACAATCGGCTGCCTAGGCTAGCTAATTGCGCTTTCCAGAAATGACTCAAGCTTTCTCTGCTGCTCTTATGTATTACATAATTTACAGCACAATTTATGGCTTTTATGACGGTGCATTCATACATTTCAATTTTAAAGGGCAATGCTTCATCAGATTCTAAATTGTGTAACTGTACGTGGCATTTGTGCATCATTTACTTTGACAATGTTCTGCCTCAATCTAAGCAGGCTTTAATTTCTTTCCTATTGTGCCTTAATGAAAAAGAGCGAATAGGCCATAGATGTCTAAGTTGTATTATCGGTATTGCAGATATCCTCCTGATTCCGGAGTAGGTTTTTAAAATTTTCCTTTCCCATTTACTTCAAGTGCTTATCAGTAGTAGAGGGAGCTCATTGGCAAGCGACAAATGTGTGTCAGAACTCCTCCACTGGCATTGAGCAGAAACCAATTTCCTATCTTAATGCATTTGTTCTGCTACCATGCCATTATATAGTGTAGTAGCAACCCTGCATTCCATTAGTCTTAGCTGAGCAAATGTAAAAATCTAATAGACAGGATATACAGTGCCTTTGGAAGGTATTCACACCCCTTGGCCTTTTCTGCATGTTGTTACAGCCTGAATTTAAAGTGGAATTTTGTTTTCAGACATTTTCACAAAAATGTCATTAATAAAAAATGAAACTCGGAATTGTCTTGAGTCAATAAGTATTCAGCCCCTTTGTTATGGCAAGCCTAAATGCGTTCAGGTCAAAAGAAATGTGCTTAACAAGTACCCTAATAAGTTGCATGGACTCACTCTGTGCAATAATATACTGACCAAAAATGTAAATGTAACATGCAACCTTTACAAAGATTTTGCTGAGTTACAGCTCAGACAAGGAAATCAGTCATTTGAAATAAATTCATTAGTCCCTAATCTATGGATTTTACATGACTGGGTGGGCCTGGGAGGGCATAGGCCCACCCACTGGCTAAGCCTGGCTCCCCAATTAGAATGAGTTTTTCCCCACAGAAGGGCTTTATTACACAGACTTCAGACAGACTTCTCAGCACCAAATGCTCACTAACAGTAATGTAAACAAATGTGTGCACAACATTTGAGAGAAATGCTTTTAGTTCATATGGAACGTTTCTGGGATCTTTTTTTTCCGCTCATGAAACATGGGACCAGCACTTTACATGTTTTTGTTCAGTGTAGTTCTTAACACTTATTTGAATGATTATCCAATCTCTGGTTTTACCCAACACATACAGATAATTGTAAGGTCCCTCAGTTGAGTAGTGAATTTCAAGCACAGATTCAACCACAAAGACCAGGGAGCTTTTCCAATGCCTCGCAAAGAAGGGCACCTATTGGTAGATCAGTAACAAAAAAAGCAGACACTGAATATCTCTTTCAGCATGGTGAAGATATAAATTTGGATGGTGTCTCAATACACCCAGTCACTACAAAGATACAGGTGTACTTCCGGTTGCTGGAACCACTTGGATTTCACCATGAGGCCAATGGTGACTTTAAAACAGTTACAGAGTTTAATGGATGTGATAGGAGAAAACTGAGAATGGCTCAACAACATTGTAGTTACTGCACAATACTAACCTAAATGACAAAGTGAAAAGAAGGAAGTCGGTACAGAATAAAAAATATTCCAAAATGTGTCCTTTTTGCAATAAAGCACTAAAGTAATACTGCAACAAATGTGGCAAAGAAACACTTTTTATTCCTGAATACAAAGCTGAGTACCACTCGGTCATATTTTCAAGCATGGTGTTAGCTGCATCATGTTATGGATATACTTATCATCTGAAGGACTAGGGTGTTTATTTGGATAAAAAGAAACCCAATAGAGCTAAGCACAACATCCTAGAGGGAAACCTGGTTCAGACTGCTTTCCTACAGACACTGGGTGACAAATTCACCTTTCAGCAGGATAATAACCTAAAACACAAGGCCAAATCTACACAGGAGTTGCTTACAAAGATGATATTGAATGTTCTTGAGTGGCCTAGTTACAGTTTTGATTTAAATCATCTTGTAAATCTATGGCAAGTCTTGGTCAACAACCAATGACAGAGCAAGAGTTGACAAAAGAATAATTGGCAAATATTGTAAAATCCAGGTGTGCAAAGCTCATAGACTCAAAAAGACTCCACTGTAATCACTGCCAAAAGTGATTCTACCATGTATTGACACAGTGGGGGAGCGGAGGAGGAGGGTTGAATACTTATCTAATCAAGATATATTAGTGTTCTATTTTTTTATTGGTCTTTAAAGATAAAAAAAAAAAGTTCTTTCTCATTGACAGAGTATTTTGTGTAGACCGTAAATGTTTTATTTTTTGTAATAAAAAAAGACAATGAAATTAGTCCCAATTTGTAACACAACTAAATATGGAAAAAGTTAAGGGGTGTGACGAAAGCGTTTTGCTTCTAGAAACTACTGGAGAAGAATTTAATTGGACAGAGCAGATGGAGATGTTTCTGAACCTTCGTTAGGGCCCTACTCAACAAGCTGACCTGGAAGTGCCAGTGTTAAAACGTGGGCGGGGAATGCCCACCACAGAGCGCTGGACACCGGTGGTCACCCAACTCTCTGTTTCCATGTCCTTGTGCTGGAGTGTTGTGACACACCAACATTGTTGTATTATTCTGTAAGTAAATCCTAGACACAATATATATAGTATGATATGTTACGTTTGGTTTGTATTATTTCGTTGATGTGAATCACCCATTTCGTATGAAACTACATGACCAAAAGTATATGTAAACACCGTTTGCAGAACATCTCATTCCAAAATTATGGGCATTACTATGGAGTTAATCCCCCCCCGCTCCTATAACAGCCACTCTTCTGGGAAGGCTTTCCACTAGATGTTGGAACATTGCTGCGAGTACTTGCTTCCATTCAGCCACAAGAGCATTAGTGAGGTCAGGCACTGGTGTTAGGAGATTAGGCCTGACTCACAGTAGGAGTTCCAATTCATCCCGAAGGTGTTCGATGGGGTTGAGGTCAGGGCTCTGTGCAGGCTAGTCAAATTATTCCACACCAATCTAGACAACCCAATTCTGTATGGACCTCAAGTTGTGCATGGCGGCATTGTCATGTTGAAACAGGAAAGGCTGTTCCCCAAACTGTTGCCACAAAGTTGGAAGCACAGAACAGACTAGAACGTCATTGTATGCTGTATCATTAAGATTTCCCTTCACTAAAACTAAGATGCCTAGCCACAACCATGAAAAACAGCCCCAGACCATTATTCCTCCTCCACCAAACTTTACAGTTGGCACTATTCATTGGGGCAGGTAGCATTCTCCTGGCGTCCGCCAAAACCAGACTCGTCGTCAGTGTGCCAGGTGGTGAAGCGTGATTCATCACTCCAGAGAACACGTTTCCACTGCTCCAGAGTCCAATGGTGGCGAGCTTTACACCACTCCACCAAACGCTTGACATTGTGCATGGTGATCTCAGGCTTGTGTGCGGCTGCTCGGTCATGGAAACAAAGTTATTGTGCTGACTTTGCTTCCAGAGGCAGTTTGGAACTCCGTAGTGGGTGTTGTAACCTAGAACAGACCATTTTTACGCGCTTCAGCAATCGGTGGTCCCGTTCTGTGAGCTTGTGTGGCCTACCACTTCGGCTGAGCCGATGTTGCTCCTAGATGTTTCCACTTCACAATAACAGCATTTACAGTTGACCGGGGCAGCTCTAGCAGGGCAGAAATTTGACTAAATTACTTATTGGAAAGGTGCCATCCTATGACGGTGCCATTTTGAAAGTCACTGAGCTCTTCAGTAAGGCCATTCTACTGCTAATGTTTGTCTGTGGAGATTGCATGGCAGTGTGCTTGATTTTATATACCTGTCAGCAACGGGTGTTGCTGAAATAGCCAAAGTCACTAATTTGAAGGGGTGTCCACATACTTTTTCTTGCCACTGTGTGTATATCTATATATATATATATCACACACACAAAAGTATGTGAACCCTTTGGAATTACATAGATTTCTGCATAAATTGGTCATCAAATTTGATCTGATCTTCATCTCAGTCACAACAATAGAAAAACATAGTGTGCTTAAACTAATAACTCACAAATTATTGTATTTTTATTTTCTATATTGAATACATCATTTAAACATTCACAATGTAGGTTGGAAAAAGTGTGTGAACCCCTAGGCTAATGACTTCGCCAAAAGCTAATTGGAGTCAGCTAACCTGGATTCCAATCAATGAGACGAGAGTGGAGATGTTGGTTAGAGCTGCCTTGCCCTATAAAAAAACACTCACAAAATTAGAGTTTGCTATTCACAAGAAGCATTGCCTGATGTGAACCATGCCTTGAACAAAAGAGATCTCAGAAGACATAAGATTAAGAATAGTTTACTTGCATAAAGCTGGAAAGGGTTACGAAAGTATCTCTAAAAGCTTTGATGTTCATCAGTCCATGGTAAATCAAATCAAATGTATTTATATAGCCCTTCTTACATCAGCTGATATATCAAAGTGCTGTACAGAAACTCAGCCTAAAACCCCAAACAGCAAGCAATGCAGGTGTAGAAGCACGGTGGCTAGGAAAAACTCCCTAGAAAGGTCAAAACCTAGACAGGAACCAGGCTATGAGGGGTGGCCAGTCCTCTTCTGGCTGTGCCGGGTGGAGATTATAACAGAGCGTGGCCAAGATGTTCAAATGTTCATAAATGACCAGCATGGTCAAATAATAATAATCAAATTAGTTGCAACAAGTTGCAACAAGTCAGCACCTCAGGAGTAAATGTCAGTTGGCTTTTTATAACCATTGAGAGTATCTCTACCGCTCCTGCTGTCTCTATAGAGAGTTGGAAACAGCAGGTCTGGGACAGGTAGCACGTCCGGTGAACAGGTCAGGGTTCCATAGCCGCAGGCAGAACAGTTGAAACTGGAGCAGCAGCATGGCCAGGTGGACGGGGGACAGCAAGGAGTCGTCATGCCAGGTAGTCCTGAGGCATGGTCCTAGGGCTCAGGTCCTCCGAAAGAGAGAATTAGAGAGAGCATACTTAAATTCACACAGGACACCGGATAAGACCGGAGAAATACTCCAGATATAACAGACTGACCCTAGCCCCTCGACACAAAAATACTGCAGCATAAATACTGGAGGCTGAGACAGGAGGGGTCAGGAGACACTGTGGCCACATCCGATGATACCCCCGGACAGGGCCAAACGGGCAGGATAGGGATATCTTCAACCATCAACTTACCATCTTGAGACAAGGCCGAGTATAGCCCACGAAAGAAGCCACTGCGGTCCAAAAAAACCATTGCTTGCACGTCTGAAGTTTTGCCAATGTGCACCTGGATGTTTTGCAGGAGAATGTAAGGCTATATGTCCGCCAATTGAAGCTCAACAGAAGTTGGGTGATGCAACAGGACAACGACTCAAAACACAGAAGTAAATCAACAACAGAATGGCTTCAACAGAAGAAAATACGCCTTCTGGAGTTGCCAAGTCAGAGTCCTGACCTCAACCCGATTTGAGATGTTGTGGCATGACCTCGAGAGCAGTTCACACCAGACATCCCAAGAATATTGCTGAACTGAAACAGTTCCGCAACTACAGAAAACATTGAGTTTATTGCTGCAAAGGAGGATCAACCAGTTATTACATCCAAGGGTTCACATACTTTTCCCATCCTGCACTGTGAATGTTTACACAGTGTGTGTTCAATAAAGACATGAAAATGTATAATTGTTTGTGTGTTATTAGTTTAAGCAGACTGTGCTTGTCTATTGTTGTAAGCTAGATGGAGTAAGATAATTTTAGGACCAATTTATGCAGAAATCCTGGTATATTTCCTAATGGTTCTTATATTTTTTCTTGCCACTGTGTGTGTGTTTATCTCTGTCCTGGGTCCTATTCGAAATGGTTGCCTTTGTCGGAGTTGGACAATAATATCCGACGATCACCGACAGGCACTGGCCTAGCGTTTTGACCCCGAAGTACTGCTGTTGCACAACACTGGGAATCCATGACATCACATTGAGTGTGTGTGTGTGTGTGTGTGTGTGTGTGTATGAGTGGGTTAAAGAATCACTATGAGCTTCTCTCTGTCTCTGCTCCTCCTTTGCCCCAGAGGATGTCTGGCATCATCACCACTGTTCCTTCCCTATTCCCCACACTATAAAGACGTTGCAGAGAAGGTGAAGACGGGAGTTGGTGCAGAAAGAAACAACCAATGGGAGAAAGAACCGATCAATGCTCACCAGCTCCTGTTGGGAGATCACTGGGTTTTTTTCTCTTTAAATATTTTTTCTTCTTCTACATAACCCACACTTAATGTAAGTGCTGGGTCTCTGAGGACGACAATACATCGGCCTGTTTAACCTATTTCTTTGACTTTGAGTGCACTAAGCAGCCCCCCCCAATCTGAGATGCCTCAGCATTTGGTATTCAACTCCCTCAGATATAGTCCTTTTCCTCATTCAGAGACGTTTGTTGCCGAGTGTGAGGCCCAGAGGCTGCCTGCGTTGTTGGGATCTTTCGGATGTCACAGCTTGTCGTCTTCCGCATGATCTTCTACGACCCATAACAACCAGTTTGAGTTTGTTTTTAAGTGACTCATGCCACAGAGCTGACACTGCGAATGTCGTAGCTCCCTGCCCCATCGTTAAAACAGAGCCCTGTGTTTTTCACAGGAGCAAGCTCCTGACTGCCCAGGCTGATTCTCAGGCAGCTACTACCCAGTGCTGGTGAGGTGTGGGAGGAGAGGGGGTGCCATGCAGTCAGGCATTTCAAACACACAAATTCTTGAAATGCTGCCTCCCCAGCATTTTTTTTTGTGTACGTACTCCACCACACTGACTAGTATACTAATCGACGTGTTACGCCTTTTCTGGGTCATCACATTTTGTAATTTCCCCACAAGTGTTTATTCCAATGACTCCCTTCAACCGCCCTGGTACAGTATGTCCATTGAGAATGTGTGAGAAAGTCCTCTCTGGAGGAGAGTGTGCGTCTCCAATGGCACTCATTCACTATTTAGTGCACTACTTTTGACCAGATACCTATGGGTGCCGGTCAAAAGAATTGCACTTTAAAGGGAATCGGGTGCCATCTGGGATGTAGCCAGAGAGTGTTCTCTCAGGCAGTTGGGTTTACAGTAGCCCAGCACCTCCAGCCTATGAGTAATGATGTCTGGTATTCTAACGAGAGGCCCACCTGCTAGCACTATGAACACCATCGGTGTGTTTTACAGGTGTTTATATTGGAAGGGTCTGTCTGGCACCGTGAACAACTGCAGTATTCATACTTGTTTTGCTGTGTTATTTCTTTGCATTTTATTCCATAATGCATTGGCCTTCAGATGATTTAAAGATTGCACTTCATGTGTTGTTTCACAACATGAATAATTTTTTACTTTTTTTTACTTGGACATTCAGTTTTATACTATACACAACACAGTGCCAAAGCCAATGCTGGACCTCCCTCGGTGCATATCGAGCCATTCAAAATGGTAAGAGGTCACAGGACAATAGTTTGCAGAGTTGGTTGATGCCACCTTTTCTATCTCAATTATAATTGTGCATAATGTACCTTTTTTTCTTTTTCCAAATAACACCTTCTACTTCATGATTTGCAGACCACCGTGCTTTCAGTGTGTTTGCTGTCATATCATGCCACTTTACTTTGCATAACTTATGTAAATAGTGATGGGCTATGGGGGGAATAAGGCCTGCAGGCTACTATTAAAGTATCACTGCTTTGGCGTGTAATTCCAATGCCCCTTTATCGTTGAAGTATTATTTTTTTCAGACTTTCATCTCACTAACTAAATGATTTCGTCAAGAGACCGCTGTGCAAATAGCCATTGCTGTGTGTAGACATAGTATGCCTAGGATTATGCATAACTGACTGCATGTCAAGGCAAAATTGGGACCTTGCTGTCGTAGCACACACTTCAAATTCCAGAATGCTGGTTTTACAGCTTTCCATCCATTATCCCATGTAATGAGGTAGTATATTATAAGACCAGACTATTATCTTTCTGCTGTCTGAGGTATGTTTATCTGCTCAGACTTTGCACATTTACCACCATGTTATGATGACACGACACGGTGTACTCGCCACACATTCAGGAGATCAATTGACACCCAGGCAGCAATTTGTCCACTCTGGGGAGAAGGTGTGGAGACTGGGACTAGTGCATCTATAAGCAGTCTCTTGACCTCTGGATCGGTGGCGGAGGGGGTGAATTGAGACAGAGCGCCCCAGAGGCTGACGGCCTACTCCAGTGGAACTCATCTAGCAGCTCCAGAAATACTTTTGGCCCCGCCACAACATGTCAGGTGTAAATATATCTCATAAACCAATTAGAATTTGGAAATATATTCTCCTGCAATTTGTGTAGTAAAAGTGTGACAGTACGAAGGGTACCTCACCTCAAAGCATGAGAGAATAGAAATAATCCAAATTAGCTAGGTTTCCATCCAATTGGCGACAGATTTTCATGTGAATATGATCTGCATCAAACAAATATGCGATGGTTTTGTTACAAAAACAAATTTGATAAATAGCAAACTTGCCCAAAATGGTTTTGATGCATGCTCTCTAGACCAGTGGTTACCAAGCTGTACTTCATGTGGTCTGCAAATTTAGTTTTTTCTTTCTTAGAAACATTATAACAGTTGGGAATATTAATGGTATTAAAAGCAATTTTACATTACTTTTCACAATGCAAATTGTTTATTAATAGGCCTTTTTTAA
Source organism: Oncorhynchus tshawytscha (assembly GCF_018296145.1). Lineage (NCBI taxonomy): Eukaryota > Metazoa > Chordata > Actinopteri > Salmoniformes > Salmonidae > Oncorhynchus > Oncorhynchus tshawytscha. The sequence continues at coordinate 5,977,736 of NC_056460.1, read as the reverse complement.
TTTGTTACATTCACTGCTATAATTGGCAAATCTTGACCGGCAAGATATTTTGTTTTAAAATGTGACTCTGCGAATGGTGGTCCTCGAGCTTTGAACAATGATTTGGTGGTCCCTGGAACGGTAAAAGGTTGGGAAGCACTGCTCTAGACAACAGTTCACTGGTAAAGTGGACAAGGTATGTTGTATGATGAGACATGGATAAGATATTTATTTTATAGTAGTCAGCCAAGCACCGATCATCGTGTCATCAGCCAACAAATAATACCCTGGATATCTTTGAAATTTGCATTAATCATCACCATGCACGGAACCACCATGTGAAGTTCATCACAATGATCCAAGATGGCGTAGCAGTGCAGACGTGTTTTGTCGTTGTCCATTGTAAATCCAGTGTAAAAATACAATAATAATTAATATTAACATCTTATTTTTCAATCTCTTTTTCCATTTAAAAAAATTAAATTTACCTTCCAGCAACCCGCCTTTACCCAATGTGATACGGATCTGCAATTTTTTTGACCTTATAGCTAGAATTTCCATCAGATGCTAATTAGCTACTAGCTATTCAGTCATTGTTAGCCACTGCTAGCGGCCTTTAGTAGCCTTAAGCCATACACTCATCCTACTTGTCCAAGCCTCCCCAGATTCTCCTTCACCCAAATCCAGATAGCAGATGTTCTGAAAGAGCTGAAAAACCTGGACCCATACAAATCAGCCAGGCTAGACAATCTTGACCCTCTCTTCCTAAAATTATCTGCTGCCATTGTTGCAATCCCCATTAGTCTGTTCAACCCTAAAGATTAGAAAGCTGCCCCGGTCAGCCCCCTCTTCAAAGGGGGTGACACTCGATACCCAAACTGTTATAGACCTATATCCATCCTGCCCTGCCTTTCTAAAGTCTTCGAAAGCCAAGTTAACAAACAGATCACTGACCATTTCGAATCCCACTGTACCTTCTCCGCTGTGTAATCCAGTTTCCGAGCTGGTCATTGGTGCACCTCAGCCACGCTCAAGGTACTAAACGATATCATAACTGTCATTGATACAAGCCAGTACTGTGCAGCCGTCTTCATCAACCTGGCCAAGGCTTTCGATTCTGTCAATCATCGTATTCTTCTCGGCACAGTCAACAGCCTTGGTTTCTCAAATGACTGGCTCGTCTGGTTCACCAAATACTTCGCAGACAGAGTTCAGTGTGTCAAATCGGAGGGCCTGTTGTCCGGACTTCTGGCAGGCAACTTTGTCACGGAAATCAGAAAAGCAATCAAATTAAATTGTTTACCTTTGATGAGCTTTGGATGTTTTCACTCCGTAGACTCCCAGTTAGATAGCCAATGTTCCTTTTTTCCCAAAATATTATTTTTGTAGGCGAAATAGCTCCGCTTGTTCTTCACTTGGCCGAGAAATCGCCCGGAAATTGCAGTCACGAAAATGCAGAAAAATATTCCAAATTAACTCCATAATATCGACAGAAACATGGCAAACGTATATAATCAATCCTCAAATATCTATACGATAATATATCAACCGGGACTGGTGACTTCTTAGTAGGATAGAGAGAAACAATGGCCGCATTTGTCCTTTACGCACCAAACACTCAGAGCTTCAGCTGACCACTGACGCAATGTTGACGTTCAAGCTCATTTTTCAAAATAAAAGCCTAAAACTATGTATTGTGACACTAGACACATTAGGGAAGCCATAGAAAAGGTAATCTGGTTGATAGCCCATTCACTGCTCAATAGGGACGCATAGGAACGCAGAGCCTTCTAAATAAGAGTCCCTTCCTGTTTGGATTTTTCTCAGGCTTTTGCCTGCAACATCAGTTCTGTTATACTCACAGACAATATTTTTACAGTTTTGGAAACTTTAGTGTTTTCTATCCTAAGCTGTCAATTATATGCATATTCTAGCATCTTGTCCTGACAAAATATCCCGTTTACTACGGGAACGTTATTTTTCCAAAAATGAAAATACTGCCCCCTAGTCACAAAAGGTTAAATGCCAGTAAAACCAAATGCATACTCTTCAACCGATCGCTGCCTGTCCGACTAGCATCACTGCTCTGGACGGTTCTGACTTAGAATATCTGAACTACAAATACCTAGGTATCTGGTTAGATTGTGAACTCTCCTTCCAGACTCATATTAAGCCTCTCCAATCCAAAATTCAATTTAGTATCGGCTTCCTGTTTTGCAACAAAGCCTCCTTCACTCACGCTGCCAAACATACCCTCGTAAAATTGACTATCCTACCGATCCTAGACTTCGGCGATGTCAATTTTCAAAATAGCCTCCAACACTACTCAGCAAATTGGATGCAGTCTATCACAGTGTCATCCGTTTTGCCACCAAAGCCCCATATACCACCCACCACTGCGACCTGTATTCTCTCGTCGGCTGGTCCTCGCTACATATTCGTCGCCAGACCCACTGGCTCCAGGTGATATGTCTTTGCTAGGTAAAGCTCTGCCTTACCGCAGCTCAATGGTCACCATAACAACATCCATCCAGCACGCGGTCATCCCCAAAGCCAACACCTCCTTTGGCCACCTTTCCTTCCAGTTCTCTGCTGCCAATGACTGGAACGAGTTGCAGAAATCGCTGAAGTTGGAGACTTATATCTCCCTCACTAACTTTAAGCATCAGCTATCAGAGGAGCTTGCCGATCGCTGCAGCTCTACACAGCCCATCTGTAAATAGCCCATCCAATTTCCTACCTCATCCCCATATTGTTTTTATGTACTTTTTTTTGTTGCTCTTTTGCACACCAGTATTTCTACTTGCACATCTATCACTCCAGTGTTATTTTGTAATTACTTTGCTACTCTTGGCCTATTTATTGCCTTACCTCCTTACTCCATTTGTACACATTTTTTTCTATTGTGTTATTGACTGTACTTTTGTTTATCCCATGTGTAATTTTTTTTCTTTCGTCGCACCGCTTTGCTTGATCTTGGCCAGGTCGCAGTTGTAAATGAGAACTTGTTCCAACTGGCCTACCTGGTTAAATAAAGGTGAAATAATCATATAAAATAAATAACTCCTATTTCGTCTGTGCATAGGAACTTTACCTCTACCAACATGTACATTTTACCTCGACTAACCTGTGCCACCTAACATTGACTCTGTACCCTACCCCCTCTGTATATAGCCTCGCTACTATTATTTATAGTTGCTCTTTAATTATTTATTTTTCTATTTTCCTCTTTTTTCCAATTTTTTTAAACTTAAGTTTATTTTAGTAAATACTTTCTTAACACTTATTTTTCTTAACTGCAGTATTGGGTAAGGGCTTGTAAGTAATGATTTCACTGTAAGGGGGAACAATTCCTTTTGTATTCGGCGCATGTGACATACGATTTGATCTGCCTTATTCATGCTTTTCCATGTCACGACAACACAACCTATGCTCTCGTGGCGCCAAGTTCACCTCGACATGTTTATTATATCAATATTCGCTTCCAACTCAATTGTTGAATCTATTTCACCGGCCAGAAAAGTATCATGTGACATGGGAGAACTTGGGAAGGTTGAAAACCAGGCAGGCTGCAGCGTTCTGGAGTAAATTTATGTGTCAGGTAATTCATCCAAATTAATATGGTTGGATGGAAACCTGGTTAATGTCTAACATTTATTGGCGGATAGGTTTCTAGCGTGCACAGGAGGCTTTCTGAGATGAGTTTCAGTTTGTCTTTAAATGTTTTTTTTGTGTTTTTTTACCAGTAAACCTTTTGTTTAAAAAAATGTAAATCTCTCTTGCTCTTCTTGGAGAGTGGTGGCTATTGTTTTTAACTCTTTCTTTGAAGATATGCCCACACCAAAAAGGCTCTCTTACAGAGTGCCTTGGAATTTGTTTAGCTTTTCTTGATCCACTTGCTGTTCTAATGGAGTATCTCTGACCTAATGTTCTCGCATCACCTTTGTGTCTTCGCTATAGCGGCGGCGCTGAAGTAATGACGATGTCGGGTATAATATTCCTGCAGCAGTGTGATCACGGAAGAGCTCTGCCAGCAGTTAGTGTCACATTCCCATAGATGAGTCTCCCAACATCTCTTGGAGATGGAGGGGGTGCGGGCTTCCTCACGTGTCTGGACAGGTGAGCGAATGTCGCGGGGAATGCACAGCACTCTCTTCATGTGGAAATCACAACAGACTCCACGCGTCATTTCACAATTGCCATTAGCAATACCACCCAGTCTGTGGCAGTAATGCTGCTGGCTGGAGTTTAAGTTTTTGATTTATACCCCATGATGTGTTTAAATAATGTAACTTATATTGTAGTCAATTTAGCAGAGTGACTTAAAGTAGTGAGTGTGTGTGCTTTTTTTGTACCGGTACCCCGTGGGCATCGAACCCATAACCCTGGCGTTGCAAGCGCCTTGCCACACCAACTGAGCCACACAGCATCACTTGTTGGGGGGTAATCTGGGTGGATACGTGGGATAGACACAATACATGCTTCTTAAGTAATGATGCGTCACTCCCATGCTTCTGCATCGGCAACACGGGCCAAAGCAAAGCCCAGGTTTATACCTCTTCCCTTTGACCTCATTCAGAGGCTCCCTTGTTAGGAATGGAATGCACACCTGCTTGTTTTGCCATGTAATGCAAACTACGGAGCCAAATGCACCACACCCTGGTTCACGCCTAAGCACCATAAAGCACTCGACCATTGTTGTCAACAACAGGAGGTACCTGGCAGACATAACACCCTGGAGAGTGGCACTGAGGCATCCACCTTACAATGTGTTCCGGATCAGTGCAAAATTGATTGTGCCTCAAATGTTCACCTTTTTGTGCTGTGAAATGACAACTCAGGGAACCATGAGTGTGTAAGAGTGACTTTGGGTGTGTGCACCAGCAGATGCGAGTCCAGGCATCCCTGTGCGGTGTAAACCTGATGTAGGCCTAATGAATATATACAGATGCAGTATTTATCTTTATCTTACTGTAAACACTGTACTCCTTTTATATTTATCACATAGGAATTACAGGTCACCAGTCCAACTGATTTACCGTGTAAGTATAGTAATGTTTCTGTCCCACAGTTTTTGACCACTATAATCAGTTGATTCTTATAACCTGGATCATGTGATGACACATTAGTGATGGATGCGATTGGACTGGTGACCTGATATCAAGTTTCAGTTAGTACTAACTGATTGCTCAGTAGCAGTGTTGGACAAAATCATGCATACAGGTCCTGGGTGTTTCTGGGGGGCTTGCTGTTGCTTTAAGAAAGGGCCTTGGGAATAATGGGGGGTGTTTAGAAAATACCACCACTGCAGTCCATAGCAAGGACAACTGACACGGTAGAAGAAAAGAATGTGGATGCAAGAGAGCGACTAAAATAAACTTTAGTCGTCAGTTCTTACTAGTCGGGCACTGTTAACTTCTTCTTTCTGGCCCTTGTGATGTTATCCACGGGTTGCAACTCATGGCAGTTGTCATCTGGTCCTCAAGCATGTGGACCAGATGATGACAGGCTGAGAGCGAGGCGTAGAGGGAGACGAGGGAGGAGGGTGAGATGTCGGCAGGCTCGCACCACAGAGCGAGATGGAAGAGAGGGCCCTGTGGCGTTCTCTAGAGAGAAACTACTTCCTTCCTGCTCCCTTCTTCGTGCCCCTCAGGGGAAACCAAAAACCAGACGAGATTATGAATCCTGTAATTCACATTTTGATGTAAGCAAGAGGAATAAAAACAAATACCCGTGGCTTTCTTAGTCTCCAAAAATATCTCCTCAGTTTGTCAAAGCCCCCGGTTGGTCCTTCTCCTTTGGAATTGTTTTGATCGATTTTGTTTGTCTTTTTTTAAAGTGTCTACTGGTTTTATAAAGAAAAGATTTATATAATTTCATAATTTCTAGAGACGGTTATGAAATGTAAAATGGATGTGTGTGTATTGAATTAACCATACACTTAACTCAAAAAGGAAACATTTGTTTAAGTAATTACACAGGCGTATGCATGCTCTGTTCTCCATGTCGGTTGCCAGATTAAAAGGAATCTGGGCAGACAACCTGTTTGTGCCTCAGAGAGACCACATACTCTTATGGTCCTCACTCCCCACACACAGTGTGTGTGCGCTGCCATCAATTCAGACAGAGCCAGGGGACTGCTCCAGCCGTTTCGGTAATAAGGTTCAGCACTGGAGAGAGACCCTGCCGACGTCAATCTCGCCAGTATGTTTTTACTAAAGTGTTGAACACCAGTATCCAGGATACCGCTTTGGCAAAACCTGTTGGCCTGCTGTTAGCTGTCATGTTGTTTCTTGTTTCGTATTGGGAAAGTCTGTGCTCTCAACTTTTCTAGCAGGCTACCTATAAAGGGATTTTCACACTACTGAGCCAAACTGCACTGTGCTTACCTGGTTACGTATCCAGCATAGCTGCTGTAACCGTGCTTAAAAGCACAATGTTAACCCGACCTAGAAAGTCTTATTTGAACAGTGAGAGACAGAATAGCAACAACAAAAAATCCAGAAAAACGCATGTCAAAAATGTTATAAATTGATTTGCATATTTTAATGAGGGAAATAAGTATTTGAACCCTCTGCAAAACATGACTTAGTACTTGTTGGCAATCACAGAGGTCAGACGTTTCTTGTAGTTGGCCACCAGGTTTGCACACATCTCAGGAGGGATTTTGTCCCACTCCCCTGCAGATCTTCTCCAAGTCATGAAGGTTTCGAGGCTGACGTTTGGCAACTTGAACCTTCAGCTCCCTCCACAGATTTTCAATGGGATTAAGGTCTGGAGACTGGCTAGGCCACTCCAGGACCTTAACTTCTTGATGCACCCATCCCTTTAGCGGGATCATTTTCGTCAACCACCGCTGAATTGCAGAGTGCCAAATTCAAATTAAATTACTAAAAATATAAAATTTTCATGAAATCACAAGTGCAGTATAGCAAAACACAAAGCTTTTCGGCGAAAGCATATCAAGCGTTTATGTAAGCACATCTCTCTCAGTAGACAAAATATTACAAACAGCTAGTAGCCAAGTAGATTGGTCACGAAAGTCAGAAAAGCAATAAATTAAATCGCTTACCTTTTGATCTTCGGAAGTTTGTACTCACAAGACTCCCAGTTACACAATAAATGTTCCTTTTGTTCCATAAAGATAATTTTTATATCCAAAATACCTCCATTTGTTTGGCCCGTTTATGTTGAGAAATCCACAGACTCAAGCGGTCACGACATCGCAGACGAATATTCCAAATAGTATCCGTAATGTTCGTAGAAACATTTCAAATGTTTTTTTATAATCAATCCTCAGGTTGTTTTTACAATATATAATCGATAATATATCAACCGGGAATGTAGCTTCTTCAATAGGAGAGAGAGAGAGAAAATGGCTGCTCCAAGCTGTTGCACATACAAAACACTGCCGGCACCCAGACATGGATCACATTGCGTCATTGTTTCTCGCTCATTTTTCAAAATAAAGGCCTGAAACTATGTCTAAAGACTGTTCACACCATGGGGAAGCCATAGGAAAAGGAATCTGGTTGATATCCCTTTAAATGGAGCGAAGGCAGGCTATGGAACATGGAGCTTTCAAAATAGAGGCCACTTCCTGGTTTGATTTTACTCAGGTTTCGCCTGCAATATCAGTTCTGTTATAACTCAGACAATATTTTGACAGTTTTGGAAACTTTAGTGTTTTCTAACCTAATCTGGCAATTATATGCATATTCTAGATTCTGGGTCTTAGAAATAGGCAGTTTAATTTCGGTACGTTTTTCATCTAAACATCAAAATACTGCCCCCTACACTCGAGGTTACTGTGCTTCTTCTTGAGCCACTCTTTTGTTGCCTTGGCCGTGTGTTGTGGGTCATTGTCATGCTGGAATACCCATCCACGACCAATTTTCAATACCCTGGCTGAGGGAAGGAGGTTCTCACCCAAGATTTGACGGTACATGGACCCTTCCATCGTCCCTTTGATGCGGTGAAGTTGTCCTGTCCCCTTAGCAGAGAAACACCCCCAAAGCATAATGTTTCCACCTCCATGTTTGACAGTGGGAATTGGTTCTTGGGGTCATAGGCAGCATTCCTCCTCCTCCAAACACGGCGAGTTCAGTTGATGCCAAAGAGCTCCATTTTGGTCTCATCACAACACTTTCACCCACCCTCTGAATCATTCAGATGTTCATTGGCAAACTTCAGACGGGCATGTATATGTGCTTTCTTGAGCAGGGGGACCTTGCGGGTGCTGCAGGATTTCAGTCCTTCACGGCGTAGTGTGTTACCAATTGTTTTCTTGGTGACTATGGTCCCACCTGCCTTGCGATCGTTGACAAGATCCTCCCGTGCAGTTCTGGGCTGATTCCTCACCGTTCTCATGATCATTGCAACTCCACGAGGTGAGATCTTGCATGGAGTCCCAGGCCGAGGGAGATTGACAGTTCTTTGGTGTTTCTCCCATTTGTGAATAATCTCACCAACTGTTGTCACCTTCTCACCAGAGCATGCGCAGACCAGCTGGCTGGTGTGTTTACAGATATATTCAATCTCTCCCTATTCCAGTCTGTTGTCCCCACATGATGGCCACCATTGTCTCTGTACCAAAAGTAATTGAACTAAATGACTATCCCCACGTAGCACTCACCTCTGTTATCATGAAGTGCTTTGAGAAACTAGTCAAGGATCATATCACCTCCACCTTACCTGCCACCCTAGACCTACTTCAATTTGCTTACCGCCCCAATAGATCCACAGACGACACAATCGCCTGCACACTGCCCTTTCCCATCTGGACAAGAGGAATATCTATGTAAGAATGCTGTTCATTGCCTACAGCTCAGCATTCAACACCATAGTACTCTCCAAGCTCATCATCAAGCTCGAGACCCTGGGTCTGAAACCCGCCCTGTGCAACTGGGTCCTGGACTTCCTGACGGGTTACCTCCAGGTGGTGAAGGTAGGAAACAACATCTCCACCCTCACTGACCCTCAACACTGGTGCCCCACAACGGTGCGTTCTCAGCCCTCTCCTGTTCTCCCTGTTCACCCATGACTGCGTGGCCAAGCATGCCTCCAACTCATTCATCAAGTTTGCAGACGACACATCAGTAGAGGCTTGAGTACCAACAATGACGAGACATCCTACAGGGAGGCAGTGAGGGCTCTGGGAGTGTGGCACCAGGAAAATAAACTCACTCAACATGAACAAAACTAAGGAGATGATCGTGGACTTCAGGAACCAGCAGAGGGAGCACCCCCCCCTGTCCACATCGATGGGACTGCAGTGGAGAAGGTGGAAAGCTTCAAGTTCCTCGGCGTACACAATCACTGAAATGGTCCACCCACACCTCAGGAGGCTAAAGAAATGTTGGCTTAACACCTAAAACCCTCTCAAACTTTTACAGATACACAATTGAGAGCATCCTGTTGGGCTGTTTCACTTCCCGGTACGGCAACTGCGCCGCCCACAACTGCAAGGCTCTCCAGAGAGTGTCGCAATCTTCCCACCCTCCTGGACACCTACAGCACCCACGTCACAGAAAGGCCAAAAAGATCATCAAGGACATCAACCACCCGAGCCAATGCCTGTTCACCCCGCTATCACCCAGAAGGCGAGGTCAGTACAGGTGTGTCAAAGTTGGGACCGAGAGACTGGAAAAATGTCTTCTATCTCAAGGCCATCAGACTGGTAAACAGCCATCACTAGCACATCAGAGGCGGCTGCCTATAGAATAGATTAGGAATCACTGGCCACTTTTGGAAATGGACCACTAGACACTTTCATGTTTCTGTATCTAGCATTACTCATCTCATATTTATAAACTGCACTCCACACTTCTACGGTATCTTAAGTCACTTACATTTTTTACATATTGCATCACCCATCTCATATGTATATACTGCATTGTATTATATACTACACCACTGACTGTTAAACAGCCATCTTCAGCAAGTCAGAGGCTGCTGCCAATAGACATAGATTAGGAATCACTGTCCACTTTAAGGAAATGAAACACTAGCTGCTTTAATAATGTTTCCATATTTTGCATTAGTCATCTCATATGTATATACTGTACTCTATACTATTCTATGGTATCTTAGTCACTTTAATTGTGGGTAAATATTGCATCACCCATCTCATATGTATGAACTGTATTCTATGCTATGCTGCTCTGATGTATATGTATATATTGTTAATCCATTCCTTACTTATGTGTATTTTGAGTATATGTTGTGAAACTGTTAAAATCAAATCAAATGTATTTGTCACATACACATGGTTAGCAGATGTTAATGCGAGTGTAGTGAAATGCTTGTGCTTCTAATTCCGACAATGCAATAATAACCAACGAGTAATCTAACCTAACAATTCCAAAACTACTACCTCATCCGTTCCTCCCTCCGAATGGAATCTTTCTTTTTATATATATTGTTTCCACAAGTGGAAAGGGATAAAGAATGTGTACATAAAGATATATGAATGAGTGATGGTACAGAACGGCATAGGCAAGATGCAGTAGATGGTATCGAGTACAGTATATACATATGAGAGTAATGTAGGGTATGTAAACATATAAGGTAGCATTGTTTAAAGTGGCTAGTGATATTTTAAATTTCCCATCAATTCCCATTATTAAAGTGGCTGGAGTTGAGTCAGTGTCAGTATGTTGGCAGCAGCCACTCAATGTTAGTGGTGGCTGTTTAACAGTCTGATGGCCTTGAGATAGAAGCTGTTTTTCAGTCTCTCGGTCCCAGCTTTGATGCACCTGTACTGACCTCGCCTTCTGGATGATAGCGGGGTGAACAGGCAGTGGCTCGGGTGGTTGTTGTCCTTGATGGTCTTTATGGCCTTCCTGTGACATCGGGTGGTGGCAGCATTCGCGAATGCTGCCACCGGTTTCTGGTTTGGGAATGTTTTAATCATTGCTATGGGAACGACATGACATCGTCAATGCACTTTCTAATGAACTCGCTCACCGACTCAGCATATTCGTCAATGTTGTTGTTGGAAGCAATGCGGAACATATCCCAGTCCACGTGATGGAAGCAGTCTTGAAGCATGGAATCAGATTGGTTGGACCAGCGTTGAACAGACCTGAGCTTGGGAGCTTCTTGTTTTAGTTTCTGTCTGTATAGGCAGGGAGCAACAAAATGGAGTCGTGGTCAGTTTTTCCGAAAGGAGGGCGGGGGAGGGCCTTATATGCATCGCGGAAGTTAGAATAGCAATGATCCAAGGTTTTACCAGCCTTGGTTGCGCAATCGATATGCTGATACAATTTAGGGAGTCTTGTTTTCAGATTAGCCTTGTTAAAATCCCCAGCTACAGTGAATGCAGCCTCAGGATATGTGGTTTCCAGTTTGCAAAGAGACAAAGTTCGTTCTGGGCCATCGATGTGTCTGCTTGGGGGGAATATATATCGCTGTGATTATAATCGAAGAGAATTCCCTTGGTAGATAATGCCAATGTTAGATATTTCTGCACTGTCAGAGCTAGAAGCACAATTATTTTGCTGCACCCGCAATAAGATCTGCAGAAACACATGTATGTGACCAATACATTTGATTTGAAATGACACATGACTACATTAGTTGGCCACTGCAGACCGACGGATCTACAGGTCACACGGAGTAGTCATTTAGGATGCCAGGTTATTTGTAGATCAGTCAGTCTGCAGTTGCCAAATGCACTTTAACTACCCCCTTTAATCGTGCACTGTTAAGAGTGTGACTCTGTAAGGATCCTTGGCTATTACTCCTCGCCTTGTTTGCTCCAATTGTCGCTGGGTGGCACAGAAATGGCCCGCGGGATGCTCTTATCCAGGTTATTAAACCAAATCAATTGAGACACTGCGCCATGGCTGGTCAATTAGCGTCCACTTCGTTAAGCTGTGATGAAGGACCAGAGAGGAGCATTCAGGATCGCCTTGTACCAGGGTGGTGAAATATAGTAACAGTAAAACCCTGTTCAGGTCCCATATGTATTAAGTGTCTCTGAGTAGGAGTGCTGATTTTAAAATAAATTTGGCCTTTTAGTCCACAAGATTGCATGGATGGGGGCAGCTGATCCTAGATCAGCACTCCCGTTCTGAGGCGCTTGATACATATGGCCCTTGGTATCTTTAAAGCTGTCTGGCTGTTTGTTAGTCATCTAAATACAGCCACTCTGAGTGACCGCTTTGTGTTTGCCTTACAGCACCTCTTATCTGTCAAAGGTGTGTGTGTGTGTCACACACCCTCTCCTGATCCCTAACCTCATTGCTCCCCGCTACTGTATTGTGATATGGAGGGCAATACTAATGTGGCACAGTGTAGCCATGGCGACTTTGGCCGGGCCTTCTATGTATATTCTCACCAAGGCCCACGTTCTGTCAGTCATGTTGTCACGTTCCGTATTCTGCAAAGATCTTTCGTCGTTGAAATGGATCATTGTTTTGAATTGAGCTATAGCTTGACAACTCCATAGTCATTATGTAGTATTATATTACTTCCAGATTAATTTAGCCTCTTACTGAAACCAAGGGTTCCATTATACTAAGGATATATATATATATATATATATCAGTCAACATAATGTTGGTGTCTTTGCTTGAACTAAGCAGCTCTGAAACCTTAAGGATGAAATACATTTTGTGGCTTGTGTACTGGAATCGTGAACGGTGTATGGGCCCGTGTACATAAATGTGGCACAAGTTAAACGCAACAGTTTCCTTGGCCACCTGTTTGACTGACACTAGAGAAGCTTTTTGGACTTCGCAATACCTCACCATTGATTGGCTGATGTTTTTGGCGGCATAATCGGCCTGCTTCCACAAACGCCGCCACTTTTATTTTATTTCAACACACCCTGTGCAAGACTTCACTGTAGAGCTAACCCCGGCTGGCTGTCTATGATCAGCTAACCACTCTAACCACAGCTTTCATCTTCTCGTTCTTACTCACTTAACCACCTCGTAATGGTTGCTGGATAGCTCAATGCCCACACTGTTGCCCCGTAATCCTTGGGAGTTGATTTTAGTCAGCCGCCGCGAATCAAAGGTACAGCGGGCACTTTGTGCCTATGTGACCCGCTATGAAACGCTGGTTAAGCTTGCACGCATGCCATCCACAGCCACTTCCTGTCTTAGCATAGTGAGTTAGCATAGCAATGTTGCTTTCAATCTGTGAGTCCTGGCTGCTCTCTCAGGCAGAAAGACCACAGTGAGTTTTTGGTGCCTCAATCCAAGGTCAGCAGTAGCAGTGTGTAATCTCAATTTTGGCTAGGGATAGCCTAGTGTATGAATGTATTATGGAGTCTGGAATCAGAATTTAGCAATTGCTTTGATTCTTCTGCCATGAGCTGCAGAGGTTACTGAACATAGAATAAAATTTAGTGGCAGTCAATACAAGGTAGTCCTTCAACACTTAATTTTGGGTGTTGTCGTTCTGTGTTAAGGTAACGGAAGAATAATTATCCGACAGTGTGTTGATTTCCTCCTTTTACTGCTGCACCATATGTTGTAACACCTTACATTCTTTGTAGGAGACTAAATCATAGTCTTTCTTCAAACTCTGTCTGCTCTATTGTAGTTAATGAATGTACTTAACAACATTGACTTATTTTGGAAATGCCAAAGACACCAATTTGAAGGCATAGCTCTTAAAAGCCCTACAGGATAGGCTAGATCAGCTACCTATATTAGGTGTGTGATTTTGTTTTTGTGCGTTTCAGGCATACACTCCACTGAGCTTCTCGAGCATCAAGGAGAAAAACGGAACGTACTGTTTTAACAAGCATTCAGTTCCTTACGTCAGCATAGCAGCTCCTTTTCCCAAGGGCCTTGTTGTTTTCGCTCATCGAAAAGGGGAGTATTTGAATACACGTGTTTTGCAAGTGCGGCCAGGCCCAATTTAATGCTAATATGGCGGTGCCTGCTAAGCTGAGCGAACTAGCCAGGGAGCGGGGGCTTTAGTCCGCAAACATCATGGTTCCCCCCCGGCAGCTTAGTTGGACTGCGACGATCAGAAATGAAAGACCCTGACTTACATGTAATTGGGGCTACATCAACCCCCAGCCCACCTCGACCCCCTTGACATTGCCTCCATGCTCCATCCACAGCTTAGTGGAGCAGCGAGTGTTTACAATTACAGACCTTCCCTGCTTTCCAAATTCTCTAGTAACTGTATACTCGTACACTCCTCCCCATGCATTTAAAAGCATTGGGTTGGCATCAGCATGGGCTAGAGGGAGTTTACACTGTATTTCTTCCACCTTTTTTAAATCTATGAAGGGAAGGAAGCATGTGCACACTTGGGCAGAAGCGTAGAGGATTGGGACGCAATCGACTTGTATGTAATGGGGTTACACACTTTCTACACTCATGATTATTGGTTCCCACTCGTCGGATGGTCCTTTTTGTTCTGTGCAATACAGTACAATACAGCATCTCTCTTGTATAAGGCAGAGGGAACAAGCGACGCGTGAGCTTAAAAGGTCAGGCCATCAGTGGGCGCAGACTGTCTGGCATCAGTTCAGTGTATAGTCAGTTCCTTCTTTCACTTGTCTACTTGCCTCCAGCTCAGATAGTCCACTCCAATAAAACTCTACAGCCAAAGAATGTCAGCAAACGAAAAGCTTCCTGGATTTACTTAGTTTGTTCAGTGAGCGGCATGTAAATTGTGCATATTTACATGTAGGCCTAGTCTTTGCTCTTTATACTCTTCCTAAGCTCAAACACATCTGCAAGGGCTTTTCCTTTTCCTCCTCCTCATTCTCCCCTTTTCTCCCTGCCCCGGTCTCAGAGTTTCGCTGTTCTAATTAAAGAGCTGTTGCCCTCAGAAGTGTGCGCATGTCAGCGCTCACCCCCCTGTGGGGTGGGCCAGGGCCGCTGCATCACTCCGATGTTCCTGCCATTCCAGAAGCTTCGCTCTTACGCTCTCGCCGAGCTAAACGCAAAAGGCCTCATTTGAGTTTACGCTCCACTCCTACCTTCCTCCTCCTATCTATTAGTAGCGGTTACTGTGGAGCTGAGGAATTTGGTTACATCACAATGCCAGTGCTGTGGGTATCCAACTGAAGGTAGTCCCCTCGGGCACCTGTGTGTGTGTGTGTGTGTGTGTGTGTGTGTGTGTGTTTTGAGGGAGAGTGAAAGATTGTTGAGAATGTAAAGTCATTATTTGTAAGAGCCAGGAGATTTTTTAAATGTATTTTTCCCCCGGAAGGTTTCTGTGTCCTCTGACGCTCCAACATAGAGATACTTTGCATCACTCCGGTGTAACCACGTATGGTTTACAGGAATGCAGACCATCCACACTGTCTAGAGCAGAGATCTGGATCTAGTCAGGCAGATCTCATGAAACACATCTGTGTTACAAAACAAACGTGTACAGGAAAGTACTGAAGACATGCATTCCCTCCCCATTTGAGTTACCAGAGCTGATGAGGTTTTGGTGTCGGCGTGTTAAGGTTTCCACGGTTACCTAGGTTTTGCATTTCTATCAAAGGACCCACAAGTACAAATGTGAAGTTCATTGGAGCATATCAATTTGGGTGTCAAATGAAAGCTAAGAGTCTATATTTTGGGGAAATAAAGCCATAGATACATTTATCTTAAAAAAATCAGGCATAAGTAAAGGATTTGATTTCTGGATAAACAGATGGAAAATGGGCCTTAGAAAACATCTACCAGAAAAAGTATTAAGTATCAGAAATACATCAAAACATAATGTTGACGTAAAGACTTCTGATAACAACACTTATTTTTAATTTTGGAGAATTTGTTTACCTTCTGTAAGTTTAAGAAATATTGTCTTGTGCCTAGTAATTCCGTTAACAAAAACCCACACATCTTTAAGATATTTTCAATGTTCTCTTCCTCATGAGGAGGGAGGATGTTGGTAATGGTAGACCTACCAATTAATTATAATGATTTTACTGATATCAATTTTGTTCATGAATTGTTAGGTGATTAAAACTTGTAATTCCAATACCAAATTGGTAACAGAATTGACAAATCTAACGGAATTACTTAAACTGAGTTGTCTACAATGGGAAATCAATGTTTTTTTTACTGCTATGTTCGGCTCGTAACTTTTTTCTTTGTCTTTCTGTTGTCTAGTGGTGAAACCAAGTGTGTTAAAACAATCTGAGTCTGGACAAGCCCTTCTTGTCTCTCTCTGCTTCTCTTTCTCACTCTCCAGTTAGTGTCACCACTTCCGGGTCTTACTGACGCCGACCTAAGAGCCCACTCTTTCCATTTACCTTAACAAACATCCTCACCCACTGAGCACCGACTGACACCGGACGTCCATGGATGTTGAAATTTGGTCAATCCTCACTTGATGTTAATGTCTACAGACGGACTGGAACAAATCTGAACCTCTCATAGACGTGTGTTTCACAAGTTTGGATAGTACAGTGAGTAGAGTACAGTACTGAGTACTAGTGATGGGGGGGGATCAATACATTTACATATTGGGGTATTATTTGTGACGATATCATTTTCACAATACTGCAATATTATTTTGTGCTAGTTTGCTGTACCTGCACCAAAACTAATTTTCCTTCATAGACAATTTGTTTTCTCATCTCTCTCTCGTCCCTCTGCAGCAGGCTGATGGTGAGCAATATGTTTGGTATGCAGTAAAATCACAGTATCGCAATACATATAGAATCGCAATACATATTGGCACCGAGGTATCGTTATTGTGAGGTCCCTGGCAATTCCCAGCCCTACAGTACAATATACTGTACTCTACTCAGTGGGGCTTTGACTTGCCAGGGTACTCACAATACGATACTTCCGTGCCAATATACACTACCATTCAAAATGTTGGGGTCACTTAGAAATGTCCTTGTTTTTGAAAGAGAGCACATTTTTTGTCCATTAAAATAACATCAAATTGATCAGAAATACAGTGTAGATAGACACTGTTATTGTTGTAAATTACTATTGTAGCTGGAAACGGCTGATTTTAATTTAATTTTTAATGGAATGTCTACATAGGCGTACAGAGGCCCATTATCAGCAACCATCACTCCTGTGTTACAATGGCTGATTCTGATCCGTGTTAGCTAATCCAAGTTTATAATTTTAAAAGGTGAATTGATCATTAGAAAACCATTTTGCAATTATGTTAGCACAGCTGAAAACAGTTGTCCTGATTTAAAGAAGCAATAAAACTGTCCTTCTTTAGACTAGTTGAGTATCTGGAGCACCAGCATTTGTGGGTTCGATTACAGGCTCAAAATAGTCAAACAAAGATTTCTTCTGAAACTCGTCAGTCTATTATTGTTCTGAGAAATGAAGGCTATTCCATGTGAGAAATTGCCAAGAAACTGAAGATCTCGTACAACGCTGTGTACTTCTCCCTTCACTGAACAGCGCAAACGGACTCTAACCAGAATAGAAAGAGTGGGAGGCCCCGGTGCACAACTGAGGAAGAGGACAAGTACGTTAGTGTCTAGTTTGATAAACAGACACCTCACAAGTCCTCAACTGGCAGCTTCATTAAATAGTACCCGCAAAACACCAGTTTCGACTTCAACAGTGAAGAGGTGACTCCGGGATGCTGGCCTTTTAGGCAGAGTTGCGAAGAAAAAGCCATCTCTCAGACTGGCCAATAAAAAGTAAAGATTAAGATGGGCAAAATAACAGACACTGGTCAGAGGAACTCTGCCTAGAATGCCAGCATCCCAGAGTCGCCTCTTCAATGTTGTTGAGACTGGTGTTTTTGTTTTTTATGTATTATTTCTTGTCTTGTTAGCCCAGAAAACCTTAAGTGTTATTACATACAACTTACCAGCACTACGACCAGGAATACGGCTTTCCCAAAGCGGGTCCTTTGTCTGCACCTCCCAGGGCATTTGAACTGATTCCAGAGGCCGACCCAAAACTACGCCGTTGGAGGGTGCTGGAGCAGTCTTCTAGTGAGGCTTCGGATGTGTGCACATCACCCAAAGCTTCCAAATATATTACTCGCTAATGTCCAGTCCCAAGTTAACATAATTAGGGCAAGAGTTGCTTTCCAAAGAGATTTCTGGGATTGTAACATGCACTGTTTCACAGAGACATGGCTAGCTGGGGACATATGCTGTCGGAATCCATACAGCCAACAGGATTTTCAGTGCATTGCGCCGACAGGAACAAACATCTCTCTGGTAAGAAGGGTTGTAATTGTAGCTGGGGATTTTAACAAAGCTAATCTGAGAACAAGGCTACCTAAATTCTATTAGTATTTCGATTGCAGTACACGAGCGAGTAACACTCGACCACTGCTACTGTAACGTCCTCGATGCATACAATGCCCTCTCCCGCCCTCCTTTTGGGAAATCTGACCATGACTCCAACTTGTTGCTCCCCTCCTATAGTCAGAAACTAAATCAGGAAGCGCATGTGCTTATGTCTATCCAACGCTGGTCTTACCAATCAGATTCCTCACTTCAAGATTGCGTAGATCACGTGGACTGGGATATGTTCTGGGTAGCCTCAGGCAATAACATTGCATACATTGACTCGGTGAGCAAGTTTATAAGGAAGTGTATAGGAGATGTTGTACCCACTGTGACTATTTAAACCTTCCCTAACCGGAAACTGTGGATTGATGGCAGCATTCACGCAAAACTGAAAGCACGTACCACTGCATTTAATCATGGTAAGGCGACTGGAAACATGACCGAATACAAACAGTGTAGTTATTCCCTCCGATAGGCAATCAAACAAGCAAAGCGTCAGTATAGAGACAAAGTGGAGTCACAATTCAACGGCTCAGACACAAGACGTATGTGGCAGGGACTACAGACAATCACGGATTGCAAAAAGAAAACCAGCCCCGTCACGGACATCGACGTCTCGCTCCCAGACAAATTAAACAACTTCTTTGAGGACAATACAGTGCCACTGACACGGCCCACTTCCAAAGACTGAGCTCTCCTTCTCCTTGGCCTACGTGGGTAAACATTTAAATGTGTTAACCCTCGAAAGGCTGCCGGCCCAGACTGAATCCCTAGCCACATCCTCAGAGCATGTGCAGACCCAGCTGGCTGGTGTGTTTACGGACATATTCAATCAATCCCTATCCCAGTCTGCTGTCCCCACGTGCTTCATGATGGCCACCATTGTTCCTGTTCCCAAGAAAGTAATTTAGTTCAGTTACCTTAGCTATCGCCGCGTAGCACTCACTTCTGTCATCATTGAGAGACTAGTCAAGGATGATATCGCCTCCACCCTAACCGTTACCCTAGACCCTCTCCAATTTGCTTACAGTCCCAATAGGTCCACAGATGATGCAATCACCTTCACACTGCACACTGCCCTATCCCATCTGGACAAGAGGAATATCTATGTAAGAATGCTGTTCATTGACTACAGCTCAGCATTCAACACCATAGTACCCTCCAAGCTCATCATTAAGCTTGAGACCCTGGGTCTCGACCCCGTCCTGTGCAACTGGGTCCTGGACTTCCTGACGTGCTGCCCCCAGGTGGTTTAAGTAGGAAACATCTCCACTCCGCTGATCCTCAACACTGGGGCCCCACAAGGGTGCGTTCTGAGCCCTCTCCTGTTCTCCCATGACTGCGTGGCCATGCACGCCTCCAACTCAATCATCAAGTTTGCAGACGACACTACAGTGGTAGGCTTGTTTACCAACAACGAGGAGACAGCCTAAAGGGAGGAGGTGAGGGCCCTCGGAGTATGGTGTCAGGAAAACAAAAGAGATGATCGTGGACTTCAGGAAACAGCAGAGGGAGAACCCCCCCGCTATCCACATCTACGGGGCAGCAGTGCAGAAGGTGGAAAGTGTACATATCATCGACAAACTAAAATAGTCCACGCACACAGACAGTGTGGTGAAGAAGGCGCAACAGCGCCTCTTCAACCTCAGGAGGCTGAAAAATCGTGGTTTGTCACTGAAAACCCTCACTAACATTTACAGGTGCACAATTGAGAGCATCCCGTCGGGCTGTATCACCACTTGGAACGGTAACTGCACCGCCCACAACCGCACGGCTCTCCAGAGGGTGGTGCGGTCTAACCACAACTCATCACCGGGGGCAAACTACCTGCCCTCCAGGACACCTACAACACCCAATGTCACAGGAAGGCAAAAAAGATCATCAGTGACAACAACCACCCAAACCTGTTTGCCCTGCTTCCATCCAGACGGCTATATATATATATATATATATGAGATTTAAGGCCTTCAGACTGTTAAACAGCCACCGCTGTGTACCTACCGGCTTGATATCGTTTTCCACTTTAATAAATGGAAAACTAGTCACTTTAATAATTCCACTTTAAGAATGTTTACATATCTCGCATTACTCATCGTGTGTGTATATGTGTATGCAACTCACCATTCTTTGTCCTCCAAACACGACGAGTTGAGTTTTTTTGTCTTTTTTTGTCTTCCCCAGCCTGGTGCAGGTCTACAATTTTGTTTCTGGTGTCCTTTGACAGCTCTTTGGTCTTGGCCATAGTGGAGTGTGACTGTTTGATGCTGTGGACAGGTGTCTTTTATACTGATAACAAGTTCAAACAGGTGCCATTAATACAGGTAACGAGTAGAGGACAGAGGAGCCTCTTAAAGAAGAAGTTACAGTTCTGTGAGAGCCAGAAATCTTGCTTGTTTGTAGGTGACCAAATACTTACTTTCCACCATAATTTGCAAATAAATTCAATAAAAATCCTACAATGTGATTTTCTGGAATTCTTTTTCTCATTTTGTCTGTCATAGTTGAAGTGTACCTATGATGAAAATTACAGCCCTCATCTTTTTAAGTGGGAGAACTTGCACAATTGGTGGCTGACTAAATACTTCTTTGCCCCACTGTGTGTGTGTATATGTATATGTATATATATATATATATATGTATATGTATGTATACTGTATCCTTCACTATCTATTGCATCTTAGCTGCTCTGTCACTGCTCATCTATATATTTTGTACTTATACATTCTCATTCCTTTACTAGATTGTGTGTATTAGGTTTTGTTGTGGAATTGTTAGATATTAACTGTTAGATACTGCTGCACTGTCGGATCTAGAAGCACAAGCATTTCGCTACACTCGCAATAACATCTGCTAACCATGTGTATGTGACCAATACAATTTGATATTGATTCGACAATGCAATACTGTGCTGAACTCTACCCTACTGTGCTCTGCTATGATGCACTGTGATGTCCAAACTTGTGAAACATGAGAATGACATTCATATACATAAAAATGCAATTCTGTGTAGTACAGTTCAGTCACCCATGATGTACTGTCGTGGCCAAAAGTTTTTAGAATGACACAAATATAAATGTTCAAAGTCTGCTGCCTCAGTTTGTTTGATGGCAATTTGCATATACTCCAGATTGTTATGAAGAGTGATCAGATGAATTGCAATGAATTGCAAAGTCCTTCTTTGCCATGCAAATTAACTGAATCCCAAAAAAGCATTTCAGCCCTGCCACAAAAGGACCAGCTGACATGTCAGTGAAACTCTAGTTAACACATGTGTGAGTGTTGGCGAGGACAAGGCTGGAGATCACGCTGTCATGCTGATTGAGTTCGAATAACAGACTGGAAGCTTCAAAAGGAGGGTGGTGCTTGGAATCATTGTTCTTCCTCTGTCAACCATGTTTACCTGGAAGGAAACACGTGCCATCATCATTGCTTTGCACGAAAAGGGCTTCACATGCAAGGATATTGCTGCCAGTAAGATTGCACCGAAATCAACCATTTGTCGGATCATCAAGAACTTCAAGGAGAGCTGTTCAATTGCTGTGAAGAAGGCTTAGGGGCGCCCAAGAAAGTCCAGCAAGTGCCAGGACCGTCTCCTAAAGTTGATTCAGCTGCGGGATCGGGGCACCACCAGTACAGAGCTTGCACATTGAGGCTTTTGGAGGATGGCCTGGTGTCAAGAAGGGCAGCAAAGAAGCCACTTCTTTCCAGGAAAAACAGGTACAGACTGATATTCTGCGAAAGGTACAGGGATTGGACTGCTGAGGACTGGGGTAAAGTCATTTTCTCTGAATCCCCTTTCCGATTGTTTGGGGCATCTGGGGAAAAAACTTATCCGGAGAAGACAAGGTGAGAGCTACCATAAGTCCTGTGTCATGCCAGCAGTAAAGCATCCTGAGACCATTCATGTGTGGGGTTGCTTCTCAGCCAAGGGTGTGGGCTCACTCACAATTTTGCCTAAGAACACAGCCATGAATAAAGAATGGTACCAACACATCCTCTGAGAGCAACCGCTCCCAACCATCCAGGAACAGTTTGGTGATGAACAATGCCTTTTCCAGTGTGATGGAGCACTTTGCCATAAGGCAAAATTGATAACTAAGTGGCTCGGGGAACAAAACATTGATATTTTGGGTCCATGGCCAGAACTCCCCAGACCTTAATCCCATTGATAACTTGTGGTCAATCCTGAAGAGGCGGGTGGACAAACAAAAACGCACAAATTCTGACAAACTCCAAGCATTGATTATGCTAGAATGGGGTGCCATCAGGCAGGATGTGGCCCAGAAGTTAATTGACAGCATGCCAGGGCGGATTGCAGAGGTCTTGAAAAAGAAGGGTCAACGCTGCATATATTGACTCTTTGCATCAACTTCGTGTAATTGTCAATACAAGCCTTTGACACTTATGAAATGCTTGTAATTATACTTCAGTATTCCATAGTAACATCTGACAAAAATATCTAAAGACACTGAAGCAGCAGACTTTGAGAAAATGAATGTGTCATTCTCAAAACTTATGGCCACGACTGTAATTCCTTTACCAGGTGTAAATCCACTTCTCTTAATTTAGTTCAATAACCAAAATTATATATTTTTTCAAACTCAAGGTGCCTTGTCATTCGGAGCAGATTTTCAAAAGTGTTAAGTTCTTCCGCTAAATTAGTTTTTGTAAATTCTTCAATTTAAGTTGTTAAAAGTAGTAATTTTGCATAGAGTTGTATGATTGGTTAACCTTTTTGAAATAAATGTTTTTTGTTTGGCATACATTTTAAAGTGATAAAACCGAGTCAAAGCGTATTTCCCTTACCATGGAATTGCCCTAAGGTTACTGGTCCTCAGCCCACTGCCAACTGTTTTAATTTAGTTTTAAACTAGTTTGGATTTATCACATGTAGGCCTATAGATATGACTTTGTATACCGACTGTACAAATTTAGGCATGGTCTTTTTGGAGTAAGCTTTTTGTACCTGCTGCAATACTTAAAACTGAACGTGATGGCTTTGCCTCCGAGCTAGAGCTGATGCTCTGAGTAAGCTACTGTTTGTCATGCACTGTTTCCTCTCTCGCGCTGCACATCATTTTGTTCCCCTCTAGTTCTCTCTCTTCTTCCCTCCTTCCCCACTCTCTCGATTTAATCATCTCCATCATCTGCTCCAGATTTTGATGAGGGGGACCCACCCCCCAAGGAATCTGTTACTGCTCACTTTATATCCTGAAAATCCCTGACTTTCTGGAATAGATATGTGGCGGAGGGGTTACTCATTGCCACCAGTTAGAAGTTTGGTTACAGAATAATTGATGACGTATGTCGTGTTAGGCAAACAGCATTATAGGGCTGATTCAACCTAAAGTCTTGCACTCCACACACAGGAGGTGGGGCTGACATGCTGGTTATGACAGGTTACGACAGGTGCCCAGCTGGAAATGACCCCAGGGATATTTCGTAACTCATATGGCAGCAGAAATGTCATGATTCTTCTGGGATTCATTCTGCGTGTCTGGTGATGATCATTAGAATGTCACTAGTCTGTCCCCATTTACTCTGTGTCCTTCGTCATCAACTATGCATCCAGCCCCAATCCAAGATCTACTATGCTTCCTATGCTTTGGGCTATTTTCCAATGCATGTAGGTCAACTTTTAGACATGATCACAAATCTCCTTATGATGAATAACGTATAAAGAAGCACGTCAAGTAGAAACTTGAACACTGCTCTACGGAGTTGCAGCAGTCTATCAGTCTTTTCATTTAAATGAAATGTCAAAAGGCACAAAGACTGTTGGAAGGATATGAATCAGACTGTCATTCAAATTTCTGCTACTTCCGTCCCTTCATGTAGAGCAGCAACAAGACGAAGGGAATTTTTAACAAGTGGGTTACCCAGTTTTCCTGCATGTAGGCGAAGGCACCTCCACATGAAGGCCCCACTGCCAGCATACTCTTTGTTGTTTTTTTAGGATGAGACAAAGCCTGTGCAAGTACCCTAGGGCCAAGAGTTTTTTTCAGTAATCCATTTTCTTACTTTAAGAGCACAGCTATATGCTTTCACACATGGGTGTGGGGAGATGTGCCCCTTTCTGTCCAATGTGATAATGTATGGACAATATCTTTGTCCATTTAGGGAACCCTCTTTTGGTAGAGCCCCACAGGCAAACGTTTAATATAACACCTTTTAGGAGCAGTAAACCATGGTTCTTAATTTAAGTGTTATATAGGCCTAATTTAATCAAGAAGATGAGGGCTTTTGGATGGCTTTCTCTAGTCACTTTAAAATAACTAGAATACTAAGGCCTCAACAACGGGGCTTCCTGAATCCATACAGAGCAGGAGCATGTGCCCAAGGATTTTATTTTCTGGGTTACTGTTTTCTAGCAAAGTCGTCTAACTAGATCAGTGACTCAACTATGACATAATGAGATATTTTAGAATCTGTTGCTGTTTTGAGTTGTTCCTACAGCAGTGGTGATAGAGAGACTGTGGCTTATCATTGGAAGACCTGCTCGTCTGCCTTGTGCCTCTGCCTCCACCAAAAAAAACTTGTCAGTTGCCTTGGTAACCTTGCACATTAGATTGCCAGGGAGGCAGGCTTAGTATCATCATGTGGGTGAAGTTGAATGCTGGGACGCTTTTCTATTAGTGGATGAAACATCATACACCAAGAACATTAGGAACACCTGCTCTTTCCATGACAGACTGACCAGGTGAATCCAGGTGAAAGCTATGCTCCCTTACTGATGTCACTTGTTAAATCGGCTTCAATCAGTGTAGATGAAGGGGAGGAGACAGGTTAAAGAATGAGTTTTAAGCCTTGAGGCAATTGAGACATGGATTGTGTTTGTGTGCCATTCAGAGGGTGAATGGGCAAGATAAAAGATGTAAGTGCCTTTTTGAACGGGTATGGTAGTAGGTGCCAGGAGCACTGGTTTGAGTTTGTCAAGAACTGCAACGCTGCTGGGTTTTTCACTCAACAGTTTCCCGTGTGTATCAAGAATGGTCTACCACCCAAAGGAAATCCAGCCAACTTGACACAACTGTGGTAAGCATTGGAATCAATATGGGCCAGCGCATCCCTGTTGAATGCTTTTAATACCTTGTGGAGTCCATGCCCTGACTCATTGAAGCTGTTCTGAGGGCAAAAGAGGGTGCAACCCAATATTTTATTTTATTTTATTTAACTAGACAAGTCAGTTAAGAACAAATTCTTATTTTCAATGACAGCCTAGGAACAGTGGGTTAACTGCCTGTTCAGGGGCAGAACGACAGATTTGTACCTTGTCAGCTTGGGGATATGAACTTGCAACCTTTCGGTTACTAGTCCAATGCTAACCACTAGGCTACCCTGCCGCCGCCATTAGGTGTCCCTAATGTTTTGTACACTATGTAGAAGAACATTTCTATATACTGATGATCAGAATTAGCTGTGCTGTATTTCCGAGCAGCCATGGTAACTGGCAAGAAGCGGCAACATCACAAGACTCACAAACTGGATAATGACTATAGGATATTGTTTTATTTCTCACAATAGTTGGTTAATACAATGTTGAGAGCTCAGTTTGCCTGAAGGTAATGTGCCTATTACTGTCTTTTTGACATCATTTGGAATTCTCTATGCCTAAATCGTCTTTGTGCTACTTGTTATAAAGTTTGCCCCCAAATAATTTGTACACTTAGCGTTTTTTCAGTCGAAGCACGTAATTGCCTGGAAATGCACTTTGACAACGGATCAGTGTGCTCAAAGGCACAGCAGATTCCCTCTAGTTAAGTCACTGCTGGATAATCAGGGCACAAGCTTAGAATTAAGAAGTCTGAGCAAACACACATTTGCACTAGCACACACAAACATGTATGCATGATGCACACATGCACGCGCACACAGGCTCGCTTTCTCTCACTCACATACTCAAAACATGTCAGCTGGCAGTCATTTTCCGCGTACACAAACAAATACAAGAAGCCAAGTATGAGGAAAAGGGGGAAAATTATGAGAAATTAGCCTCAAGACAAGGCCTACTGTGACATCACTCCAGAGGCCTCTGCCTGGGTCAGCCTCCGACCTAACTGCGCTAACTGCTGTGGCTCATGCAGGCTCTCACTGAGCTGTTGGCCCTCGCTGTGTAGCTTCAAACCATGCTGAGGTAAACAAAACAAAACGATAAAGCTCCTGTCTTGAGCGATTATGGTTTGGGAAGAATTATCAAAACAAGGAGATGCGCTATCGTTAGAAGGGATGAATGTAACTCCTCCTACTGACTTCAACTGGGATGCTAACTACATAATAATTCATTAGAAATGATTGGATTTATATAGTGCTTCTCCAGAGCTGAAAGCACTTTACATAGTAAGGGGGGAAACTCCCATCCACCACCACACAGAAAATAAATGAGTTAAGTTGAAACGTTGCCTTGAAATGAGAGTGGGTAATGCAGCTAAGTTAGCGTGGAGGGGCTAGGGCTGTGTCTTGAGTTGTTTTAAGAGGGGAAATTGACAGTGACTGCTTGGAGAGAGGAAAAGAGGGCATTGTTGCATTTTGGGCCGTATCCCCAGGGCTACGGAGGGAGGGTGGTGGGTCGGGGTGGTGTTTCCCGCTGCAATTGTGTTTGGATGCGTGTGAGCTGGCCGCATCATACCGCTCCATTTGGAAACTGTGGTTGTCTCGCAAACAAAAACTGGCAGCAAGAGAGAGAAGCTTAAGGCAATGGAAGATGTGTACTCTTAAGCGGAGAGGAAACTGGGAAAGAGACGCGTAGGAGCAGATGTTGGGGGAAAAATTTCTACCAAAGCTGAATCACAATGCCTACTGCAGGTACTTTTACCCACCGGGGTACCTCAGTATGTCATGTTGACACTGCGTCATCACTTTGTAATGCGTTATTGGCCCATGTGCACCAACCAATCCAGCCTCTCCTTACCATCTGGTCCTGTGTGGCTCAGTTGGTAGAGAATGGTGCTTGCAATGTCAGGATTATGGATTCGATTCCCGGGGCCACCAATACATCAAATGTATGCACACACGTCTGAAAGTCGCTTTGGATGAAAGCGTCTGCTAAATGGCATATATTACTAGAATGTGTTCACTGGTGCAGAATTGCATCACTTGAGCATCGGCACTTAAGAAGTCCATTTCAGCCTCTATATTAAGATTATTCACCTTTTTTTCCCCCCTCATTCCCACAGCTATGCTAGTATCGTACATCAGATATCACAGTCAGTGAACACCATTTTGAAATGTCGCTTTTGGCATTAAATCGGATTAACAGATGGAGTATTTTAAGACGTCTCTCATTAACGAGTCACGAGTGCGCAGTCTGCGCACGTCCTCGATGAGGGGAGCCAGCCTGGGTTTTATATGCGTGGAATCCCCCCCCCACCTCCTTTTCCCAGGTGGCTTGTGCTATCTGGGATGCCTAGAATCAGGCCAGAAGGCTTAAAGTGAGAGATGGAGAGGCTGAGAGACTACAAAAGATCAAGAGAAAGAGATTGAGGGACAGAGTTAAGGAGAGATATGGGGAGAGACCGAGTGAGAGAGGCGGCTAGAGAAATATAGAAACGGAAAGGCTAAAGAGTGTGAGACAGAGGGAAAGCGAGCAGGAGAGGGCGGCATCCAGAGACCGAGAGAGAGATGGGGACAGAGTGACAGAGGGATAGAGAGAAAGAGGAAGGCCCAGCCTGGCTTGACCAGGGCAGACATTTATCACCTAATTAACAAGCGTCTCATCTGCATTCTCTCCACCATGCCAGCAAAGCCAGGGGTATGGGGGGGCTCACCCCGCCCAGGCTAAATGTACACTAGCCACAGTGCTTTAGAGGCATGACCCTTAGAGCCTGCCACAAATGTTGCCTGGTCCCAAAACCGTTTGTTCCAAGTTGGCCAGACAGCACAAACAAATATCTGGGATCAGGCTAGTCTGAACAGGCTCAGGATATGATTCATGGCATGTTACAACATAACATTGAGTTTAAAGGTAAAATTAAGTTAGATTAAATGAAATGTTACTAACAAGTCCTTAACCAACAATGCAGTTCAAGAAATAGAGTTAAGAAAATATTTACTAAATATACTCTAATCAAATAAAGTAACAAGAAAATTACATAATAATAATAATGAGGCTATATACAGGGGGTACCGGTACCAAGCCAATGTGTAGGGGTACAGGATAGTCGAGGTAATTTGTTACTGTGGGTAGGGGTAAAGTGACTATGGATAGATAATAAACAGCGAGTAGCAGCAGTGTAAAAACAAAGGGGGGGAGTGAATGTCAATAGTCGCACTACCTTCTAGCGCCTTACGGTCGGAGGCCGAGCAGTTGCCAAACCATGCTTAATGATGGTTTTGGAGACGTGGGTGAACGGGGAGTAGAGGGGGCTAAGCACGCACCCCAGGTGGACCCCCGTGTTGAGTATCAGCGTGGCAGATGTGTTGTTGCCTACCCTTACCACCTGGTGCCGGTCCTTCAGGAAGTCCAGGATCCAGTTGCAGAGGGAGGTGTTTAGTCCCAGGGTCCTTAGCTTAGTGATGAGCTTTGAGGACACTGGTGTTCAACGCTGAGCTGTAGTCAATGAACAGCTTTCTCACATAGGTGTTCTGTTTATCCAGGTGGGAAAGAGCAGTGTGGCTTGCATTGAGATTTCGTATTCTTTAGATTTGTTGGGGCGGAATGCGAATTGGAGTGGGTCTAGGGTTTCCGGGATGATGGTGTTGATGTAAGCCATGACCAGCCTTTCAAAGCACTTCATTGCTACCGACTGAGTGCTACAGGTTGGTAGTCTTTTAGGCATGTTACATTTGCTTTCTTGGGCACATGGACTACGGTGGTCTGCTTGAAAGATGTAGGTATTACAGACTCGGTAAGGGGGAGGTTGAAAATGTCACTTGCCAGTTGGTCCGCGCATGCTCGGAGTAAACGTAATCCGTCTGCGGTCTTGTGAATGTTGACCTGTTTAAAGGTCTGGCTCACATCGGCTACGGAGAGCGTGACCACACAGTCGTCCGGAAGAACTGGTGTTCTCATGCATGCTTCAGGGTTGCCTGCTTTGAAGCTTGTATTGAAGGCATAAAGCTCATCTGGTAGGCTTGCGTCACTGGGCAGCTCGAGGCTGGGTTTCCCTTTTGTAGTCCATAATGGTTTGCAAGCCCTGCCACATCTGACGACCGTCAGACAGTGTAGCATGATCCAATCTTAGTCTTGTATTGACGCTTTGCCTGTTTGTTGGTTCGTCTTTGGGCATAGCGGGATTTCTTATAAGTGTCCGGATTAGTGTCCCGCTCCTTGAAAGCGGCAGCTCTCATATTCCAGTCTGTTCTAGCAAAACAGTCCTGTGGCATAGCTTCTGCGTCATCTGACCCCTTCCGAATTGAGCGAGTCACTGGTACTTAGGTCTTGATTACTAAACATTGGTTTATTGTATGCACACCCACACAAAGGCTTTATTTGCCCTGTTAACTGAAGGTGTACCCAGCCCCCTGAGCCATGGCCATCTAGATGGTGGAAACAGTACAGGTGCATACAACTCTATTTCCAGGCCATCAGACTGTTAAACAGTCACCACTAGCCAGCCTCTGCCCAGTACCCTGCCCTGAACCTTAGTCATTTTTTCTAGCCGGCTACTGCCCGCTTACTCTACCCTGCACCTTAGAGACTGCTGCTCTATGTACATAGTCATTGAAGACTGGTCACTTTAATAATGTTTACACACTTTTACCCACTTTATATGTATAATGCATTTGCAAAGTATTCAGACCCCTTGACCTTTTCCACATTTTGATAGGTTACAGCCGTATTCGAATACAATACTCCATAATGACAAAGTGAAAATAGGTTTTTAGACATTTTTGCTAATTTATTAATAAAGTATTCAGACCCTTTGCTATGAGACTCGAAATGGACTCCGAAAATACATAAATTATGAGCTCTACCAAGTCCAAATGGCTTAGAATAGAAGGACGTGTAGTTTAAACCTGGGTTGAGTTTTTGGACCAAAAAGGGGCTTGTTTTGGCTGAAGTGCTTGGTATGTCAGTGCATTCCGGTGTCAATGGGATATGTGGGGGTTGAAAGCCCTGTGGCTCTCTACAATGCACCAGGAATGTGTGGACAGCCAAATAAACGGCCATTTTGGAGATGAATAGCACAGATAATGGTCAACCCTCGCTATCAGCAACTGGAATTCGCTGTAAAGTTTGGAGTGGAAAGGTCCTTCTGATTTTGGTTTTTGTGAGGGTTTTACGAGATAGGGTTTGATCAGTGAGCGTGTGAAGTATACTGCAAGTGTGTTTTGTGGCCTATTATATACAGTCTCACTTCAACTGAAGTGTTTAAATAGGCCTATTCTAATTAGACTACATTTTCTGCTAATTAAAAATTATTATTAACATTAAGTATTTAAAGAAATATTCATTTTATTGCGCAGTTGTACAATATACCGAGAAGAAAATAGCATTTTTGTTACGGTTTTCTAGGTGTAAAGGAGAGTCGGACCAAAATGCAGCGTGTAGATTGCGATCCATGTTTAATAACGAACGTAAAACACGAATCAATAACAAACACTACAAAAACAATAAACGTAACGAAAACCGAAACAGCCTATACTTGTGTAACCTAACACATAGACAGGAACAAGTGCAGACTGGCAGCTCCGTGCAGACTGGCAGCTCCGTGCAGACTGGCAGCTCCGTGCAGACTGGCAGCTCTGGCTGCTCCATGCAGGCTGGCTGCTCTATGCAGGCTGACAGCTCTGGCTGCTCTATGCAGGCTGACAGCTCTGGCTGCTCTATGCAGGCTGACAGCTCTGGCTGCTCTATGCAGGCTGACAGCTCTGGCTGCTCCATTCTGGCTGCTCTATGCAGGCTGGCAGCTCTGGCTGCGCTGAACAGGCGGGAGACTCCGGCAGCGCAGGAGAGGGGAGAGGCTCTGGCTGTGCTGAACAGGCGGGAGACACCAGCAGCGCTGTAGAGGAGAAAGGCTCCGGCAGCGCTGGAGAGGCGAGGCGCACTGTAGGACTGATGCGTGGTGCTGGTACTGGTGGTACTGAACCGAGAACACGCACAGGAAGCCTGGTGCGGGGAGCTGCTACCGGAGGGCTGGAGTGTGGAGGTGGCACAGGATGGGCTAGACCGTGAAGGCGTACTGGAGATCTTGAGAGCAGTGCTGGCACAGGACGTGCAAGGCTAGGGATGTGCACAGGAGGCCTGGTGCGTGAGGCTGGCACCAACTTCACCAGCCGACTAACACGCACCTCAGGACGAGTATGGAGCGCTAACCCAGGTGCCATCAAATCCCCGACACGTTCCGTCGGGCGAATTCCATGCAAAAAGCACCAACACAGCAACTCCCTCATTTCTCTCTCCTCCAATTTCCCCATTAACTCCTTCACAGTCTCTGTTTCGCTCACCTCCAACACCGGCTCTGGTTCTGGTCTCCTCCTTGGCTCCTCACGATAAACAGGGAGAGTTGGCTCAGGTCTGACTCCTGACTCTGCCACACTCTCCCTGAGCCCCCCCCAATAAATTTTTGGGGCTGACTCTCAGGCTTCCTTCCGAGTCGCCGTGCTGCTGCCTCATACCGTCGCCTCTCCGTTTTCGCCGCCTCCAGTTCTTCTTTGGGACGGCGATATTCTCCAGGCTGAGCCCAGGGTCCTTCTCCGTTTAGGATTTCCTCCCATGTCCAGAAATCCTTATAGCGCATCTCCTCTTTGGGCTGCTCCTGCCTGTTGACACGCTGCTTGGTCCGTTGGTGGTGGGTGATTCTGTTACGGTTTTCTAGGTGTAAAGGAGAGTCGGACCAAAATGCAGCGTGTAGATTGCGGCCTGACCCAATACATGAAGAAAAACACAAAATACTTAGACCAGGGCGTGACAGTTTTAGGGTGTGCGTGCGTGGGTGGAAATTATTTGGCTGGTTTAGCAAAATGTCTCATCTCTATACGGCCCGATACTAGTCCTAGAAAACTGTGTGTCTGTATGTGACTCACTGTGTGTGTGTGTTATTGGGGAGGAAAACAAATCCTTTTTGTGTTTATCCTTAATTGGATTAGTTACGATTAGAGTGCTGTCCCTGTGTGGCCTGGCACAATTAGCCAGTCCACCCCAACGACAGATCCGGGATCGGTTCTGCCTATACCAATCCTAACCTTAACTATTACAAGGTGATAAACAAGAATGGCCCGGATCTGTCCTTTTTTAAATGCGACTTTCACAAACACCCACTCGGTGAGTTCATCAGTCAACCATAGCATTATGTCATGAATCGGCTGACTAGCTAAGATGCCTGAAAGCAGTTAAAATAATCCAGATCAAAACAAACAACAGGAAATGTATCGCAGTTGAGTAGCCTTAGACTTTATAGAAAACAGGTTCCGGTACTGGTCTACTGTTAAAGGCATGAGTGCATCCCAAATCGCACCCTATTCCCAAAATATTGCACTTAAGCCCTATTCAGCTTTAAAGCCACAATCGGCACAACTAAATGAGCACCTAGCCAAATAATGTGCAGTTATTAATCTTCTTTTGCTGGCCTTTGTTTCACCCTGCTCCTGTGAAAGTTTGTTAGATGTGCATCCACTTTATTTTTACTGATGGCTTATTTATAGGGATGCACGATATATCGGAATCGGACGATATTACCTAAAAATGGCAATGTCGACGTTGGCCTGATGTCTAGTTTAACGCCGATATGCAAAACCGATGTCATAGCTGACGTGCATACCTATATAACGTAGGTACATGACTTAATGACGCCATGTAAAGTTAGCGCTACAAGTGCAACACAGCATTCCTAACCTAGCCCACAATGTCTGCTGTGTGGATCGAGCAGTCAACAAGTCGAGCAGTCATTTGAAAGAGTAAGACCAATTTCAGTGAAACAACTCAAAGGCGAAATCCATTAACGCCAAGATAATGGAATTGACAATCAACCGTTCTCTGTTGTGGGTGATGTTGGCTTTCGCTGACCGGTTGAGCACCGGTACACACTACCACGTGTGCTATTTTTCAGATGTTGCCCTTCCGGAGTTGCACAGTAATATCATCACTGCTATTAGCTTCACGATTAACATGTGGACCAGCGATATCAGCCCCATGAGCATGCAGTCCGTGTCTGACAGCACATTGGATCGTCGAAGATTTCGTACTGAAAGTCGCATTGCATGCTTATGAATGTGCTGGTTCTCATACCGCTGCTGCCATTTCAATGGCATTTGAGAACATGTTTGAAACTTGGAAACATGAACACACTAGCTAGCTCCATTCAAACAACTTACTGGAGAAATAAGCTCATCAATTGCACCTGCAGCAGACGTGATAGCCTCTGTCATGGCATTGAAACACCTGCTCAACTAAACTGCCAACACAGGCTGTGAACAAGCGATTCGGTGACATTCTCTCTTTACTGTATCTCCACCGTGCTCGATGCTATGTACAGACAAAAAAACGGGGTTTACGTTACATACACAGCTGGACAAGACGGAAATGGACACAGTAACAATGCGCACCATGGAAGTGAGGCCACGGACAGACTTCACTGCTTGACATGTATGATG
Source organism: Oncorhynchus tshawytscha (assembly GCF_018296145.1). Classification (NCBI taxonomy): domain Eukaryota; kingdom Metazoa; phylum Chordata; class Actinopteri; order Salmoniformes; family Salmonidae; genus Oncorhynchus; species Oncorhynchus tshawytscha. Next base: position 5,944,024 of record NC_056460.1, on the reverse strand, counting down.
AAATCCTGGTTGAGAATGAAACGACTGAACAACGAAACAGCACAGCAAGTAAGTGAAATAAATGGGTTTTGATTGTTTTCCTGGTAATGGGGACATAGTGGTTCCTCCTTAAAGTTGCAAGCTTAAACCGCGGGACTTAGAGGTATCCAGCGTCACGGCTTCATTGCTCCAGACCACTGCACGGGGCAGTTAGAGCACTCGTTATGCATTTGGGTCTCAAGGTTTTTATATGACAAATCATATCGAGTGGTTCCAATGACGAATTTGACTCGAGCCACCCATCTCTGGTAACTTTCTTCAGCAAAGATGGCTGACAAAGCATTACGGTGGAAGCAAATGTAAGTAGTTAAAACGTCATAACGAGTCAAGTAAAACTGTACAATTGAGAGGAATATGTTAGTTAATGAAGGGAATTGTTTGTGCATATTTCTTTGTCGAGGTCAATTTACGAAAATCGCGATTTAGTAAGTTATGTCATAACACCTGAGTATGAATTTGTGGTGTTTAATCTTTTAGGGACTCCTGAGAGAATATACCTAGCTAAAGCATTTACTGCAAATTGAATGTACAATTGTTCTGCCTTATATTTGCCATACAATACAGCTGAAGTAACAAACTCAGCAAAAAAAGAAACCGTCTTTCAAAGATAATTTGTAAAAATCCAAATAACTTCACAGATCTTCATTGTAAAGGGTTTAAACACTGTTTCCCATGCTTGTTCAATGAACCATAAATAATTAATGAACATGCACCTGTGGAACGGCTGACAGACGGTAGGCAATTAAGGTCACAGTCATGAAAACTTAGGACACTAAAGAGGCCTTTCTACTGACTCTGAAAACACCAAAAGAAAGATGCCCAGGGTCCCTGCTCATCTGCATGAACGTGCCTTAGGCATGCTGCAAGGAGGCATGAGGACTGTAGATGTGGCCAGGGCAATAAATTGCAATGCCCGTACTGTGAGACGCCTAAGACAGCGCTACAGGGAGACAGGACGGACAGCTGATCGTCCTCGCAGTAGCCCACCACATGTAACACCTGCACAGGATCGGTACATCCGAACATCACACCCGCGGGACAGGTACAGGATGGCAACAACAACTGCCCAGTTACACCAGAAACGCACAATCCCTCCATCAGTGCTCAGATTGTCCGCAATAGCGAGGCTGGACTAAGGGCTTGTAGGCCTGTTGTAAGGCAGGTCCTCACCAGACATCACCGGCAACAATGTTGCCTATGGGCACAAACCCACCGTCGCTGGACCAGACAGGACTGTGCTCTTCACTGACGAGTTGCGGTCTTGTCTCACCAGGGGTGATGGTTGGATTCGCGTTTATTGTCGAAGGAATGAGCGTTACACCGAGAGGCCTGTACTCTGGAGCGGGATCGATTTGGAGGTGGAGGGTCCGTCATGGTCTTGGGCGGTGTGTCACAGCATCATCGGACTGAGCTTGTTGTCATTGCAGACAATCTCAACTCTGTGCGTTACCGGGAAGACATCCTCTTCCCTCATGTGGTACCCTTCCTGCAGGCTCATCCTGACATGTCCCTCCAGAATGAGCAGTATGACTGATTTCCTGCAAGACAGGATTGTCAGTGTTCTTCCATGGCCAGCGATCCGGATCTCAATCCCATTGAGCAAGTCTGGGACCGGTTGGATCGAAGGGTGTGGGCTAGGGCCATTCCCCCCAGAAATGTCTGGCAACTTGAAGGTGCTTTTGGGGAAGAGTGGGGTAACATCTCACAGCAAGACCTGGCAAATCTGCTGCCATTTTGTTCAGGGACACATTCCATTTCTGTTAGTCACATGTCTGTTGTACTTGTTCAGTTTGTCTCACTTGTTGAATCTTATGTTCATACAAATATTTACACGTTTGCTGAAAATAAACGCAGTTGACAGTGAGAGGACGTTTCTTTTTTTGCTGCGTTTAGCTACCTAACTATTTATTTGCTTATTGTGTAGTGGAGGATAAAAATAACTGTATGCTTATGGATGTGTAGCTAGCTACAGTGTGAGGCTGATCTGTGTATGGACCCTAAAACTTTAGGTTCTGAACTAATATTCATACCAATCTATGAACCTCACCACTTACTTCCTTACTTGATTTGCACACACTGTATACAGATTTTTCTATTCTGTTATTGACTATGTATGTTTATCCCATGTGTAACTGGGGCTGTTGTTTTTGTCGCACTGCTTTGCTTTATCTTGGCCAGGTCGCAGTTGTAAATGAGAGCTTTTTCTCAACTAGCCTACCTGGTGAAATAAAGAAAATTATTTTTTTTAACTCAGCTGTCATAGTTGTTGTATTGACTTCAAGTCTGAATGGCATTAATGAAGCCTATGGATTGAGTAGAATGTAATAACTTTGTGCCAGGGATGCAAGTCCTTTATACATGTACTGTAGTTACTACCACGCATGAGATCCCCACATTGTATCATGTACTCTACCTTGGCAAATAAAGGTGCGGTTCAGGTACGAATCTCTGAGACATTCTTTTTTCAGTCATATTCAGCACCAAGTGTATCAAACTCCATTCTTTGAGTGATGCTCTGTCTGCATGTACAGTTGAATTCGGAAGTTTACATACACTTAGGTTGGAGTCATTAAAACTCGTTTTTCAACCACTAGTTGAATCACTAGTTCAATCACACAACCACCACTAATTTCTAGTTAACAAGCTATAGTTTTGGCAAGTTGGTTAGGACATCTACTTTGTGCATGACACAGGTAATTTTTCCAACAATTACAGACAGATTATTTCACTTATAATTCACTGTATCACAATTCCAGTGGGTCAGAAGTTTACATACACTAAGTTGACTGTAAACAGCTTAGAAAATCCAGAAAATGATGTCATGGCTTTAGAAGCTTCTGATTGACATCATTTGAGTCAATTGCAGGTGTACCTGTGGATGTATTTCAAGGCCTACCTTCAAACTCGGTGCCACTTTGCTTGACATGATAAAAAACGAGGAAGGAAGAGGGGGTGGGGAGAGAGGTGTAGAAGACAAAGGAAAATGGTAAAACAGAGGAGCAGGGAAGACAGCATATTATTAATGAATTACAGTGCTACCCTAATATTCTCTCAGTTCATCACAATTACATAGTGTCTTTTGCAGTGTCTCCTAACCAGACTTGGACTCCCAGTTGGTCCGAAGGTTATCTTAAGAGCGGGTGAGGTGGCTGACGGGACTGGCTTCCTCTCTCACATCAAAACATACCTGCAGATGAGAGACAGATGAATAGAGCGAGAGAATGATTAAGCTTTGTTTTTTTTTGTTCTAACAGTCAGTCATCATAATCATCAGTAGGTGAAATTCAGAACTGACCTTGGATCATTAACTCTGGGACTACTGCATCTCTCTATTTAATACTTCCTGTATAATATCCCTTATAACAAATCATGATAACATTGGCTAGATAGATGCATGTGACAATAGCAGGATTTTATCAAGGATAGCATCACAAATGAATACATAAATACCACTTGAAGCTTGATGAGTTGATCATTTGAATCAGCTGTGTGGTGCTAAGGCAGAAACAAAAATGTGCACCTCTTTGAGTCCCCATTCCCAGGACTGAGAACCACTGCCCTTTGTTGGTACCTCTTAAACTACAGACAGGCTTTCACAGCTCTCTGTATCTGAGGACAGAGAACCTCACACGAAATAGACTACACAAAAGTACGTGCTCTATCCAGAATAGCCTACTCTCTCACTTTGACAGCTAGGGCCTGCTATCATTTCACCCTCCTCCAAAAAATACAAATGTTTGCCATTATCAAGAGTGGCACTTTGGCTAAAACAATATCCAACGTAGTGTGGGAGGACTGCACCTAAAAACGCTGGAGACTCATAATTAAATGAAGAGCGTGCATGTATATGTCCTTACCAAAAGACGAGGAGTCAGTGGTAGGGTTCACATGATGTTGCAGCACAGCAAGATTCTCAGTAGACGGGGCATGGGATGTCAGGAACCGTGACCTCATTGTCAGTGTTTCCTGATTATCCTCCTGATAAAGCAGGTCCTCCACCTGCTGAATCTGGAATGCTCAAAATAAACATATGTATTAGTGATTATACATTTAGCAGCAACGGGGGCTTAATAGTCCAGTGAAAATGGCTGCGTGTTTGTGGTGTAGGTCTTAAAATTAGCAGCTGACATCTTAAGGTTTTTTTAAAGAATGCATGTGAGACTGGTTCCATGTACAACAAGATAGGCAGAGAGGAAGAGAGAAAAATAACACAACAGTTTAATTACCTCTGATTGTGGACATTTTTACCAGCAATAAAGCTTCCACGGCCTGTTCCTTGTACAGTGAACATACATCTGGCAATATCTACATTTGAATAGCTGAACAATGGACTATTCAACCTTTACTAAAGAATAGTCTAATAGCCGAACTAGGTGTGAGGGGGAAAAAAACGTCCTATCACCGACCAGATTTGCCCTAATGACCAAGGGGGGGGTTAGAGCACTGATTATGCTTTTGGGTCCCAATGCACTTCGGTGTCTCTAACTGGCAATGAATGGGCAATATAAACCAAATAATAAACTGATAATTGTGCACGACTTCAAATGAAACAAGCAGGGAGCAGGATTCAAACCCGAATATGGCCTGTGTCTGTAAACGTTAAAAAAAAGAAAAGTGTAATTAAATTGTTTCCAGTTAGTCACCAACACTCTGGTTAACATAAACTACCTAACCATCTCTGCTAGGGTGAGTAAAATGGTCAGAGTGGTCTCATTTGTGTCTGGAAGTAGCTAGCAAGCTAGCCAATGTTCGCTTGTGTGCTTGACTGCCGTTGTAAGAGCAGAACGCTCAAATCAATCCTGCCCCTCGGCCTGAACGTCCAGTGTGTGCTCCAAGAGCGAAACGAGTTTTTTTTTTGTTTGTAATAAAATAGATACACCATAATATTAATCTAATTAAGCAAGTACCAGTCAAAGGTTTGGACACACCTACTCATTCCAGGATTTTAATTTATTTTTACTATTTTCTACATTGTAGAATAATAGTGAAGACATGACAGCTATGTAATCAGTACTCCTTCCTCCCCGTCTTGGACTGGAACCCCAGTCTCTCGTCAGGTCCGCACGACACAGGGATTCTTTAGCTAAATAGCCCAGTACTGTACTGCCAACCATCATGTTATCCAGCGCCATATTTTCTGTTCCATCCTAACAGAAACCCAGATGGTCTTTCATTTTTCATGGAATAGAAACACCATAATAATTACCAGTCAAAAGTTTGGACACACCTATTCATTCCAGGATTTTTCTATATTTTTTTACTTTTTTTTTACATTGTAGAATAATAGTGAAGACATCACAACTATGAAATAACTCATATGGAATCAGTTAAGAACAAATTCTTATTTACAAGGACAGCCTACTCCTTCCTTCCCGTCGGGTGATTAAACCCCAGCATCTCAAAGATGCCCTCCGGTGGCAAACTAGCAATAACTTGCATGAACAGAAAAAATGACTTGTCAATTAGATAACGTGCCACAGAATGCTGCAGCAGCCCGCAAGGTGTGCCGCAACTTTTAAAGGAGGAACCACTGTACGTAAATGCCAACAAAATAACTTGTTTGTGTGGTGTAACCTTAACTAGGCAGTTAAGAACAAATTCTTATTTACAGTGACGACCTACCCCGGCCAAACCGGGACGATGCTGGACCAATTGTGCGCCGCCCTATGGGACTCCCAATCACGGCCGGAGGTGGTACAGCCTGGATTCGAACCAGGGACTGTAGTGACCCCTCTTGCACTGAGATGCAGTGCCTTAGACTGCTGTGTGTGTGTGTGTGCTAACTATTTAACTGTACTAGAATGCTTAAAAGGCTGCTAAAATTGTAAATATTGGTTATCGGTATCGGGTTTTTTTTGGCAAGGAAAATATTGTGTATCGGTGCACCACTACTTACATACATACCTTCTTTTGTCTCTCCTGGTCTAATGTTCACCTTGAATTAAACACCTACAGTCACTACTACTGGTACTGATACTACTGCTGGTACTATTACTACTACTACTACTATTGCAATCACTACTACCACTACAACTTACACTGCCATAAAAAGATAGCTCAGCTGAAGCAAAAACACACATTTTATTCAGGAAATTTACCTCTTCTCTCCTCCAGGCCCAGATAGCCTTCCTGCAGGGTGAGAGGAAGGGCCAGGAGAACCTGAAGAAGGACCTGGTCAGAAGGATCAAGATGCTGGAGTATGCCCTCAAACAGGAGAGGTGAGGACCACATTACACTCGACTACACCACACCTTCAGTCTTTATGGTAGGGGCGGACAACTAGGGGGGCTTTGGTTCTAGGGGGGCTGAGTGGGTGTCTACTCGTTGATTTTTCTGTTTTGCGCATACATTTTTTCTGTTTGCGCGTACCCTTCTCACACTGTCATGCTGAACCGTACTGTGCTTGCTTGAGTATTTTCCTTTCAAACTGTCTTGTGCAGTACTGTTCTAGAACTACGGTGGATGCGTAACCAGGCCAGCGCAGAACAGGTCAATCTGGCTGGATTCAGGACGGGAGTGCCAGTTTCCCAGATCTAGATCAGACAAAAGCCAGCAGACACTCAGAAGGCCTCCAGGACTGGAGTCACCCATCCCTGCTAAATACTGTCCGGATTATGTCAACATAGCTATACATCATAATCTGCATGCCAAACATAACTGTAGGCGCTCTGTCATTTTTGAAGCATGTAGTATGCTAGCTATGATCAATATATTTTCATAGACCCAAAATCCCAAGGGGGACTCATCTCTCACTCAATATCTTTCCCCACAACAACAGGCTTGCTACAGTGGTTCTTCCTTTAAAAATTATGAGCTTATGCCGCGACCGTTAGTGGTAGATGTTGGTATTCTGTCATTGTACCACACTATCACAAGGGGGAGTTATAACCCTGATCTATCGGTAGTCTAAACTGTGGCAATTAATGTCTTGTCTGTTGGTCCTCCATTAAAGACCAAAAAGGGGTTAAAGAAAATTGTGATAAATAAAAATACCTGTTTCATTTAAGGACCAAATAATTGACAGCTGTGCCATATAGAGGGCAGAAATTATAAAATATTAAAGCATTCTGCGGCAGACTGCAAGCTGTGCTGCAGTACGATGCAACTTTTGAAGGAAGAACCACTGTATACTGTAAATTGATATCTTACTGGAGGAAAATTAAACAGTGGTTTCCCAGGACCAGAATTGAGGAACACTGCCTCAGTAGTATCACATGACGTGTGCGCACACACAGACTGTGGAAATATTAGCATTGAGACATTACTATTTTATCCCATCACATACTGTTCCTTCCGAAAGTATTCATACTCCTTGACCCATGCAGCCTGAATTCAAAATTGATTAAATTGGGACTGAGAACAATGAATGGAGCCAAATACAGGCAAATCCTTGACGAGAACCTGCTTCAGAGTGCAAATGACCTTAGACTGCGGCGAAGATTTTACTTTCCAACAGGACAATGACCTTAAGCATACAGCTAAAGCAACACTGGAATGGCAAGAGAACAAGAATGTGAAAGTCCTTGAGTGGCCCAGCCAAAGCCCAGACTTGAATCCCATTTGAAAAACTGGAAAGACTTGAAGATTGCTGTTCACCACCGATCCCCATCTAACTTAACAGTGCTTGAGAAAATCTGCAAGGAAGAATGGGAGAAAATATCCAGATCAGTTTTGCACATAGACTCAAGACAACTCAAAGTTGCTGCCAAAGGTGTTTCTACAAAGTATTGACTTGGGTGTGAATACTTATTTAAATTAGATATTTATATATTTTATTTTCAATACATTCCTAAAATCATGTTTTTAATTGTCATTTTGGGCTATTGTGTTTCGATGGGTAAGAAAAATATATTTAATCAATTTTGAATTCAGGCTGTAACACAACAAAATATGGAATAAGTATTGTAACCTCTTGTCCCCTACACATGTGTGTTAAACACGCGCGCACACACACATTGTGGGAAAATGCAGCACCGAGGCGGCGCCGTGTCCCCTTTAACCACATTCCCACAGTCATGTGCTGCTCACACCTTGTCATGGGTAATGCAGCACGACGTCACGTCCCTCTTCCACCATATAATTGCATAATGGACATCTAGAATAATTCAACAGGGTCTTTCTCTGCTACACACTACTAGGCAACCTGCGGATTAGACTAGACTGGCTACATGGGAGGCTTTGACTGGTCATGTGGTTTGGATAGTTAAAACCTACAGTTGAAGTCGGAAGTTTACATACACTTAGGTTGGAGTCATTAAAACTTGTTTTTCAATCGCTCCACAAATTTCTTGTTAACAAACTAGTTTTGGCAAGTCTGTTAGGACATCTACATCTACTAAGTAATTTTTCTAACAATTGTTTACAGACAGATTATTTCACTTATAATTCACTGTATCACAGTTCCAGTGGGGCAGAAGTTTACATACTATGACTAGGCCTTTAAACAGCTTGGAAAATCCCAGAAGATTATGTCATGGTTTTAGAAGTTTCTGATAGGCTAATTGACATAATTTGAGTCAATTGGAGGTGTACCTGTGGATGTATTTCAAGGCCTACCTTCAAACTCAGTGCCTCTTTGCTTGACATCATGGGAAAATCAAATGAGCCAAGACAAAAAAATTGTAGACCTACACAAGTCTGGTTCATCCTTGGGAGCAATTTACAAATGCCTGAAGGTACCATTTTCATGATGTACAAACAAAAGTATGCAAATATAAACACCATGGGACCATGTAGCCACCATACCGCTCAGGAAGGAGACGCATTCTGTCTCCTAGAGATGAACGTACTTTGGTGCGAAAAGTGCAAATTCATCCCAGAACAACAGCGAAGGACCTTGTGAAGATGCTGGAGGAAACGGGTACAACAGTGTGTATATATATCCACAGTGAAACGAGTCCTATATCGACATAACCTGAAAGGCCGGTCAGCAAGGAAGAAGCCACTGCTCCAAAACCGCCATAAAAAAGCCAGACTACGGTTTGCGTCTGCACATGGGGACAAAGATTGTACTTTTTGGAGAAACGGGGTGGCTGCATCATGTTGTGGGGGTGGCTGCATCATGTTGTGGGGGTGGCTGCATCATGTTGTGGGGGTGGCTGCATCATGTTGTGGGGGTGGCTGCATCATGTTGTGGGGGTGGCTGCATCATGTTGTGGGGGTGGCTGCATCATGTTGTGGGGGTGGCTGCATCATGTTGTGGGGGTGGCTGCATCATGTTGTGGGGGTGCTTTGCTACAGGAGGGACTGGTGCACTTCACAAAATAGATGGCATCATGAGGAAAGAAAATGATGTAGATATATTGAAGCAACATCTCAAGACATCAGTCAGAAAGTTAAAGCTTGGTTGCAAATGGGTCTTCCAAATGGACAATGACCCCAAGCATACTTCCAAAGTTGTGTAAAAATGGTTTAAGGACAACAAAGTCAAGGTATTGGAGTGGCCATCACAAAGCCCTAACCGCAATCCTATAGAAAATGTGTGGGCAGAACTGAAAAGGTGTGTGCGAGCAAGGAGGCCTAGAAACCTGCCTCAGTTACACCAGCTCAATGGGCCAAAATTCACCCAACTTATTGTGAGAAGCTTGTGGAAGGCTACCTGAAACGTTTGACTCAAGTTAAACAATTTAAAGGCAATTCAACCAAATACTAATTGAGTGTATGTGAACTTCTGACCCACTGGGAATGTGATGAAAGAAATAAAAGCTGAAATGAATCATTCTCTCTGCTATTATTCTGACATTTCACATTCTTAAAATAAAGTGGTGATCCTAACTAACCTAAGATGGAGAATTGTTACTAGGATTAAATGTCAGGAATTGTGAAAAACTGAGTTTAAACGTATTTGGCAAAGGTGTATGTTAACTTCCGACTTCAACTGTAGCCTGGAATCCAAACTCTATTATGCTCCGTTTCATTTTGAATTCCAGGCTAGGTAGGAATCATGGGTGAAACGGAATATGCCAGTTTGGTGTCCAGGCTTTACAATGGTGAAACGGAGCATACCAGTTTGGATTCCAAGCTTTAGCCATCCCAACCACATGTCCAGTCTCCTATTATCGGTTTGGATTCCAGGCTAGCTAGAGCCTCACTCTGTCTTAAACCTACAGAGTCTGGTAGGGTGGATGAAGAAATTTAAGAAAACCTGAACGGCATGGTCTTTCTGAGAACCTCTGCCACTCGCCCGCCATGTGATTATAGCCTCGGAACGAAATTTTCCCGGCTTACTCCATGTCACTCACCCACCCTTTTCTTGCTCTCTCGTTCACGGTCTTGTTCTCTCTTGGTCTCCTTTGCCCTCTTGTTCTCATTCTGTTTCTCTTTCTCTCTGTCGTCACTCTTTCTGTCCTTATCACACTCTCCTTGTCCATCCTTCCCCCTCTCTTTGACCCCGCCCGTCTCCCATCTGTTTAACTTTTTCTGCCCTTGTCGCCTCGCCTTTCTGTTCTCCGTCTCTTCCCTTTTGCACACTTTCCTTTTCTCTCCCTTGCTCCCACTCTCTCTCCTTCTCTCCCTTGCTCCCACTCTCTCTCCTTCTCTCCCTTGCTCCCACTCTCTTTCTCTCCCTTGCTCCCACTCAATTGAGCATGAGTCATTCTGCATCATTCTGAGTTTTGACTGGTCTTATACGTTTCTCCCTCTGCCTTTCCATGTAGGAGAAACCTTGAGCATCCAACCTACAGTTTATTTCAAATCGGTCTGTACAGATGCACAAATGCAAGCTAACATTGCATTCTGTATCTGTATAAGGTTGCACCTACTGTACGTAGTGTTGCCATATTTTGATTTATGCCGGAGTACTTCTTCAGTTCCTTCATCTGCGTTCTGCACTAAAATGAAAGAACTAGAGAGTAAACATATTGACTAGTTTGAGAGAAGCATCCACAATATTACGTTCACCTGTTCCCTGTGTACAAATCATTGCGGATGAATGAGAGGAGATGATTCGAGGAAACTACATTAGACTACTAAGATCCACCCCTGTAGCCCAGTCCAAGCTCTGTTTGTGCTGTCTTGCCAACTCCTATGGTCTCTGTCATGTTGAGCTCCCGGGTGGTGCAGCGGTTTAAAGCACTGCATCTCAGTGCTAGAGGCGTCACTACAGACCCTGGATCGATTCCAGGCTGTATCACAACCGGCCATGATTGGGAGTCACCTAGGGCAGTGGAAACTTGGCCCAGCGTCGTCCGGTTTTGGCTGGGGTAGGCCGTCATAAATACAATAAATAAATATGTAAAATCATTGGAGTTTTCAAGACTGCACAAACAGATCTGGGACCGGGCTGAAACTCTTGGACTGTGACAAAGTCGAGGGCTGTGTCCCAAATTGCACCCTAATCCTAACATTGTTAATTTCTTTTGACCAGAATCATAATGGCCCTGGTCAAAAGTAGTACACTAGGGAATAGGGTGACATTTGGGATGCAGACAAGGTCACCCCCATGGTTAGCAAGAAGGCTTCATTTTTAGTTCCCCCCACAATGAAATCGGGGAGAGGACTGTGGATGTGTGTCTGTCCGTTAGTCACATGCGATATCTCAGATAGCACTAACCCGATTTTGACGAAACGGTGTAATGATCCGTCTTGCAATAGAGATTCAGCATTTACAAAATTACACTGATTGGCCAGATGGTGGCACTATAAGATATTGAAAATGCTAACTTTAAAAGGTCACGCCCCTCAGCCCATTTGACAGAAAGTCATGAAATTCAGTACATTGGTCCCTCTCCTTACAAGGAACAAATTTGCCACGATGTTCCACCATTTTTAATTTTGTGATAAACACTTAAAATGCTACTCTTCTGGCACGGTCTGTATGAAACTTGATATGTGGCATCGATGGACCCAGGCTTCTCAATGCATTGAATATACGTTTTGTAGTGCTTAGGTTATGAGTGTACTGATATAACGTTTTTTTTTTTTTTTAACGGCGCTGTGCCTGTTCACGCGCGTATCTGCCCTCTCATTGGCTAGAATGGTCCCACACCTGATCTTGCCTCTTCCCGACTCTCTTCTAGTCTGCATAACAGTCTCTTTAGCTAACGTTCCACTTCATACCACTCCTTGTCATTGCCAAAAAGACTGCCCATTCTGCAATCTCAAGGTTCAATATGTGCTGGATTTACAGCGGAGTCGCTCATTGGTTGTTGTTCACCCCACATGTTGTCATTTTCCATGACAACATGTTGTATTACATGTTTTGTGGTTGGAATTGTAGTCTCTGGGACATGACGACAGGGAGTGGATTCGCTAAAGAGACTGGTACCCAGGTTAACTGCCTTCCATTTTAAGACATTTATTTTCATTGTTAGAATGGCCACTTAAGGTATCTGGTCAATTTAATGGATAATCTGTGGTCGCGCACGATAATTGGAAGAAAAAAAAACAGATGCAACATCGCGAGACCTCTGGGAACGCTTGCGAAGCAGACTAGGTAGACCAGGCTGGGGTTTGAGAAGTCAATGAGAGAAGTGAAAAATTGTTCATTTTATTGAAATCTAAAGGCACAACCTAGATTCGAGCCAATGTCCTAAATTATTTGAACATGTTATTACTCTAGCTTTGTGAAAGTGACAAACTGACAAGCTTTTGCTTTTGTCAAAAACGACTTTATATCGAGTGAGTGCGTTTCGATTTGGCAGCCTGCACATGCGCAGTTTGGCACGAGATGACCTTTACACCCGATGACGTGTTTCTGTGCATGAGCTCAGCTAGCTAACATCGCCATGACATCACCTACAAGTGTGATCGAGGATTTCTTTTGGAGAAACAGTTTTTTTCCTGTCTTCATAGTGTACTGTCTTTGACTACTTTTTTGACCTCTGGTGCTCTCCGGGGTGAAGTTTCTCCGAGGTAAAGATCTAGGTTAAGCTTCCCCTCCCCCAATCTGTACCTTAACCACTAGTGGGGGAAGTGCAAAAGTGATCCAAGATTGTTTTGAATGACCTCTCCTGGTAATACTGTTCTTGACAAAAAGATAAATTTTTAGTTTTTGGGGCTGTAAATAAGTGATGATGATGATGGTAATGAGGATAATGATGCAAAGAATCACTGGAAATTAGCATAAGATGGTGCAATGCACTTAACTGTTTTACAAAATCAAATCAAATTTATTTGTCACATACACATGGTTAGCAGATGTTAATGCGAGTGTAGCGAAATGCTTGTGCTTCTAGTTCCGACCATGCAGTAATATCTAACAACTAATATAACCTAACAATTTCACAACAACTACCTTATACACACAAGTGTAAAGGAACGAATACGAATATGTACATAAAAATATATGAATGAGTGATGCCCGAACAGCATAGGCAAGATGCAGTAGATGGCATAGAGTACAGTATATACATATGAGATGAGTAATGTAGGGTATGTAAGCATTATATAAAGTGCCATTGTTTAAAGTTAATTACATCAAGATGGCAAGATGCAGTAGATGGTATAGCGTACAGTATATACATATGAGATGAGTAATGTAGGGTATGTAAACATTATATAAAGTGACTAGTGATAAATTGATTACATCAATTTTTCCATTATTTCCATTCGATGTGTCAATGTTTTGATTTATAAATCCCTTTGTAAACGTTTTGAAAAACAAATGAGTTAAATGACCATGATATTGATTAAGACAATGATGGTGGTGATGGTATTTTTAAAGTAATCCATCATCCCCTCAGTGTCTTATCCTCTTATAGAATTACCAGCACTCCACTCACCTAATCCTCTCACCTCATGGCTTTTGTTTGTAGGGATTCAATGTTTGAGTGACACCAAGTCAAGTCGCAGTCTAGCTAACCAAGTAGAAGTTCTCATATAAGCGCATCTTCACAAGAGGGCACCCATCCAGGGCCTGTATTCATAAAGCCTGTCTTAGTAGGAGTGCTGATCTGGGATCAGTTTTCTTTTAGATTATAAGGAATATAATATAATTATAAGGGACCTGATCCTAGATCAGCACTCATACTCTGAGACTTTTTGCCCCACTGTGTGTGTGTGTATATATATATATATATATGTGTGTTTGGGCACCCCTCTGAGGCTGCATAATAATTTACTCTGTTGTCACAGAAAAGGATCACAGTGGCATGCCATTCATTTTCTAATAAAAGCTGAATACTGGGGTATTGTCCAGACAAAGATTTTTAGTGTAGCAATATTAAGTTGTATGAAATTAAATCAGATGTGAAAAATAGGCTATGCAAAAATGTGGGCACCCTTGTCATTCTGTTGATTTGAATACCTGTAACTACTTAGCACTGATTGGAACACACAATTGGTTTGGTGAGCTCATTAAGCCTTGAACTTTATAGACAAGTGCATCCAATCATGAGAAAAGGTATTTAAGGTGGCCAATTGACTCTCCTCTGAAGAGTGGCAACATGGGGGCCTCAAAACAACTCTCAAATGATCTGAAAACAAAGATTGTTCAACATTATGCTTTAGAGGAAGTCTACAAAAAGCTATCGCAGAGATTTAAGCTGTCAGTGTCCACTGTGAGGAACATAGTGAGGAAATGGAAGACCACGGGCACAGTTGTTGTTAAGTGGCAGGCCAAGTAAAATATCGGAGAGGCAAAGGCAAAGGATGGTGAGAACGGTCAAAAACAGCCCACAGACCACCTCCAAAGACCTACAACATCATCTTGCTGCAGATGGTGTCACTGTGCATCATTCAACAATTCATCACACTTTGCACAAGGAGAAGCTGTATGGGAGAGTGATGCGGAAGTAGCCTTTTCTGCACACCCACCACAAACCGAGTCGCTTGAGGTATGCAAACGCACATTTGGACAAGCCAGCTTCATTTTGGAATACGGTGCTGTGGACTGATGAAACAAAGATTTGAGGTATTTGGTCATAACAAGGGACGTTATGCATGGCGGCAAAAGAACACCGCGTTCCAAGAAAAACACTTGCTACCCACAGTAAAATTTGGTGGGGGTTCCATCATGCTGTCGGGCTGTGTGGCCAGTGCTGGTACTGGGAATCTTGTTAAAGTTGAGGGTCGCAATGGATTCCACTCAATATCAGCAGATTCTTGGGAATAATGTTGAAGAATGAGTCACAAAGTTGAAGTTACGCCGGGGCTGGATATTTCAACAAGACAACGACCCAAAACACTGCCCAAAATCTACCCGGGCATTTATGCAGAGGAACAAGTACAATGTTCTGGAATGGCCATCCCAGTCCCCAGACCTGAATATCATTGAGAATCTGTGGGATGATTTGAAGCGGGCTGTCCATGCTTGGCAACCATCAAACCTAACTGAACTGGAGATGTTTTGTAAGGAGGAATGGTCCAAAATACCTTCATCCAGAATCCAGACACTCATCAGAGGCTGTTATTTTAGCAAAAGGAGGCTCTACTAAATATTGATGTGATTTTTCTATTGGGGTGCCCAAATTTATGCACCTGTCTAATTTTGTTTTGATGCATATTGTACATTTTCTGTTAATCCAATAAACCTCATTTCACTACTGAAATATTACTATGTCCATCAGTTATTTGATAGATCAAAATAAAATTGCTGATCCAAACACCTAATTATTTATAAATGGAAATCATGGAAATTGTCAGGGGTGCCCAAACTTTTTCATATGACTGTATAGATATAGATATATATGAGATATATTTAAATTATGTTTACCTTTATTTAAATATGTAGTATAGTTTGTGCTATATGGGCAATCTTGTGCAAAAAAAAAAACCTATTGGCTTAATATCCACCATTAAGTTTAGATTAATTTCAACCCAGTGAATTAACAAATTAATTTCTTCCCCCTGTGTAGAATCCCTCCCACCTGTTCTTAATATAATAATATATGCCATTTACAAGACAGTTCTTCAAATATATGTGTGAAGCCAGTTAATTTACAGATACAATCAACAGTGAGATGGTTATCATCTGTTAGATCATTAATGAGCTGTTAAATCACTGTGTCTGCCTTATCATTAAAGCTTTTTATTTATTTCTCCTCTCTTTCGTTCTTTCTCTCCCTCTCTTTTTCTCCCTTCCTCTCTTTTCCTTTTACCCTCAGGTCAAAATACCACAAGCTCAAATATGGAACAGAGTTGAACCAAGGAGACATGAAACCTCCCAGCTACGATGATTCCGGTAAGTCCCCGAGTGGCGCAGCGGTCTAAGGCACTGCATGCGTCACTACAGATACAAGCTGTATCACAAACGGCAGCGATTGGGAGTCTCATAGGGCTGCGCACAATTGGCCCAGCGTCGTCTGGGTTTGGCTTGAGTAGGCCAGCATTGTAAATAAATTAAGTTTCAAAAAGTTACACCTCTGTACTCTTAGTACCAACCGGTGCCAGTGACACTACTTTGAGTCCTACATCGTAAAGCTATCTTTTAATTCTGCAATTAAAATGACCAATTAAATATTTGTATGGTGCCTTTCTCAGACCTCAGGTGCTTTACATATTCAAGATTACACAATGCATTCACACACTGTAGACATCGATGGAATAAATTAAAACCAAAAATACCAAAAACAAAGCGCAACCAAATAGGGGGCGCCTAGGTTAGTGGTTGTAAATGAAAGCATGACTTTGCACATCTCAGCAGTCATCACTCATGATATATGACATTTGGGAACTACCGCCTCAATTTGGTCTTATGTAGCTAATTTTGAAGTTGTGTTTTTTTATATTGGATAAAAGTAGAGACTCAGAGCAAGAAAATTGGAAATGATACAGTCGAGGAACAATGGGGAAGTAATTATGCTTTGAAAGTTGACAAACTTGTAACCCCACTTTTGAGAAAATGTCCCTTGAATGTTTTGGTACACCTACTGGAGAGCTCTTCTTTGTCTACACCCATTCAGCATCATTCACAACCTCTTAAGCCTTAGCCCCACACATTGCTTTAAGGATTCACATGTGAGGCCATGTGCTAAACAGAGTGATTTAATTTAGTAAACAACCAACGATTTCAAGACTAGAAGTAGTAGCCTACAATAAGGTAAAAAAATACACTTTATCTAGTCCTTGTCTATAACATAATCTGACTTTGGTGCAGGTTATGTTGTTCTTCATATTACCGTAAATGTATTTGTCAGATGCACAGGATGCAGAAAGTGTCAATGGTACAGTAAAAATGGTTACTTGCATAGCCACAATATCAAAAACATTAAAGTGTCCAGATATAAATATTTTATAATTATTAGATGACGTTTACCTGACATACTTGTCGAAATTCATGGATTATGTGGAGGAAATGCCATAACCACCTCGCAGTCACATCTAGCTAAGTGGATGGGTCACTGTTGTCTAGACATGTACACAGGTTAATGAAATACAGTAGATGGCAGTAATCATCTCCCAGACACACCTGGCTAACTTGATGGGTCCTGTAATCATCTGTTGAAGTTGAGTCTTTTGTTTAGACATGTAGGTAGCTAGCTAAACAATGAACCGGTGTAATCCCAACTCATACTACTACCACCAATATAAACATTGTCATAGCTGTAGAATGAATCTGCTGGTAGCTAAAGAGCTAATCAACTAGGTTCAATGTTAGCTAGCTAACATTAGGCTATAACTAGAAACGCAAATGGATTTCTGATTTGAATAATATTACTACACAGATCATGCACGTAACGTTAGATAGCGAGCCAGCAAGCTAATGTTCGCTAGCTAGTGAACAGTAAGCTATAACTTGCAATGAAAATGACTTTCTGACAATTAGAAACGTATAATATCTGAAAATAAAGTTAGACTCTTACCCGAATACATGGATGAACACTTCACGGCAGACTGAAACCATTTAACTCCGTTTTTTTTGTAGCTATATTTTGTTTGGCCAGCGTTGTCAGCTCACTCCGGTTCACATTGACCATGGCGTGTGCAGAAAGTAGCCCATCACTTTTTCCAACTGATCTGTCGATAGCGCCTGCTAAATTCAGGGCCTCAATGTGGTTGAGAAAAGTAGCAAAACTTTTGTAGTTCTCGATGGCTAACGTTATATCGTTCAAAAATAGCGCTGTAGAAATGACTATCAACACATACTGAGCAGTTCATGTTATAGACAGAAGCATGCTACATGGCAGACCAATCCAAACTCGGCATGTCCAGCCCATGCATTATCATGCATTATCTTATTTTTGTATTGCTGGTAATGGTTTTTGAAAATGCTAGTTTTTGTGCTGTTAGGGGAATAACCTATGTGCAAATGTATTCTGCTGTTGTATTTTTTGTGTTATCTTGATCGTTTTGTTTGTCATGTTTAGTTTCTTAATCATTGTACCTAAACTGTATGTGTAAACATGTTTACGCAGGGCCCAGCTGTAAAAGCGACCTTGGTCTCAGTCTGCGTTCCTTGTTGAAATAAAGGTAGAATAATAATCTCAGCCAATCCTGTCTTGCGGGAAGGTTCCTGTCATTTTCTGTGGCAAAACCAACTGGGCTCGTAATTTAACAATTTTATTCGTATTTACAGATGGAATACAAGTTTGTTATTAAAGCAAAGTTCATGTTCCAGAAGGCATTTCTGCCAAAAAAAACTAATTTAGATTTTTTTTTTTTTTTAAATCAAATGCCACAATACTGACATGTTTCATTCAGATGTACTGTATGCATTCTGACAATCTAACCTGGATTGCACCATGTGTCCTGACCTGTTTCAATTGGAATTTTGGATTGAAATTGAATTGCATCACAAATACTGTAAGTATTTAAGTCCATGCTTCAAGATTGTGAGTGAAGCCTTAAATAACATGGTGCTTCTGTCTGTCTCATTCTTGTCTCCCCTCTCTCTCCATCAGATGAAGGGAATGAAAACGAGGTCCCGAGCCCCCCCAACAGTAGTCAGCTGGGTTGGAAACAGGGACGGCAGCTGCTCAGACAGTGAGTGCAACACACACCATTTTTTTTGGTTTTAATGGTGCCCTATGCCTGTACACTTTTTTAAGTGCTTTAAGACCTGGTGACCTGATCAGAAGGTTTGCAAGGGTGGGAGTTTCGGCTTTCCACGGTGACATCACCATGTGGAATATTGGTTAATAGACCAATAACAAAGAGCGTTCCAAACCTCTCTGCCAAAAACACAGTTTTTATCAATTTTCCCTTCCCCACTCAGACCCTTCCCAGACAGTCCTAGCAAAATTCTACTGCAGTCTACTACAGGTACTTATACTGAACAAAAATATAAACGCAACATGTCAAGTGTTGGTCCCATTTTTCATGAGCTGAAATAAAAGATCCCTACATTTTACATACACAGAAAAGGCGTATTTTGCAAAAATGTTGTGAACAAATTTGCCAAGATAATCCATCCACCTGACAGGAGTGGCATATCAAGAAGCTTATTTAAACAGCATGATCATTACACACATGCATCTTGTGTTGGAGACAATAAAAAAGGCCACTTTAAAATGTGCAGTTTTGTCACACAACACAATGCCACAGATGTCTCAAGTTTTGAGGGTGCATGCAATTGTCATACTGATTGCAGGACTGTCCACCAGAGCTGTTGACAGATAATTGAATGTTCATTTCTCTACAACGTTGTTTTAAAGAATATGGCAGTACGTCCAACCGGCCTTACAACTGCAGACCACGTGTATAATGTCAACGTTGTGAACAGAGTGCCCCATGGTGGCTGTGGGTTATGGTATGGGCAGGCATAACAACAAACACAATTGCGTTTTATCGTTGCCAATTTGAATGCACAGAGATACCGTGACGAGATCCTGAGGCCCATTGTCGTGCAATTCATCTGCCGCCATCACTTTGTGTCAGCATGATAATGCATGGCCCTATGTTGTGAGCATCTGTACACAATTTCTGAATGCTGAAAATGTCCCAGTTCTTCCATGGTCTGCATATTCACCAGACATGTCACCTGTTTGAGCATGTTTGGTATGCTCTGGATTGACGTGTATGACAGCGTGTTCCTGATCCTGCCAATATCCAGCAACTTCGCATAGCCATTGAAGAGGGGTGGGACAACATTCCACAGGCCTCAATGAACTGATGTGTTGCGCTGCATGAGGAAAATTAGTGGTCGCGTTGCTGCATGTTGCGTTTATATTTTTGTTCAGTTTAATTGTTACCCAGCAACAATTTGATATTGATATAGAAATGGTTGCATTGGGCCTTTTTAAATGCAATCCTTTATAATCTATTTAGCAGTGTGTTTTTATCTCTGCAGCTGTGAGAAACTATCCCATCACCCAATTTCTGTCTGGAAGATGTGTGGCGATGTGGACAACCAATATTATCCTGTTGTTACAACAACCACTGACTCATTAGGGAAGGCCTCTTGGAGTTGGTGATTGTACGTCACCGGAAAGTCTGTGTGTGTGTGGCTGTAGCCATAGGGCACCACCATCAGCTGCAAGTGTCTGTCTTAAGACAAAAAGCCATCAAAGGGAGGAGAATCTTCTTAATGGAGATTAAGAGCCTCGGTATGAATAGAGTAGTGGAGTAATCCCCCTGAGACTGGTGGGACGTGTGGATTGTTAGACACATACGCACACACGCACGCACACACACACTGAGACATATATAGAGCAACGTACACACAGAGTAAAATACGCACACACTTAGACACATGCTCACACACACAGTCTGAGACACATACATACACTAAGACAGACTGAGACACACACGCACACAGAGAGAGTGATATACACATTTTGAGAGACACACACACACTGTGTTACTCCTAGCATGTGAGTGCAAAGGTGTGTGAAAGTTCTTAAAAGGTTTGTACTTTGGTGCCCTCTGGGTGTCAAAAGTTGTCAGGACATAGAATGAGCAGTAGGGGATACTGAGAGAGTGTGAGTGCGTGCGTATGCTTGCGTAGGTATGAGACCTATAGAGAAAAAGGAATAGACAGAGAATACTGTGATGGATCAATGAGAAAAGTGTGTGTGTCTCATCCAGTGCCCAGCCACCCACTCACAGTACAATCTATGGAAGTACAGACTAGGGTTAACACTGCAACTCCCAACACAGAGTGAATACACACACACAATCTTTCGCTCTCTCTGCTATGCATTCTCATGATCCACACAACTCCTAGAGTACTCCGACATCAGCACATATGGCATGGCCACATCTCGATTCCAGAGAGTGGTCATTGATTTCACATGTCAGAGTACAGTTACACACACACACACACAGCACAGTAGATTGTCCACATATCCCCAACCCTAATTTCATCTCGCCAGCCTACACTATGGAACAAGGTTCTTCTTGTCGATATTACTCCAGTCAGTGTGTGATTAAAATAAAGTACGTGTGAGTGAGTGTTTCAAAATGGCACCCAAGCCTTCAAATGTGATAAGAGAGAGGGTCTGTGTGTGTGTGTGTGTGTGTATATATTTGTGTGTATGTTGTATCTGTCTACTTGTGTGTAGTGGCAGCTACAGGCAGGCACTGAACCACTCAAGGGAAAGGGTCCCTCCCCCCATCAGAACCATGAACTCACTGAACCGGACCTGACAAAGAGAGAGAGGAAAAGTGAAAGAAGGGGGGGGATAGAGAAGAGGGAGATGGGAAGAGAGCAGAGCAGAGAATCATGGAATGCAGCTAGTCTAAAGACAGTTTGAAAAGAAAAACCTGAAAAGTTCAACAGACACTTGATCAGAATCCAACATTCATAGTTACCCCTATTCTTGACTTCTAATTCTAAAATACTTGTCTTTTTTTTATCAACAATTAAAGTTAAACTTGTTTTATATATAAATACTAGGTATTGGCTAATTTGTGCATGTTATGAGCAGTTTTGCCCATTGAAGTTAAGAACTCAACATTTTAATGTTGCACGTAGCTCTAATACCCACAGCATACAGGGCCTTATGTTGGCAAAATAGATAACTTGTTGGCAAAATAGATCAAGCAATAAATCTGGGCACTAAATTGTATTATCCTTGGATGACGTCCTTGGATGAAGGAATGCGAATGCAGCATCTCATTGAGAGGAAGTGTGTGTGTGTGTGTGTGTGTGTGTGTGTGTATTGTCTCTGGTGTGTGTGTCTGTGTAACGAAGAACAGACTCTGAGATGGTGTTAGCCCATGAATGGAGGATTGTGTCTGGGCATTCAGGGCTCCTGCGACTGGAGAGGCTGGTACAGCAAGAGACGGAGAGGAACTTTTTTTCTATATATATTTTTCTCCCTTCCCTCGTCTGTTAAAGCTTGCACAAGATACTGTTTTATCAAAACCTCCGACCTTGGAGCATCAGCATCAGAACATAAGCGCGTCTTGAAGGAATAAGGATAGGATCATTTTGGTTTTACCTACTTAGTGAGGTATGTTGGGGGTTTTGGAGGGCTTTAGCGAAATTTTGCATTCGATCTCGTTAAGTAGTTTGTAAATCAGCATAGGATTGGTTTTAATTGGTTCAGTTATGCAATACTGTATAGATAGTTTGTGTTTCATTCCCTTGTTGTGCAGTGACTGAACTGATGTTTTCCGCTCTGAGAGAAATAGTTTTTCACACAATTGCTTTCTTTGGACCCTATGGTATATAAAGGAACATGTTTGTTTCATATTTAATATTTATAGCTTTGATAGGACTTTGTCTTTGGTATCTAATCTTGCTCCTGAAATGGTCAACGTCCTGCTCTATCCTGTCAGACTAACACACCAGGAACTCCACTTAAATACAGTTAACTCCAAAGAACTCTGCTTAAATATAAATGGCAATGGTTTTAGAATAACTTTCAAGTGTAATTTTAACCTTGACTCCAATCGTCTCTTTTGAAACCTAATTTACACAGTGATTTAGCGTGACACACCAAATATCATAAGCTGTCAAAAATATGACTAATATACAGTCGTGTCGCTTCTGCAATGTTATGATGAAAAAACAGGAGTAGGTGGAAGTTGCACCTAGACCCCCCTTATGGTTACGGTTAGGATTGGGGGATTAAGATAGGATTTAAAGACACTTCTCACTCTACATACAAAATCTTGAAATTATTAGGCGATCGCTCCTGTAACTTTTAATCGGGCCTTACTTTCCAGGTACCTTCAGGAGGTGGGCTACACGGACACCATCTTGGATGTAAAGTCCCAGAGGGTCAGGGCGCTGCTGGGCCTGGCTGGAGACTCTGGAGAGAGGCCGTCGGTCAGGAAACCGGAACCCATGGTCAACGGCACCGAGCCATCTTTTCAGAAGGGCAGCGGCATGATCAGGTGAGCTACCGCTAACTGCTAAAGCCTATTGCTGCTGTTATGGTTATTGCTGTGCTAAATTCTGTTGTTGTGGTGGCTAAATCCTATTGTTATTGCGATCATTAATGCTGTTGCTAATGCTATTGTTGTAGCTAATGCTATTGTTGTAGCTAATGCTATTGTTGTAGCTAATGCTATTGTTGTAGCTAATGCTATTGCTCTAGCTATTGCTAATGCTATTGAATTTTGCCATCGCTAATGCTATTGTTGTAGCCATTGCTAATGCTATCACTAATGGATAACTAGCATTCGTCAAGGAAGTCCAGTGACAAACAGTGTAGGGTTGCATGTGTAGGAGCCCTGCATTGGTTTTGTGTTGTCACTAACATCTGTCTCGTTTTCTCTCTCTTCTGTCCGTCAGTAAACCTGACATGTCTGACTCGGCCACTGTCCTTGAGGCCTTCAAGTTCATAGAAAGCGCTGCCGCCGAGTTTAGCGACGAAGATGACGACGAAGACAGCGACGGGAGGGACAAGACCATTATGAACTTGGCCACTGTAAGCAAGGACACACACACACATTCATGATCTGACTTGGGCTTCTTCATGGCTTCAATGGCTACAACAATAGAGTAACAACAGTAACAGATTGAATTAGCGACAGGCATCAATAACACTCAAGGAGAACCAGTACCAGTCACAAGCTATGTTACCGAATTCCTCATACTTCATTCTAGGGTGGTGATAAGTGAAATTGTGTAACTAAATTTTATGTTACAAAATACATTTTAGCAAGACAAATATGATTATTCATGTTCTGAATCATTCAGTGGGGTCTTTCTGTAACATATCATTAACATTATATCTAAAAAGTCAGATTTTGTAACCGAGTGCATCCGATAATAAGCACCAATCGGTGTTGACGTGGTGATGCAGGTTTCTCTTAACTTTTGAGGATTTTACATTTTGTGGTCGTTGTCTCCAAAGTTGTTTCCGTGGGTCACAAAAAGCTACATTTGCATGACACGAGCTGAATTAAATGTAAAAGGCTTTTGAAATAAAATGCTCAGTGCTCTATTTCAGAGAAGTTTGTTTTTGTGAGAAATCTTTGAAAAAGAACAGGAATTTTGAATTAATATGAAAAGCGTATAATACAATATGAAAATACTACATGTCATGACTCAAAATCAATGTCCATCTTACCTATATATTGTTTTATGTCCTGTGGATTCAAAAAGAAATATGACAAGTTCAGCGGGAAAGTGAGCCTGTCAGGTAGCAGGTAGCCTTCATTCTTGCACAGAATCCAGCCTAGTTTACGCAATGCAATTTTCCCTATTTATTTATTTAACCACGTTTTTGATTGGACCACCCTACTCATTCAGACCTACAGTTTAACACTCAATTCATTTAGTCACTCAGACCCCCTCTCTGTCTCTTCAACCCTCTCTGTCTTCCACAGATGGTGAGGAAGAAGACGTCTTCTTCCCCCTCCTCATCCTCGGACATGAGTGACGACCCGGACACAGAGGAGGCCCTGAAGGGCTTTGACTTCCTGGCCAGCCCAGATGAGATGGAAGGATCGCCCGATGTCCGGAGTGTCGAAGACAGCGGTGACTGGGGTGAGGGAGGGAGGGACGTTGGTTGGTTGGTCTGTTGGTTGGTGAACACTCAAACTAGAATAGTAAAAGTTTACATGTGGACCAAAGTGGGTCGTCTAGTAGGCCTAGTCAACAGTGAAGGGGTAATTTTGACCGCGGATCATAATTAGGACAGTGGCCAAGTAAGTGGGGACAGTCATGTATTCTCAGGACACTAGAGCATAAAAAGGACAGGAGGGCCATAGAAAGAGGACAGTAGACCAAAGGGAGGACCAGTGGATCATAGCAGGAACATTGAGTGTAACTCGGTTTCCAGCTCTAGGGCCACAGAACAGTCTCCACTGAGGGGACCTACCCTTTCCTCAGTCGCCCACTCACACAGGACCCTGTATTCTCTAACCTAGTCTTCACACAGACACAGCTGGCCACCTGCCTACTACTGTAGCTCCCTTATCCCCTTCAGCTAACAGAGAACCCCCTTCACTCCCGTCACCTAGCAACGCCATGTGTTTATCTCGACTCTATGACAAAGGGCATTCCCACTCAATCAGTGAGTCAGCGTGTCACAGGTCAGGCAGCAGTCAGTTTTCAGCCATAGAGGAAGGATGCTGTGGCGTCACTGGTTGTGTGACAGAGGAAGCCAGAGGGATCCAGTTGAAGACAGCCTATGTTCAAAGTAAATACTAAGTAGTATGCTAGTGTAGACATTAGAACACAGCAAATGACAAATTGTCTGATGCATTGACAATCCAGTTATTTTTATGAATACTTTAATTCAATAGTAGTTCATATAAATAATGGTGACTATTAAAAAAAAAGACATCTTGTATTATTGGGATAATTAGAGGTCAATTCCGTGGGAAACTGAGTTGTTCGCATTTCTTTGTTAACAATAATTGAAGAAGCCATGAGCTGAACACACAGCAAAGGATGGATGGATGGTATTAAAGGTCCAGAGGCAGCGAGGCGCTTAGCTGATCAGTTATGAAACGGAGTTGTCATCAGCAGCTCTGTGTTCACCACCGCCTCTTGATCCCACACTGCCGCTACAGACCAACGATGTGTCCCAAATGGCACCCTATTCCCTATATAGTGCACTATTTTTGACCTGAGCCCTATGGACCCTGGTCAAAAGTAGTGCACTATATAGGGAATAGGATGCCATTTTGGATAGAACCAGAAACATCTGTCGCTGAGGGCTGCAATGGGGAAAATAGAATATCCGTTCTGTTTACCATATATTATATGATCATGCCTGCATCTGAAATTAGAAGTATTCATATGCTTATAGGTATAGATACAGATAACTCTGCACATTATTAGACTTTTTTGTTGTTGAAATTCATTATTTGGGGGATTTTTTTTGTTCTTTAGCCAGTTTACGCTATAAAACCTACATGGTTATTGCTTTTGATATATAGAACATTTCAAAACATGACAGAGTTATTGAATGACATTGCATTTTTGTGGGGGGGTATTGAATGTTTTTTGCATTATTTTAACATTAGCATGTCGTTGGTATGCTGTTTGCTGCTATTGATGTTGCGGCACAAAGGACAAAGCCTTGCAGAGACTGAGTGAGGCATGGCGGCTGTTCCACCATATGCTTTGTTGTCACCTAATTTGGCAGGACACAGCTTTCTTTGACATTTAATATTTTTGAATACATTAACGCAAACATTTTCAGGATTGCTGCCAGCCATCAAATTAAACATTTGATGTCAGCTGTATTTTTTTTGTCGGAAGCCAATCTGGCTTATTACACAAAAAAAAATTTTACCCCCCAAACCCTTTGTTTAATGGCAATTTTTGTGTTTTGTACGTTTGTGTTTTTATGTTTCCATGTCGAGTGGTGCAAAAACTGTAACCCTCAGGCATGACTCAATTCTCCCTTTCCATCCCTGTCTGTTGTCATATGAGAAGAGAATTTGACCGGTTCTCTTCCTGACTGACCCCAATGTGTTGACATCATCAAACCCCTTATAGTTGCTTTGAGAGAGGCCCAAATGCCTGTAGAAAACATGAACTTGGGGCTCTCGGTGGAAGAAAAAAAGTGTATCAGGAAGAATTTCCATCACACACTTTTTTTTTTTACATACCGCAGCAAATGGCGATAATGCAACATACTGTACATTGCGGGTCTCAAACCAAGATCTCCCAGCCCGTAGGCAAACTTGCTAACCACTGCTCCGATAGGGGTAACACACTTGGAGGGGGGGGATCTTAGGCAAGTGTCTCTGCAATACATTTTACAGGCGATATTAGAATTAAAGAAGCCATCTTCACTTGAACCACGTTTAATTTCATTACACTTTGAATTTGAGTTTCGTTTGGTCTGGTTCAGAAGAAAGTTCTGGACACTGACCGGCTTCTCGGGTTTCTGTCCCCCCCTTCCCCCCCAACCCCTTCCCTCGGGTGTAGAGAAGGAAGAGCAGTGCCCCATGCCTGAGGCCTGGGATGTGGACCAGGGTCTCATAGCCCAACTCAAGGAGCAGTACAGGAAGGAGCGCAAGGGCAAAAAGGGGGTGAAGAGTAAGTCTATCAGGCCTTCCCTTCTTTCTTTCTCTCCATTGCGTTCTATCTTTCATTCTTTCTCCTTGTTCTTGCGATAAGAGCTCCTCTCTCAGGTTGAGGTGAACTATGTCATGCAAAAATGATATTTAACAGACACGTTAAGCACGTTTTAGACACTCTCTTCCTCCCATCGCTTCGTTTTGGCGCACCTTTTTCGGCCATCTAGTACCCCTTCTCCATGTTTGTCTTTGCTTGTGTGTGGCTCTGTGCGTACATGTTTGTGTTTTAACATTTCAATGGGATTGCAATACACTGCCTCCCCTCACAGTGATCAGACCCATGCAGGATAATTTGATCACTATTGTAAGTGGTTGATCACTATAACCACATTCACTATAAGGAAAGTGCACTGTACTGCATTCCTAACCCTCTCACTGTCGACATTACTCATTGCTGTTTTAAGTTGCACCCATAGAAATATAATTACTAAAAAGAGCTTAGCCCATCAGACCACAGCAATTTGACTGCACCCTCGTGGGTACACTCCGTATAGGTGACATGGCTCACCCATTATGGCCTCATTTTCTAGGAATGGGTGCGCCCCTTCTAGTAATTCTATGTCTATGATTGCACCATTCTACTTTTGAGACATTCCATCCCCACTCCGTCATGTTTGTACCGGTCTTTATTATGTCATCGGTTATCAGCTGCACCTGTGTCTTTGTATGTGTGCTGGTTCCTTTTTTATTTCTCTGTATTTTTCAACCATTCCAACTTCTTATTTTCTGTGAAAGTATGTCAGTGTCAGTGACTTAACTCTCCTTTCCTGCCAACTTCAATTGCCTTCATTTTTCTATTAGTTATTTCTATGTTCTAGCTACGAAGTCCTCCTTCACCAAGCGTCAGCCATGGACCTGCTGTTCAATCTGCTTTTAACGTCAGATCGGATTTAAGCGCTGATCTGGAGATTGTCAGGCTGGATATCTGCCTTCCCAAAACCGAGACGATTTTGTTGGGGGTGTGTTATAGGCCGCCCAAGAAGAATGCATTCTATGAAGGTCTTGAAATTGTGTTGTCAAATTGTAATGATTCCCTGTTGAAGGAAATAATTTTGTTAGGGGATTTCAATACTGATGTCTGCAAAAAGAATAGCCCAACCCACGATATATTTATGCACTTTTGTAGATCACTTGCTCTGACCCAAATGATAAAAGATCCCACCAGGATATGTGAAACAGTGCAAAGTATGATTGACTTAATATTGGTGTCTGATAGATCTAAAATATTGCAGAGTGGAGTAATAGTATATGGAATCAGTTATCATGTTATTACATTTTGCACAAGGAGGATTTTTAAAGATATATTTAAGTGTCACAAAAACATTAGAATCAGAGGTCTCAAAAAATACTCTGTTGGAAAGTTTAAGAAGGAAGGGGGTAAAATTGACTGGTCACCTGTGCTAGATAGCGTAGGAGTAGACAGTGCCTGGGAAGTCTTTAAATGTAGATTCCTTGATGTGGTGAATGTGATGGCTCCCATTAGACGGGTCAGGGTAAAGCAGAGATCTAGCCCTTGGTTTAATCATGAGATTCTAGAATCTATCCAAGTAAGGAATAAGGCCTTTAAAAAATTTACGAACTCTCAAGAGCAGCATGATTTTTTCCAATATAAATGTCACAGAAATGAAGCACAGAGCAGGATGGATGAAGCTAAGAGGGGTTTGCTGAGAAAATAATTGAGAACCAAAATGACCCTAAAAAGCTTTGGAAATCATTTAAGGAACTAGGCTATAGTGGTACTACCATAAACAAATTAAACAGTATTGGACTGAACATCAGGGGGAAGATGGTATATGAAAAAGCAGAGGTTGCCAATGAATTCAACTCTTCTTTTTCTTTTTTTTTCTTTCTACTTCTGCAAGCTGGTTAGCAAGCTGCCCACCAGTTCTGGTTTGTATGGAAGCAACCAAGTCCAGAAGTATTATGTAGAGTTAGGGGTTCAGCCAAACTCTTTTTATTTTGCAAAGGTAGCAACAGCCAACAGAGTCAGTATGCTGGCAGAGCTTAAATGCTCTAAAGCCACAGGCCTGGATAATATTCCTGCAAGGTTTCTTATAGATTCTGCTGAGCAAATTGGCCCTTGTATTACGTATATCGTTAATCTCTCTCTTGAACACTGTACCTTTCCCAGGGACATGAAACAAGCTAAAGTTGTAACTCTGTATAAGAAGGGGATAAAGTCTGACCCTGGGAATTATAGACCTGTATCTATCCTCTGTGTAACATCAACGTTCCTGGAGAGAGTTGTACATGAGCAAATGTATGAATATGTTAACAAACAGGGTCTAATGTATGATTTTCAGTCGGGTTTTAGAAAAACATACTCCACTAATTCATGTCTACTTTACTTGACTGACTTCATCAGGAAATAGATTTATGAGGGATATTTCTGTGGAATGGTACTGCTTGACCTACAGAATGCCTTTGATACAGTTAACCACAGTCTCCTAATCTCCAAACTAGAAGCACTGGGGTTAAGCAGTATCCCTCTAGGCTGGGTAAAGTCCTATTTATCAGGAAGGGAGCAAGTAGTAGAGGTTAATGGTTCACTGTCTCATGCAAGTTGTGGCGTTCCGCAGGGGAGCGTGCTTGGGCCTCTGCTGTTTTTGTTGTATATTAACAATATGAAAGATGCTTGTTCTTGCTGTCTTTTTCTTTATGCGAATGACTGGTGTCTCACAAAAGTAAAATAAGGTTGGAGAGCGTACTTAGCACAGAGCTTACTAACATTAGCAAATGGCTTGGAGATAATAAGCCATCTCTGCACTTAGGGAAAACTGAAGCAATTATTATTTGATCCAGGCCTAAATTGAGTAGGTCCTCTGAAATCATCTGAAAGTGTGGAATTAGGGGGTGAGGTGCTGACTACTAAAACCTCTGTTAGCTACTTGGGATGTATCCTTGATGGAAGCTTGGGAGGTGTGAGCATGGCCAATAAAGTGCTAGGGAAGGTTAATGCCAAGACTACATTTTTGGTTAGAAAGTCAAAGCTGCTTGATAAGGACTCCATGAAAGTGCTAGCTACTTCCCTCATTCAATGCCATTTTGACTATGCTAGTACTTCCTAGTTTGGGTGCTTATCTAAACTTATGAAGGGGGAGCTCCAGATAGCCCAGAATAAGCTGATCGGGGTAGTATTGAAGGTGAGTCCACGTACTCACATAGGCAGGAGCTGCTTTCAGGAACTAAACTGGCTTCCTGTTGAGGCTAGGGTGTCCCAGATTAGACTAGGTTTGGTTTACAGGAGTATTTATGGTCCTGCGCCCAGATATCTAAGTGATTACTTTCCCCGTGTTAGGGATGCACATAATCACAGCACCAGATCAGGTGTTGCTGATGTGTGCTTATACAGGTTCAGGAGTAATGCTGGGAAAGGTACTTTCTTGTATACTGGAGCCTCAGAATGGAATGAGTTGCCTCTGCCCATAAAAACTACGTCCTCTCTGGGCAGCTTTAAAAATAAAGTAAAAATATGTTTATCTTCTGTGCCTGTATGAATAACCCCTATGATGTAACTGGAATGATGAGATAGATGTTCTTCTTCTCTGTTTTTGTTTTATTATTTCACTGCCATACTGTGTTTGATCTTGTCTAGCCATCTTGTCTCGAGGACCACAATGGAAACCATTTTTTTAAATGGTTGAATTAATAAACTAAACTTCAATCTTATAAAGTTTCTCAGTTTCTTCTTGATCCTCTCTGTACACTACTACTTCTCCTCTTCCTCCCTCTCCTTTCCTTCTTTGTCTCTACTCCTTCTCCATGATCCTCTTCTCATCTTCCTCATTCTCATCCCAGGGCCTAATCGGTCCAAACTGCAGGATATGCTGGCCAACCTGCGAGACGCCGAGGATCTCCCCTCCATGCAGCCCCCCGTGACACCGCCATCCCGGCCCAGCGTCCCCAGGCTCAACGAGCACGAAGTGGGCCACCCCGAAGAAGGTAAGACGAGAGCTTAATTGTCCCCAAAGGGTTTGAATTTACAGAATGCACAGTTTCCAAATATATATAATTGACTGTAAATAATTGAATTGACAAATTGACAGAACAATATCTAATAGGCCCAAATACCAATGATGGTTATGTTTCAGTAGAAGTCATTTAGTGTTTTGACTTCTCTGTTTGTCCCTTTGTCCGTCTGTAAATGTTTCCCTACCTACTTGTCTGGTATATTTGCCTGTTTAATTTGTTTGTCTGGCTCACTGTCCATCCATCCATCCATCCCAGTGGAGGCCATGACGTTTCCGCCCACGTCAGGGAAGTCGTTCATCATGGGGCCGGACGAGGCGGCGGAGAGCGAGCTAGGCCTGGGCGAGCTGGCCGGCCTCACTGTGGCCAACGAGGCGGACAGCCTGGCCTACGACGTAAGCACCTCTGGGGGGATTATGGGAGGATGGGGAGGTTGAGGGGAGGTATGGGGGAGAGTGAGCTGAGGCTGGGCAAGCTGGCGGACCTCACTGTGACCAACGAGGCAGACAGCCTGGCCTACGACATGATTACCTACCTCTGCGGGGAACGGAGGATGAGGAAGGGGAGGGTAAGGGGGGCGAGCTAGCAGCATGACCGTGGCCAACAAAGCCGACAGCCTGGTCTACCATGTGTGGCATCAGTCCTTCCTTACACGGGCCAACAAACACTGCCAGATGCAATGGCAAGGCAGCTAGTAATGAATGAAAACCTTTATTATGACCAAAACAACACACATTTTTGCCCCAAAGGGAATTTTATTTACATATCATGACCACAGCAATCCTAAAAAAAATAAGTAAAATGGACATAGCAATCAACAACATTCAGCTAATCACATCAAAGGGCACCACCACCAAACGGTGGGCAGAAGCATTCACATATTACATTTTCTGGTGTGTGTGTGTGGAGTAGAGGTCGACCGATTATGATTTTTCAACGCCGATAACGATTATTGGAGGACCAAAAAAGCTGATGCCGATTTAAAAAGAAAAATAAACAAAATATTTGTAATAATGACAATTACAACAATACTGAATGAACACTTATTTTAACTTAATATAATACATCGATAAAATCAATTTAGCCTCAAATAAATAATGAAACCTGTTCAATTTGGTTTAAATAATGCAAAAACGAAGTGTTGAAGTAAACGTGCAATATGTGCTATGTTAAAAAGCTAACGTTTCAGTTCCTTGCTCAGAACATGAGAACATATGAAAGTTGGTGGTTCCTTTTTAACATGAGACTTCAATATTCCAAGGTAAGAGGTTTTAGGTTGTAGTCAATATAGTATTTATAGGACTATTTCTCTATACCATTTGTATTTCATATACCTTTGACTAGTGGATGTTCTTATAGGCACTATAGTATTGCCAGTGTAACAGTATAGCTTCCGTCCCTCTCCTCGTCCCTACCTCGGCTCGAACCAGGAACACATCGACAACAGCCACACTCAAAGCAGCGTTACCCATCACTCCACAAAAGCCGCGGCCCTTGCAGAGCAAGGGGAATAACTACTCCAAGTCTCAGAGCGAGTGATGTTTGAAACGCTATTAGCGCACACCCAGCTAACAGGCTAGCCATTTCACATCGGTTACACCAGCCATTAGGCTGATAGGCTTGAAGTCATAAACAGCGCTGTGCTTGCAAAGAGCTGCTGGTAAAACGCACAAAAGTGCTGTTTGAATGAATGCTTACGAGCTTGCTGCTGCCTACCATCGTCAGAATGCTCTTATCATATCATAGACTTAATTATAACATAACACACAGAAATATGAGCCTTTGGTCATTAATATGGTCGAATCCGGAAACTATCATTTCGAAAACAT
This sequence comes from Oncorhynchus tshawytscha, assembly GCF_018296145.1. Taxonomy (NCBI): domain Eukaryota; kingdom Metazoa; phylum Chordata; class Actinopteri; order Salmoniformes; family Salmonidae; genus Oncorhynchus; species Oncorhynchus tshawytscha. The sequence goes on along the minus strand of NC_056460.1, from coordinate 5,910,872 downwards.
TTATTATTTCAGTGAAATACGGAACCATTCGGGTTTTTTTATCTAATGGGTGGCATCCCTAAGTCTAAATATTCTTGTTACATTGCACAACCTTCAATGTTATGTCATAATTCCGTATACCCTGACTCTGCGTGATTGTTTTTTATAAGATAAGTTTAATGCTAGCTAGCAACTTACCTTGGCTTCTGCTGTATTCGTGTAACAGGCAGGCTCCTCGTGAAGTGCAATGAGAGGCAGGTGGTTAGAGCGTTGGACTAGTTAACTGTAAGATTGCAAGATTGGATCCCCCGAGCTGACAAGGTGAAAATCTGTCGTTCTGCCCCTGAACAAGGCAGTGTTAACCCACCGTTCCTAGGCCGTCATTGAAAATGTGTTCTTAACTGACTTGCCTAGTAAAGGTATACAAATAAATATTTTTAAAAATCAGCGCCCAAAAATACAGATTTCCGATTGTTATGAAAACTTGAAATCGGCCCGAATTAATCGTCCGTTCTGATTAATTGGTCGACCTCTAGTGTGGAGCCCCATGGACAACTCTTTCAGCACTTAGGTCCCTCGGGGCAGCAAACATCTACTGCTTTACATTGCCGTGTAGCAGAAGATTGATTGATTAGCTAGATTTAGAAACTTTGAGCTTCCAGACTGGAACACAAAGTAGAAGCCAGTAAAGCCATATAGCTGTGCAGCGATGCTCCCTATCCAACTTGACAGAGCTAAAGAGGATCTGCAGAGAAGAATGGGAGAAACCCCACAAATTCAGGTGTGCCAAACTTGTAGCGTCATACCCAAGAAGACTCTAGGCTGTAATCGCTGTCGAAGGTGCTTCAAGTAAAGGGTTTGAATGCTTATGTAAATGTATATTTCGTTTTTTATATTTTATACATTTGCTAAAATTTGCTTTGTCATCATGGGCTATTGTGTGTAGATTGATGGAATTTAAAATATATATATATATTTAGAATAAGGTTGTAACGTAACAAAATGTGGACAAGTCAAGAGATCTGAATGCACTGTATTTATCTAAAAATCCAACCTATTTTTCAAAGCCTGAGCCAGTTATTGACAGATAAGACTTATACGAAGTGTACACTGTGAGAAAACCCTAGGTTTACTGTATTGTATGAACCCCAGGTGAGTGAGTAGGAGGAGAGTGAAGTTTATACTGATCTTGGTTCAGTTTAGCATTTTCCCTGGTCATGATTAGGGTTGGGGGAAGGGAAACTGATCCTAGGGAACTTCACCCCAGAGTGCTGGAATATGTGTAAAAATTGGGATCAAGCTGATTGGTAGTGTAGGTTTATGAGCAGAATAAATTCTCCTACTTTATTAACTCTATTAACTGTGCTTATATACATAGGCTTTGAGCTAATGAGTGCAACTGCAAACAGAAGCCTTGAAGTCAATAATAATCCACAGAATTGAACCAAGCTTATGTAAGAGGCTGGTCCCCAGCTTTCAAAATGTCAATATTTAAACAGGCTAGTCTGATTAGCATGTGCTTTGACTTTTGCTTTTATTGACACACACACACACAAACACGCGCCTAGACGCATACACATTAATGCAAGAGTGCACACACAGAGGCACATGCGTGCACATACACACACTCCAGATCAATTGAATGCGAAATGAACTCTGCTGTTGTATTGCTGTAGAGAGCTAGCATGCAGAATGAGGTTGGGATTGAAGAGACTGTTATATTGCTCAGTTGGACCCTGTGTGGGAGGACACCATAATGTTCTAATTATATTTCTAGGATGGACACTCATCTCAAAATAGGCATGGATTTGTGTGCATTAGATAACATTAAAGTTTGTATGGTAACTTTCATACTAAGATATTGCAGCTCTAACAAGCAGGAAATGAAATGGATATGCAGTGACTATCTACTGAGGTCAAGCACAAGGGGCACTTTGCGTACATACAGTTGAAGTCGGAATTTACATACACTTAGGTTGGAATCATTAAAACTCTTTTTTTCAACCACTCCACAAATTTCTTGTTAACAAACTAGTTTTGGCAAGTCTGTTAGGACATCTACTTTGTGCATGACACAAGTAATTTTTCCAACAATTGTTTACAGACAGTTTGGCTATAATGACCATCGTTATGTTGGGAGGAAAAGGGGGAGGCTTGCAAGCTGAAGAACACCATCCCAACTGTGAAGCACAGGGGTGGCAGCATCATGTTGTGGGGGTGCTTTGCTGCAGGAGGGACTGGTATACTTCATAACGTAGATGGCATCATAAGGCAGGAAAATAATGTGGATATATTGAAGCAACATTTCAAGACATCAGTCAGGAAGTTAAAGCTTGGTTGCATATGGGTCTTCCAAATGGACAATGACCCCAAGCATACTTCCAAAGTTGTGGCAAAATGACTTAAGGACAACAAAGTCAAGGTATTGGAGTGGCCAGAACTGAAAAAGTGTGCACAAGCAAGGAGGCCTAGAAACCTGTCTCAGTTACACCAGCTCTGTTTGGAGGAATGGGCCAAAATTCACCCACCGTTTTGTGGGAAGCTTATGGAAGGCTACCTGAATTGTTTGACCCAAGGTAAACATTTTAAAGGCAATACTACCAAATACTAATTGAGTGTATGTAAACTTCTGACCCACTGGGAATGTGATGAAAGAAATAAAAGCTGAAATAAATCATTATCTCTACTATTATTCTGACATTTCACATTCTTAAAATGTGGTGATCCTAACTGACCTAACACGGGGGATGTTTACTAAGATTAAATGTCAGGAATTGTGAAAAACTGGGTTTAAATGTATTTGGCTAAGGTGAATGTAAACTTCCGACTTCAACTGTATTTAGAGGCTTGGTAAAGAGCATAGCACCACTGAACTTGCATAACAAACAGGAACCAACCTTAAGTCAAGTGTCGTAAGTGTCTTTTTGTAAATTGAAATAAATAAGACAAAACTAGTGACTCCTAGCTTGCTATACCTTCTGAAACATTATTGTACAGGAGTACGGCTTGAATCCTAATAATAATATTTTTCAGATCTTCTATATTGCTTGCTTGAAAAAGCTAAACAAAAACAATCAAATAACAGCTATATGACAGAGTAGGTCTGGACTGTGATTTTGAGGCTTTCAAGCATCCAACAGATGGAGCGACAATCAAGAGGGAACCACATGGCTTGAGCAGAGGGAGGAGTTTGTCATATGGGGGACATCTGTCTGCAAATCTCCAACTGACATCAATACTCTTTTCCATTTTTCTCAGGTGACCAGCAGTCAGGATGCGCTGCGGAAGACGTGGAACCCCAAGTTCACGCTGCGGAGCCACTTTGACTCCATCCGCGGCCTGGCCTTCCACCCCGTGGAGCCCGTCCTGGTCACTGCCTCCGAGGACCACACCCTCAAACTGTGGAACCTCCAGAAGACCGCCCCCGCCAAGAAGTAAGAGTTCACATAGGCCTACCCTGCTGTCAGTCAAACACCTGGATCATATTTACTAGACCCCAAACAATTAAAATGTTTGCCTTCATTTAACCAGGTAAGTAATTGAGAACACATTCTCTTTTACAATAACGACCTGACCAAGATGAGAGCGATACATAGTAATAAAGAAACTCTCGGTGTGCACTAATGAATAAGACCCAGTCAAAGACCATTATGCTTTTAGCAGGTACTTAAGTAGTGAAAGTGGATAACTTGGTCACTTTCAATGGGGTAAGAGTCATGTGGAATTGTTAAGAGCACTATAGTAAAAAGGCAATCGATAGCTAATTTATGCCTTTTTCTTATACATTTCTGATGGCTGTTATGGGACATTTGGTTTTAGTTTGTGTATGCTCGTTGGATATGTACATCAAAGATAGTTATGTCCCCTGTCTGTCTTCCTAGGTGTGCTGCCCTAGATGTGGAACCCATCTATACTTTCAGGGCCCATCGGTGAGTAATCTTCCTTATCCACTATAACCCAACCTTTTTAATAACTGGACAGCTGGACTGATACTCTTGTATACATGAATAATTTGTTCTATCAAATGTATTCCATACAAACCATCAAATGTACATATTCACATACTTTGTATCTTTCCATAAGTAAAACACTACAAAAGTGCAATGAGAAAAAAAACAAGTGTTGAATTTTGTAGTAATAGGTATTGCCACTTTCTTCTGTAGGAGTGCGGTGTTGTGTTTTGTCTTCCCAAAACAAGTTGAAGTTAATAATGAGATGAGTTTTCCTGTCTTCTGTAGGGGTGCGGTGTTGTGTGTGACCATGAGCTCCACAGGGGAGCAGTGCTTCAGTGGGGGGGTGGATGGAACCATTCAGAGCTGGAACACCCCTAACCCCAATATTGACCCCTATGACTCATATGGTATTCCCCCAGTTGCCTTAGCTACACCCCTGATTATTAGTACATCTCTCTTCTTTCTCTTTTTTCATATTCTCTTCATCTCTTCATTTCTTCACTGTTCTCATCACTTTACTCTTCCTCTCTCCACCTATTTTCCCTTTCACTACATTGCCCTTCTAACTCTCTATCTGACATTCCTTTCATCCTCCTCTTTCACTCTTTTTTTTTTCCTGTCTCCACATGATCTTTCGTTACTCTCCCATTCCCTCTCTCCTTTTCCCCTCCCTCCTTTTAACTCTCCCCACCTCTTAATTCTCAACCTCTACCTCTTCATAACCCTCCTTCCTTCTCTCTCTTAACTCTCCCTCTCTCTTTCCTGCAATAGAGCCCTCGGTGCTGCGGGGTGCGCTGCTGGGTCACACTGACTCAGTGTGGGGAGTGGTCTACAGCTCGGCCCACCAGCGCCTGCTCTCCTGCTCCGGGGATGGCACGGTGCGCCTGTGGAACGCTGCCAACACCTCCCCCGCACTCGCCATCTTCAACGAGAAAGGAGGTGAGGTGCTGAACGCAGATCAGATCGACGACATGATCCCCCAATAGACTTACATTGGCTGTCCCACACAAAACTGCACTAAGATCAGTTCATAAAACAGATGCCTCACACATATTTTACTTAATGTTCCACAACGTCTGCTCTAGGATCAGCTTACAAAACACCAAATTCACCCTCTTACACAGACTGTCCCACATAACCACTGCTCTAGGATCAGCTGATAAAATATATTTGTCATTTCACGCTATACAATGACCTAAAATCTGCCCCATAGAGTTACTCCAGGGTTTCCCAAACTAGGGGTCGCGACACCATGATGAAGATGGCACCGGAGGGGATGGCTGCCGTTTTATGGGCTCTTAACCAGTCGTGCTATTTAAAAAATTACAAATAAATCACATTGTTTAACTTATTTTGTACCCAATGTTGCTGCTACCGACTCTTATGACTGGAAAGAGCTTCTGGACATCAGAACAGTGATTACTCACCTTGAACTGGACAAATCATTTTTCTTGAATGAGTCGGACGAGAGGGATTTACTCCAGACACCCGACAAGGCCCTTATCCCCGTCATTCACAGGAGAAAGAGACGGAGATATCGCAGAAGGAGATCGGGGTGCCTTGTAAGGATCCGGCGACGAGTAGCTAATCTGCCTTTGCCATTGGTACTATTGGCTAGATAATAAAGAGGATGAACTACAAGCACGTATATCCTACCAACGGGACATTAAAAACTGTAATATCTTATGTTTCATCGAGTCGTGGCTGAACGACAAAATTAATAACATATAGCTGGCGGGTTATGCGGTGTATCGGCAGGATAGAACAGCAGCCTCTGGTAAGACAAGGGGTGGCGGTCTATGTATATTTGTAAACAACAGCTGATGCATGATATCACAAGGTTTTGCGCGCCTGAGGTAGAGTATCTCATGATAAGCTGTAGACCACACTATCTACCAAGAGAGTTTACATCTATATTCTTCGTAGCTGTCTATTTACCACCACAAACCGATGCTGGCACTAAGACCGCACTCATTGAGCTGCATACGGCCATAAGCAAACAGGAAAATGCTCATTCAGAGGCGGCACTCCTTTAATGCAGGGAAACTTAAATCCATTTTACCTTATTTGTATCAGCATGTTAAATGTGCAACCAGAGGGGAAAAAACACTAGACCCCCTTTACTCCACACTAAGAGATGCGTACAAAGCTCTCCCTCGCCCTCCAATTGACACATCTGACCATAATTCTATCCTTCTGATTCATGCTTACAAGCAAAAACTAAAGCAGGAACCACCAGTGACCCGGTCCGTAAGAAAGTGGTCAGATGAAGCAGATGCTAAGCTACAGGACTGTTTTGCTTGCACAGACTGGAATATGTTCCGGGATTCTTCCGATGGCATTGAGGAGTACACCACATCAGTCACTGGCTTCATCAATCAGTGCATAGATGTCGTCGTCCCCACAGTGACTGTACGTACATACCCCAACCAGAAGCCGTAGCTTACAGGCAACATTCGCAATGAGCTAAATGGTAGAGCAGCCGCTTTCAAGGAGCAGGACTCTAACCCGGAAGTTTATAAGAACTCCCGCTATGCCCTCCGACGAACTATCAAACAGGCAAAGCGTCAATGCAGGACTAAGATCAAATCATACTACACCAGCTCCGACACTCGTCGAACGTGGCAGGGCTTGTGAACTATTACAGACTACAAACGGAAGCACAGCCGCAAACTGCCCAATGACACGAGCCTACCAGACACGCTAAATTACTTCTACTCTTGCTTCGAGGAAAGTAACATTGAAACATGCATGAGAGCATCAGCTGTTCTGGATGACTGTGTGATCACGCACACCGTAGCCGATGTAAGACCTTCAAACAGGTCAACATTCACAAGGCCGCAGGTCCAGACGGATTTCCAGGACTCCGAGCATGCGCTGACCAACTGGCAAGTGTCTTCACTAACATTTTCAACCTCTCCCTGACTGAGTCTGTAAAACCAACATGTTTCAAGCAGACCACCATAGTCCCTGTACCCAAGAACACTAAGGTAACCTGCCTAAATGACTACCGACCTGTAGCACTCACGTCTGTAGCCATGAAGTGCTTTGAAAGTCTGCTCACAACACCATTATCCCTAGACTCACTCCAATTTGCATACCGCCCCAAGAGATCCACAGATGATGCAATCTCTATTGCCCTCCACACTGCCCTTTCACACCTGGACAAAAGGAACATCTAAGTGAGAATGCTATTCATTGACTACAGCTCACCGTTCAACACCATAATGCACTTAAAGTTCATCACTAAGCTAAGGACCCTGGGACCATACACCCCCCTCTGCAACTAGATCCTGGACTTCCTGACTGGTCGCCCCCAGGTGGTAAGGGTAGGTAACAACACATCCTCCACGCTGATCCTCAACACCCCAGTGGTGCGTGCTCAGTCCCCTCCTGTACTCCCTGTTCAGTCATGACTGCATGGCCAGGCATGACTCCAACACCATTTGCCGAAGACACAACAGTGGTAGGCCTAAATCACCGACAACGATGAGACAGCCTATAGGGAGGTCAGAGACCTTTCTACACAGAAGATCATACAACATTATTGCTTGATGGTCTTCTGAACTTCCCAATACCTTTCTGATGCATTTCAGTTACGTCAAACCATACTGTCTTCATATTGAAATACTGTCAAAAATACTGTGACTGATTTGTAATTAGACTGTCATAGTCCCAATTTAAAAGTAATCATTGGCCATTGATTGCATAACTTTTTTTACATGGTGGGGGTCGCAAAACACTTTTGATATCAATATGGGGTCGTGGGTCAATAAAGTTTGGGAACCTCTGAGTCAATTCAGAACTCTACCTGCCCCAAAAAGAGGTCTGACCTAGGACAAACCAGGTCCCCACAGCCAAACCCTAACCTCTCTACCTTTATCCGATTCAGAGGTAAAACTGATCAAGAATTAGCTCCATAAAGAGTTACTCAATGCAAAAGAAGGTCTGACCTAGGACCGTGGTCACCACAAGCAAATCCTGCCCCCTACAGCAGAACCACTGCTCTAGGATTAGCTCACAACCTTTTCAACTCTTCAGAACTGGGCGTCCCCACGTCAGTGGACCTGGTGTGCAGTGAGTCGGCCCACATGGTGACGTCATTCAGCACGGGGGAGATCGGACTCTTCAACATGGAGACGCGGCAGCTGATCCTCAAGCTGGACCAGACTGGAGAGCCCGGTAAATTCTGCTGCCATTTTCTACACAGTGACTATATGGATTTGTAACTCGAAAGAGAGTATTTGAGTGCAATATGCGCTCACTAATATTTTCTTTCATTCTCCCTGTCAACTCCCTTTACCCCTCTTGTCACAACATAAATGTTTTATGTTTATGCATTAAAGGTCATACTCTTATTTTGTTGGTGTACTCGCTTCAGAAAGTTTCCTTAGCATAATTCTTTGTTATATTAGCAACAGGGCAGAGCAGCTGGTATATCAGCACAGTCTGCAATATAACCCTAGTACCCACCAATTATATTATAGCTCTGTGGATGTTCAACTCCCTACTTTTGAATCATTTTGTCTTGAGTTTTAACTCTCATTTATCATGTTGTTCTGACAAATGACTACATGTAAATGAGAAAGGCTAATCGGCAATGTTCAGTTGAGTTTCCTGTCTTTTCACATCCACCCCGAACACAAAGAAGCCCCGTGCAAGATCAACAAGGTGCTGAGTCACCCCACTCTGCCCATCACCATCACGGCCCAGGAGGACCGACACATTCAGTTCTTTGACAACAACACAGGTGAGATAGAGAGCGACCAATTGCCGAACCGACATTCCAGCTAGAATGAAAATGAAATGTACACATAGTAAGACAAACACATTTTGTCACAGTATAAAGTGTACCTATAACAGTTGGTGTAAATACAACATTGAGGACATTGATTTTGTACTCATTCTGGGTTCTAATTACAGGGAAATGTATTCACTCCATGGTAGCCCACCTGGACGCAGTCACCAGTTTAGCTGTGGATCCCAATGGCTTGTACCTGATGTCTGGCAGTAAGTATTTATCTGGAAACAGAGAAGTTCTAGTGTTTTGTTGGTTAGCGTTTCATGTAATTACAGCAATATTGTTCCTTGCATAACTGGAGATACAAACTGACAGTGTGGCAAATATAATATCTGAGTACAAAAACGGAAGCCCCCTTGGATCTTTCTTGTGGAAACTTTCACTAAAAGGCAGTTGTATAATTGTAACATCTCTCTCTTTCTCTCTCTCACTCTACCTCCCTATTTCTTTACATTTTTATTCTCGCCATCCTCCACCATGTTAGGCCACGACTGCTCCATCCGCCTGTGGAACATGGAGAGCAAGACGTGCATCCAGGAGTTCACAGCGCACCGCAAGAAGTCGGACGAGGCCATCCACGACGTGGCGTTCCACCCCACCAAGTGCTACATCGGCAGCGCCGGGGCCGACGCGCTTGCCAAGGTCTTCGTATGACTGCAAATCCCGATGGCTAACAGCTGCGTCCGGCTCGAAGGACCATAAAAAAGGGGATTAGGGTGTGGTGTAACTGAAGGGAGAGATGGAAGTTGGAGCCCAACTCAAAGGCAGTGTGGAAGGAAATGTAGTGAGGTGAATGGGTAACTAGCCACTGGTGTCGAGTCTCAACCAGTGGCAGTCTAGAGTGAAGGTTAGACACCTGATGGTTTGAAGGCTGAAAGGGGTGAACGTTTTGAGAGAAGGCGGCTACTATCCTTCCACCGTATACTTCCTGTCCTGCACACACTCCCCAGCTAACCCGGGCGGGCCTGGGTGCTACAGCCAAACCAGAAGGAGACCAGTGGTCAAAGACCAAGTGGATATCCAGGAAATTCTCAAGACCTGTACTCTCATTTAGAAACATTGCATTTGTTTCCTAACTAACAGAAACACAAGACTCGTATTCTGCAACCCCACCCCAGCCACCCCTAAAGACTGCCTGTGTCTTCAATGTCGTCATTTTCAAAGATTTCATGAAAATGTGCCTTTTTCGTCAGTCTTGCAAACAATGTTATTTTACCGTTTCTGTGCAACGTAGGAGATTTGACAGTTTGTGTGCAGTGTAGGAGTGGGCAGGGCGTTCAACAACAAGTTTGAATTTATTGTCCAACACTGGACATTGTCTATTCCATTTGATCCATCAAACTACGTTTGAAAATAATTATTTTCATCGGATGTACACAGAATATGTATGACTAGTGGTCAATGTCACAGTACTGTTTCAATTATTGAACGAGGGAGTTGGGATCCACAATGCCCTCCAATCCACTGAAATATACAGTAGTGTGCAGAACTGGAGTCCCCCTAAAAAAGGAAAACTGAAAAGTAGTTTAAAGTAACCTGAAAGTCAGTTTGAAGTTGAAGTAAAGGCTAAGAGGCTGCATTTCCTTGATGTGTGATTTATTATAGCCTTTTTTATATGTCAATATGGTTTTGTATGTAATCACAACAAATTGGAAATTACTCCATTATTTCATCTCTTAAACAAGTACAAATGTAGCTTTTTAAGTAGTGCCTATTGTCCACATACTTGTTTTGCATTATCTTGAAAAGCCAACCCCATGAAAATAATTTAATTGTTTAATGAAACTTTGCTAACAAAATTCCTACATTATTAGCCCATATGAATCTGTCACCTAAGTGAGAAGCCATCCTTGTATTCCAGCTTGCTTTGCTTCACTGTTGAATCAGTGTCCAGATCTAAATTGCCTGTACACAGCCAAAACACTGACTTAGCCAGGCCACATCCTTTCTTAAACTTCATTTAGTTTCCAATTAAATTGTAAATGCTTTTATGCTTCAGTTCTCCTAGGTACAAGGAGTGCCTATTTGGTGTTTGGATGTTCCATTCTTTACGTAAATAGGACAGCAACATTGTAATATACTGTAGCAATATAAGTAGAAGCGTTAACTCTTAACAAGAACTGTCCTGTGACAATTTGCTAGCAGTAGATCAATTTCTCAAACTTTGTTTCACAATTTAACAGAATTGATTGATCAATGTTGTGGTTTGACCTAATTTGAATACATGCTGCTTTATCATGCATTTATAGTTGAACCAGACAAACTGCACTGAAAATGGTTTGCAGTGAAACAATTATTCATTTGATTGTTTTTTTCATTTGAGCTGTGTATTTATGCCTCTGTGTCATTTAAGCCAAAATAACCAACCAAGTATTGTCTTACAATGACAAGATGCTTCACAGAGAGCCTGCAGATGTGAAGTTTCCTGCAACTGCTAAATTGGCTCTTTTCAGCTTATAATGCTAAGTTAGCTCTTTTGCTAATGCTAAGTTAATGCTAATGCCAAGTTAGCTATGACTGCTAAGGTAGATTCTTCATAGATATCCTGCTTGCCACTGTGCTGAGTTAGCCCCTTGGCTCCCATTTTGACTGCAGAACTGAGGTCTCTTAGTACTCAACTGTGTTTAGGCGATATGACCAGCACTGGTCAGAAAGCAGGGTAAATGCTTTATGTAATAGCGGTTTGAAAATAGGATTTTGTCTAATTATTTTGAGCAATTACTAGTTTTTTTATTTACTATACATGGTTGGTGAAAAAGGTAAATCCTTGTTAAATACAGGTAGATATTTTTTTAAAGAATATTTTCTGTTTTACTTGAACATTTAGGAGTTATTCCTTGGGGGATTTGTGTACTTTGTTTTTTTTGTAGTTCAATGGTTGGAGATTTGCCGGTCTTATCAAAAGTTATGCCTTTGGTTGTGAGCACTACAAAACAAGACAGATTTTGTAATTTATTCTCCAAGTTGTCTCATCTGCAGTTGAACCGTGAGAGATTAGGATTTCGCTATCTACCAAATGCTTTGGTCTAAAATAAGGACTGTTGAATGACGAGGATGGATCAAAATCTGTGGGGAATTTGGTGTGCTTGCGTTGTACAAAGATCTTTTTTTATTTACTTTGGTGTCAGGTAATTTTAGACAATGTAAGGGAGAGAACAAAAACGTGTACAGTTTTAAAGTATAAAAAAAAATATTTATTAACACAGTATATTGAGTGGCTAAACATGGTGATGTGAAATGGAGTCAGTATGTATGGTGCCCTTGTCGTGGTAAACGTACAGTAGTCTCATCACAACACTGAGTAGTTGAACAAAAGAGGAATTGGTATAGGGCCCCCTGCTGCTCACAATGTGGAAGAACCATATTTCAGCAGGTTGGCTCTCATTTCATGTCTTTTAATGGGTATGTCCATGACAGAATAATGAGGGCTGGCTAGTGTTTTGTTAGTGTGTTTTTGGTCGTAGAGAACAACTTTAAATACTAGTCTTCTCCAAATCAGTTTGATTGAGCTGTTGTTTTTTGAGACAGTTAGTGTGTCTATCATGACTGCATACTGTCGTCAATTGGAATAATAATAATAACCAAGCAAACAGTGGTCCTCCCAGAACCAGGAGTCGGACAAGAACTAGGATTTGAACAAATAATTATTGTACTGTGATAGGCAGTGTTAAAGCAGAATGCTCTAGTCTAAATATAGTGACTCATATATGCGTCAAATTCACTTGTCCATTCTGAGCAGCAGAGGGTGTTGCTTACGAGCAATACAAAGTGAATGAGAAAAGATCACACAAAACAAAGAACCTATTAATAACCAATGGGAAAATAAACAAGTCCTGGGCGAAACCAAGTTTGCCAATTGTAAATCAAAAGTAATTCCCCTTTTAACCTCCAGTTGTATAGAGAATTCTTTTAAGATGTGAATTTGATAAATATGCTAATTGGACTGTACATACAGTACATATAATTATTGTCATTATAGTTTATTCTTTTTTCATGATGTATTGTATTTTTTCTCAGATGGGAGATTGACAGATTTATCAATAACAACAATAAAGGAATATGTTGTATATCATACTGGTAATGTAGTATTTGTTTCCCACCTTTAGAATAATGCATTTCATTGATTCAACATTATCACACATTTTCCATTCAAGTGTATACCTACCTATAGGAAAATATATTTGTATTTGATTAACATTTTAAGTACCCCATATTACATATTAATTGTAATCCAATTGCAATGTTTATACCTTGCAAAAGTCCTAACAATATTTTTTTAAACACAGTCTTTTATAAATAAATCTAAGATGTATATTTTTTAAATACCAACTGTTATGTGCATAAGTATCATTTGTTGACAATGTAGTACTTCTCCCAGTGTGTAAGAGACCACACACACCAGAACGATGCTCAGCCGAGCGCATTAGGGGCCGTTCCATCAATTACTTTTGCCGTGGGGTATGTCATAGGGAGCAGTGCCTGTTTTCTAAGCAAATTAACATGTAGAGTCGTTAGAAGATGACCAGAAAATGCTACCTGATATTCTGGTCAGAGGCAGCTGACTGTTGTTTTTGTGTGTTCTATTTAAGGGTTCAGTTTTGAGGCTGTGAGTTGAACTCTTAACAGATGTTGTGTACGATATTGGGCACCAGCTTATGGAGGTCATCAAAGTCCTCCATGAAGAACAAGTGCTCCTTGACTGGCTCGCTGGCTATGTCTTCTAGCTGCTCCTGGGAAGCACAAGCAAAACCAATGGAGTAGGCAATTACACCTGTTCACACACACAATACACACACCATATATCAGTTTCTTTCTCCATTCAAGTACTTCCATTCAAATGAATCCATTCTCTGTCAAGGTAGTCCCTGACCTGATTTAAATAGATGAAAGCAATAATGTGGAAAGTGAAACCTTGCTTTCATTCACTCAAGTCACCCAAATGGGACCTTAAAAATGAAGGAGAGGTGTATTTTCTAAATCTTCAAATAGGGCCTCTGCCCTGCTACAATTATTTTCCACCCCCCATTGTTCCCTCTTAGCCAATCCCCTCTTGACCCTCCCTCCCCACCTTGCTTCCGTCATATGAACGCCGTCAGTGATAACTACCATGACCTTCTGCTTACTCCCGTTCATTGTCTGGAAACTTCCCATGTGATGAACGCAATGGCAACCCCTGTGCTGGTCCCCCCCGCTCCAGTAGCTTATCCCCAAAATGGTGTCCAACAGCTCCTCCTTTCCACCATATGCCCCAAGGCCTATCTCCAACCTCTGCTCATATGTATACTGCACTAACGCCACACGTGTGTCCATGGTAGATGTCGAACGTCGACGTAACATTGGTGACAAACTTCAGTAGGGTGTCAAAGTGGGCGGTGCCCATACTGCTGGAGTCATCCAATAGGAGATGAGGTCGTGGGCATTGAGGCTGATGTGGCTGCTCACCATGCAAGGTGTGGAACACACATTCCACTAGGGGCAGCGCGGTGGAGACTAAGGATAACCAACTGAGAACGGGCAGGGAGAAGACGCCGGGCCGACACCACCTGAGGATGGGAAAAAATACAAAGGAGGATAAAGGAGAACACGGAGGTTGTCAGTTAAAGTGTGTTTAACTGATGTTTGAAATCATAAACTGAAAGATTCCTCATCAAAAAGAATGGATAATTGTGTAGAGATTAATGGAGTGCACAGTTGGATTGGTGAAAGCAATGACACTGTTGTCTTGCTTCATTGACCCAACCCTATATAGATCAGTGGCAACCTCAAAAAGGTTTAGGAAGGAGAATAAACTGGATGATCTCCATTCGAGACTATCCTACCGATGGAGCATTAAAAACTGTAATGTCGTATGTTTCCCCCTTAGTCGTGGCTGAACGACAACACGGAATATATACATTGGCAGGACAGAACAGCTACGCCTGGTAAAACAAGGGCTGGGGTGTGTCTTTGTAAATAACAACTGGTACGCAATGTCTAATATTAAGGAAGTCTTGAGGTATTGCTTGCCTAAGGTAGAGTACCTCGTGGTAAGCTGTAAACCACACTATCTACCAAGAGAGTTTTCATCTATACTTTTCGTAGCCCTCTATTTACCACCACAAACCGATGCTGGCACTAAGACCACACTCAATGAGCTGTATAAGGCCAAAAGCAAACAAGAAAATGCACATCCAGAAGTGGCGCTCCTAGTGGCATGGGACTTTGATGCAGGAAAAATTAAATCCATCTTACCGCATTTCTACCAGCCTGTCATGTGCAACCAGAGGGAAACATTTTTTAACCACCTTTACTCTACACACAGAGACACATACAAAGCTCTCCCTCACCCTCCATTTGGCAAATCTGACCATAATTATATTCTCCAGATTCCTGCTTACAAGCAAAAACTAAACCAGAAAGAACAAGTAACTCCCTCGATACGGAAGTGGTCAGATGACGAGGATGCTATGCTACAAGACTATTTTGCTAGCGCAGACGAGTGTGTTCTGGGATTCATCCAATGATATTGAATAGTATACCACCTCAGTCACCTGCTTCATCAATAAGTGCACTGAGCTAAAGGCTAGAGCTGCCGCTTTCAAGGAGCGGGACACTAATCCAGACACTTATAAGAAATCCCGCTGTGTCTTCAGATGAACCATCAAACAGGCAAAGTGTCAATACAAGACTAAGTTTGAAACCTACTACATCGGCTCTGATGCTCGTCGGATGTGGCAAGTCTTGAAAACTATTACGGACTACAAAGGGAAACCCACCGAGCCGCCCAGTGACACAAGCCAACCAGACGAGCTAAATGCCTTTGATGCTCGCTTTGAGGAAAGCAACACAGAAGCATACATGAGAGCACCAGCTGTTCCGGAAGACTGTGTGATCACACTCTCCGTAGCTGATGTGAGCAAGACCTTTAAACAGGTCAACATTCACAAGGCAGCGTGGCCAGACGAATTACCAGGACATGTACTCAGTGAATGCGCGGACCAACTGGCAAGTGTCTTCACTGACATTTTCAACCTCTTCCTGACCGAGTCTGTAATACCTACATGTTTCAAGCAGATCACCATAGTCCCTGTGCCCATTAAAGCAAAGATAACCTGCCTAAATCACCACCACCCCGTAGCACTCACGTCGGTAGCCATGAAGTGCTTTGAAAGGCTGGTCATAGCTCATATCAACACCATCATCCTGGAAACCCTAGACACACTCCAATTCGCATACCGCCCCAACAGATCCACAGATGACGCAATCTCAACGGCACTCCACACTGCCCTTTCCCACCTGGACAAAAGGAAGACCTATTTGAGAATGCTGTTTATTGACTACAGCTCAGCGTTCAACACCATAGTGCCCACAAAGCTTATCACTAAGCTAAGGACCCTGGGACTAAACACCTCCCTCTGCAACTGGATCCTGGACTTCCTGACGGGCCGCCCCAGTTGGTAAGGGTAGGCAACAACACATCTGCCAAGCTGATCCTCAACACGGGAGCCTCTCAGTGATGCGTGCTTAGTACCCTTCTGTACTCTCTGTTCACCCACGACTGCGTGGCCAAGCACGACTCGAACACCAACATTAAGTTTGCTGTTGACACAACAGTGGTACACCTGATCACCGACAACAATGATGCAGTCTATAAAGACGAGGTCAGAGACCTGGCATTGTGGTGCCAGGACAACAACCTCTCCCTCAACGTGTGCAAGACAAAGAATTTGATCATGAACTACAGGAAAAGGAGGCAGGAACACGCCGCCATTCACACTGACAGAGCTGTAGTGGAGCGGGTCAAGAGTTTCACGTTCCTTGGTGTCCACATCACCAACAATCTTTCATGGTCCAAACAAACCAAGAAAGTAGTGAAGAGGGCACGACAACACCTTTTCCCCCTCAGGAGACTGAAAAGATTTGGCATAGGTCCCCAGATCCTCAAACAGTTCTACAGCTGCACCCATCGAGAGCGTCCTGACCAGTTGCATAACGGCTTGTATGGCAACTGCTTGGCATCCGACTGTAAGGTGCTATAGAGGGTAGTGCGTGTGCAGCCTGGGGACAAGCTTCCTGCCATCTGGGACCTATATACTAGGCGGTGTCAGAGAAATGTCCAATAAATTGTCAAATACTCCAGTCACCCATAGATTGTTCTCTCTGCTACCACACGGCAAGCAGTACAGGAGCACCAAGTCTTTTTGCTCCAATTTTCAATTTAATGCGGCTGCTTATCTTGGAAGGAATCTTATTTCAGTCATTATCTAAAAGAGCAGGGAGTGTTGGAGAGGCAACAAAAATGTAAACGCAGTACTGTGAAGGGATGAGCTTGAAGACAATTCAACTCCCCCAGCTCCCGGCTTGGTGTCACTCATGGATCTTAATGAGTAAATGTGTATTATATGATTTTTATGTAGATCTACAATAGTGTTTATGTACATTCCTTTTGATTGTCGTTTTTCAATGTTTTGTTTTCAATATGTTTTTAAGCGATTCTCATGTGTTTTTTTTCGGTAAGTGCAGATGAAGGAGGCCTCTTTGTTAAGATTAAGGCTGCTATTTAATCAAAGGTTTCTCTGGTAAATCAACCATCTCTGTTTCACAAAGTAAACAACGTTTGGAGGATTACACAAATCTTACAAGGCATTGTTGCAAGAAACATATGGTGTCTAATCCCTGGAAAGTCATCCCACCCAAACCATACTATTTATGTTGTTGTTTTTCTAAATTGCAATGAGTGTCAACCTTGCCAGCCTGCCATCCTGTTGCACACAAGGAAAATATGCCTTTCAGCTTTATCAAGGTTATCTTCGATCATTTTTATGCATGTATTGTTGTCTCTGCCTGGAGCAGCTTTATATATTTTAATTGTCAAATAAGTCATTTAAAATCCTGTATGTGGCAACTCACCTACATTGGAGTGACCCCCTTTTTGGATGATACGCTCTATAGCGCCTTTAAATTTTTTAAATTTGTATTTATTTAACCTTTATTTAACCTTTTAACTAAGTCAGTTAAGAACAAATTCTTATTTACAATAACGGCCTACACCGGCCAAACCCGGACGCTGCTGGGCCAATTGTGCACCACCCTATGGGACTCCCAATCACGGCCAGTTGTGATGCAGCCTGGATTCAAACCAGGGTGTCTGTAGTGACGCCTCAAGCACTGAGATGCAGTGCCTTAGACCGCTGCGTCACTCGGGAGCCCAATTTCGGATCCCTGGGGTTGAGATGTGCCTTCAGTCCAAACTGACACTGGGAAAAACACACCTGTACTGTATTTGAACCGAGTTAATAACGCCTACCTATAATAATGAATCAATTAAAATATTGTGTCTTACATTGCAAGATGGCTGAGTAGGTTAGACCATGGTGCTGGCAAAACCAGGGTGTTATTGAAAAAAAATGGATCACTGTCAGTGTTGACATTTACATTTTTCATACTGGTCCCCCGTGGGAATCAAACCCACAACCCTGGCGTTGCAAGCGCCATGCTCTACCAACTGAGCCACACAGGTCTACAGGTGGGTAAGTTACGTTGTTTACATGAACGCATGTCCTAATGACCACGTCAACCAATATCTTGTTGTTACATTTCTCTTGTTCTCTTCTAGTTGAGGGGAAATGGGAGGCAACGCAGTAGGTCTGGTGGTGATAACAAAAGATAATTTATCTCTACCCCCCCTCTCTCTCTCTCCATCATTATCCATCACTACATCTGTCAAAAATGTCTCTCTCTCAGGATGTTCATTAAACATGACGGTGAAGGAGGAGTCCCGGAGTGTGTCCCAAATGGCACCCTATTCCCTGTGTAGTGCTCTACTTTTGACCAGGGCCCATATGGGTCTGTTTGACAGCCCTAAGGGGAGTAGTGCTGTAGTGATTACGAGAAGTTTGTAGACTACATGGGAACACCTCACCGTAGTCCATTTTCAGTTAGCTTTGACACGTTGACACCCAATCAAAGCCTAGGAGATGGATGAGTGGCCTAGCGTGCTTCCCAAAAGGCACCCTATTCACTACGTAGTGCACTACTTTTGACCAGGGCACATAGGGCTCTGGTCAAAAGCAGTGCACTAACGTTATGTAAAGAATAAGGTGCCATTTGGGATGCATTAGTAGTGCCTGTCTGTCAGCTGCAAACCAGCACTACCTCTTTTAGTCTTTCTTCTGCCCCATCTTATTCTGTTCTTTTCCTGTCCTCCTTTCTCCAACCACTGTCCAACCAGCAATCCCCCCTCTTGCCCTCCATCCCAGTATTTTGTCCAATTCCTTTTTCTTCCCTCTTTTTCTTTTCCTTTCTGCCCATCAGGCTCCATTTCTCTCTCTTATACCTCATAAAGGTAATAGGTTTATTCTGTACTTATAACAGTGGCTAGTGAGATATATCCATTTAGAGTTCAAAATACTGTTCGTAATCAGCCCAGTGGGTAGGGGGGACAAAGAATATTTTGAGATACTTAACATTTCTCTCTCTATTTTCCTGTATAGATGCCTACAGCCTAATAATGTAGTAATTATAGTGATTGCAGCCCTGTAATCGAGTTCAGTTGCGCGAAGCTGGGTATTTCAGTTACCCGTACTGAATGACGCCCATTATGGCTCAAGACACGCCCACATTGATAACCCGTAACACCTCGACCAGCAAGTATTTCTGGATCTGAAGCATCGCCCACCCACGTTCCTGCTGCCGTCAATCAGAAAGGCGAAGTCCACCATGCAGCCTGGAGACAACCCAAGGCCAAATCATTTTACCAATAAACAGATGACGACATAACATTTGAGACAATGGCCCCGTTCCTTCCTATCAACAGCTGATTTTTTTTAATGGAATATCTACGTAGGCGTGCAGAGGCCCATCACTCAGCAACCATCACTCCTGTGTTCCAATGGCACGTTGTGTTAGCTAATCCAAGTTTATCATTTTAAAAGGCGAATTGATCATTAGAAAACCATTTTGCAATTATGTTAGCACAGCTAAAAACTGTTGTCCTGATTAAAGAAGCAATAAAACTGGCTTTCTTTAGACTAGATGAGTATCTGGAGCATCAGCATTTGCGGGTTCGATTACAGGCTTAAAAATGCCAGAAACAAAGAACTTCCTTCTGAACTCGTCAATCTATTCTGAGAAATGAAGGCTATTCCATGTAAGAAATTGCCAAGAAACTGAAGATCTCGTACAACGCTGTGTACTACTCCCTTCACAGAACAGCGCAAACTGGCTCTAACCAGAATAGAAATAGGAGTGGGAGGCCCCGGTGCACAACTGAGGAAGAGGACAAGTATATTAGAGTACATTACAGTCTGACGTGACACACAACCATTAGTTTAGGCAATGCAATGCCTGCCCATCTAATCAGGCAGGAACTGGACCACAGAATGGGCCATAGACCAAGTCTCTCTCTCTCTCTCCCCTCATCTGTGAATGGCTGCAGTGCAGACACTGGCGATGGAGGCATAGATTCTTGAGTCGTACACATTCTGCTTGGACTGCCTGCACTAAGGCAGACATTGGGCAATGAATTCCGGGTAGTCCACATTCCTGGCATGCAAGTCACAACTGGCGACTAAATGACAGATTGAAATAGAGAGTGAAAGATAGAGAGAAGGCAAACACTGATGAAAAACAGAGACACGGTGTGAGAGAAATCAGCATGTGAGAAAGAGAGAGTGACATAGGAGAGAGAGTTAGAGAGAGGGTAAAGTGGGTGAGAGAGGGTAAAGTGGGTGAGAGAGAAGGGGTAAAAGAAGGGGTAAAATAACACGAAAGGCAGTCAGTCATTAATTATGGACTGCCTAAATGACCGCATTAGCGTTGTAGAACTGTCGCATAACCTGAGTATTCTGATCCACTGAGTTATGATTCTGCCTTACCTCTGCAATGTAACATTTTACATAGTTTTGTCCTCTTTGTCCCATGGGGTTTGGCCCAAGCACTACACATCAGCAGCAGAGCTGTAAAGGCAATTGTTTTAAAATTAACCTGTTTTCAATAAAATAACATGGTAATAATTTAAGGTTGCTTAATCTTAGCTTGAGATACAGTGCGGCAAAAAAGTATTTAGTCAGCCACCAATTGTGCAAGTTCTCCCACTTAAAAAGATGATTAATGATTAATCATCATAGGTAATGCCTGCAGGTACACTTCAACTATGACAGACAAAATGAGAAAAAAAAATCCAGAAAATCATTTTGTAGGATTTTGATGAATTTATTTGCAAATTATGGTGGAAATTAAGTATTTGGTCACCTACAAACTAGCAAGATTTCTGGCTCTCACAGACCTGTAACTTCTTCTTTAAGAGGCTCCTCTGTCCTCCACTCATTACCTGTATTAATGGCACCTGTTTGAACCCCTGAAATGTCTGGGAACTTGCAGGTGCCTTGGTGGAAGAGTTGCTTCTTAACACAGCGCACATCCAACCCGGAAGCCAGCCACACCAATGTGTCGGAGGAAACACCGTGCACCTGGCAACCTGGTTAGCGCACACTGCGCCCGGCCCGCCACAGGAGTCGCTAGTGCGCGATGAGACAAGGATATCCCTACCGGCCAAACCCGGACGACGCTAGGCCAATTGTGCGTCGCCCCATGGACCTCCCGGTCGAGGCCGACTGCGGCTTGAACCCAGAGTCTCTGGTGGCACAACTAGCACTGCGATGCAGTGCCCTAGACCACTGCGCCACCCGGGAGGCCTTTGAAATGTTCTTACTCTTTCAAATGACTGCTCGACTTGTTGACTGCTCGATTCACACAGCAGACATTGGCTGCAGTCCAAACACTTAAAATACATACCCTATCCCCTCAGCCCTCAAATTAAGTGGACAGTTCTGATGATGTATCATGACATCTTGCAAGGCATGTTCTCGTTCATCCCGCGTGGATTGTGTTTTCAGCCACCAACGCTTTATATGTGCTACAGTCAATTATGATTGCATGTATACTTATATTAACTATATAATTATTAATATACACCTACTGTATGATAGCGAGCAAATTAATCTGCTAACTAATGTTAGCCTGCCTAGCTGGAACTTCTGTTTTATTTCTACAATTTCCAAAAGCTAACCAAACAGAAACATCATTATTTTTACGAGTTGTTTTTGTGCCGTCATGTGCATTAATAGCACAATTTCTAAACTTATTACATTCATTTTTACTTTCACCTGTATGTTGACTTCTCCATTGATGTTGTTTATAAGGTTTGGTTGACTTCTCTTAGTGGATGTACAATCGTTGCTAATTGAATTATGGGGAGTTTCAGGCCCCGAAGTGAACATAATTGTACATTTGCAAACTCGACTAAAAACGAGGGCTGAGGGGCTTACGTTGCAAACTTCCTTTGCTTGGCTAATCATTTGGACCACCCTCCAAGATGTGCACGAGGGTGTGTCTTTTATGAGTTTGAAGTGGAACCTAGCCCCCTTTTGTGGGCTAGGTTAGGAATGCTGTGTTGCATGTGTAGCATTATATTTTCCGTGGAGTCATTACGTCATCTACCTACGTTATATAGGTATGCACGTCAGCTTTGAAATAGGTTTTGCACATCGGCGTTAAACTAGACATCGGGCCGATGCCAATGTTGGCATTTTAGCTAATATCGGCCGATTCCGATATGCTTACCGATATATCGGGCATCCCTAGTTGTAATGCAAAAAAATGTAGCAAAATGCATAGCGCATTGAATTAAAAAGGTATTGTCGGATATTATTCATCCTAATCAAACAGGTTTTTTACATGGATGATAAAGTGGAGATAATATACGACAAGTACTGAAAACAAGTACTGAAAACAATAGAACACTATGAAAGATCTGGGAAACCAGGTCTGGTATTTATAGCTTACTTTGAAAAGGCTTTAGATAAAGTACGACTGGAATTTATATGTAAATGCCTGGAATATTTCAATTTTGGAGAATCTCTGATAAAATAGTAGGTTAAAGTTATTTTACAGTAACCCTAACTGTAAAATAGTAAATAATGGTTACTTCTCAGAAAGAGTTCAACTGTCAAGAGGAAAAAAACAAGGTTATCCACTGTAGGCATATGGATTTATTATGGTCATCAAAATGTTAGCTATTAAAATCAGATCCAACAATAATATCAATGTGTTCAAATCCAGGGTTTAAAAACAAAAGGTGTCATTGTACGCTGATGATTGTTTTCTTTTGAATCCACAACTTGGATACCTCCACAGGTTTATATAGGAACTAGATACTTTTTCTAACTTCTCTGGATTACAACCAAATTATGGTAATTGTACGATATTGCGCATTGGATCAAAAAAAAAATTGTACTTTTACATTACCGTGTAGATTACCAGTAAAATGGTCTAACGGTGATGTGGACATACTCGGTATACATTTCCCGAGAGAAAGAAATGATCTCACTACAATACATGTTAATAGAAAGTTAGCAAAAATAGATAAGATCTTGCTACCATGGAAAGGAAAATACGTTTATTTGTGGAAATATGTCCCTGATTAACTCTTTAGCCATATCCTACTTTACCTATTTGTGTATGGTCTCTAAATGATATGAGCAAAAAATATTCAATTTTATTTGGAACAGCAAGGCAGGCAAAATTAAATGTACCAATTTATATAATGTATATGAATTTGGAGGGGAGAAATTATTAAATATTAAAGCATTATACCTCTCACTAAAGTCATCAGTCATACAAAGGTTATACTTAAATCCGAACTATGAATGTCTCACCCCATGTTCAATAATGGCTTTTTCCCTTTATTCAGATTACAACCTCACTTTTGGTTATTTGAAAATTAAATCCTCTCCAAAATATCGCTATTTTAAAACAAACCATAGAAGTTGGTTCCAATTTCAGTTTAATCAACCAATGTCAATGGAATATTTGTGAGTAAACTTTGTTTAAACACTTGTGGAGCTTTAAGGGCCATAATGAATATGTACAATGAGTATTTATATGTGTTGGAAATCAATCAAATGTGCACATTACTGCTGTTGTCACTGAGTTTTAAGGCAAATTCCACTATAATCATATGCTGTGTGTGAAATATGTCGATTTATGGCTAAGGTGGCAGCGACACTTCACCCAAAATGCTAAGTGACAGCTGGTTAATGTACAACCCTTCAATATAAGCTCTATTTTTCTTCCCTCTAATATAAGTTCAAACAGGTTGATCACCTGCTTCAACTCCCACTGAATCCCCAACAGATCAGGCTAAATTCAATTCAACCGGCCGCATTTGGTTCAAAGCTTTCTGTGTGTGGTCCGGTAATCTGTAATGTATGGTGATGGAGGAGATTAAATGGGTAATGTGATTTCCGAAAGGACACCGACAGACACAAACAGAGCTGAGGACTGTCCTGTACATCACCACTGCAGAGTTGAAACAGGTCCAAGGCGGTTTGGAACCTCTTCAGTTGAACCAATATGTGAGAGAAAGAACATGTCACGACTACTCACGACGCAAGTGAAGTAATATCCCCACAGAAAGAAACAATCTTAATTTAACCGTGGTCTAGACTAGTAAACTGTTTGTTGCAGACATTACAGCAAGCTCCAATATCAGGCTAAATAATCCTTGAAGACCTGAGGTGTACTGGAGTCTGTTTGCATTCTACTGAATTATGGCATAAAGCGTATACAGGTTTACCTACATTGCGTGTATTAACAATTGGAAGGTTTTGAAGAATTGTAGTAATGACTCTCTTCTTTACCCATTTGAGGAATCACAGAAAGCAGGAACAGTCTAGTGTGTCTGCAGTATGAGCCCACTGTTTTTTTAGCACACAAAAAACAGTATATTTAAACCCTGGTATAGGGGAGTTTGTTCAAATGTATGACCCCAGCCAGACTATACACTTTAGCATCCATCCTATAGAAGAATATTCATGTCCAATGGAGGATAAGTACACAAATTGTTAATAACACTGACTGTTATTCTAGGTGGCAGGTACTATTTGTCACTACTGTGACATACAGTTGAATTCAGAAGTTTACATACACGTAGGTTGGAGTCATGAAAACTCGTTTTTCAACCACTCCACAAATTTCTTGTTAACAAACTATAGTTTTGGCAAGTCGGTTAGGACATCTACTTTGTGAATGACACAAGTAATTTCTCCAACAATTGTTTACAGACAGATTATTTCACTTATACAGTGGGGCAAAAAAGTATTTAGTCAGCAACCAATTGTGCAAGTTCTCCCACTTAAAAAGATGAGAGAGGCCTGTAATTTTCATCATAGATACACTTCAATTTATGACAGACAAAATGAGAGAAAAAAATCCAGAAAATCACATTGTAGGATTTTTAATGAATTTATTTGCAAAATATGGTGGAAAATAAGTATTTGGTCACCTACAAACAAGCAAGATTTCTGGCTCTCACAGACCTGTAACTTCTTCGTTAAGAGGCTCCTCTGTCCTCCACTCGTTACCTGTACTGATGGCACCTGTTTGAACTTGTTATCAGTATAAAAGACACCTGTCCACAACCTCAAACAGTCACACTCCAAACTCCACAATGGCCAAGACCAAATAGCTGTCAAAGGACACCAGAAACAAAATTGTAGACCTGCACCCGGCTGGGAAGACTGAATCTGCATTAGGTAAGCAGCTTGGTTTGAAGAAATCAACTGTGGGAGCAATTATTAGGAAATGGAAGACATACAAGACCACTGATAATCTCCCTCGATCTGGGGCTCCATGCAAGATCTCACCCCGTGGGGTCAAAATGATCACAAGAACGGTGAGCAAAAATCCCAGAACCACACGGGGGGACCTAGTGAATGACCTGCAGAGAGCTGGGACCAAAGTAACAAAGCCTACCATCAGTAACACACTACACCGCCAGGGACTCAAATCCTGCAGTGCCAGACGTGTCCCCCTGCTTAAGCCAGTACATGTCCAGGCCCGTCTGAAGTTTGCTTGAGAGCATTTGGATGATCCAGAAGAAGATTGGGAGAATGTCATATGGTCAGATGAAACCAAAATATAACTTTTTGTTAAAAACTCAACTCGTTGTGTTTGGAGGACAAAGAATGCTGAGTTGCATCCAAAGAACACCATACCTACTGTGAAGCATGGGGGTGGAAACATCATGCTTTGGGGCTGTTTTTCTGCAAAGGGACCAGGACGACTGATCCGTGTAAAGGAAAGAATGAATGGGGCCATGTATTGTGAGATTTTGAGTGAAAACCTCCTTCCATCAGCAAGGGCATTGAAGATTAAACGTGGCTGGGTCTTTCAGCATGACAATGATCCCAAACACACCGCCCGGGCAACGAAGGAGTGGCTTCGTAAGAAGTATTTCAAGGTCCTGGAGTGGCCTAGCCAGTCTCCAGATCTCAACCCCATAGAAAATCTTTGATGTTGCCCAGCAACAGCCCCAAAACATCACTTCTCTAGAGGAGATCTGCATGGAGGAATGGGCCAAAATACCAGCAGCAGTGTGTGAAAACCTTGTGAAGACTTACAGAAAACGTTTGACCTCTGTCATTGCCAACAAAGGGTAGAAAACAAAGTATTGAGATAAACTTTTGTTATTGACCAAATACTTATTTTTCACCATAATTTGCAAATAAATTCATGAAAAATCCTACAATGTGATTTTCTGGATTTTTTTTTCCCTCATTTTGTCTGTCATAGTTGAAGTGTACCTATGATGAAAATGACAGGCCTCTCTCATCTTTTTAAGTGGGAGAACTTGCACAATTGGTGGCTGACTAAATACTTTTATGTCCCACTGTAATTCACTGTATCACAATTCCAGTGGTTCAGGAGTTTACATACACTATGTTGACTGTGCCTTTAAACAGCTTGGAAAATTCCATAAAATTATGTCATGGCTTTAGAAGCTTCTGATAGGCAAATTGACATTGTTTGAGTCAATTGGAGGTGTACCTGTGGATGTATTTCAAGACCTACCTTCAAACTCAGTGCCTCTTTGCTTGACATCATAGGAAAATCAAAAGAATTCAGCCAAGACCTCAGAAAAAAATTGTAGACCTCCACAAGTCTGGTTCATCCTCGGGAGCAAATTTCCAAACGCCATGTTCCTCTGTACAAACAATAGTAGGCAAGTATAAACACCACGGGAACACGCAGCCATCACACCGCTCAGGAAGGAGACATGTTCTGTCTCCTAGAGATGAACGTACCTTGATGCGAAAAGTGCAAATCAATCCCAGAACAACATCAAAGGACCTTGTGAAGATGCTGGAGGAAACAAGTTCAAAAGTATCTAAATCCACAGTAAAACGAGTCCTATATCGACATAACCTGAAAGGCCGCTCAGCAAGGAAGAAGCCACTGCTCTTAACCTCCATAAAAAGCCAGACTACGGTTTGCAAATGCACATGGGGACAAAGATAGTACTTTTTGGAGAAATATCCTCTGGTCTTGTGCTGCCATCCTGTTAGAAGGTAACAGATTATTTTATTACAATGGTTAAATTGGATTTTCATTGTGTTCAATGGTGTTATTTGCCCCCTAGTGGCGCTTTCTGGTACTTAGAAAGACGACGCAAACAGGAAGTACAGAATTTGTTTTGTACGCATAGAAGCAGCTACAAACAACGCTACGGTGCAGGTCTTTCAATGTAGTTATTTCTTGTCACGCTTCAGCCTTGGAAAAGTATTTGTTTGTAAGTTCGATTCAAGCATTTAGATAATGATGATAATCTTGTTATTGATAGAGTTGCTTACATATCAATGTTGGTTGCATTTACTCACAAATTGCAATGCCTTTAATGTATGTCGTTAGCTGTATTACTTTGCTCATGCGTCATGCAAACGAATTGTAAAATATACAATACTGTAGTTTTGTTACTGTTTCTAGTGTAATATGCTTTGTTATTCTACATAGATGGTTATACATTATTAGAGTAATGAAAGGAGCCAATTACCATATGGTTAACAATTAGCTATATGGTTTGGCATCATGCCAGATTCATGGTACCTTAGCGCATGCTTTGTATTTATGTAACTTCAAATGTTTAATGTACAGCTACAGTATGTCGGTGTGAATTGAATACTAAAGTATATTCTTTTCTGTATTTTGCAGTTTCACAACATAAACGTTTTCAATATATTCATTCAAGAAAAGTCACACCTTGGGAGTTTTATTGAAGACTTAGTTGTTAGCTATCTGTCTAGTTTTGCATGGGAACGCAACTCAAGGGCAGAATAGGTCTAATAAAACAAAAATAGAACTGTTTGGCATAATGACCATTGTTATGTTTGGAGGAAAAAGGGGGAGGTTTGCAACCTGAAGAACACCATCCCAACCTTGAAGCACGGGGGTGGCAGCATCATGTTGTCGGGGTGCTTTGTTGCAGGAGGGACTGGTGCACTTCACAAAATAGATAGCATCATGAGGAGGAACATTATGTGGATATACTGAGGCAACATCTGAAGACATCAGTCAGGAAGTTAAAGCTTGGTCGCAAATGGGTCTTCCAAATGGACCCCAAGCAGGTGGCTGTATCGACTCTGATAATGTATCCCAAGTGAGCCATGTTTCCGTGAAACAGAGATTAGTAAACTCGTGAGCGATGTGCCCATCTTCGGAGCCTGATCAGAAGACCACTCCGTCTGCCCCTTCTACAGCAACGTTGTTTTGGGTCGCCTACTGGGATCCGAACCATTGTCCTGGGTGGTGGTCCAAACAGAGGATCCGCTTCCGGAAAGTCGTATTCCTGGTCGTAATGTTGGTAAGTTGACGTTGCTCTTATATCTAATAGTTCTTCCCGGCTGTATGTAATAAGATTTCCTGGGGTAACAGTGTGAGACATAATACATTAAAAAAGCAAAATACTGCATAGTTTCCTAAGAACGCGAAGCGAGGTGACCATCTCTGTCGGCGCCATGTTGGAATCAACATGGAAAAACAGGAAAAGCACTTAGTGCTTTTAGTAGGCAATGCAATGCTTTCTTAGTCCGCACTTGTCTTACATGACTTTGATCATGACTCTCAGTTCCATTTCATTACACATAAGAGTCATTGGACGGGGGAGTATGTATGGGGGAGTTTTGTTAACAGGCATCGCTTGCAGTAAGGTTTTGGAAACATAAGGACCGTATCTTTCATATCTACGAGAAAATAACATCTAAAAACAAAAGGATACACATTGATACACACCTTTATAGGGTTAGACTTATTAATCCCACACGCCATACTGTATATCCATGTTACAGCGCGTGATTACGGAAGACAGACGGCAGACAGAGGTACCACCTGTACTAATTAGCTATCTAGAATGCGCTGAACACCTATGTGTAAAGGATGAAGGTTGCCAGAAACGTGTGATTGAAAAATACTATCGGCTTCAACTGTGATAAAGCCTGTTAAAACAGTATACAGTTACTGTATATTTTGCATTTAGATGTGATATGAAAGTAAAGGGTTTTATGTTCCTAGAACCGTATCGCAATTTAAATCGATTCATGTTTAGAAGGAGTATTTTGACTGTTTTGGCTGCCAGAACCTACCTCTGAAGATATCGTAAACAGAACAAAAATATAAACTCCACAAGTAAAATGTTGGTCCCATGTTCCATGAGTTGAAATAAAAGATCCTAGAAATGTTCCATACGCACAAAAATGTTGTGCACAAACATGTTTACATCCCTGTTACTGAGTATTTCTCCTTTGTCAAGATTATCCATCCACAAGACAGGAGTGAAATATAAAGAAGCGGATGAAACAGCATGATCATTACACAGGTGCACCTTGTGCTGGGGACAATAAAAGGCCACTCTAAAATGTGCAGTTTTGTCACACAACACAATGCCACAGATGTCTCAAGTTTTGAGTGAGCGTGCAATTGGCATGCTGACTGCAGGAATGTCCACGAGAGCTGTTGGCAGAGAATTGAATGCCTCAAACGTTGTTTTAGAGAAATTGGCAGTCTGTCCAACCAGCCTCAACTGCAAACCACGTGTATGGCGTCGTGTGGGCGAGTGGTTTGCTGATGTCAACATTGTGAACAGAGAGCCCCATGGTGGAGTTATGGTATGGGCAGGCATAAGCTACGCACAACAAACACAATTTCATTTTATTGATGGAAATTTGAACGCGCTGGGATACCGTGATGAGATCCTGAGGTCCATTGTCGAGCCATTCATCTGCCACCATCACCTCATGTTTCAGCATGATAATGCACGGCTCCATGTCGCAAGGCCCCATGTCGTACACAATTCCTGGAAGCTAAAAATGTCCCCATTCCTCCATGGCCTACATACTCACCAGACATGTCACCCATTGAGTGTTCCAGTTCCCGCCAATATCCAGCAACTTCGCACATCCATTGAAGAGGGGTGGGACAACATTCCACAGGCCACAATCAACAGCCTGATCAACTCTATGAGAAGGAAATGAGGCAAATGGTGGTCACACCAGATACTGACTGGTTTTCTGATCCACGCCCCTACCTTTTTTAAAGTTATCTGTGACCAACAGATGCATATCTGTATTCCCAGTCACGTGAAATCAATAGATTAAGGCATAATTTATTAATTTCAATAGACTGATTTCCTTATGAACTGTAACTCAGTATAATCGTATAAATTGATGTATGAAGTGTTTATATTTTAGTTCAGTGTACAAGGTCCTTGGACCTTAAGGAGTAACGGTAGGCTCCTTAAAGGAAAATGCAGAAATCATCCCCATATGATGCATCATGAAATAAGTTGAAGGAAGCATGACGATATAGAAAACAAAAATTAAATCTGCCAACCTGTTGTCCTGTGGAGTATCAAAGACACTTTCAAATAATTGTTTTCTTTCTCCCTCTTTCCAACGTCCGACTTGATTTAGACTCCTTAATAAAGCAGTCTACAACTTCCTTGTTGGCACAATCAACCTTGCAGTCAGTCGCCTTTGATAGTAGATTGCGCGAGTGGAATGGATTGCTTCGTTCTAAACCGACAGGTGTCCCACGCGTGAGCGTATAGCAGGGGCTTTAGAAGTATCCTTTACTTTAATTCACTTCGACTGTTTCTTATGGTACATGTCCTATCTGAGGTAAAGTTGGTTTGTGTGGAGTTCTTTGGAATGAGGGGGAAGAGAAAGATCATTTTTGGATGAAAACAAGTCAGCCCATGAAGACGTGCCTGCCTCAAGTAAAGTCGCCTATGTGTAATGTCTTCTCCTATGTTTGCTAATGGGGTTGAATTATTATGTTGGACAGGAATTTATTTGAAGAGTGACAGAATGAGTATTGATTGATATTGCAAACATCTTTCAACTTGTTCCCTTTGAATAGAAAGTTTTATTCACAAGTATAAACACAATTAAGAAAATAACAAATTGCATCAACAGGTGTACATACTTACACGAATCAAAGTATATTTGATTTGTGTAAGTAAATTCCCATGTGTTTTTAAATAAAAAAGTAACACAAAAAAACAAACGTATTGTTCTTAGAGTCTGTCGCATTCCCACTCTGGCCCATCGGACAGATGGGGCACTTCGATAAAGAACATCTCCTTGTTGGCGGGAGGAGGAGTACAGGGGTGGCTCCCCACTCCCGAATCTGGGCTTGAGGATGCCTTAATCGCTGTGAGCGGATACGGATTTCCAGGGGCATACTTCATCTCCTTCGGGTGATGAGGAGGTGCTTTGAGTCCATTGCCTCTTCCAGAGCCCTGGTGAGCATTGCCTTTAGGCTTAAAACGCTTGAGCTTGACCGTGTCCTTGCCATCGCCAGTGCAGGGCAGCAAGATGGCGACGTCCTTGCGGAACTTGGAGCTGAGGCCGAAGTAGATGAGCGGGTTGTAGAAGCTGGCTGACTTGGCAAAGAGGCGGGTGAAGATGCTGGTGAGGCTGGGTACGTGGAAGCCACAGGCCGACCACATGGAGACCACGGCGTACGGCGACCACGCCAGGATGAATGCTGTGCAGATGACAATGGATACCTGGGAGAAAACAAAAGTTAGGATGACCGTTAAATCATAACCCATCGTTTAACGCTTGGTCTATATATACTATTGTTTGTACATCTGCAATTTTTTGGGACTCTGATACATGTTCACTCTAAAATAATATCTAATATCTACTCTGGATTGTTTATTGGACTCACTCTGTCATTTCTTGATTTCTTGTTTAGATTTTTGAATTGTATCTGCGAGACATTCTTTTTAATTTCTTTTTACACCTTTTTCCTCCCCAATTGCGTGGTACCCAGTTGATAGTTCCAGTCTTGTCCCATCGCTGCAACTCCCGTATGGACTCGGTAGAGGCAAGGGTTGAGAGCCATACGTCCTCCGAAACACAGCCCAGCCAAGCTGCACTGCTTCTTGACACAATGACTGCGATGACCACTTAACCCGGAAAGCACCAATGTGTCGGAGGAAACACTGCATTGCGTCCAGCCCGCCACAGAAGTCGCTAGTGCACGAAGGGACAAGAACATCCCTGTCGGCCAAACCCTCCCTTAACCCAGACGACGCTGGGCCAATTGTGCGCCGCCCCATGGGTCTCGTGGTCGCGGCCTGCTGCGACAGAGCCTAGACTCGAACCAGGATCTCTAGTGGCACAGCTAGCACTGCGATGCAGTGCCTAGGGCCACTGCTCCACTCGGGAGGCCATTTGTGAGACATTCTACTGCACTCTTGGAGCTAGTAACATAAGCATTTCGCTGCACCTGCTGATAACACTTGCAAATCCTTGTACATGACCAATAAACGTTGATTTGAATCCTACTCACAATAGTGACGTCCCTTTCAATCTTTCTCTGCCTTTCGGTCAAGTCTCCCTCAGTGGCCATGGCGTTGCCTCTCTTCACTGTGTTGATGATGGACACGTAGGTGAAGGCCATGACCAGCACGGGGATGAAGAAGCAGAAGATGAGGATGGAGATGATGTAGGACTTGTAGACGGTGGAGTAGTTGGCTTTGGCCCAGTTGATTTCACACGTTCCATAACCACGATCTAAAAGAAGGAGGAGTTTGAGATACACCTTTTTTTTTAACCTTCATGTGTTTCTTTGTTGGCATTTTTAAAACATTTGTTCAGGTGAAGATAGTTTAAAATGTAAGAATTTCCTCTATTTTGGCCTTTTAAAAACTCAGGGTAAGTGTGAAAAAAGGTCCACATGTCAAAATGTGGTCAGTTCTTGTTTAAAGATTGTCTTCTACTAATATTTTAGATAGCAACTTGCTTTAGTGCTATTCTTTTTTTGTCGTCATTGTGCACATACAAATCTTGAAAATGTTGCCCAACCAGAATGTTACAAGAACCTAACACAAGTAAGTGCACCTGTATCAAATAGTATGTCACATGATTACTAGCCATGTTTATCTCACCTGTGTAACTCCCCCAGCCCAGAAGGGGCGCTCCCGACCAGAACACAGCCCCCATCCAGATGAATATTAGGCACATGCCTATGGTTGTGTTGGTTATGCAGTGAGCTAGGTAAAGGAAAAGAGTTCAAAGTTAAAAGAAAGGCTCCCACAAGAACATTGTATCTGACCAGAACATCTAGCCATTTTTCTTCCAACTTTATTGGAATTATTGAGATGACCCTTAAAGGTTAAGGTCGTGTCACAGTGTCTTACCTTTACTCGGATGGCATCCCTTGATGTATCTTGTGACACTGATGACAGTCAAAGTATTGATGCTGCTGAGGCCGAAAACCAAGGTGAAGAAGCCGTCCACCTGGGAAAGACCAACAATACTGTTAGGGATGCTTAGAGGGGGAAGGTGTAGGGAAGAGAATCTCAAAACAAATACAGTAGAAAAAAAATAGACATCCACTTGCAAAAGTTGAAGGACTCCAATCACTCAGAAAATCAAGTTGAAAACAAGTATCCTGCTGTTGAATACTTGTTTGGGTTCACGTACTTAACAAATCCATCATTAACCAATTACTGATTTTGTGTGAATAGGGCTCCTTGTCACGCCCTGGTCTTAGTATTTTGTGTTTTCTTTATTAATTTGGTCAGGCCAGGGTGTGACATGGGAACCATATTTAGGCAGCCATATTCTTTGAGTGTTTCGTGGGTGATTGTCCTTAGTGTCCTGATGTCCTTGGGCTGTGTTTATGTGCACCAGTATTAGGCTGTTTCGGTTTTTGTTACATTTATTGTTTTGTAGTGTTTGTATTTAGATTCGTATTGCTTCAGTTTAATAAACATGGATCGCAATCTACACGCTGCATTTTGGTCCGCCTCTCCTTCAGATGAAGAAAACCGTAACACTCCTCTCTACTTTGCCAAATCCTTCTCCT
The DNA here is from genome assembly GCF_018296145.1 of Oncorhynchus tshawytscha. Taxonomy (NCBI): domain Eukaryota; kingdom Metazoa; phylum Chordata; class Actinopteri; order Salmoniformes; family Salmonidae; genus Oncorhynchus; species Oncorhynchus tshawytscha. The sequence goes on along the minus strand of NC_056460.1, from coordinate 5,876,945 downwards.
GGTTGTTCAGTTTTCAGTTCACCAGGATGAACACTTGTATTGCCAGAACACAGAAGAGCTGATCTAGCTACATTGAATGGAGTTAAAGATCAGTCCATCACAGCTATGGTCAGCAGTGGTGAGTATGTCTGATCAACAGCTTCTACCAAATTATCTTCCTAGTAGAGACAGGAGCCAATGGACTTTGACTGATCAGATTACTTAATCTAATCTAATATATTTACATCCAAGCCCCATTCACTTTTGCCTCACGGTCAGATACACTTTGAAGGACCATGCATATGTCTATTGGAGGAAAAATCTTGGACCATCATTTAAAAAACACCTGGTGGGATGCTTCAAACAACATAGCATTTTCTGCAAATGGGGTTTCTCCATAATTGGAAACAAACCTGGGTTCAAATGCTATTTCAAATATCTAAATTCCTTTTACAAACATTTGAAGTAAGTATTCAGTTATATTTTATTTGAAAAGGCAAGTAGTTTAATATTTTAATGTATTTGGAAATACACTTGGAAAGTATTTGAAAATACTCTCAAATACAATTTGGTAGATTTGGCTTTTACAAATAACAATTCAACTACTTCAATAAAAGTATTTGTTTTGGGCTGTGTATTTAAAAATATATATTTTTCCTGTGTATTTTAAATACCAAATACTCAAATACACATGTATTTGAACCCAGGTCTGGTTGGAAAGTAGTTACATGCCAGAGTTCATGTCCTATCATGCATTTTACTTATTCCTTATTAGGGTAAGCAAACCCATTAAGCTCACGTACCCATTAAACCCACTTCCAATTTTGGATTAAAAAAATATATATACATTTCCTGGTTTTTAATGTTTCAACTAATTCATCTGATTGTCTGAAACTGGTATGGAAATAACAATCAGACAATTATTATTAAGTTATTGATAGTGTTAAGGGTGTGTACTGGAGGTGCAGGAGCAGAGTGTAGTGAACAGGCACACTTTTTATTCCGGTCCAATGAAAGCACAAAAGTACATAAATGTGCCCAAACACGGAACATAGACAAAAAGTATGGCGCGTAACAATACCCACATAACATAAATACAAGTTCACACAAAGACATGGAGGGGAACAGAGGACTAAATACATGCAGTGTGGTTAGGGAATGAAAACCAGGTGTGTATGGAACAAGACAAAACAAATGGAAATATGAAAAATGGAGCGGCGATGGCTAGAAAGCCGGTGACGCCGAACGCCACCCGAACAAGGAGAGGAGCAGACTTCGGCGGAAGTCGTGACAGACAGCTACATGTATGTGTAAGTTCTTACTAGTTGTCAATTTCAAAACTGCAAAAAAACTTTGGTGTGGGGTGACTGATACACCTTTTTTTGTTACATTTTCTGTACCTTCTCAGATCAGTGATCACACTTAATGTAAAAATTAAGATATTAATGTGTTGATATATGATAGCATACTACATAGGTATTATTTACTATTTGTTGCCAATTGAAAATATGGGTTTTTCATGCAACCAGTCGTACCACATGTCAGTCAATACAGTAGCAACACAACTTGGTGAACCACAACAATATAATAGATCTTAAGCACTCTCAGCTCACATTTTTAAATGCATTTAGTCTTGTTTTACTGTTAAATAAACCTTGCATTGTTATACATGGTTGCCTTTTTTGTAAATTTGACATTTATCTCAGGCGGGCTTGAAGGGTACAGTAGCATAACAATCACTCGCTCTATACAGAATGTAATAATATTATTGTTCAATATGATCAATACTAACGTCACATATTATTGTAGTCTATAGTGTATATTTATACCCCAAACCATTGGTTTCCAAATATTTTATGACTGAACTTTGCTTTTCTGTCTTAATTTCTTTTTTTTTAAATAACCATAAATCACTGTTCCAATTAAGCCCAGTAGCCTGGTTTGCATTGAAACACATGGAGATTGTGTGTTCATATCCCTAATATTCAATGAACCTGACCATAAGTGGTTTTTCTTCAGATTTATTTTAATTAAAATACTCCAACTAAATGTATGCATCTTATTCATCTATTCATGGTTTCATTTACAAAGATCAAGAACAATTAAAAACCTCTATACTCTCTCCAAGACATTTGGAGTGGACAGATAGTCATTGATGCAGAGAGAGAAGAATAAGATCAGGGTTGAAGGATATCAGGGATGGAAGACCTAGAAGTATTGGACAAAAATGGAAACAAATGAGGGACAAGAAGATGATTATTGGATGACTGTTTATGCAGTTAGAGCCAGGGGCATTGTCATATTGTCCATCATTCATCCAGGTTTTTCTATATTTGGGTTCACCACATGTACCTTTAATATAACAGTAGAGAGGGAAATTTGAAACTGTCTTCACACAGGCTTTAGGAAGACAAGTTGAACTAACGAACAAGAATAAGACTACAGCAAATGTGAACCAGCTTTCAGGTAATTCATTAAAAGTTGTATGTGCATGGCGTCTTATCCACAGAGGGCCGGCGAGGGTGCATGTTTTTGTTCTAACCAAGCAGTATCACTGACTCAACTCATCAAGTCTTGGTTGAAGTCTATGATTAGTTGATTAGTCGAATCAGGTGTGTTGGCATGAACAAAAGCCTGGGCACACATTGTTCTCTGCAGATACTATTGGACACCCCCTTTTATGAGTGCTACACCCATAATGAATAGTAATGATCCGTTGATTTTAATAACTTTAGGGGAGATTACTATAATTTAAGTTTACATAAGATATGTCAGTTTGTAAGTTTTCAGCATTAGGAAATATATTTTAATAGATAATTTTAGAGGTGGGCTTATTTGGAACACCCATGGGCTTAAAGGGTACATTTAGTACCCATTAAACCCAGACTTTCCACATATTTTATCAAATATTTTTCTCTTATAATATTAGCAAATGGTATAAATCAAGTCATACAATTTCACATGAGATTAATCTTTCATATTATCTCCACTTTTCTTACAACAATTAGGGCACGTGTGTTAGAAATGTTTAAACTTAAGATTTTGGTGGGCTTAATAGGTACACTTATCTTATAGTCCGGAATCTCATCTTTGACAACTCTCTCACCTTACTCTGACCCAGATATTCTATAATCAAGCATTCAGTGTCTGCTGACCTCAGGACCACTTTTCTTTATCAGAAGAAACTCTCCTCATCTGTCCTCTCTTTCCTATTACTTTTTTATTTTATTTTTTATCTCAGTCTTTTTTAAATAATTTCTGTCTCTCCTCTTAGTTCGTTTTCATTTGGATGTTTTCTCATTGTTTTTAGCATTGGCCAATAGTTTATGAAAAGATTATTGTTCAGTGTTAGTTGGACATTATTCAACTACGGTTTGTCCCAAACAAGCAGCAACACCTGCTTGGGGAAATAACTCTAATTAACATTAAAACACACACACTGTTGTTGTGTTAACAAGTTTGATACAAATAGAACAGGGATAACTTTGTAATTTCAAAGACATTGCATTCATTTTTTTTAAGGTGGCATTTTCTCACATTGTGCACTAAAACAAAAACCCATGTGGTAAATGGATTGATATTAGCCCTTGTGCAAATCACGCTTCCTCTTTAATCAAATGCTATACGCATGTACCAAACCTTAACCATCCATCTATGTTTGGCTGTTGGTGTGGCAAAAGCATTCTTATTCCCCCCTAAGATAGTGTTAAAATTATATTACTTCAGGTAAAGCCTACAGATCTTTTCTCCTGTGCTGTAGTTAGCAATATTATGCCTTTGTGACACCTTGTAAAACCACCCTCTTGCTTCTTCCAGGTAACTCATCATCATCACTTAAAGTGATGAATGTGCCAACACGCTACTTTTTATTGAATGAATGATCAACTGTCCGAAGCACCCATTTTTAATATTCTATTCGTAACCAAGCTAATTATAGAAAGGACCACCCCCCCCAAAGAACCATTGTAGTGTAGTGAATATAATGATCTGTTGCAACACATTTCTATGCTTTATCCATTGTGTTATTTTTTACTTAGTCTCCATTTGGAATGGACCATTGATATTCTTAACTAGGCAATTAGCAGGAAATTATAAAGAACTGGCAATAAGAACTAAGCCATAGAGCAGTGTTTTTGCAAATCGTAAAGGTAAGTTGTCTTGTTTGTGTATTTGATATTTGTGTAGAGGATGGCGAAGTTAGCATCTCACAGTGACATCACCTTCCAGGAGACCTGAACTACTAAAGTCTTGTCCAATCATGCCATGTTTTATGGGATGGCGGTAATGTCTGTGTCTTGTGAGTATTGCAGTGAGTATAGTATCAGATCCTGCAGTAGGATGGCACATGCTACAGATGAAACACCATTCACATACAATACAAATTTGAAGCATCTCACTTCTCAAAACAACTTTTCCCCCTCCAACCAGACACCCTCATTGCCTACCTGACATGTCCAGATCGAGGTAACCAGGTATCCGTTGTCCCGGAACACATTGAAGATCTCCAGGATCCCTCTGGAGTAGCCGAAGACGGAAATACTGGCATCGGAGATGGCCAGGTTAAAGGTGAGATAGTCCGTGGGCTGCAGCGACGCACGGTGCTTGTACAGGACGAAGATCACAATACTGTTGCCAAACCACGACAGCCAACCTGATGAGGAAATAAAACATTGACATGCTAACTGATTGGCTTTATATAGCTCTTTTCCAGAAGCTAAAAACATTACATAGAGGGAAACTCACCACATCTATTACCAGTGTGTCCCAAAGTGCCTATGAGCAAAGGCCTTGTCAGTTTTGTGAAATGTAATGGAATTGTAGTCACACCATACAAAATGCAGCTCATAAAGCAGCATGATGCATTGAGGTGACAAAGTGCCTCATCTGTGATTTTAACCCTACTGACCTCTCTTCAAACACTGCATATTCAAATACAAAAATTAGCATAAACCTTCCTTCATGAAATTCCCTTTAGAGCTAATAGTAGGTATTTACAGTATAGGTAGCCTACCTAAATAAAATGACAGTCACACTATTGATTTCAAAAATCAAGATCAAATTAAATAAATACAAATACATTTGCACCAATTAACAGGTAAATTACACGTCTTTCTGCCCTCTCTTAAAGAACGTCAGATTAGCTGGATGCCATTCTTTCTTGATTGACGATTTCCACGGGTTAGACAGGATCTGAATGGTTGCAGGAGTCACCCCTCTTTGTCCTGGGCTACTTATATCACCAAACCCGCTAACCGTTGCCCATACACTACACTGACAGTAACAGTAGTATAACAACTGCATTAACAACGGTTTCTGTTATTGGTGATTTGTATTCTGCAGTGCAATCGAACTCTTCATTCAATCGTCGTTTATTGCGATATCAACATATGGTAGAGTGAAAAAAGAACAAGATAAATGTAGACCACTCTCTGGATTCTTTTGTTGTTGTTGTAAATTAGTAAAAACTACTGTCATTCATCCTACCCTAAAGTTTAGGTAATAAAATAACAATTATGAAGTAGTAACTAGCCATTAGTGACATATTTCCAGATTTTTTGCCATGAAAGCAAAACTAAAGTATTTGCATCATAAAAGCAAAGCTACATTTTAAAACGAAATTACATTCCAACAACTACATAAGCAAGTTCTCCCACCTAGCACCAGCAGGTATACTCCTATAATGGTCTCCCCTTGATCCGAGAAAGGTGGGTCTTTATTCGACAGGGTAAAATTGTTATTCTTCCATGGAATGTTAGCCACTTGAAAAGCATTATTGGCTGACATTTTGTTGTCCGAACGTTCCAGCTGCCGAGACATACACGGAGCTGCGCGCTCTCTACTTGCTAAGACACAAAGGTGCTTCCTCTGAGAAAACACTTGACCGGCTCCTCTTTCTCTAAATCCAGTCTAAAAATATTCTTCGGCGCACAGTGTGTTGTCTGAGAGGGATGACGTGTATTTAGCTAATCCTAATTATACCCCGAGGTTGATACCCTGCGGGGGGAAATCACTTGTTGTTTCTGATTTGAGCTATGTTATTTTGTCCTCGAGGAATTTGATTTGCAACTAAGGAAACGTCCGTGTGTTATTGTATTTGGGTGAAGTTGTAGGCTAAGAACAAGTTGTTGTGGGTTTCATTTACTACATGATTAACTCAATTTAATAAAGCCCCGTGTATAATGAAAAATATTAGTCGAGTAGCCAGCCTACACGTTTTACAGGGACGCGCTGCCGTCAAATTGAGAGCAAGTCAGCAACTGCAGAGAAGGACTCCCATGTAGCCTAAAACCGCTGTCCAAGGTGCTGAAAATGAGAGCGCTTTCAATAAATTAGGCTTTTACTTGTCTAGATAGTCTAAATACTTTGTTGCAGTGACCTAGTCAAATCAATGATATCAGATCAATTAGACCTACATTTCTTATGACAAAATTATTTTAGGCATTTTAAATTCACGATGGCTTGGTACTAAAATAGTCTGTGTAATTTACCTTTTCGCCTTTGAAGCATTTACTTTGAAATACATTTTCTAATCAAAAAAAATGTATTAAGGCTGCCAATAATATTTTTTAAGATTAATGGCTAGGGGTTCCGCTAGCGGGACCCCTCACAACATTCCGCTGAAAAGGCAGCATGTGAAATTCAAAAATATTTTTTTGAAATATGTAACTTTCAAACATTAACAAGTGCAATACATCAAATGAAAGAAACTTCTTGTTAATCTACCCATCGTGTCCGATTTCAAAAAGGCTTTACAGTGAAAGCACAACATATGATTATGTTAGGTCAGAGCCAAGTCACAAAAACACAGCCATTTTTTCCAGCCAAAGAGAGGAGTCACAAAAAGCAGAAATATAGATAAAATGAATCACTAACCTTTGATCTTCATCAGATGACACTCATAGGACATCATGTTACACAATACATGTATGTTTTGTTCGATAAAGTCCATATTTATATCCAAAAATCTCAGTTTACATTGGCACGTTACGGTCAGTTAATGTTTTGCTTCCAAAACATCTGGTGATTTTGCAGACAGCCACATCAATTTACAGAAATACTCATAATAAACATTGATAAAAGATACAACTGTTATTCACAGAATTAAAGATATACTTCTCCTTAATGCAACCGCTGTGTCAGATTTTTAAAAAACTTTACGGAAAAAGCAAACCATGCAATAATCTGAGTACGGCGCTCAGAGAACAAAACAACCCAAACATATATCCGCCATGTTGGAGTCAACAGAAGTCAGAAATAAAATTATAAATATTCACTTATCTTTGATCTTCATCAGAATGCACTCACAGGAATCCCAGTTCCACAATAAATGTTTGATTTGTTCGATAAAGTTAATCTTTATGTCCAAATACCTCCTTGTTGTTAGCGCGTTCAGCCCAGTTATCCAAATTCCTGACGCACGAGCAGACGAAAAGTCAGAAAGTTCCATTACAGTCCGTAGAGACATGTCAAACGAAGTATAGAATCAATCTTTAGGATATTTTTATCATAAATCTTCAATAATGTTCCAACCGGAGAATTCCATTGTCTTCAGAAATGCAATTGAACTCGAGCTAACTCTCACGTGAACGTGTGTCACGAGTTCATGGCACTCTGCCAGACCACTGACTCATTCAGCCCTCATTCCCCCCTCCTTCACAGTAGAAGCCTGAAACAAGGTTCTAAAGACTGTTGACATCTAGTGGAAGCCTTAGGAAGTGCAATTTGACCCCATAGACACTGTTTTTGATAGGCCAAGAGTTGAAAAACTACAAACCTCAGATTTCCCACTTCCTGGTTGGATTTTTCTCAGGTTTTCGCCTGCCATATGAGTCCTGTTATACTCACAGACATCATTCAAACAGTTTTAGAAACTTCAGAGTGTTTCCTTTCCAAATCTACTATGCATATATATGATATGCATATATTAGCAACTGGGACTGAGTAGCAGGCAGTTTACTCTGGGCACGCTTTTCATCCAAACGTGAAAATGCTACCTTCTATCCCAAACGGTAGGCTATCTATAGGAGATGATGATAGGCTATTATAATGCCTTATAATGCACAGATAGTGCTACCCTAATTTCGTTGCTAGATGTTGTGTTAACTGTGTTAGTTCAGTGCTCTTAAAGGTTTAATTTTCAACTTTTATGCTAACGTTCCAGTTTTCCATGCTGCATGTAGTATAGTGTGTTACATTTGTGTATTTGTGTGCTGAATTTCCATGTAAATGGACAATAAATTATACTGAACAAAAATATAAATGCAACATGCAACAATTTCAAGGACTTTACTGAGTTACAGTTCATATAAGGAAATCAGTCAATTGAAATAAATTTAGGCATTAATCTATGGGCAGGGGTGTAGCCATGGGTGGGCCTTGGAGGTCATAGGCCCATCCACTTGGCAGCCAGGCCAAAAATACCCACTGGGGAGCCAGGCCCCGTCAACCAGAATGAGTTTTTCCAAAAAAGTGCTTTATTACAGACAAAAATACTCCGCGGCACCCCTCCTCAGATGATCTCGCAAGTGAAGAAGCCGGATATGGAGGTCCTGGGCTGGCATGGTTACACGTGGTTGTGAGGCCGGTTGGACGTATTGCCAAGTTCTCTAAAACGACATTGGAACCAGCTTACGGTAGAGAAATTAACATTCAATTTTCTGGCAACAGCTCTGGTGGATATTCCTGCAGACAGCATGCCAATTGCACACTCCAACAAAACTTGAGACATCTATGGCATTGTGCTGTGAGACAAAACTGCACATTTTGTGTAAATATCATGCTGTTTAATTAATCAGATTTTTGATATGCCACAGCTGTCAGTCAGGTAAATAGATTATCTTGTCAAAGGAGAAATGCTCACTAACAGGGACAGGGATATAAAACAAATGTGTGCACAAAATTTGAGAGAAATAAGCATTTTGTATGTAAGGAAAATGTCTGGGATTTTTTGTTTCTGCTCATGAAACATAGGACCAACACTTTACATGTTGCGTTTATTTTTGCTTAGTATATATTGTATCCTCAAAAGCTAAATTGAACATGGTAGACATAAAGCAGGGCTATTCAACTGAGGGCCCGCGGGCCAGATCCGGACCGTTTATTCATTTTGACTGGCCCTTTGATAAATTTTGAACATGAATTAAAGATCTGCAAAAAAAATCCCCTCCAAAATCTAAACAAAAAAAGATAGAAATGCCAAAGGGGGTGGAGTTGCAATCTACTGCAGAGACAGCCTGCAGAGTTCTGTCATGCTATCCAAGTCTGTGCCCAAACAGTTCGAGCTTCTACTTTTAAGAATCCACCTTTCCATAAATATGTCTCCCACTGTTGCCGCTTGTTATAGACCCCCTCAGCACCCAGCTGTGTCCTGGACACCATATGTGAATTAATTACCCCCCATTTATCTTCAGAGTGTGTACTGTTAGAGGAACTAAACTGGGATATGCTTAACACCCCTGCCGTCCTTCAATCTAAGCTAGATGCCCTCAATCTCACACAAATGATCATGGAACCTACCAGGTACAACCCTAAATCAGTAAACATCTACCCTCGTAGATATCATGATGACCAACCTACCCTCTAAATACACGGCTGCTGTCTTCAACCAGGATCTCAGCGATCCTGCGTCCGTAATAGCTCAGCGGTCAAACGACCACCCCTCATCACTGTCAAATGCTCCCTAAAACACTTCAGCGAGCAGGCCTTTCAAATCGATCTGGCCCAGGTATCCTGGAAGGATATTGACCTCATTCCATAAGTAGAGGATGCCTGGTTATTCTTTAAAAGTGGTTTCCTCACCATCTTAAATAAGCATGCCACATTCAAAAAATGTTGAACTAAGAACAGATATAGCCCTTGGTTCATACCAGACCTGACTGCCCTTGACCAGCACAAAAACATCCTGTGGCGTATTGCATTAGCATTGAATAGCCCCTGTGATATGCAACTTTTCAGGAAAGTTAGGAACCAATATACACAGGCAGTTAGGAAAGCAAAAGCAAATTTTTTCAAACAAATTTGCATCCTGTAGCACAAACTCCAAAAAGTTCTGATACACTGTAAAGTCCATGGAGAATAAGAGCACCTCCTCTCAGCTGCCCACTGCACTGAGGCTAGGAAACTAGCCTACGATAATCGAGATTTTCAATAAGCATTTTTCTATGGCTGGCCATGCTTTCCACCTGGCTACCCCTACACCGGTAAACAGCTCTGCACCCCCCACAGCAACTTGCCCAAGCCTCCCCATTTCTCCTTTACCCAAATTCAGATAGCTGATGTCCTGAAAGAGCTGCAAAATCTGGACCCCTCCAAATCAGCTGGGCTAGACAATCTGGACCCTCTCTTTCTAAAACTATCCCCCGCAATTGTTGCAACCCCTATTACTAGCCTGTTCAACCTCTCTTTCGTATCATCTGAGATCCCCAAAGATTGGAAAGCTGCCGCGGTCATCCTCTTCTTCAAAGGGGGAGACACTCTTGACCCAAACTGTTACAGACCTACAGTGCCTTGCGAAAGTATTCGGCCCCCTTGAACTTTGCGACCTTTTGCCACATTTCAGGCTTCAAACATAAAGATATAAAACTGTATTTTTTTGTGAAGAATCAACAACAAGTGGGACACAATCATGAAGTGGAACGACATTTATTGGATATTTCAAACTTTTTTAACAAATCAAAAACTAAAAAACTGGGCGTGCAAAATTATTCAGCCCCTTTACTTTCAGTGCAGCAAACTCTCTCCAGAAGTTCAGTGAGGATCTCTTAATGATCCAATGTTGACCTAAATGACTAATGATGATAAATACAATCCACCTGTGTGTAATCAAGTCTCTGTATAAATGCACCTGCACTGTGATAGTCTCAGAGGTCCGTTAAAAGCGCAGAGAGCATCATGAAGAACAAGGAACACACCAGGCAGGTCCGAGATACTATTGTGAAGAAGTTTAAAGCCGGATTTGGATACAAAAATATTTCCCAAGCTTTAAACATCCCAAGGAGCACTGTGCAAGCGATAATATTGAAATGGAAGGAGTATCAGACCACTTCAAATCTACCAAGACCTGGCCGTCCCTCTAAACTTTCAGCTCATACAAGGAGAAGACTGATCAGAGATGCAGCCAAGAGGCCCATGATCACTCTGGATGAACTGCAGAGATCTACAGCTGAGGTGGGAGACTCTGTCCATAGGACAACAGTCAGTCGTATATTGCACAAATCTGGCCTTTATGGAAGAGTGGCAAGAAGAAAGCCATTTCTTAAAGATATTCATAAAAAGTGTTGTTTAAAGTTTGCCACAAGCCACCTGGGAGACACACCAAACATGTGGAAGAAGGTGCTCTGGTCAGATGAAACCAAAATGGAACTTTTTGGCAACAATGCAAAACGTTATGTTTGGCGTAAAAGCAACACAGCTCATCACCCTGAACTCACCATCCCCACTGTCAAACATGGTGGTGGCAGCATCATGGTTTGGGCCTGCTTTTCTTCAGCAGGGACAGGGAAGATGGTTAAAATTGATGGGAAGATGGATGGAGCCAAATACAGGACCATTCTGGAAGAAAACCTGATGGAGTCTGCAAAAGACCTGAGACTGGGACGGAGATTTGTCTTCCAACAAGACAATGATCCAAAACATAAAGCAAAATCTACAATGGAATGGTTCAAAAATAAACATATCCAGGTGTTAGAATGGCCAAGTCAAAGTCCAGACCTGAATCCAATCGAGAATCGGTGGAAAGAACTGAAAACTGCTGTTCACAAATGCTCTCCATCCAACCTCACTAAGCTCGAGCTGTTTTGCAAGGAGGAATGGGAAAAACATTCAGTCTCTCGATGTGCAAAACTGATAGAGACATACCCCAAGCGACTTACAGCTGTAACCGCAGCAAAAGGTGGCGCTACAAAGTATTAACTTAAAGGGGCTGAATAATTTTGCACGCCCAATTTTTCAGTTTTTGATTTGTTAAAAAAGTTTGAAATATCCAATAAATGTCGTTCCACTTCATGATTGTGTCCCACTTGTTGATTCTTCACAAAAAAATACAGTTTTATATCTTTATGTTTGAAGCCTGAAATGTGGCAAAAGGTCGCAAAGTTCAAGGGGGCCGAATACTTTCGCAATACTTTCTGGTTAGACTGTATATCTATCCTATGACTGCCTCGCCTGGTTCACCAACTACTTCTCAGACAGAGTTCAGTGTGTCAGGACCTCTGGCAGTCTCTATGAGGGTGCCACAGGGTTCAATTCTCGGGCAACTCTTTTCTCTGTATACATCAATGATGTTGCTCTTGCTGCTGTTGATACTCTGATCCACCTCTACGCAGACAACACCATTCTGTATACTTCTTTGGACACTGTGTTAACAAACCTCCGACCGAGCTTCAATGCCATACAACTCTCCTTCCTTGGCCTCCAACTCCTCCAAATGCAAGTAAAACTAACTGCATGCTCTTCAACCGATAGCTGCCCGCACCTGCCCATCCGTCCAGGATCACTACACTCTCGATGGTTCTGACTTAGAATATGTGGACAACTACAAATACCTAGGTGTCTGGTTAGACTGTAAACTCTCCTTCCAGACTCACATTAAGCATACCCAATCCAAAAATTAAACCCAGAATCGGCTTCCTATTTCACAACAAAGCAGCATTCACTCATGCTGCCAAACATACCCTCGTAAAACTGACTATCCTACTGATCCTTGACTTCGACGATGTCATTTACAAAATAGCCTCCAACACTACTCAGCAAACTGGATGCAGTCTAACACAGTGCCATCTTTTTTGTCACCAAAGCCCCATATACTACCCACCACTGCGACCTGTATGCTCTCGTTGGCTGGCCCTCGCTTCATATTCATCGCCAAACCCACTGGCTCCAGGTCATCTATATGGCGGGGCTTTACCTAGCAGAGACTTATCTCAGCCCCGTGCTCCAGCAGGTATTTTTCACTGGTCATTGTTAAAGGAATTTTTTATCTATAATGACTAATTATGTACACATTTCAATCAGGATGTACTAATCAAAATACTAAATGTTACTGTATATGTATGAATTTTCTTATCTGATCCCAGTACTGAAGTGAATGTGGTCAAGAATTTAGTAACAATGACAGTCTGTTCATTGGTACAAATGAATCAGACTGGCTAGAATGCTTATCTACACAAGAAAACCTTGACTTGTAAATTATACTAAATTGGTAGGGAGACGGATGTGGGAAGGCTTGAGACACAGCCTTGGTACTGGAACGGAGGTGTGTGAACGTGGGCAAAAAGTAGAACAATGACGGTCAGTTCATTCATTTGTACAAAGGAACAATCTCCAGACTGTCTAGAATGCTTATCTACACGGACTGACCTTGGCTCTAGGCGAGGAGGGAAGGCTTGAGAACTACAGGGCCTTTCTACCAGTGTCAAGAAGAGACGGAACATTTAGAAAATGCTGATGTCATTTTCAGTTTATAACCTGTGGTAAAATGTGTATAAAGGTAGTACTCTCCTGAATTAAATGCTGTTACCTGACTTTTAAGACCGGGGCTATGTCCATTCTTATAAAATAAGGGTCTTACAAAACCCTTAATGCATTGACAGAGTGTTTAATTTTGATTGGGAATTAAAACAGAGGAATTTAGAATTCCTTCAACAGTCACCCCCAAAGCCAACTCCTCCTTTTGCCGCCTGTCCTTCCAGTTCTCTGCTGCCAATGACTGAACGAATTGCAAAAATCACTGAAGCTGGAAATCATATCTCCCTCACTAACTTTAAGCATCAGCTGTCAGAGCAGCTTACAGATCATTGCACCTATACATAGCCCATCTGTAAATAGCCCACCCAACTACCTCATCCCTATATTGTTGTTTTTTGCTCCTTTGCACCGGAGTATCTCAACTTGCACATTCATCTTCTGCACATCTATCACTCCAGTATTTAATTGCTAAATTGTAATTATTTCGCCCCTATGGCCTATTTATTGCCTTACCTCCCTAATCTTACTTAATTTGTACGTTTGTTTACTCCATGTTTAACTCTGTGATGTTTGTGTCGCACTGCATGGCAGTTGTAAATGAGAACTTGTTCTCAGCTGGCCTACCTGGTTAAATAAAGGTGAAACTTTTTTTTTTCTTATGTTCTGTTTCAAAATGACAAGCACTGCTGTGGTTATCTGTTGTGTAGCTTGTAGCGCCTTTGTGGCATGTTGATTATTTTTTTCTTCATATGAATTTGGCTCTAGCGTTTGAACGGTTTAAGTTACAAAAACGTATGACCCCATTCCTGAAAGCTACGACTCTCAGGAACCTGTACATGCTTTCTATTTTTCTTTCTAATGCTCACAAGGACTAGTTGAAAGGGAGTGGTGAGGGAAATTAATTCAAAGCATACTTCCTTCAGATTGGAATTTGGCATTACCTGATTTGAGATACTTAGCTTTCAGATGATTTTAAAATGACCTAATTACTTTTAGTTAAAAAGCTTTTAATAGTTATTTAAATAAAAGAAAAATGGTGGGCGCTCGTTGTGCCTTTTCCTTTTCAATGATGATCAAATGTTTCGGTTGCACCTCGACTCTCATTGGTTGAGCACTCTCCACTTCTTTCCTAATGACTTTTATCAACATTTAATTTGAAGAAAAGTGCTTTATTGGTGTGTGTGCGTTGCCTTTTTTTTAGACTGTTCATCCAAAGAATAATCGCATGTGGAAACTCCGCGGCCCCCCTGCAATGAATCTTTTTTACATCTGGCCCTTGTAAGAATATAGTTGAATATTTTTTTGATTTGAAACAATCTGCAGACTTTTTGTTTAGTTTGACCTTCCTTTGGTATCCGCAGTGCAATAAGAAAACCATAATGAATAGCCTATGTTGTGTTGATTGTGACTTGTGTGAATATAAGATGCCAACTGTATTTAAGACCCGGTTTGTGGATTGTTACATGCAGTAGCTGGTAGACATTTTGTATGGAAGATGCTCCGAATTCTTTGCCTTGTGAACTGCAAAGGGAAAAGTCAAACTGTGTACATAGGTCATCCCTTTACTGTCATGGCCTCTCTGCTAGGGTTAGGCCCATTAGGAGCTTACTGAGCTAATGTGACCTCAAAGAGACATACTGCTTAAACTGATTGCTGTAGAGTAATGTTTAATGTTGAACTTTGGCACGGTGAACAGATCACAGAACTGTGCCTCGGGGCTACATACTTTCTACCTGGAGTAGAGCGGTGTGCCACCTCAGAACAAATTTTACACTAGTAAAATTTAAGCTGTGACATGGAAATGGACCTCATGAGCTGAACACACACACCAGCTGTGTCTTGATATCCATTGTTACATGCACACACACACCAGCCAGCTCTTGATAGCCATTGTCCCTGCATGTTAACATCTGTAGCTTTCAGACTCATAGCAGCTGGGTTCATTCATAAAATGAATTATATTAAGTCATTCTATCAGACGTCAGCCATAACCAGGAAGCCCAGTCCTCCCTTTCACCTCAGCCAGTCTAAGTGCACTCCTAGGCCACCTAATTGCACGTAACAGCTAGCCGAGCGCACCAAGCTTATGCACGGGAGTCAAATGATGGTGTTTGCTTCAAGCGCCTTTATTAAGGTAATGATCCGAGACAGAGGGCCCTTCATTTGATGAGTCATGGCTTATGAGTAATGTTCTGACGAATGGACGCCGCTATTCCTGTGTAGCAGTTTTCAATGAGGGCTCTTACATGCGTCAGCACCCAACCCATGCCTTGACCGCTGATTCTCTTTCTCTGTCTTTCTGTCTCTTTCTCTTGGACTTGTGGGTCTTTTTCTTTCTCTCTTCCTTTCTCCCTTAGAAGCCACATGTTTTTATTGAACTGTGTAACATATGTTGGAAGTCCTTGAAATGCTAAAAGGAAATTCACAAAAGAATACAAAAAAAGTTTTCAGTTTTCTTGTACAGAGCATTTCCTACTGTACAAAGCCTCAATTTAGGCTAGCAATGTAGGAAGCTTCTTCTAAAGTTTAACTGTACCATAGCAACTCAAAGGAAATTGCTTGCCGTCATTGGATGAAAAACGTACCCAAATTTAACTGCCTATTTCTCAGGCCCAGAATCTAGAATATGCATTTAATTGTCAGATTAGGATAGAAGACACTCTAAAGTTTCCAAAGCTGTCAAAATATTGTCTGTGACAGAACTGATATTGCAGGCGAAAACCTGAGGAAAATTCAATCAGGAAGTGGCCTCTATTTTGAAAGCTCCATGTTCGATTGAATGCCTTCCCTCCATTTAAAGGGATATCAACCAGAGTCCTTTTCCTTGCTTCCCCGTGTTGTGAACAGTCTTTAGACTCAGGCTTTTATTTTGAAAAAATGAGCGAGAAAGATCACATCGCATCAGTGTACACCATAGCTGGGTGTTCCGAGAGTTTTTCTTGCTAAACAGTTTGGAGCAGCCATTGTGTCTCTCTCTCCTATTGACGAAGCTAAAGTCCCGGTTGATATATTATCGATTTATATATTGAAAAAACAACCTGAGGATTGATTATTAAAAAAACTTTGACATGTTTCTGTGAACATTACGGATACTATTTGGAATTTTCATCTGCGATGTCATGACCGCTCAAGCCTGTGGATTTCTGAACATAACGGGCCAAACAAATGGAGGTATTTTGGATATAAAAATAATCTTTATGGAACAAAAGGAACATTTATTGTGTAACTGGGAGTCTTGTGAGTGAAAACATCCGAAGATCATAAGCAATTTAATTTATTGCTTTTCTGACTTTCGTGACCAATCTACTTGGCGGCTAGTTGTTTGTAATATATTGTCTACTGAGAGAGATGTTCTTACATAAACGCTTGGATAGCTTTCTCCGAAAAGCTTTATTGAAATCTGACACGCCAGGTGGATTAACAACTATCTCTCTGATTTGGTCCTGCCGTACATACCTACACGTACGCTACGGTCACAAGACGCAGGCCTCCTAATTGTCCCTACAATTTCTAAGCAAACAGCTGGAGGCAGGGCTTTCTCCTATAGAGCTCCATTTTTATGGAATGGTCTGCCTACCCATGTGAGAGACGTAAACTCGGTCTCAACCTTTAAGTCTTTACTGAAGACTCATCTCTTCAGTGGGTCATATGATTGAGTGTAGTCTGGCCCAGGAGTGTGAAGGTGAACGGAAAGGCTCTGGAGCAACGAACCGCCCTTGCTGTCTCTGCCTGGCCGGTTCCCCTCTTTCCACTGGGATTCTCTGCCTCTAACCCTATTACAGGGGCTGAGTCACTGGCTTACTAGGGCTCTTTCATACCGTCGCTAGGAGGGGTGCGTCACTTGAGTGGGTTGAGTCACTGATGTGATCTTCCTGTCTGGGTTGGCGCTGGCGGAGATCTTTGTGGGCAATACTCGGCCTTGTCTCAGGATGGTAAGTTGGTGGTTGAAGATATCCCTCTAGTGGTGTGGGGGCTGTGCTTTGGTAAAGTGGGTGGGGTTATATCCTTCCTGTTTGGCCCTGTCCGGGGGTGTCATCGGATGGGGCCACAGTGTCTCCTGACCCCTCCTGTCTCAGCCTCCAGTATTTATGCTGCAGTAGTTTATGTGTCGGGGGCTAGGGTCAGTTTGTTATATCTGGAGTACTTCTCCTGTCCTATCCGGTGCCCTGTGTGAATTTAAGTATGCTCTCTCTAATTCTCTCTTTCTCTCTCTCGGAGGACCTGAGCCCTAGGACCATGCCTCAGGACTACCTGACATGATGACTCCTTGCTGTCCCCAGTCCACCTGGCCGTGCTGCTGCCCCAGTTTCAACTGTTCTGCCTGTGATTATTATTATTTGACCATGCTGGTCATTTATGAACATTTGAACATCTTGGCCATGTTCTGTTATAATCTCCACCCGGCACAGCCAGAAGAGGACTGGCCACCCCACAGCCTGGTTCCTCTCTAGGTTTCTTCCTAGGTTTTGGCCTTTCTAGGGAGTTTTTCCTAGCCACTGTGCTTCTACACCTGCATTGCTTGCTGTTTTGGGGTTTTAGGCTGGGTTTTGATTTGATTTAAGATTGATTGTTTTTATAAGATAAGTTTAATGCTAGCTAGCAACTTACCTTGGCTCCTCCTTGCAGCCACAGGTCCTTTTGATACTGCACTCACATAATAGGTGGTCAGCCTGCCACGCAGCCTCCTCGTGGATTGCAATGTAATCGGCCATCGGTGTCCAAAAAGGCCGATAACCGATTGTTATGAAAACTTGAAATTGGCCCTAATTAATTGACCATGCCGATGAATCGGTCGACCTCTAGTTTTGGGAACATACTCGAACCAGTGTGCAGCCAAATGTATTCTGTTATTTACTTTAATACAGCACCTGCAGCTGCATGCCATTTATTAAAATGTAGTTGACAACTCTGATGAAAGTATTTGGGGTAATACAGGGCCGTTTGTTGATCCTGGCTGTCTCGTATTTAACTCAATTAAAAAGCGTCTAATCCCATCCCAGTCTGTCCTTGGAACTGTCCCATTATGTAGATTAGGTTTGGAGCGAGTCTGGAATGACACACTGTCCCATTGGCCTGCCCAAAAATCGTTGATATTTGATTGTATATCAGTGATGTAAACAATGTGTAATGCAGCCTGTGTCATGCACAAACCACTGATTTAAATTATAATCATTTGACCACAATGTGGAAATCCCCTTACCAATGTTGTAATTTCTTATGTGCAAATACATTAATGAATATAAACCAATCATATGATATGTGGTACCAATAACTTTGAATGTTGATTTGGAACCAAACGTTGTAGACCTACAGTGTGATATGAGACCCTTTCAATAGTGATTTGAGACAATGTATATGCATCACCATCGAAGACGTCACTGGGCAGTCTTTTTGGGAGAGCTAAGCAAACAGTCACACTCAGTGTGCAACAGCTGGCCAGTGCAGAGCTCACATCCTACCTACTCTAAGATGTAATCGGAGGAAATGATGATCCACTGGCATGGGGGAGAGGGAATGAGGGTCGCTTTCCGCTCTTGGCCAACGTCGCCCTCAAACACTACCGCTGCATCTGTGCAAAAAGAGTTCCATCTGAACGTGTTTTCAATAGGCCTACAGAAGGCAATATTGTTACCACACTCCACAGTCTATTAAATACGGAAAAGGTGAACATGCTTGTGTTCCTTGCCAGAAACCATTAGGTAATCCCTGTGCCCAAGAAAGCGAAGGTAACCTGCCTAAATGACTACCGCCCTGTAGCACTCACGTCGGAAGCATTGCTTTGAAAGGCTGGTCATGGCTCACATTAACACCATCTTCCCAGAAACCCTAGACCCACTCCAGTAGAACTGCATAAGTGTTGCTCTTTACTTTCTGGAGGAGCAGGTTTTACATCTTCAAACAAAGGGATACCATGGCATCCGTGACAGAGAGGGAGAAGCCATCCATGTAACGTAAACTCACGTAAACTCGTACATCGCCTTGGTCCGTACAATTGCCCTTATTTTAGCACCCCAAAAACGTAATACTTCCAGATCAACTCCCTTTTCCAACAGAATCAATTACATGACCTAAACACTGCCCATTTCTGCATAATTCAAGCAGGCAATGAGCCCCGTCGGGTCTTTTTAAAAATGTCGGGTGGGGAAGCGAAACGAATGCATGATAGTGAGAAGGAGAGATGTCGTGTGGGAAAATTCCTTTTTTACACTCGATCTGTCCAACTTATCACCTTATCGCCTCTAAAATGTAAATAAAACACTATAAAGAGTTTATATAATGTGTGACTACATACCTATTTGAAGGTTTGTGTCGAATTTGAATCGGGTTTTTAGGGCGGTGCTAAAGTGATCTTAGAAGTAAACAGTGGCTTTGAGAATGATGATCACATGCAATGATGATGCTGTCACTGTCCATTTCTTGTTTTTAAAGGATGAGAGAAGTGCTACACCTGGTGGAGAGAGATTGTAAGACAGAAATAGTTGCTTTATGCCTGCTGTACGTTACGACATGACAAGTCAAGATGTAACGGAGGGTCAGTTTTTTCAACTTTTCTCCAATACTATAGAGCCATTACCATGTCGATCAACGCTTGAATAGAAACCTAGTTCACACCCCTGATTTTGAAGTCAACACAGTCTCTACAGTCCCATTAGTTTTCTTTGTAGCCTCGTTTGAATGTTGCGGTTGCACACATTTGTACGGAATGGGCTGAGTTTACGTTATACGGGTAAGATAATCTAGCTAGCTACATTTTCAGATATTACACGCTTCTAATTTTGTCAAAGTAGTGTTAAAGTGTACTGTTAGCTAGCTAGCTAATGTTACGTGTATGATTGGTGTAGTAATATTATTTGTATCTCAGAGCCATTTGCATTGCTAGTTTAGCTAGTTAACATGGACACTGGTTGGTTAGCTACCTGCAGATTCATGCAGGGTAGTAACATTATGAGTTGGGATTATAGGTAATTGTTTAGCTAGCTAGTTAGCTACATGTCTAAACAAAAGACTCCACTGTGTATGTAACTATTTCAATATAATGTTTATGATGCCACTGCGACAACTGTCGATAGACATAGCTGGTAAATTCGCTCTCTGGTAAATTACTCTGATTTCAGAGCGCTCTCATCGGAGTGTGCCAGAGCGCAAAATAACTGACAAATTTACTAGCGCTCAACAACCATTGAATATGGCCCGTGTCAGTAAATGTTGGCAAAAAAGCATAATTAAATTGTTGCCAGCAGTACAGTTGCAGTCCCCAACAGTCTGGATAACATAAAAACAGCCTAACCAGCTCTGCTAGGGCGAGTAAATGGTCAGTGAGCTGTTCTCTCAATTGTGACTAGAAGTAGCTAGCAAGCTAGCCAACATTAGCCAGTTAGCTTGGGTGCTTGACTGCTGTTGTTAGGTCAGAACACTCGGACCAACCCTACACCTCGACCAGAGTGTCCAGTGTGCGCTCTGAGTTTACGAATGCCCAGAGCAAACTCTTATGAACAAACCCGTGGTATAAACCAGCTTTTAGTCTTGAAATCTTTGGTTGTTTAGTACATAGCCTCACATGTGAATCCTTAAAGCGATGGGTTGGGCTAAAGCTTAAGAGGGTGTGAACGATGCTGAATGGGTGTAAACAAAGAAGAGCTCACCAGTAGGTACCAAAATATTCAAGGAACATTTTCTCAAAAGTGATGTTACAAATTTATCAACTTTTAAAGCAGAATTACTTTCCCATTGTTCCTCAACTGTAGTGTGTATGATGTACAATTTTCTAGCTCTGAGTCGCTACTTTTATCCAATGTGAAAAACAAAAATAGTCCAAATAGATCCTCATTGCACTTTTTATGTTTCATTTTCAAAGCCTGTATACACAGCATCTTTTTCTAAAGGTAGAGTATCTCATAATAAGCTGTAGACCACAGTATATACCAAGAGAGTTTTCATCATATTTTTCGTACCTGTCTATTTATCCCCACAAACCGATGCTGGCACTAAGACTGCACTCAATGAGCTGTATAAGGCTGTAAGAAAACAGGAAAACGCTCATCCAGAGGCGGCGTACCTATTGGCCGGGGACTTTAATGCAGGAAAACTTAAATCCTTTTTTACCTAATTTCTACCAGCATGTTAAATGTGCAACCAGAGGGGGAAAAAACTCTAGACCACCTTTACTCCACACACAGAGACACGTACAAAGCTCTCCCTCTCCCAAATCTGACCATAATTTTATTCTCCTGATTCCTGCTTACAAGCAAAAACTAAAGCAGGAAGCACCAGTGACTCGGTCAATAAAGAAGTGGTCAGATGACGCAGATGCTAAGCTACTTGACTGTTTTGCTAGCACAGACTGGAATATTGTTATGGAAATTCTCACATAGGACACTTGAAGTCAATATTAAATTAATCACTCTTTATTGTCAGCAAGCTGGAAAGGTCACAGTCAAACTTAGATGCATAAGTACCGGTCTGATGTGACCACTAAAAGGGCGTTCCTTACATAGAGCCATATATACTGCCATCTAAACCTAAGTAAACATGATTAATTGGATCGGTACACACGTGACTGGCTCCATCTATCTTAACTTAAAGAACATATTCTGGGCATTCTGCCAGATGTTCTTCCAGAGGGGGCCCTCCCACTCCTCTCTTGACCAGACACAGACAGGAACCAAGGATTGTTTATGACACCAAAGATAAGATGCACAAAATAAATTTCATCCGTTACATTCCATACTTTAATACAATTTTAAAGTAAGCATTTAGAGTTTAGCTTATATCAAAAGGAGGTTCTATAAAATTATATAATTATAATAAATCATAATAAAGCTAAAAGTTACAAAAAGTGACCAATCTTGAGTGAGTATATAAAAAAAGAATACACACATACATACACAAGGGATCTGTAGATTCAGAGGTGAATAACTCTCTGGACAATTACAAATACCCAGGTGTTTGGTTAGACTGTAAACTATCCTTCCAGACTCACATTAAGCATCTCCAATCCAAAATTAAATCTAGAATTGGCTTCCTATTTCGCAACAAAGCATCCTTCACTCATGCTGCCAAACATACTCACTTCATATTCGTCGCCAAACCCACTGGCTTCAGGTCATCTGTAAGTCTTTGCTAGGTAAAGCCCTGCCTTATCTCAGCTCACTGGTCACCATAGCAGCACCCACCCGTAGCACACACTCCAGCAGGTATATTTCACTGGCCACCCCCTAAGCCAATTCCTCATTTGGCCACTTTTCCTGTTCTCTGCTGCCAATGACTGGAACGAATTGCAAAAATCACTGAAGCTGGAAATCATATCTCCCTCACTAACTTTAAGCATCAGCTGTCAGAGCAGCTCACAGATCATTCCACCTTTTATGTAGCCCATCTGTAAATAGCCCATCCAACTACCTCATCCCCAAATTGTTATATATTTTTTTTGCTCCTTTGCACCCGAGTATCTTTACTCGCACATTCATCTTCTGCACATCTATCACTCCAGTGTTTAATTGCTAAATTGTAATTACTTCGCCACTGTGGCCTATTTATTGCCTTACCTCCCTAATCTTACCTCATTTGCACACACTGTATATAGATTATTTTCTATTGTGTTATTGACTGTATGTTTGTTTATTCAATGTGTAACTCTGTTGTTGTTTATGTCGCACTGCTTCGCTTTATCTTGGCCAGGTCGCAGTTGTAAATGAGAACCTGTTCTCAACTGGCCTATCTGGTTAAACAAAGGTGAAATATTTTTTTTTTAAATGAAATACAGGAGAATGATCACCTTATGGGGAGGATAGCTGTGCTGCAAGCCCAGCTTCAGACGCAATCGTTAGGCAAGGGTAATTTAAGTGTAGGAAATGATGAAATAGTGTCTGTGCCACCAATAAGTACAGACAGTCGTATAAATCCCCTCTCGTAGTCCCCGCAGCCGGGCAATTTTCTCATGGTTTCTGGAAGGAAATGCTGTAGGAATGCTCAACGGTGTCGCTCATTCAGCTGACAGATGCTTAACGGGGAGAACCGCTTGAAAGTAACGTGTCAGAGTCTGAGTCTTCTCTGGTCTCTCCTCCACCCGTTACGGGGTCTGAGACGCCGAGGCCTCCCACCATTAGCTCTGACAGATTGAACACCCTAGTCATTGGCGACTCCATTACCCGTAGTATTAGACTTAAAAATAATTATCCAGCGATCATATACTTTTTACCAGGGGGCGGGGCTACCGACGTTAAGGCTAATCTGTAGATGGTGCTGGCTATGGCTAAATCTGGCGAGTGTAGAGGGTATAGGGATACTGTTAACCATGTCAGCACCAACTATGTTAGGTTGAAACAGTCAGAGGTCACCAAGCGCAACATAGCTTCAATGTGTAAATCAGCTAGAAAGATGTGTCGGCATCGAGTAATTGTCTCTGGCCCCTACCAGTTAGGGGAGTGATGAGCTCTCCCAAAATATATAATTTGTAGTTAATTGGCCTTCTTTCTGGGACTCACCCACAAACAGGACCAAGCCTGGCCTGCTGAGGAGGGGTGCTCTCATCTTATCTATGAACATAGACAGGGCTCTAACTCTAGCTCCACAATGAGATTGGGTGTGTCATATATATATATGTATTCATACACATAGCTCATATATTATACAGCGCCAAACTAAACCGCCTGACTCAAGTCATTTTACGTACCCCTGCTAAAACAGGAACCAGCTCACACACCCAGCCCCCCTCAGCTCTTTTGTCTCACGACCCCAGGAAACACAGACATTCCATCGCACAAACACATACACCCAGCCATAAAACTGCCCCCTCTCTGTTGTCCTGCCTCATGATCCCCTGACACACAAATACCTTCTTGCATAAACACACACACCTCACCCCCCCTCTACTGGTCGGGTGCTCAGAGCAGAAGACTCTGCTGTGCACCAATGGGGCTCCTGCTCTGGCTAGAGCAGGTCCGCCTCCAACCCTTTGGGACCATTCAGAAGACCAACACGACAAGACTCCACCTACATATTCCATGTATAAAAACTGCTGTAACCAATGTCTAGGTCCCTTTTTCACCTGACTCCATACTGAGTTATATGAACTAGGTCCGTGCACGTTAAACTGCAGGACAAGATATCTTTTGACCCAATAAACTGCCATTTTGCTACAACTGAAATGCACTCTGTCCAGCGTCCATGATTTGGTCTCGTTCTCCTGTATTTGAACATCAACAGGTGCAGGCCAGGCAGCAGGCTGTTAGCCACCCTGCTAGCTTAGGGGAGTCTGCCACTAGCATAGTCAGTGTAGTCAGCTCAGCTATCCCCATTGAGACCGTGTGTGCCTCAATCTTGTCACGAATCCCGCTTCCTGAGTCTGTGTTTGCCTGTGTTTCTGTCCTGGAGTGTGTTTCCGGTGTCCTGGAACGCATCCTGTCTGGTTGCCGGGCGAATTAGCTTGTTGGGAGATCGATGTTCACCCGCACCTGTATCCCATCAGTAATCTGCACACCTGTCCTGATCATCACCTCTCCCCTTCAAAAGCTCTGACCTGACATCCATTCCCTGCCGGATCGTTAGCCATGAACAGTATGTTGTGCCATAGTATCAGCCTCAAGTTGGATAGAATTTGTTTTGTCGTTTTTTTACGTATTTGCTTGCCTTAAACTTACCTCCGTTTGTTCTGTCTTCAGTTACTCACCCGGATCATTTACCCCATTCCCGCCTGGTCGTCGGAGGATTCCGCTACCCCATTGGATCCACCTATTTACTCCCATCAACTCACCACCGCTGCCCGCTACGCCACCTGGATATATCTACCCATTCACATTCACTTGTAAATAAATACTCACCTTCTTCCTACTCTCCTTGTCCTGGTCTGCTTCTGGGTTCGATTTTGAAAGAACGTGACAAATCTAGGTTGGGCAAAACTAAACATGGCAGTGTTCGCTTTAGCAATCTCTCTGGAATAAAGACCTCCTCCATTCCTGTTATTGTCTCAAAATAGGGCTACTTAATGTTAGATCCCTCACTTCCATAGCAGTTATCGTCAATGAACTAATCACTGATCATAATCTTGATGTGATTGGCCTGACTGAAACATGACTTAAGCCTGATGAATTTACTGTGTAAATGAGGCCTCTCCTCCTGGTTACACTAGTGACCATATCCCCCCGTATCCCGCAAAGACGGAGGTGTTGCTAACATTTACAATAGCAAATTTCAGTTTACCCTACTGTTGGGGTTCGTTCCTTGTTCCTTGTCAATCATTGGCTCATTGGTGAAATTATCATTCAGACAATATCTTTAATTAAATCAATCAAAAACCTTTATTAATGCAATTGCAGACAGAAGTTGACAACAGGAACATAGCACGCATGTTTCCGAGTAAGTTCTGCAAAATAGAAAAGGGCCTGCAAATCGAAAGCAGTTCTGGAACGCCTTGGCTGTGAACAGCATTGCTGAGGAGTGATATGGAAGAGCCGTGGAGAAGTTTTACTTAAAAATGAAAATGTTACTAAAAAACTAAATTTAACTATTGTTGTCAACTGTAGCTAAATGTCATTTGGTCCTCTTATGAAAATGTAAATATGTTTAAAATGAATTCTTAAAGTGTCACGACTTCTACCGAAGTCGGTCCCTCTCCTTGTTCGGGCGGCATTCGGCGTTCAACGTCACCGGCCTTCTAGCCCCCGCAGATCCACTTTTAATTTTCCATTCGTTCTGTCTTTGTCTTTCACACATGGCTTCACTCAACCAATTACTTTTTATTATTTAACCCTCTGTTCCCCATGTTTTGATTGTGAGTGATTGTTCTTTGTACATCGGTCTGTTTTTGTGGGCTCGCTATGTTGCTTTGTATTTTTGTAATTTTGAGTAAAGTACGTTGATTACTCATATCTGCTGTCCTGCGCCTGACTCTCTACACCAGCTACACACAGGACCATTACATAAAGTTGTTATTTATTCAAAATGGTCTATGTAAGTGTCATTTGAAAAAATAATCATGTAAAAAAAAAAAATATTCACAATCTCATGGTAATTTTTTATAATTAGCATTACCCTACATCATACTTTTATCATGTTCCAATACATCATTATATATTACAAGATAGGTAATCATTTAATGTAATTCAAACAATTGCAGTGCTGCTTTTCACATTTATTCTTATAACAAGACATGGGCTACTTGTATAACACAGTATGTAATGTGACTGACGCAGAACCTACATCTCCATGTAAATGCAACTGGTACGCAGTTTCAACTCTTGTTACACTGTAAGTAATTACACTGCTCTTTTATTAATAGCATAAATGAGAAGTATAATAAACTAACAAATTTAAATGGCAGATCTTTGCTTTGGTATTACCCTGCAATTTGTAACATATCATGGCAAAGAAGAAGACAGTAACTGTCGTTTAAGGGTAAAAGTCAAGTCAGAGGTCAGGGTCAACATGAATGAAACATTAACTCATAGTAAGACATCAGATCACTACATCTCCAATGATCTCCCAATAATTAATTTGGCTGAACAATTAAACTTTTAAACTGTTTTCTCAGTTCCATACTATGAGCAGTTACTGCATTTTTGCTTGGAAGGGCAGTATAGTATCCTTAACTAGCATTGAAAAATATAATTCATGATTTTCTAATAAAAAATATCTCCCTAATTTCTGAATCATGCTTGTAAATTCAGTAGGCTCTAGTGGTCTATGCTTCAGAGGGGGAGGGCAGGTAGACATACTGGCAAAGATTTTCAGCTGGCAGGCAGACACTGGAATAAGGTTCTGAGTGACAGAGCAATGGCTCTGCATAGGCGCTTGGTTGCGTTTTTTTGTGGGACTGAAAAAATGCCTGGAATGTAAAATAACATTAAGAACCGGTTCCCATGATTGTTTTTTTGTTTTTTGACGTTCTTTTTCGGTTTTCGGTTCTGTTCTCTGAACCAGTTCCAACCCCTGGTTACAATAGCGCGCAAGTTGTGTAGTATAATGTTATTCAGTTATGCAAAGTTTTATAGAGTTTAGGAATTTTCAAAGATTATGAACTGTCATTACTGATTGTAAGTAAGCTAGCTATCGTTAGCTTATTATAATGTCTGTCAATACTGAAGATCATTGGTTAAATAAAATGTGTGAGTTAAAATTAACAAGCAACCTATGATACACTTCTATCTTAATAAATATAATGAACAAAAATATCAAAGCAACATGCAACAATTTTCTAAAAAGTTACTGAGTTACAGATCATAAGAAAATTAGTCAATTTTAAAAAACAAGTGCCCACTCCCTTGGCCGCTAGGCCCACCCACCGGGGAGCCAGGTCCACCAATCAGAATTCGTTTTTCCTCACAAAATAGCTTTATTACAGACAGAAATACTCCTCCTTGTGGGGAAAACTAATTCTGATTGGCTGGATCTACTTATTTAAATTTTAGAGGGACGACAATTTTCTGATGATCTGTAACTAGCTAGCTAACATTACATTTTCAGATATTACACATTTTCAAATTTTGACAGAAAGTGGTTTCATTTCTAGCTAAAGTGTACTGACGTTAGCTGGCTGGCTCCCTTCCCTAGCTGATGTTATTATTCGTTTCCCAGAGCCGTTTACTGTTCTAGTTAGAGCCTAATGTTAACTAGCTCCCAACACTGTGGCATTGTTGTCACTGTTTATTGTTTAACTAGCTAACGTTGGCTGGCTGGCTCGTTAGCTAACATTACGTGACGTATATACGAAACCAGTTGAATTGAACTGGTGTCAGTAAACATTTGCAAAAAAGCATAATGAAATTGTTGCCAGCAGAGCAGGTTAGGCTGTTTTCATGTTATCCAGAGGTAAACAAATCATCGGCCAGAGCGTCAAGTGTGCGCTTCGAGAGTGAAACGAGATGGGTGGGGCTAAAGCTTAGGGTGAGGGTGTGAGTGGGTTGATTCACTGATGTGGTCATCCTGTCTGGGTTGGCGCCCCCCCTTGGGTTGTGCCATGGCGGAGATCTTTGTGGGCTATACTCAGCCTTGTCTCAGGATGGTAAGTTGGTGGTTGAAGATATCCCTCTAGTGGTGTAGGGGCTGTGCATTGGCAAAGTGGGTGGGGTTATATCCTTCCTGTTTGGCCCTGTCCGGGGGTGTCCTCGGATGGGGCCACAGTGTCTCCTGACCCCTCCTGTCTCAGCCTCCAGTATTTATGCTGCAGTAGTTTATGTGTCGGGGGGCTAGGGTCAGTTTGTTATATCTGGAGTACTTCTCCTGTCCTATTCGGTGTCCTGTGTGAATCTAAGTGTGCATTCTCTAATTCTCTCCTTCTCTCTTTCTTTCTCTCTCTCGGAGGACCTGAGCCCTAGGACCATGCCCCAGGACTACCTGACATGATGACTCCTTGCTGTCCCCAGTCCACCTGACCGTGCTGCTGCTCCAGTTTCAACTGTTCTGCCTTATTATTCTTCGACCATGCTGGTCATTTATGAACATTTGTACATCTTGGCCATGTTCTGTTAACATCTCCACCCGGCACAGCCAGAAGAGGACTGGCCACCCCACATAGCCTGGTTCCTCTCTAGGTTTCTTCCTAGGTTTTGGCCTTTCTAGGGAGTTTTTCCTAGCCACCGTGCTTCTACACCTGCATTGCTTGCTGTTTGGGGTTTTAGGCTGGGTTTCTGTACAGCACTTTGAGATATCAGCTGATGTACGAAGGGCTATATAAATAAATCTGATTTGATTTGAACAATGCTGAATGGGTGTAGACAAAGAAGAGATCTTCACTAGATAGCAAAACATTTAAAGGCGATTTTCTGAAAAGTGAGTTTAAAGTTGATCAACTTTCAAAGCAGAATTACTTTCACATTGTTCCTCAAATGCAGTGTATGATATACCATTTTGTAGCTCTGTGTCTCTACTTTATATAATGTAAAAAACACTACAAATTTTGCTACATAAGACCGAATCCAGGTGGTGAGTAACATTTAATCAGCTTCTTGATATGCCACACCTGTCAGGTGGATAGATTATCTTGGCAAATGAGAAATGGTCACTAACACCAACAAATTTGTGCACAATATTTGAGAGAAATAATACTTTTGTGCATATAAAACATTTCTGTGATCTTTTATTTGAGCTCATGAAACATGGGACCAACACTTTACATGTTGTGTTTATATTGTGTTCGGTGTACAGTACCAGTCAAAAGTTTGGACACCTACTCATTCCAGGGTTTTAGCTTAATTTTTATTGTAGAATAATAGTGAAGACATCAAAACTATGAAATAACACATTTGGAATCATGTAGTAACTAAAAAAGTAGCCACCCTTTGCCTTGATGACAGCTTTGCACACTCTTGGCATTCTCTCAACCTGCTTCATGAGGTAGTCACCTGAAATGCATTTCAATTAACAGGTGTGCCTTGTTAATTTGTGGAATTTATTTTCTTCTTAATGAGTTTGAGCCAATCAGTTGTGTTATGACAAGGTAGGGTGGTATACAGAAGATAGCCCTATTTGGTAAAAGGCCAAGTCCATATTATGGCAAGAACAGCTCAAATAAGCTAAGAGAAACAACAGTCTATCATTACATTAAGATATGAAGGTTAGTCAATCCAGAAAATGTCAAGGACTGTTACCTCTGCTGCAGAAGATAAATTCATTAGAGTTAACTGCACCTCAGATTGCAGCCCAAATAAATGCTTCAAGTAACAGACACATCTCAACATCAACTGTTCAGAGGAGACTGCATGAATCAGGCCTTCATGGTCAAATTGCTGCAAAGAAACCACTACTAAAGGACACTAATAGGAAGAAGAGACTTGCTTGAGCCAAGAAACACCAGTAATGGACATTAGACCAGTGGAAATCTGTCCTTTGGTCTGATGAGTCCAAATTTTAGATTTTTGGTTCCAACCGCTGTGTCTTTCTGAGATGCAGAGTAAGTGAATGGATGATCTATGCATGTGTGGTTCCCACCGTGAAGCATGGAGGAGGAGGTGTGGGGGTTCTTTGCTGGTGACACTGTCAGTGATTTATTAGAATTTAAGGCACACTTAACCAGCATGGCTACCACAACATTCTGCAGCGATATGCCATCCCATCTGGTTTGCGCTTAGTGGGACTATCATTTGTTTTTCAACAGAACAATGACCCAAAACACACTTCCAGGCTGTGTAAGGGCTATTTGACCAAGAAGGAGGGTGATGGAGTGCTGCATCAGATGACCTGGCCTCCACAATCATCCGACCTCAACCCAATTGAGATGGTTTGGGATGAGTTGGACCACAGAGTGAAGGAAAAGCAGCCAGCAAGTGCTCAGCATATGTGAGAACTTCTTCAAGACTGTTGGAAAAGCTTTCTTCGTGAAGCTGGTTGAGAGAATGCCAAGAGTGTGCAAAGCTGTCAGGCAAAAGGTGGCTACTTCGAAGAATATAAAATTTAAAGTATATTTTGATTTGTTTAACACTTTTTAGGTTACTGCATGATTCCATATGTGTTATTTCATAGTTTTGATGTCTTCACTATTATTCTACAATGTAGAAAAACCCTGGAATGGGTAGGTGTGTCCAAACTTTTGACTAGTACTGTATGTGATAAAGTGAACATCTGACCCTAACACACACATATAGAAAATACACTGTTCAGTCAGATGTTTTGATAACATGCCTATCTAAAAAGGCCTGTTAACATTTCCAACATTTTGGTAGTCTATTTGTTAGCCAACTTGTCTATAATTAGATACATGCAGCTTCTCTTCCGTCATTACTTGTTGCCCTAGAAGATGAAATAAACCCTTACTCACCAAAATAATGTCATAAATTGATAGAGAGTATGCATCAATCTAGTTGACATGGGTAAAGGTAGTCTTCTCTTTTCTTTCATCTCTCAAAGGAGCTGATCGTGGACTACAGGAAAAGGCGGGCCGAACATGCCCACATTAACATGGACGAGGCTGTAGTGGAACGAGTCGAGAGTTTCAAGTTCCTTGGTGTCCACATCATCAACGAACTATCATGGTCCAAACACACCAAGACAGTTGTGAAGAGGGCACGAAAACACATTTTCCCCCTAAGCAGACTGAAAATATTTGGCATGGATCCCCATATCCTCAAAAAGTTCTACAGCTGTACCATCGAGAGTATACTGACCGGTTGCATCACCGCCTGGTATTGCTCATCACCGCCTATAACTGCTCGGCATCTGACCGTAGAGCTACAGAGAGTAGTGCTTACGGCCCGAGTACATCACTTGGGCCAAGCTTCCTGCCGTCCAGGACCTACAGTTGAAGTCGGAAGTTTACATACACCTTAACCAAGTACATTTAAACTCAGTTTTTCATAATTCCTGACATTTAATCATAGTAAAGATTCCCTGTCTTAGGTCAGTTAGGATCACCACTTTGTTTTAAGAATGTGAAATGTCTGAATAATAGTAGAGAGAATGATTTATTTCAGCTTTTATTTCGTTCATCACATTCCCAGTGGGTCAGAAGTTTACATAACCTCAATTAGTATTTGGAAGCATTGTCTTTAAATAGTTTAACTTGGGTCAAATGTTTTGGGTAGCCTTCCACAAGCTTCCCACATTAAGTTGGGTGAATTTTGGCCCATTCCTCCTGACAGAGCTGGTGTAACTGAGTCAGGTTTGTAGACCTCCTTGCTCGCACAAGCTTTTTCAGTTCTGCCCACACATTTTCTATAGGATTGAGGTTGGGGATTTGTGTTGGCCACTCCAATACATTGACTTTGTTGTCCTTAAGCCATCTTGCCACAACTTTGGAAGTATGCTTGGGGCCATTGTCCATTTGGAAGACGCATTTGCGACCAAGCTTTAACTTCCGGACTGATGTCTTGAGATGTTGCTTCAATATATTCACATAATTTTCTTTCCTCATGATGCCATCTATTTTGTGAAGTACACCAGTCCCTCCTGCAGCAAAGCACCCCCACAACATGATGCTGCCATCCTCGTGCTTCATAGTTGGGATGGTATTCTTCGGCTTGCAAGCCTCCCCCTTTTCCTCCAAAGATAACAATGGTCTTTATGGCCAATTTTGTTTTATTTCTCCAAAAAGTACAATCTTTGACCCCATGTTCAGTTGCAAAACGTAGTCTGTTTTTTTTTATGGCGGTTTTGGAGCAGTGGCTTCTTCCGTGCTGAGCGGCCGTTCAGGTTATATATCGACATAGGACTCGTTTTACTGTAGATATAGATACCTTTTGCACCTGTTTCCTCCAGCATCCTCACAAGGTCATTTGCTGTTGTTCTGGGATTGATTTGCACTTTTTGCGCCAAAGTACGTTAATCTTTAGGAGACAGAACGCGTCTCATTCCTGAGTGGTATGACGGCTGCATGGTCCCATGGTGTTTATACCTGCGTACTATTGTTGTAGAGATGAACGTGGTACCTTCGGGCATTTGTAAATTGCTCCCAAGGATGAACCAGACTTGTGGAGGTCTACAATTTTTGGCTGACTTATTTTCATTTCCCCGTGATGTCAAGCAAAGAGGCACTGAGTTTGAAGGTAGGCCTTGAAATACATCCACAGGCATTCCTACAATTGACTCAAATGATGTCAATTTGCCTATCAGAAGCTTCTAAAGCCATGACATCATTTTATGGAATTTTCCAAGCTGTATAAAGACATAGTCAACTTAGTGTATGTAAACTTCTGACCCACTGGAATTGTGATACAGTGAATTATAAGTGAAATAATCTGTCTGTAAACAATTTTTGGAAAAATTACTTGTGTCATGCATGAAGTAGATGTCCTAAACGACTTGCCAAAACTATAGTTTGGTTAACAAGAAATTTGTGGAGTGGTTGAAAAACGAGTTTTAATGACTCCAACCTAAGTGTATGTAACCTTCCGACTTCACCTGTATATACTAGGTGCTATCAGAGGAAAGCACAGAAAATGTTCAAAGATTCCAGTCACCCAAGTCATAGACCGTTCTCTTAGCTACTACATGGCAAGTGGTACCGGAGCGCCAAGTCTAGGACCAAAAAACAGCTCCTAGACTGCTGAACAATTAATCAAATGGCCACCCAAACTATTTACATTGACAACCCCCCTCTCCATTCGTTTTTATATTTCTGCTACTCGCTGTTTATTATCTATGCATAGTCACTTTATCTCTACCTACATGTACAAATTACCTCGACTAACATGTACCCCTACACATCGACTCAGTGCCGGTTCCCACTGTATATAGCCTTGTTATTGTTATTTTATTGTGTTACTTTTTATAATTTTTTACTTTAGTTTCTTTTGTAAATATTTTCCTAACTCTTTCTTGAACTGCATTGTTGTTTGAGCACTTGTTAGTAAGCATTTCACGGTAAGGTGTACTGTTGTATTCGGCGCATGTGACAAATAAAGTTTGATTTGATGACCCTGGATCTGCAGACTGACCTGCATGGAGCAGAAGCAATCTACCTACTGCTGGCCTGCTGCAAAGTACAGAATATTATAGAGGATGCATTGATATGGACATGATATATTTAAGAGTGTATTGTCATCTAACTTCCCTTTTTTCCCCTTCTCTCTCCATTCCTTCTCAGTCTCTCAGAAGCTGCCAGTGAAGGTGCAGGAGGTTGGACATTGGCCTATACTTTCCCAGTTACTCGATGGCAATTCCTTGAAAATGTATAAAAAAACTAAGTCAACAAAAGTTGCAGCTGTGCATATTTGACAACTTAATGTCCACCCAGCAGTAGAAAAAGTATTGCTGTTGCACTTCTGTACCTTTGTGTAATAAGTGTTGTTAACAGGAAGCTCATCTCGGAGGCAAGGTGTAAGGAGTATAGGTTCCCTTTCATCTTCCTTGCATGTACAGTGGAAAGAAAAAGTGTGTGAACCCTTTATAAATACCTGGATTTCTGCATAAATTGGTCATAAAATGTGATCTGATCATCTAGCTCACAACAATAGACAAACACAGTCTGCTTAAACTAAAAACACACAAACAATTATACATTTTCATGTCTTTATTGAACACACCGTGTAAACATTCAAAGTCCACGGTGGGAAAAGTATGTGAACCCTTGGATTTAATAACTGTTTGACCCTCCTTTGGCAGCAATAACCTCAACCAAATGTTTTCTGTCAGGAGGAATTTTGGACTCTTTGCAAAACTGTTTCAGTTCAGAAATATTCTTGGGATGTCTGGTGTGAACTGCTTTCTTGAGGTCATGCCACAGCATCTCAAATCGGGTTGAGGTCAGGACTCAGACTGGGCCACTTCAGAAGGCATGTTTTCTTCTGTTGAAGCCATTCTGTTGTTGATTTACTTCTGTGTTTTGGGTCGTTGTCCTTTTGCATCACCCAACTTCTGTTGAGCTTCAATTGGTGGACAGATAGCCTAACATTCTCCTGTAAAATGTCTTGATAAACTTGGGAATTAATTTTTCCATCGATGATAGCAAGCTGTCCAGGCCCTGAGGCAGCAAAGCAGTCCCAAACCATGATGCTCACTCCACCATACTTTACAGTTGTGATGAGCTTCTGATGTTGGTGTGCTGTGCCTTTTTTTCTCCACACATAGTGTTGTGTGTGTTCCTTCCAAACAACGCAACTGTAGTTTCATCTGTCCACAGAATATTATGCTAGTAGTGCTGTGGAACATCCAGGTTCACTTTTGCAAACTTCAGACGTGCAGGGGATGGAGCTCAGCCATCCCCTCAGACACACCCAGAGGGGG
The DNA here is from genome assembly GCF_018296145.1 of Oncorhynchus tshawytscha. Classification (NCBI taxonomy): domain Eukaryota; kingdom Metazoa; phylum Chordata; class Actinopteri; order Salmoniformes; family Salmonidae; genus Oncorhynchus; species Oncorhynchus tshawytscha. The sequence goes on along the minus strand of NC_056460.1, from coordinate 5,841,851 downwards.
ATGTAAATGCTAAGTGGGATGCTTAGGATACCCAATCTGATTTCACCCTATTGAAGTTGAGATTTAAAAGTGTGAGGTTAATGTTAGGGTAGGAGGTTATGGTCATAGCAAGGATTTCAGTTAGCATATATTCTTTCATTTTCAAAAAGGCTTTTGTGGATAATTTGTTAGAGGTAACATCTCAGAAACAACATAGAGTGAATTTGGGTTCCATGTAAAACCCTTTCCACAGAGGGATCTACCTGGAACCAAAAAGGCTTCCGCTAATGGGGACAGCCGAAGAATCCCTTTGGAACCATTTCTTCTAAGAGTGTATGGAACAGTGGATTCTTACAATAACATACAGTATACTTCTATGCTTACCACTTTCCACAGAATAAAGATATTAATACATTCAACTCTGCCTCCTGACTATTTGATGTTCTTTGATGTGAATATTGAGTTAAAATAAAAAGGTCCATGATCCTTACCTTGAAGCCACCTATATCCATCCAGTCAACCCTTTCTGCCTATCACGACCTATGCTCCCAATTGAAATGGCTAAATAGCTTTGTGTTTGCTCAATTAAACAAATATCACCAAGCAATAAAACAACTGTAATTTTTGTATTTTCTATTCATTAAAGGAAATCAAACTACCTGTATCTGTGCACATATGTGCCCGTGACAACACAACATCATGACTGACTACACACTATTAATAAACGGTAATAAAGCCATCTCTCCGTCTGTGTGCATACGTTTCCGTGGCAGCACAACATGATGACTACACACAAGCACACAGCAGCTACATTGTAACTGTAATTGTGATACAGTTAGTTATGGGGTCAGCAGTATCTGATAAATATGACACTTAATCTCTGCCAAACTAGCCAACTAGCAATGTAAATATGTCACATGTTTAAATACGTTGTTTAGTCTGTTGCCTCGCGTGAGAGTTGGATCGCAAGTTTGTAGTTCGACAAGACGTGAACCAATAACTGACTACCCGTAGAAACCCGTAGAAATAACCCGCCCACCTTTGGGTCTTGGTTCGAGCTACATGTTTAACCCCGCCCTGTTCTGCGGTCTGCGAAAGTAGCTCAGACGGTGATCCAGCAGCCAATAGGAGTCGGGGAGAAAGCAGTAGGACTTTAATCGTACCGGGGTTAAATAGCACTCCGAAATATCATTCCCCCCAAGCAGTTGTGGTTTAAACTTTTTCATTTAAGATGGACGGGGATAGAGGGAAAGCAAACGATCAAATGAAGTTATGGAAAGAGGGCCAAAGCGATACGGTTTGTCCATTTTTATTCTTAGTTTGTGTTGTGTAGATCTGTTTAGAAATGAGTGAGAGATCATCCAGGGTCGTTTTCTGCCTCCTGGACTACTTAGCTATAATGCTAATGTTAGGTAGTTAGTTAGCTACACATTTACTGAACCATTATACTGTTCAATTCCACAACCAAAGAATGCATATTTTGTATTTGAATTGTCTTTTTTTTGATCGTGCAAGAATTGTTAGCTGGCTGCTACCTACAACTAAGTAATAGTTACAACTATTACTACTAGCTAGCTTGGATTAGCAGCTGGTCGTTACTAGCTGCTATACCCACAATCACAAAGTCAAACCCTGCCCATTTCTAACAAACCCATGCATTTCGAGCTTTCTTGACATTTGTAGAATACAATTCCAATGTTATCTAGGGTTTACTCTCATACTCCTGTAACATAACTGCAAAGTAGCTATTTATTTTGATTAGCTAACTAACGTCAACTACCTACCTAATGAAATGCCAAGAAGAAGTTGACTGCTTGTGTTTTAATTTGCTGGTTTAACGTGAAAACATTGCAAGATGAGAATAGAATAATCAGTGACACTAACTGGATGATTATGGACCTTGATTTGTTGGGATAAGAAATGGAGCTAGGCCATTGTCTTGCCTATAGTTTAGCTTGGACTTTAGCCATGTCAAATCATCGTTATCTAATCATTAGTGCGCAGGAAGGGCATATTTAATGGATCAACATTATGCAAGATTGTCAGTAAACAAGGCCTATTTCACACATCCCTAATGGGACCATTGAGTCCTTTGCCCAGGCTATTAAGTGTCAGGTGCACAAAGTATACCTGTACATTACTAGTCTTATTGTGTGTGTAGTTATGTCTCCCGAAAACAAGTACATTAAGAGTGTAAGTGTAGCTGATGTGGAATCAGGGAAAGGACCTACTCTGTTGCCAAAGGAAAATAGAGAGTAGGCCTAATGACTGTGTAAATAAAGTGTGTAGTGCAATGTCTTATGTATGACGTCTATGTCATTGCTTCCCCTTCAGAGGCCAGACAACCTGACCACTGGGGCTGGTCACCCGATAGGGGACAAGCTGAATATAATAACAGCGGGTCCCCGGGGGCCCCTCCTAGTGCAGGACACCCCGTTCATAGACGAGATGGCCCACTTCGACCGCGAGCGCATCCCAGAGAGGGTGGTACATGCCAAGGGAGGCGGTGGGTGTCCACCAATACATTTTAACAGACACTGATTAGCATTTATGCAATATACAATGAGCTCCATAAGCATTACATCCAACAAGTTTGTAAAGTCACAAGCTTGATGTAATCATTGTGTGTGGGGGGGACCGACCATGTGCTGTCATTTCTAAACGGTTCACCCGATATGGATGAAAATACTCTCAAATTAAAGCTGACAGTTATTGTATCATTTCAAATCTAAAGTGCTAGAGTACAGAGCCAAAGCAACAACAAAAAATGGTCACTGTCTGAATTATTTTGGAGCTCACTGTATTTGTCAGATGTTTTGAAGACAGGCTGGAGAGAGTCAGACGCTGCTAGATTTGTTCTTAAAAGTGGACCCTCAAAGTAATGGTATAGGGAAATACTTCCCCAGACATGCCGATCACATTTGAAATAAACATATTAAAGTGTTGGCCTACTCCTGGCTCTAGGCCAAAATACCAACTCTAACTCGTTAGTCTACTCGGGGCAGAATATTATAGGACCATACTTGATCATGTGATGTTCTGTGTTGGTCCACTATACAGAAGGGTAAAGTGCACCATGTGTATGGCTTTATAAGTTTGTGTTTACTAACTAGCGAGATGTACAGTACCAGTCAAAAGTTTGGACACACCTACCCATTCAAGGGTTTTTCTTTATTTGTACTATTTTACACACTGTAGAATAACAGTGAAGACATCACAACTATGAAATAACCAAAGTGTTAAACAAATCAATGTATTCTTCAAAGTAACTACCCTTTGCCTTGACAGATTTGCACACTCTTGGTATTCTCTCAACCAGCTTCACCTGGAATGCTTTTCCAACAGTCTTTGAAGGAGTTCCCACATATGCTGAGCACTTGTTGGCTGCTTTTCCTTCACTCCTACACTCCTTCAACTCATCCCAAACCATCTCAATTAGGTTGAGGTTGGGTGACTGTGGAGGCCAGGTCATCTGATGCAGCACTCAAGCACTCTCCTTTTTGGTCAAATAGCCCATACACAGCCTGGAGGTGTGATGGGTCATTGTTCTGTTGAAAAACAAATGGTAGTCCCACTAAGCACAAACCAGACGGGATGGTGTATTGCTGCAGAAAGTTATGATTGCCATGCTGGTTAAGTGTGCCTTGAATTCTAAATAAATCACTGACAGTCACCAGCAAAGCACCATCTCACCACCACCTCCGTGCTTCACGGTAGGAACCACACATGCAGACATCATTCGTTCACCTACTCTGCGTCTCACAGACACAGCGGGTCGAACCAAAAATCTCAAATTTGGACTCATCAGACCAAAGGACAGATTTCTACCGGTTTAATGTCCATTGCTTGTGTTTCTTGGCCCAAGCAAGCCTCTTCTTATTATTGGTGTCCTTTTAGTGGTTTCTTTGCAGCAATTCGACCATGAAGGCCTGATTCACACCGTCTCCTCTGAACAGTTGATGTTGACGTGTCTGTTACTTGAACTCTGAAGCGTTTATTTGGGCTTCAGTTTCTGAGGCTGGTAACTCTAATGAACTTATCCTCTGCAGCAGAGGTAACTCTGGGTCTTCCTTTCCTGTGGCAGTCCTCATGAGAGCCAGTTTCATCATAGCGCTTGATGGTTTTTGCTGTTGTATTTGTTTTATTTATTTAAACTTTTTTTTTTTTGCAACATGTTTATTTATTTAAATAGACAAGACCATTGAAGAAACGTTCAAAGTTTTTAATTTTCCAGGGTTGACTGACCTTCATGTCTTAAAGTAATATTGGACTGTCGTTTTTCTTTGCTTATGATGGGTTCTGACTAAACTTGGAATAGTGTTAATTATCAGGTAACCTATTGAAATATTGAGTGCTATAGTCTAAGGTCTACACCAGAAGTTAATGGTTATCTGTAGGATGAATGTATATGGTGGAGGCAATTAAGCTTGGAATATACTGAGTGAAGGGAAGATGATCACATGTTGGCAGGCACTGGATAAGGGTGGCGAGATGTGGATTAGTGAGGAAGGGGTGCTGAGGTTAGGTCACCTTAAGGGATAAGGAACAGTTAATTGCCCGCGTCACTTAATTTCCGGCCTAGCAACAAATATGTAATGTTTAGAGGAGGAGAATCCACCTCAAATTGGGGTATATACATACTACCACTGGCGGAACCATGCCTTTGTCTTATGCAGTTGTATGACCCAATGGGTGAATAGACTTGGTTTAAGCTTTACTAATCGTACATGAGTTTTACTAGGCTCATTTAGAACGTAACACTTATTTGAGCTGTTCTTGCCATTATATGGACTTGGTATTTTACCAAATAGGGATATCTTCTGTATACCACCTGTACCATGTCACCACAAAAATGATTGGCTCAAACACATTAAGAAGGAAATAAATTCCACAAATTAACTTTTAACAAGGCACACCTGTTTAATTAAAATGCATTCCAGGTGACTACCTCATGAAGCTGGTTGAGAGTGCCAAGAGTTTGCAAAGATGTCATCAAGGCAAAGGGTGGCTACTTTGAAGAATCTCAAATATAAAACTTTTTTTGGTTACTACATGAATCGATATGTGTTATTAAAAATTTTTGATGTCTTAACTGTTCTTCTACAATGTAAAAATAAAGAAAAACCTTTGAGTAGGTGTCCAAACTTTTTACTGGCACTATATACTCATTAACTGACCATTTTTTGCCTCTTCCTACACAGGAGCTTTTGGGTACTTTGAGGTGACACATGACATCTCTCGCTACTGCAAGGCCAAGGTGTTTGAGCATGTGGGCAAGACCACACCTGTCGCCATTCGCTTCTCCACCGTGGGTAAGACATTAGCCTACATTACATTTTCTTTTAACATACATTTTTTTCCCTGGTATTTTGAGGGCGCTCACTCCGGTTTTTCTATAAAACTGCTACAAACTGTTACTTTTGTTTCCTTAAGGACATGCAAAAAGAAACACTCGGATTTGCTAGCTAGCAATTTGACTACTGCCACGACAGATTTTTACCTTGTCAGCTCAATCTTACAATTTTATGGTTAACTAGTCCAACGCTCTAACCACCTGCCTTACATTGCACTCCACGAGGAGCCTGCCTGTTACGCGAATGCAGTAAGAAGCCAAGGTAAGTTGCTAGCTAGCATTATACTTATCTTTATAAAAAAACAATCAATCATAATCACTAGTTAACTACACATGGTTGATATTACTAGTTTATCTAACGTGTCCTGCGTTGCATATAATCGATGCGGTGCGCATTCGCGAAAAAGGACTGTCGTTGCTCCAACGTGTACCTAACCATAAACCTCAATACCTTTCTGAAAATCAATACACAAGTATATATTTTTAAACCTGCATATTTAGTTAATATTGCCTGCTAACATGAATTTCTTTTAACTAGGGAAATTGTCACTTCTCTTGCAACAGAGTCAGGGTATATGCAGCAGTTTGGGCCGCCTGGCTCGTTGCGAACTGTGTGAAGACTATTTCTTCCTAACAAAGACGGCCAACTTCGCCAAACGGGATGATTTAACAAAAGCTCATTTGCGAAAAAAAAGCACAATCGTTGCACGACTGTACCTAACCATAAACATCAATGCCTTTCTTAAAATCAATACACAGAAGTGTATATTTTTAAACCTGCATATTTAGCTAAAAAAAAATCCAGGTTAGCAGGCAATATTAACCAAGTGAAATTGTGTCACTTCTCTTGCGTTCATTGCACGCAGAGTCAGGGTATATGCAACAGTTTAGGCCTCCTGGCTTGTTGCGAACTAATTTGCCAGAATTTTAAGTAATTATGACAATAACATTGGAGGTTGTGCAATGTAACAGGAATATTTAGATTTATGGATGCCACCCATTAGATAAAATACAGAACGGTTCCGTATTTCACTGAAAGAATAAACGTTTTGTTTTCGAGATGATAGTTTCCGGATTCTACCATATTAATGACCTAAGGCTTGTATTTCTGTGTTATTATGTTATAATTAAGTCTATGATTTGATAGAGCAGTCTGAGCGATGGTAGGCACCAGCAGGCTCGTAAGCATTCAATCAAACAGAACCTTCGTGCATTTTGCCAGCAGCTCTTCGCAATGCTTCAAGCATTGCCCTGTTTATGACTTCAAGCCTATCAACTCCCGAGATTTGGCTGGTGTAACCGATGTAAAATGGCTAGCTAGTTTACGGGGTGCGTATAGAGAGATGGTTCTATAATTCCTATAGTAACTATAACCTAAAACTTCTTACGTGGGAATATTGAAGACTCATGTTAAAAGGAACCACCAGCTTTCATATGTTCTGAGCAAGGAACTTAAACGTTAGCTTTCTTACATGGCACATATTGCACTTTTACTTTCTTCTCCATCACTTTGTTTTTGCATTATTTAAACCAAATTGAACATGTTTCATTATTTACTTGAGGCTAAATTGATTTTATTGATGTATTATATTAAGTGTTCATTCAGTATTGTTGTAATTGTCATTATTACAAATACCGATTAATCCGATTTTTTTTATTTAATGTATCGGCTTTTTTTGGTCCTCCAATAATCGTATCGGCGTTGCAAAATCATAATCGGTCGACCTCTACCACAGACGGACTAAGCTGAAAAGCTTCATTGCTTGACACGCATGATGAAATCCTGGTTGAGAATGAAATGACTGAACAATAAAACGGCACAGCAAGTAAGTGAAAGAAAAAGGTTTTGATTATGTTATACTGGTAATGTGGACATAGATAAATGCCAACAAAATAACAATTGTTTGGTGTGTGTAACCTTTATTTAACAAGACAAGTTAAGAACAAATTCCTTTTTACAATGGCGGCCTACCCCGCCCTATGGGACTCCCAATCACGACCGTATGTGATACAGCCTGGATTCGAACCAGAGACTAGTGACGCCTCTTGCACTGAGATGGTGTGTGTACTATTTAACTGTACTAGAATGCTTAAAAGGCTGCTAAAATTGTAAATATCAGAGATCGGTATCGTGTTTTGTTTTTGCAAGGAAAATATTGGGTATCGGCCAAAGATGTCATATCGGTGCATCCCTAGTATAGTCATTTTTGCTTGTGTTTATCAAGGGAGTCGATCATTTCAGACCCCCACTTTACACCATTGAATAAATACCAGAAAATACACAATGTCATATTTTTAGTCTGCAAATAGTGTATTGTGTTTAAACTGGTTGTCCATGTGTTATCAACCTATTTTTGTCTCAAACTCATGTAGCTGGGGAATCGGGCTCAGCGGACACAGTGAGAGACCCACGTGGCTTTGCAGTCAAGTTCTACACTGACGAGGGCAACTGGGACCTTACTGGCAACAACACCCCCATATTCTTTATCAGGGATGCAATGCTGGTGAGTTCAGACGTGTGAGTCAAGATTGCGTCTGGGTGTGCCTTGCTTAGATTCAGTCTTTGACACATGACATGGAGTACAAGGAGTGGAACGTTAGCTGAACAGACTGGCAACCAGGCTAGTACATTAGTCCATCTCCCCGTATGATATTAAATACCATTACCACATCTCTCTAATTTCCCTTTGTTTGTGCAGTTCCCATCCTTCATCCACTCTCAGAAGCGCAACCCCCAGACTCACCTGAAGGACCCAGACATGGTGTGGGACTTCTGGAGCCTGCGGCCTGAGTGTATGCATCAGGTACTGCATCTGCTCCTCTCTACTCGCCACCAAACCTGTACACGCACGATAGTTAGAATCAGAAAATGCATTGTATTTTCTGATTTCACCCCACACTAAGCCAAATTCTAGTAAGAACATGTCATTAACAACTTAAAAGCTGTGCCAGTATATCTAGAAATGGTGGTTGCTGCATTAATTTAAATAGATTATTATATAATTCTTCTAATCTTATTTACTTATCACAATGGCTAAATTGCTTATGACTGAATATGTGCCTTTGTTCATCATTTTGTCTTAATCTCTGTGAAGGTGTCCTTCCTGTTCAGTGACCGTGGTCTGCCCGACGGCTTCCGCCACATGAATGGCTACGGATCCCACACCTTCAAGCTGGTGAACGCCGACAGTCAGCCCGTCTACTGCAAGTTCCACTACAAGGTTAGAGCATAACTAAAAAAATATAATCACATTTTATTGGTCAAATACACATGGTTAGCAGATGTTAATGCGAGGGTAGCAAAATTTTTGTGCTTCTGACAGTGCCGTAATATCTAACAAGTAATCTAACAATTTCATAACAACTACACACAAGTGTAAAGGAATGAATAAGAGTATGTACATATATGGATGAGACATGGCCGATTGGCATAGGCATGGTGCAATAGATGGTATACGGTACAGTGTGTATATACATATGAGTAATGTAAGATATCTTAACATTTATTAAAGTGGCATTGTTTAAAGTGACTAGTGATCCATTTATTAAAATGGGCAGTGATAGGAGTCTCTATGTAGGCAGGAGCCTCTGAGTTAGTGATTTTGGTTTAGCAATCGGATGGCCTTGAGATGGAAGCTGTTTTTCTGTCTCTCGGTCCCAGCTTTGATGCACCTGTACTGACCTCGCCTTCTGGATGGTAGCCGGGTGAACAGTCAGTGGCTCGGGTGGTTGTTGTCCTTGATGATCTTTTTGGCCTTCCTGTGACATTGGGTTCTGTAGGTGTCTTGGAGGGCAGGTAGTTTTCCTCCGGTGATGCGTTGTGCAGACCACACCACCCTCTGGAAAGCCTTGCGGTTGAGGGCGGTGCAGTTGCCGTACTAGGCGGCGATACAGCCCGACAGGATGCTCTCGATTGTGCACCTGTAAAAGTTTGTCAGGATTTTAGGTGACAAGCCAAATTTCTTCAGCCTCCTGAGGTTGAAGAGGCACTGAGACTTCTTCTCTATGCTACCTGTGGGTGGACCATTTCAGTGTGTCTGATGTGTACGCCAAGGAACTTAAAACTTTCCACCTTCTCCACTACTGTCCCTTCCATGTGGATACGGGGGTGCTCCCTCTGCTTTTTCCTGAAGTCCACAATCATCTCCTTTGTTTTGTTGCCGTTGAGTGAGATTGTTTTTCTGCCCTCGCCTCCTCCCTGTAGGCTGTCTCGTCGTTGTTAGTAATCAAGCCCGCTACTGTTGTGTTGTCTGCAAATTTGATGATTGAGTTGGAGGCGTGCATGGCCACGCAGTAATGGGTGAACAGTGAGTACAGGAGGGGGCTGAGCACGCACACTTGTGGGGGGGCCCCAGTGATGAGTGTCAGCGAAGTAGAAATGTTTCCTACCTTCAGCACCTGGGGGCGGCCCGTCAGAAAGTCCCTGACCCAGTTGCACAGGGCAGGGTTGAGACCCAGGGACTCCAGCTTAATGATGAGCTTTGAGGGTACTATGGTGTTGAGGGTACAATGAACAGCCTTCTTACAAAGGTATTCCTCTTGTCCAGATGGGATAGGGCAGTGTGATAGCGATTGCATCATCTGTGGACCTGTTGGGGCGGTATGCAAACTGAAGTGAGTCTTGGGTGACAGGTAAGGTGGAGGTGATATGATCCTTGACTAGTCTCTCAAAGCACTTCAAGATGACAGAAGTGAGTGCTACAGGGTGGTAGCCATTTAGTTTGCTTTGCCTTGTGTACAGTAGCAATGGTGGCCATCTTGAAGCATGTGGGGACAGCAGACTGGAATAGGGAGCAATTTAATAATGTCCATAAACCCTCTAGCCAGCTGGTCTGCGCATGCTCTGAGGACGTGGCTAGGGAGGGTTAAGCCTAGCAAGGGTTAACACGTTTAATGTTTTACTCACCTCGGGGGGCGCGCAGCGCAGTCCTTGATAACGGGCCACAACGGTGGCACTGTATTATCCTCAAAAAAAGATGCTACAGGACTAGTGAAATGTACTACACTTAAATAGATATAGGAGTCGACTATACTTAATTAACTGAAGGATGAAAGAGTAATAGTGGGAAGAAGTAAACCTAGTTTGAAAAATTGGGACTTGTCCATAGTAACCCATAGCATCCTTCCTCTGCTCTCCTCTCAGACCAACCAGGGTATCAAGAACATGAAACCTGAGGACGCCGAGCGCCTGGCCTCCACCGACCCGGACTATGCCATTCGAGACCTTTACACCTCCATCGCCAACGGCAAATTCCCTTCCTGGTCATTCTACATCCAGGTCATGACCTTTGACCAGGCCGAGAAGTTCCAGTGGAACCCCTTTGACCTGACCAAGGTAGCATAGATACAATTTTAATTTATTAAATTGTGGGGACCCTAACCCTTATAGTAGGTGCATTCCTAAACATTTGATCAATACTTTTTTGTTTTTTAAAGAATGTGACAGAAATACCTGAAATGTCTTAATATTGTACTTTGTTAGCAATTTAAACAGATGTCCCCAAAAATATTCTGTCCATACATATGCAGTACTCTGACTTTTCCACCAGAGGGGGGGGACTTACTCCACATTACCTCTGAAAGTGGTCTGAGCTCTGTTATGGTGTCATAGTGTTTGTGAATGGTAGAATAATGGGTAACTGACTGAATAGCTGCAGTCTTTTCAGGATAATTATTAGGTGAAAATATAGGGTAGGGGTCATGCATGAATGCATAAAAAAAAATCTTTGTCCTCTAAGAATGGCTAGAAATCTCTTGCACTTCTATGTACCTTGGTTGGCCTGAGAAGTAGCAACACTTCTCTTTTTCCTTAGGTGTGGTCTCACAAGGAGTACCCTCTTATTCCGGTGGGGAGGTTGGTGCTCAACAGAAACCCTGCCAACTACTTTGCTGAGATCGAGCAACTGGCCTTTGACCCCAGCAATATGCCCCCTGGCATCGAGCCCAGCCCCGACAAGATGCTGCAGGGGCGTCTGTTCTCCTACCCAGACACACACCGCCACCGGCTGGGAACCAACTACCTGCAGCTGCCCGTCAACTGCCCCTTCAGGACCCGTGTGGCCAACTACCAGCGAGACGGGCCCATGTGCATGTTCGACAACCAGGCTGGCGCTCCCAACTACTTCCCCAACAGCTTCAGTGCTCCAGAGACCCAGCAACAGCACGTGGAGACCAGGTTTAAGGTATCCCCAGATGTGGGCCGCTACAACAGCGCTGACGACGATGATGTCACACAGGTAATGTATCTATGTAGCACACAATGGATTAGTTCACTGAGATGGGCATGAATCAAACAGGTGTCTCGTGTGCCATTTAAAAAAAATTATATATATATTTTTTTTTGCTTCTGCTTGACAAAATAAAATCTTGGTCGACCAACAGCCTATCGACCAGTCGACTAAATGGGGTCAGCCCTAGTTACATTAAGGTAAACCAACGTTTTGGAAATGCACTGAACAACATAATAAATACGACACGTATAGTGTCGGTCCCCTGTTTGATGATCTGAAATAAAAGATCCCTGAAATGTTCTTCCTTCATCCTTGTTACTGATCATTTCTCATTTGCCTAGATAATCCATCCAGTCGACAAGTGTGGCATATCAAGAAGCTGATTTTAAACAGCATGATCATTACACAGATGCACCTTGTGGAAGGGACAATTAAAGGCCACTCTAAAATGTGCAGTTTTGTCACGCAACACAATGCCACAGATGTCTCAAGTTTTGATTAAGTGTGCAATTGGCATGCTGACTGCAGGAATGTCCACTAGAGCTCTTGCCAGAGAATTGAATGTTAATTTTTCTACCGTAAGTCTCCTCTGTTCATCTTTGCCTCGACCCTGACTAGTCTCCCAGTACATTCAGGCCAAAGAGTTCAATCTTGGTTTCATCAGAGAAGAGAATCTTGTTTCTCATGGTCTGAGGGTCTTTAGGTGCCTTTTTGGCAAACTCCAAGTGTGCTGTCATGTGGCTTCTGTCTGGCCACTCTACCATAAAGGCCTGATTGGTGGAGGCTTGCAGAGATGGTTGTCCTTCTGGAAGGTTCTCCCATCTCTACAGAGGAACTCTGGAGCTCTGTCAGTGGCCATCGGGTTCTGGGTCACCTCCCTGACCAAGGCTCTTCTCCCCCGATTGCTCAGTTTGGCCAGGTGGCCAGCTCTAGGAAGAGTCTTGATAGTTCCAAACTTTTTCCATTTAAGAATGATGGAGGCCACTGTTCTTGGATCTTCAATGCTGCAGAAATGTTTTGGTACCCTTCCCCAGCTCTGTGCCTCGACACAATCCTGTCTCGGAGCTCTACGGACAATTCCTTCGACCTCATGGCCTGGTTTTTTTCTGTGACATGCACTGTCAACTGTGGGACCTTTTTTTTTATTTATATAGACAGGTCCAAGATCTGTTTATTTTTTAGAAATGTAATGAACTTTGTCATTATGGGGTATTGTGTGTAGATTGATGGGGGGGGGGGAGAAGTACGGTCTTTTAAAGGCTGTAATGTAAGAACATTTGGGAAAAGGAAAGTGGTCTGAATACTTTCCGAATATGGAAAAATACAGCAATCGATTGGTCGAAAGAACAGGCAGCATTCGATTGGTCGAAAGAACAGGCAGCATTCGATTGGTCGAAAGAACGGGCAACTTTTTTGTTTGTTTGTCTGGGACAACCCTAGATCAGTCAGATGCAAAACATTGCGGATCACTGGCATCTCGGCTTCAAGGAAGAAAGACAATTTCTAAGAGGAACATAAAACATACTTTTCAGTAACCCCAACATTTTACCAGGCTTGTGTTTTGATGCGCTGTCAGGCAATGTGTTTTAGAAAAAGGCTTGCCACTTAATGTAGTCCAAAAAAGGTTTGTGGATCTGGACTTTACCCTTCATACTGGAGCAAAGGGCATTCTAGCTCTGGCTCTTCCAGGATGTGTAGATTGGGGCATATCCTGGCACTTCAAAAGGGGCTCGTCCTGGCCACCGGGGTCAACCAGGGTTCCTGGTCGCGAGAGGCTGATGGGCTTCTCTCCAGTAGAGAGGGTTGCACTGAGGTGACCTGAGGGTGAATTCATACACATGGAGATCTGTGTGCACTGCCAGGCACAACGATGATACGCTCTATATAGAACTCTAAATCTCTTAACATTTTTTAAGAAATACTACTTTGTTTCTGTGTTCAAATGTTTGGCTTTGTAATTTATACATTTTTTAAAAATCCTTAACTGTAATGCTTATAAATGATTACAAATAATGAAATATTTATTGATAGTTTAATTGTTTATTAATGCGCGTGTGTGACCAGTTGCTTGACCTTGCGTGCGTGTGTATTGCAGGTGCGTACCTTCTTCACTGAGGTGCTGAATGAGGAGGAGCGCCAGAGGCTCTGTCAGAACATGGCTGGGGCCCTGAAAGGGGCCCAAGTCTTCATCCAGAAACGCTGGGTGAGTTCTCATCATTATGATTGTTTAAGTCACCATTTTCATCATCATTGGGCTCAGCAATCATGTTATTTCTATCATGTTTTTTTTTAATCATTACTATTCAAATCAAACTCTCCTCCACCACACTGTCATCAAAGTATTCACACCCCTTGACTTTTTACACATTTTGTTACAAAGTGGGATTACAATTTGATTTAATTGTCTTTTTTTGTCAACGGTCTACACAAGTCTGGAGGGAAAAAGTATATTTGTAAAAACAAATTTTATATATATATATATATATATATGAAAAATAAACCCCATTATATCTTGATTACTTCAGTATTTCCCCCCCCCCCGAGTCAATACATGTTAGAATCACCTTTGGCAGCAATTACAGCTGAGTCTTTCTGGGTAAATCTCTAAGAGCTTTCCACACCTGGACTGTGCAATATTTGCCAATTATTATTTTCAAAGTTCTTCAAGCTCTGTCAAATTGAACTAGAAGCACAAGCATTTCGCTACACTCGCATTAACATCTGCTAACCATGTGTATGTGACAAATAAAAATAAAATTTGATTTGATTTGAAATTGGTTTTTGGTCATGGCTAGACAACCATTTTCAGGTCTTGCCATAGATTTTCAAGCAGATTTATGTCAACTGTAACCCAGCCACCCAGGAACATTCACTGTCTTCTTGGTACTGTGTGTAACTCCAGTGTAGATTTGGCCTTGTTTTAGGTTATTGTTCTGCTGAAAGGTGAGTTCATCTCCCAGTGTCTGCTGGAAAGCAGACTAAACCAGGTTTTCCTCTAGGAATTTTATTCTTTCGACTTCTGTTTCACTCTGTCAGTAAGATTAGTATTGTGGAATAGAGGTCGACCGATTTATGATTTTTCGATACAGATTATTGGAGGACCAAAAAAGGCGATGCCGATTTTAAATAAAATAAAATGTTTTATTTATTTGTAATAATGACAATTACAACAATACTGAATGAACACTTATTTTAACTTAATATAATACATCAATAAAATCAATTTAGCCTCAAGTAAATAATAAAACATGTTCAATTTGGTTTAAATAATGCAAAAACAAAGTGTTTGGAGAAGAAAGTAAAAGTGCACTATGAGCTAACGTTTCAGTTCCTTGCTCAGAACATGAGAACATATGAAAGCTGGTGGTTACTTTTAACCATGAATCTTCAATATTCCCAGGTAAGAAGTTTTAGGTTGGTTATTATAGGACTATTTCCCTCTCTACCATTTGTATTTCATTAACCTTTGACTATTGGATGTTCTTAAAAGCACTTTAGTATTGCCAGTGTAACAGTATAGCTTCCGTCCATCTCCTCGCTCCTTTCTGGGCTCGAACCAGCAACACAACGACAATTAGCGCGCGCTAACTAGCTAGCCATTTCACTTTGGTTACACGAGCCTCATCTCGGGAGTTGATAAGCTTGAAGTCATAAACAGCGCAATGCTTGACGCACAACGAAGAGCTTCTGGCAAAATGCACGAAAGTGCTGTTTGAATGAATGTTTACGAGCCTGCTTCTGCCTACCACCGCTGTCAGAGACGTAGATACTTGTACGCTCAGTCAGATTATATGCAACGCAGGACACGCTAGATAATATCTAGTAATATCATCAACCATGTGTAGTTAACTAGTGATTATGATTGTTTTTTATAAGATAAGTTTAATGCTAGCTAGCAATTTACCTTGGCTTACTGCATCTGTCGTTCTGCCCCTGAACAAGGCAGTTAACCCACCGTTCCTAGGCCCTCATTGAAAATAAGAATGTGTTCATAACTGACATGCCTAGTTAAATAAAGGTATATAAAAATCGGCAAATCGGCGCCCAGAAATACCGATTTGTTATGAAAACCTGAAATCGGCCATACCGATTTAATCAGTTGACCTCTTGTGGAGTAACTACAATGTTGAGCCATACTTGGAGTTTAATGGCTGTGATAGCAGAACTGTTTTAAAGTCACCATTGGCCTCATGGTGAAATCCCTGTGCGGTTTCCTCCTTTTCTGTCAACTGAGTTAGGGAAGGACACCTGTAAATTTGTAGTGACTGGGTGTATTGATACACCATCCAAAGTGTCATTAATAACTTTACCATGCTCAAAGGGATATTCAATGTCGTTTTTAAAAATAATCTACCAATTAGGTGCCCTTTGCAAGGCATTGAACAACCTCCCTGGTCTTTGTGGTTGAATCTGTTTGAAATTCACTGCTGGACTGAGATACTTTTATGTGTGGGGTACAGAGATTAGGTAGTCGTTAAACAATATTGCACAGTGAGTCCATGTAACTTGTTAAACACATTTTTACTCCTGAACTTGTTTAGGCTGGCCATAACAAACAGGTTGAATACTTATTGACTCAAAACATTTCAGCTTTTCATTTTGTATTAATTTATAAATATCTAGAAAAACAATCCATTTTGACATTATGGGGTACTGTGTGTAGGCCAGTGGGATTATGATATATATTTTTTTAAATTCAGGCTCTATAACACAACAAAATGTGGAAAAAGTCCAGGGGTGTGAATACTTTCTATAGGCACTGTATATTTCCCAGCCATCTTCCTCACTACCACGAAGGTCATCTTTGCAATGCAATATTGTATAATGTATCTATTTTACTGCTATCGCTATCAACACTTCTGACCATCTCTCCCTGGTCTTGCACCCTGTTTTTCCAGATTCAGAACCTGATGGCTGTGCATGCAGACTATGGAAACGGGGTTCAGGCCCTACTCAACAACACTGAGCCCACGAAGGTAAGTCCATTCATTCTTGTCAGCGGACACTAAAGCTTATGTCATTTAAAAGGGCATTTGCCTATTTCAATCAAAGTATAGTTAAAATAGGAAAAGCATGTATTTTTATTTTATACATGTGGAACATGTTTACTTTTCATATTCCTTTACATTTAGTATATATTTTTGTTGTAACTTTCTCTCAGGACCCCTCATAAACAAGATTGTGTTTTACTTGTTTATATCCATAATTCTCGTCAAAAGAAATTAATAGAAGTTTAGCATTGAGCGCTAACTTATTTTTGTCTTTCTCTCCCTTTGTCTCCTTCCCTCCTCCTCTCTACCAGGACACTGTGAGAGTGTACACTCGTGGCGGTGCCTCTGCCGTCGCTGCCTCCTCCAAGATGTGATGCCTTAACTTCCACCTGGGGGCAGTTCTACCTGTTGCACTTACCATCCGCTATAGAAGATTTTACTACAGGCCGTCAGTAAATACTATAGCTAATTAAATGGCAAACTATCATGATTGTTTTTGTAATTCCTCAGGCTACTTGCTGCACGGATGACATGAGACAGCATTGCTGTCCGTTCTTACATGTAATTTCCTGTCCATTTTTCCTAAGTTCACACAGAAATGAATATGGTCAGACTGCAGCCCTATGGGAGAAGATTCTGTCCCCAAATCAGTCAAATACACTGGCGCTATCTGAAAAGCCATACCTTTATTCAGTTGCTTATAGTATAGATTTTCATTCCATTGTCAGTATAGTGTTTCATCTTTTTCCCAATGACTTATTGTTTGTGTATCCAGGCCTTATGTATGCCCTGATAGTTAGCTTAATAAACAGGTATGCGTTAGCTAGCCTATATGCACAAAATATGGCATTTAAACAAACCACCAACATCTTCAAATAAGATTCATAATTATTTTATAGTATTTATCTATTTAAACTTCTGAGTTCTCTTAACATTTTTCAGTGCTTATGCCTACATCATATTTCTTGGTTGTATCAGAAATGGTTTCAGGCCATCGATTAGTGCGATTCACCAAATGTTTTCTGTAGATACTCTGTACCAGAATGAATCACTGAAGAGATGTCAGTTGAGTTGGGGCTGGGGAACAGTCGTTCTCTTCTCGCAAGCCTCCAGACTCGATTGCTATTTTGAGCCTTATCGCTGTTAATGTTTCTGTTAGGTAGAGCATTCCCGCTCATATCGCCTGTCTGAAGAGAAGTGATTTGTTATATGAATGTAAAATTGTGAACTTTTTTTAACCACAAAATGAGATTGTAATAAATCAAAAGGTAATGCTGTATGTGTGGTTTTGGTATGTCTGGTTTAAAGCAGGCTGATCTTAACTCCAGGGTATGCAGGCTTTTGTTACAGGCCAGGACTACACCTGATTCTACATATCGAACCCTTAGTTGCAGTGTGTTACTGGGCTGGAGTAAAAGCCTGCACACCCTGTTGGTCTCTCGGACCAGGATTGAATACATTGAGCGTGTTTATGGGGTTGTCATCTATGATGCAGTTCAAACTGTGAATGGTGGTTTGGCCTTTGGAGGGCCCAGCATTTCAACAAGTTATTCAGCTCCAGATTTACACATGCAAACACACGGGAGAGTGGCTAAGACTAAAGTAAGCATACCAGACACTCAACAGACTTAAGGGTAAACACTTTGACAATGACTGATTTCAACTGTACAAAACATTCAAGCCAGGTTCACACTTAGTTCCCATCAATACATTGAACTGTATGCCTAAATTGTCTGAATAGTAAGTAGGTAGCAGCATTTTCTTCAGTGTAACCAGTTGATAACATTTTATAGGTCATGTGGGGGAATGAGTTGGCTTTGTATAGTTCCCCCACCTTGCTTTATAATGTACTTGGTTACACTGTATCAATGAATCATAGCATCTCAATTGCCATGGTACCAGACTTTTCAAATATGTAAAAAAAAAAAAACTGTTGTGCCTGTTTGAGTTTGCCTAATGTAGCAGGAGTAAAAAAGCTAGTCTTAATACACCAATAGAAATGTCCCAACCTTGTAACCTAGGCCTGTCTAGCACTCCATGCAGACTCAAGCAAACACTCATTGGAAAGGAATCTAAGTATTTTGAACTCTGTTATACAGTGCCTTCGGAAAGTATTCAGACCCCTTGACTTTTTCCACATTGTGTTAGGTTAAAGCCATATTCTAAAATTGATTAAATGTTTCTCATGAATCTGCACACAATAACCCATAATGACAAAGCAAAGAGGATTTTTAGACATGTTTCCTAATTATTTGTTTTAACTGATCACATTTACAATAGATTCTCAGATTCTACTTTAACTGATCACAAGTATTCAGACTCTTTACTCAGTACTTTGTTGAAGCACCTTGGGCAGCGATAACAGCCTCAAGTCCTGGGTATGGCGCTACAAGCTTGGCACACCTGTATTTGGGGAGTTTCTCCCATTCTTCTCTGCAGATCCTTTCAAGCTCTGTCAGGTTGGTTGGGGGGTGTTATTTTACCTCAGGCTTTCTGCTAGTGAGGTTGATGGTTCCAAACTTCTTCCATTTAAGAATGTTGGAGGCCACTGTGTTCTTGGGGACCTTCAATGCTGCAAAATAAAAATGTACCCTTCCCCAGATCTGTGCCTCAACACAATCCTGTCTCGGAGCTCTACGGACAGTTCATTCAATCTCGTGGCTTGGTTTTTGCTCCGATACATACTGTCAACTGTGGGACCTTACATAGCAAGGGTGTGTGCCTTTCCAAATCATGAAACATCTTAAGGATGATCAATGGAAACAGGATGCACCTGAGCTCCATTTCGAGTCTCAATGCTACGGGTCTGAATACTTAACTTTTTTTCTTCTAAAAACCTGTTTTCTCTTTGCCATTATGGGGTATTGTGTGTAGACCACAAGGCAGAGTGCCTAGGCACAGCCCTTAGCTGTGGTATATTAGCCATATACCACACTACCTTGGGCCTTATTGCATAATGATATCACGGCTATTGTCACGTGTAGAATATCTTTGAATTTGGGAGATCTAACATGTATTCATGTGATATCACTTAGCAAATGTTTTACTTGCTTGAGTTAATAAATCATAATTCCGAACCATAGGAATGCAGCTTTGAAAGATTTTACATCTATTTTACAGGTGTAAAATACACTATGTATCTCACTGAAAATCCCTCATATTTTTATTTTATTATTTTAAGATGTATTACATTACTTTCAAGACTGAATTATATTGTATTTCTTTTCTAAATTGTGTTAATGCTGTGATGTCATCAACGGGAGCCATGCTGTGTTGCCAACTTACAGACTTTGTTGCTATATTTAGCGAGTATTCAGACCCCTCTAGCGACTCATTTTTAAAAAAATCGACTAGTGACAAATCGAACAACTTTTTCTGGTGTTATTGGAGACTGACGTGAAAGCATGTATCGTTCTTACTCTTAGGCCCCCGTCCCAAAGCACTCACAGGTGGCCCAGTCCTCGCGCAGCAGTCCCTCCCAGCTGCAGTCAGAGCAGGAGATGTTCACCCCTCCCCGGCCAGACTGCAAATGAATCGCGCATGCGGGAAGCCGCCGCTGGCTGATCCCTCTTTGTCTAAAATAAATCACTGCACAAAAAATAAATCACTGCATTTGACTCACACAGCCTCAGTCACTTACTCACCTTGTCCACTGTGCGTGTGCCTCTGTGACATAAGCTAAACATCTAGCTGGTTAGCTCATGTCTCAGTCTAAACCGTACACTCCAAAATACAGAAAGGAGTGGGAATCAAAGGTTGGTTGAAGCCGTTTATTGGAGATGATACACGGGCATACTGCCTGTATTGTAAGGCTGATTTCTACTTAGTGATGTAAAAAAAAAAAAGACAACTCAAAAACATACTCAAAAGGCAAAACAGTTCCACCCAAAACAAGCTGCCATTTATGGTTAAAAAAATTGACTGCCGAAAAGGCTGTGGCCACCATGGCATTAGTTATCGCTGAACACTGTTCCATGCTGGCATGTGATCACATTGGAGAAGCATGTAGAGCTGCTTTCTCAGACTCCACTGCTGCTACCCACTTCAAAATGCACAGGACAAAGTGCACAGAGATGATTAATGGTGTTCTAGCACCATACTTTCTGAAAAAGCTGGTCGCAGATGTGGGTGACCAGCCTCCTCCTCGATGAGTCCACAGATGTAAGTGTTTCTAAGTACCTGGGTGTTGTGATAAGGTACTTTAGTGACACCAAGCAGACAATTGTATCAACATTTCTGGGGCTTGTTGAGTTGGAGGGAGGAGATGCCAAATCTATAGCCGGTGCTGTTGTGGCTTTTCTGAGGATTCTATGTTATGCAATATAGACCGTTACCATATATGTGATTGAATATTATCTGCTCTTGGCTTATGTGGATGTATGTGTTATGCAACATAGCTGACTTGAGATATTGTTAACAGTTTCAGGGCCATGGGCCTTTCTCATGATGGAAAAATACAGAATAACATGAAGACAGGAACTGTGCAATGAGTTGGGGGGGCACATTCAGAATGTAGTGTTGAGAGAACAAACGGTCTCTTGTAGATAACAGGAGCCAGGTGCCTGATAATGGTATATTCTACACAGCTACAACGACTGACCGCTGAAGCGCTTAGGGGGCTGGGACCAGCCTCTGCGCCAACAATCAACAATAGGCTGGGTGAGTCTAAACCACGCCCAGTCTCTACTCTGACAGGCCCGGAAGCAGGAACTACTTCTGTCATCAGAGTATATTATAATATCTTTGTCAGGAACAAGTCAGTTCTCTGTTTGCCCTGCGAAGTGGGACAGAGAGCCCGTATATACGAAAATTGCATTTACCACTTATTGCTTAGCTAATAAAAAATACATAGCATACAATGCGGTGAGTCATTGTCATATTTATCCTGATACCAGATTCGAATTGACGCAACCCTAACACTTTCCTCGAGAAATGTTGTCTTAATAAAGAGAAACTCCTGGGGATAGGGACTGACAATGCCTCTGTTATGACGGGGATTAACAATGGGGTCCATTATGTGCTGAAGGAGGAGTATGGCCTCAAATATCTGGTTCTTATTCGCTGTGTGTGCCACTCTCAACAGCTTGCTCATTTGTAGTACTAAACATATTTAGGGTGTTTTTTACTCACTTTTTGTCTCTCCCACGACGTTATTCCTCTCTCCTACAGCGTCCATCACAATTACATGCAAATTAGGTGATGACGTCATTTAGCGACTTTTAGAACAGTCAATAGCTACTTTCCTAACTGAGGAGTTGGCAACACTGCATGATCTTACTCCCCAGTTTGCTCAGTATGCTCCGGGTCTTTTGAATGCACATGTTCACAAATTCACAAGAAAAGACAAGGAAAAGTTATATCGTCACTGATTTAGTGTTGCATTACTGTTTATAGGAATATATATTCATGTGTATGGGGATAATGTTCGAGTGCAACTTTGCAAGGCTATCGTTAGCTTTGTGGCGGGAGAGGGTCTCTTTCAGGTGCAGACATCGTGAGTCTTTTTTATTTTCTCATGGGTTTTCTGCACTGTCGTTTGTCTTTCATCAGGCAAATATACGTGTATGGAGTCCAGACTGCAGCAGTAGCTTTTGCCTTGTATTTGTATCCATTCCATGCAGGTATGTTGTGAAATGTGTGAGGATTCTGTGTTATGCACTATAGCCCGTTACCATATATGTGATTGAATATTATCTGCTGTTGGCTTGTGTGGATGTATATGTTATGCAACATAGCTGACTTGAGACATTGTTAACAGTTTCAGGGCCATGGGCCTTTCCCATGATGGAAAAATACAGAATAACATGAAGACAGGAACTGTGCAATGACTTGTGGGGGCACATTCAGAACGTAGTGTTGCGAGAACAAACGGTCTTTTGTTAGATAACAGGAGCCAGGTGCGTGATAACTGTGTCGAGCATGGGCGCATAGATATTCTACACAACTACAACGACTGACCGCTGAAGCGCCTAGGGGGCTGGGACCAGCTCGGGCGCCAACAATCAACGATAGGCTGAGTGAGTTTAAACCACGCCCAGTCTCTACTCTGACAGGCCGGCTCGGAAGCAGGAACTACTTCTGTCATACTTCTGAGTATATTATAATACTTTTGTCAGGAACAAGTCAGTTCTCTGTTTGCCCTGTGAGGTGTGATAGAGAGCCCGTATATACGAAAATTGCATTTACCACTTATTGCTTAGCTAATAAAAAATACATAGCATACAATCGGTGACTCAGTGTCATACTTATCCTGATACCAGATTCGATTGACGCAACCCTTAACAAATGTGACGATTTTGTATTTCATGTTCAATATGCCTAGTTAGCTGTCGTTAATTTTGTTACTTGCCAAAAATGGCGTTGTTGCTCCATTGGTATGCTTCAGGTATAATGGTACAATAGTCCACTCTCTAAGAAATATTTTGCACTTATTAGCAAATTATTGGTGTACAACATTTAGAAAATGTAATGAGTCTTGAAAATATGAACATGTACATTTTGTACAATGTATTTTTTGTTTATACTCTTACTACGGAGTTTGCTCCGAGCGTGATGAGGAGAGGCAAATATACTTGTCTGGATTCCAGACGCTTCGTTGTGCCCTGAATGCTATTGAAAATGGGAAGGGCATTAAGATAGATGCCCATGCTTTTAATGTACCACCCAAAGCCCTGAGGCGACACCAAGACAAGCAAGCCAAAACCCCAGGCCACAGCCATTTGGGTGGGTTTACCAGTCTTCACTATCTCTTTCAAATGTGACCTGGTGAGTCATATCCCAAAAATGTAAAGAGCCCTTTTTGGACTTACATCACGTGATGTGAAAACTTGCCTTTGACCTAGCGGAGTGGATGGGAATACAAAACACATCAAATAAAGAAAGGCAGTTGGTAAGCATAGACTGGTTTTACAGTTTTATGAAGCATCACCTAGGGTAGCTGAGCAAAATGCCCCTTTCCTAAAAAATATTTTAGGATTATTATAATTATAATAAATTATTATTATTAAATAACTATTATTAAATAACTATTATTAAATATCTAAAAGTCTGTTAAATATAGCCATTTATTTCCTTTATATTTTGTTAGTTTGTCTGTGTCAGCAATTAGACATTGATCTTAGGAGGAGGGGGGTTACCCTGTGATTGCTAGTTAGACTATTGCAAAACTGGACAAATGATCCACTTACCACTATTGTCACTATGAATGGTAGATAGAGGGCAGGATAGACAGACTGGTATTAGTGCTGAGTGATTAGTGCTTTCTAAGTTTGTTTTGGTGTGTGTTAAATTATTCAAAAATAGTCATGTTTTTTTATTACAAATTATATATATTTTTTACATTAAATGCACTATGCATTATGTGCGTTAGATGCTGTAACACAGAATAAAACAATAGAAGTCCCATGATGGTAGTGACTGCCCTTTACTGCTTATCGCTTACAGATGAAGTCACAAGTTTACATACAGTTAAGTTGGAGTCATTAAAACTCGTTTTTCAACCACTCCACAAATTTCTTGTTAACAAACTATAGTTTTGGCAAGTAGGTTAGGACATCTACTTGATGCATGACACAAGTAATTTTTACAACAATTATTTACAAACAGATTATTTAACTTATAATTCACTGTATCACAATTCCAGTGGGTCAGAAGTTTACATTACTGTGCCTTTAAACAGCTTGGAAAATTCCAGAAAATTATGTCAAGGCTTTAGAAGCTTCTGATAGGCTAATTGACATAATTTGAGTCAATTGGAGGTGTACCTGTGGATGTATTGAGGCCTACCTTCAAACTCTGTGCATCTTTGCTTGACATCATGGGAAAATGAAAATAATTCAGTCAAGACCTAAGAAAAAAGTCTGGTTCATCCTTGGGAGCAATTTCCAAATGCCTGAAGGTACCACGTTCATCTTTACAAACAATAGTACACAAGTATAAACACCATGGGACCACGCAGCCGTCATTCCGCTCATGACGCGTTCTGTCTCCTAGAGATGAACGTACTTTGGTGCAAAAATTGCAAATCAATCCCAGAACAACAACAAATGACCTTGTGAAGATGCTGGAGGAAACAGGTACAAAAGTATTTACATCCACAGTAAAAGGAGTCCTATATCGACATAACCTGAAAGGCCGCTCAGCAAGGAAGAAGCCACTGCTCCAAAACCGCCATAAAAAAACAGACTACAGTTTGCAACTGCACATGGGGACAAAGATAGTAATTTTTGGAGAAATGTCCTCTGGTCTGATTAAACAAAAATAGAACTGTTTGGCCACATTGACCACTGGTATGTTTGGAGAAAAAAGGGGGAGGCTTGCAAGCCGAAGAACACCATCCCAACCGTGAAGCACGGGTGTGGCAGCATCATGCTATGGGGGTGTGGCAGCATCATGCTATGGGGGTGCTTTGCTACAGGAGGAACTGGTGCACTTCACAAAATAGATAGCATCATGAGGTAGGACAATTATTTGGATATAATGAAGCAACATCTCAAAACATCAGTCAGGAAGTTAAAGCTTGGTTGCAAATGGGTCTTCCATATGAACAATGACCCTTAGCATACTTCCAAAGTTGTGGCAAAATGGCTTAAGAACTACAAAGTCAAGGTATTGGAGTGGCCATCAATCCTATATAAAATGTGTGGGCAGAACTGAAAAAGCGTGGGCGAGCAAGGAGGCCTACAAACCTGACTCGGTTACACCAGCTCTGTCAGGAGGAATGGGCCAAAATTCACCCAATTTATTATGGGAAGCTTGTGGAAGGCTCCCTGAAATGTTTGACCCAAGATAAACAATTTAAAGATAATGCTACCAAATACTAATTGAGTGTATGTAAACTTCTGACCCACTGGGAATGTGATGAAAGAAATAAAAGCTGAAATAAATAATTCTCTCTACTATTATTCTGACGTTTCACATTCTTAAAATAAAGTGGTGATCCTAACTGACCTAAGACAGGGAATTGTTACTAGGATTAAATGTCAGGAATTGTGAAAAACTGAGTTTAAATGTATTGGCTAAGGTGTGAGAGGAAGTCTAGTGTGAGAAGATGGAACTAGGTGAAACTTGGCAGACATTCTAACCAGTTAGAGGGCAGGATAGACAGACTGGTATACCACAGACAGAAGTGGTAACCCAGACACGTCACAGGAGCTATAAAGCTGAAGCATCCGTTCTTAACGTTATCTCATGACCAAATATGGTAGTGACAGGAAGTCCAGTCAAATATCTTTGGGTATACACTCCCAAAAGCAGCACAAAAAGTTTGACAAACCTGCTATTGTGCAAGAGAGGGGGGAGGGCCTCCAGAAATCAAAACATACACATTTACTGGAAACAGTGCTAATGACGCCATCTTTCACCACCCACTCCTCTTATAAAAACTCCACCTCACCTCACAAAAGACACTTTTCTCTTTGGGTCTAAATTTCTCGTTTGCACTAGAAGCTTTGATTATTTTTTAACACGAGGCTAAATAAGTAGCTATATTCGATTGCCATGGATCAATCACCACCGTACCAGTCAGAGTTTGTCCCAATGAAAGGAAATAAGTACATGCGTCTTGAAGACACTCACGGAGCGCCCAAGTTCCAACATACCGTCGTATTGGGACAGCCACAGCCCGTTGTACCTCATCCCAGGGATCACATTATCTGGTCACTTTGCAGCCTCGTGTATGGCAACCCATTCTGTCTCGGAATGTTAGCGGTGTATTTCTCCATAAAGGTGAGTTGGAATTCTCCTTATGTAGCTTTTTATAGCAATGTCTGGTGTTGGTGCTTGTATTGGCTGGATTTTGAAGTTGAGCAAGTTATTATATAGGCGACCAACTTTGAACTATGGAAGGAGGACAGAATAACAATTATCTACATTTGCGTTTCGTTTTCCTGTTATCACACTGTTATAAACATGTGTAGCCTATACTTCATCAATAGGCTCTATAGATCTTTACTACAAAATAACTATTTTATGGATTATTAAACCACTAAGAGGGTAATTCATTACTGAGGTCATCTCATTAGTCTGAAATGTCATGTGTGCATGTTGTTAACTAATATGCATAGCTACATAAACACAATCAGCAACACATGAAGGATTCTATAATATAAATTATTCTACATTTTGTCTTCCAGTCCAGGGACAGGAAGATGGTTGGAGACTTGGAGGGAGCAAGAAAACACGGGAAGACTGCATGCTGCTTTAATACTGTGACCCTGACTTTGGTAATCCTCGGGCTGCTCTTCTTCTTCATCACCTATGGTATCATCATCTACCAAGTTACACACTGAGGAGATCCAGTCTTTGCTTTTGTAAAAAAGTTTTAAACACCTCTAGGATTGTGTCCTGATACATTTCAGCTCATCTCTTAAACACACACACACAGCACAGATGTTCCTTCAGCACTGTCTACCAGATGTTCCTTCAGCACTGTCTACCAGATGTTATTTGCTCTTCTTTAGTTTTGTGTTTTAAGGACACAAGATGATTCTTTTGAAGTTCCATTCAAATGTAATTTTTTATTAATAAATTCAACCTTTATGTAAATGCATTACATTTCAGTTTTTATAGCTGTGAATGGATGTTAACGACTTTGTGAGACTCATCCCATATAGACATACACTCACTTAAGAGATCTTTCTTTATCTGGACGTGTACTTTTATCAATCTGAAGGTCCAGATTAGTTTATACCTCCCTTGCCTTGGATGTTCCTCTGTCAGTAACTAAAATGGTTGATACTAAATGATTTAACTTCATATGGATGAATAAACCTCATTATTTAAGAAAATCGGTAATATGTAGCACCCAAGGTGAGGGAGGGTTGAATACTCTGGATTTTAAAACCTCTAATATAATATTAAAGTTTAAATGGATACAAAACTATTTAAGAGATTGTCACGACTCCGACCGAAGGTGGCTCCTCTTCCTGTTCGGGCGGTGCTCGGCGGTCGTCGTCACCGGTCTACTAGCTGCCACCGATCCCTTTTCTATTTTCTGTTTTGTGTCTTTCTGCACCTGACAGGACTGTTTCGGTTTTCGTTCATTCTCTTTGTTATTTTTGTTATTTCAGTGTTCAGTTCTAATAAAAGCATGAACATGTACCACGCTGCAACTTGGTCCTCTCCTTCCAACAGCCCTTACAGAGATACGGTTTGCATTTGGAATATCATCCCTAATTTAATTTTCCAACAGATTGGTGGTCTAGAATTCTTACTCAAATGCAACTTTGATATGGGTAAAATCCCTATTATGCTTGCAAACTTTCATAAACAAGTACTTCTAACTTGGAAACTCATGTACAAACACAATTTTTCCCCAAATAGGTGTCACGCCCTGGCCTTAGTTATCTTTGTTTTCTTTATTATTTTTGTTAGGCCAGGGTGTGACATGGGTGATTTATTGTGTTTGTCTTGTCTATGGGTTTATTAGAATAATGGGGTTGTGTTCAGTTTAGTTGTCTAGGTAAGTCTATGGTTGCCTAGAGTGGTTCTCAATCAGAGGCAGGTGTTTATCGTTGTCTCTGATTGGGAACCATATTTAGGCAGCCATATTCTTTGTGTATTTTGTGGGTGATTGTTTCCTGTCTTTGTGTTTTATGCACCAGTTAGGACTGTTTCGGTTTTCACGTTTATTGTTTTGTAGTTTGTTCATGTTAAGTGTATCTTATTAAAGAACCATGAACTTCAACCACGCTGCGTTTTGGTCTGCCTCGCCATCGCAGGAAGAAAGCCGTGACAATAGGTATACAATCTGGAATAATAAAGACATCAAATACAAAAACAAGTCTTTGTTTTTCCAGAACTGGTTTGGCAACAACATTATTTGGGTTAAACAATTATTGAATTTATTTATTTATTTATTTTTTACCTTTATTTAACTAGGCAAGTCAGTTAAGAACAAATTCTTATTTTCAATGATGGCCTAGGAACAGTGGGTTAACTGCCTGTTCAGGGGCAGAACGACAGATTTGTACCTTGTCAGATCAGGGATTTGAACTTGCAACCTTCCGGTTACTAGTCCAATGCTCCAACCACTAGGCTATAATAATCATATATTCAATAATTATCCATCGTCATATAATATATATAATATATGATTAACCAGAATGTATTATTATTGAATAATTATTATTGAATAATAATAATTATTGAATATATGATTATCCAGAATTTATTAGAACACACAATGTTACATTCACTCCTGATCAGTATCAAATTGTTGTTAGAGCCATCCCTAAAGGTGCTATTATTCTTTTAGGAGAATATAACAAGACTCCAAGTGCAATTGTTGAGGATTTTGTAGCCTCAATACAATTAGGAGGAATTGACATTTTAAACTGTAAATGTAATATGTATATTAGGAAACTATGTCAATATGTTACTATTCACTCTGCTAAAATGTACTGGAATGCAGCTCTAGGACAAGTGACCTGGAACAAGGTTTTGTTGTTATCTGGTAAATATTGTATATCTAATAAGGTGGAAGAAGTATCATACAAACTCATTCATAGAATCTACCCTGTAAAGACCTTTATTATACACAGATTTAAAATAGCTATTGATAACAAATGTGTATATTGTGGTTGTGACCCAGAGACTCTTGACCATTTATTTTGGGACTGTTCTTATGTCAGAATATTTTGGCGTGAGTTAGAAGATTTTATTTTAAAAGAAACAACTATTTAATGTTAATTTGAAAAAAAAGGTGTTATGAACCTTAAAAATGTGTTTTGAACATCTTGGCCATGTTCTGTTATAATCTCCACCCGGCACAGCCAGAAGAGGACTGGCCACCCCACATAGCCTGGTTCCTCTCTAGGTTTCTTCCTAGGTTTTGGCCTTTCTAGGGAGTTTTTCGTAGCCACCGTGCTTCTACACCTGCATTGCTTGCTGTTTGGGGTTTTAGGCTGGGTTTCTGTACAGCATTTTGAGATATCAGCTGATGTTCGAAGGGCTATATAAATTAAATATATAAACATTTGATTTGATTTGATTTGTTATGATATGAGTTTCCAAGAAAATATATGATTGTGGTGGCTATGGCAAAGATGCACTTCGCTGTGCCCTGAATGCTATTGAAAATTGCCAGGGCATTAAGGTAGATACCCGTGATTTTAATGTATCAAGCACAAGGTGAGACCCAGATGCAAAGACAGGACACAGATGGTTGGAGTCTTACAATATTGATTCATCCAAAAAGGGGTAGGCAACACAATGGTCGTGTACAGGCGAAAGGTCAAAACCAGTTCAGAGTCCAATATGTACCGAAGGGCAGGCAGATTCAAGATCAGGACAGGCAGCATGACCAGGCAGGTGGGAAGTATTCCGGAGTCAGGCAGGGGTCAAAACTGGGAAGACTAGCAAAAGTGAATAGAGAAGGGGTACGGGTTGACTTGACTAAACATACAAGACGAACTGGCACAGAGAGACAGGAAACACAGGGATAAATACACTGGGGAAAATAAGCGACACCTGGAGGGGGTGGAGACAATCACAGGGACAGGTGAAACAGATCAGGGCATGACATAATGTGCCACACAAAACGCTGAGGCGCCACCAAGACAAGCAGGTCAAAACCCCAGGCCACAGTCATTTGGGTGGGTTACCAGTCTTCTCTAGCTCTTTCAAATGTGACCTAGTGAGTCATATCCCAGTCTGTCCTGAGCTGCCAGAGCCGTCAGTCAGCCATGAGCTGCCAGAGCCGTCAGTTAGCCAGGAGCGGCCAGAGCCGTCCGTCAGCCAGCAGCTGCCAGAGCCGTCCGTCAGCCAGCAGCTGCCAGAGCTGTCCGTCAGCCAGCAGCTACCAGAATCACCCTTCACTCCGGAGCTGCTGGAGTCTCACACCTGTCCGGTGCTGCCGGAATCTCCCGTCCATTCGGGACCCGTGGCTAGGGTCCCCAGTCCAAGGTCGGCGGCGAGGGTCGCCGCTCTAAAGAGACCACGGAGGCGGGCTAAGAGGCGGACAAGGACTATGATGAAGGGGGGGTCCACGTCCCGCGCCAGAGCCGCCACCGCGGACAGACACCCACCCAGACCCTCCCCTATAGGTTCAGGTTTGAATACTTTCCAAATGCACTGTACCACAGACAGAAGTGGTAACCCAGACACGTCACATGGGCTATAAAGCTGAAGAATCCGTTCATAATGTTTTCTCACGACCAAATATGGTAGTGACAGGAAGTCCAGTCAAATATCTTTGGGTATACACTCCCAAAAGCAGCACAAAAAGTTTGACAAACCTGCTATTGTGCAAGAGAGGGGGGAGGGCCTCCAGAAATCAAAATAATACACATTTACTGGAAACAGTGCTAATGACACCATCGTTCACCACCCACTCCTCTTATAAACCCTCCACCTCACCTCACAAAAGAAACGTCTCTTTGGGTCTCACTTTCTCGTTTGCACTAGAAGCTTTGATTATTTTTAACACAAGGCTAAATAAGTAGCTATATTCGTTTGCCATGGATCAACCACCACCGTACCAGCCAGAGTTTGTCCCAATGAAAGGAAATAAGTACATGCGTCTTGAAGACACTCACGGAGCGCCCAAGTTCCAACATACCGTCGTCTTGGGACAGCCACAGCCCGTTGTACCTCATCCCAGGGATCACATTATCTGGTCACTTTGCAGTCTCGTGTATGGCAACCCATTCTGTCTCGGAATGTTAGCGGTGTATTTCTCTATAAAGGTGAGTTGGAATTCTCCTTATATAGCAATGTCTGGTGTTGGTGCTTGTATTGGCTGGATTTTGAAGTTGAGCAAGTTATTATATAGGCGACCAACTTTGAACTATGGAAGGAGGACAGCATAACAATTATCTACATTTGCGTTTCGTTTTCTTGTTATCACACTGTTATAAAAATGTGTAGCCTATACTTCATCAATAGGCTCCATAGATCTTTACTACAAAATAACTATTTTATGGAGTATTAAACCACTAAGAGGGTAATTCATTACTGAGATCATCTCACATGTGTGCATGTTGTTAACTAATATGCATAGCTACATAAACACAATCAGCAACACATGAAGGATTCTATAATATAAATGATTCTACATTTTGTCTTCCAGTCCAGGGACAGGAAGATGGTTGGAGACTTGGAGGGAGCAAGAAAACACGGGAAGACTGCATGCTGCTTTAATACTGTGACCCTGACTTTGGTAATCCTCGGGCTGCTCTTCTTCTTCATCACCTATGGTATCATCATCTACCAAGTTACACACTGAGGAGATCCAGTCTTTGCTTTTGTAAAAACAAGTGTTCATTTGAAGTCTTGGCAGGTGTTATACACCTGTAGGATTGTGTCCTGATACATTTCAGCTCATCTCTTAAACACACACACACAGCACAGATGTTCCTTCAGCACTGTCTACCAGATGTTATTTGCTCTTCTTTAGTTTTGTGTTTTAAGGACACAAGATGATTCTTTTGAAGTTCCATTCAAATGTAATTTTTTATTAATAAATTCAACCTTTTTGTAAATGCATTACATTTCAGTTTTTATAGCTGTGAATGGATGTTAACGACTCTGTGAGACTCATCCCATATAGACATACACTCACTTAACAAGAAAACAATTCCCATGGCTTTGTATCTACTTGGCAGAGACAGCGTAACAGAACTTGGCTCGGGTCAGCAATTAAACTGTTTACTGAATCTGAGAGGTCCATGAACATACATATCCTGACATGGCTTGTCTTTGTTGTCGCTCTCCAACAAAGTTTAAGCCACAATCTGTACTATTTATGGTTGCTAAGATTACTTGTCCTTGTGTGATATAAAGATGTAGGAATTAGAGTATGTTGAACAACTTTATCAACCCCAAGAATGAACAGTATTAGGTATTTTTGACTTATTACTCTGATTCAACATCTGTTAATAATTTGTAAAAGTGGAATTTCCAGCGGTGTAGAAAGTCCAGGCCTGGTTTCCGGAGACAAGCCATGTTACCAGGAATCCCTGGCTGGCTGTGTCACAGTACTCTTGAATATCTATTTTCCCTTTGGAGAAATATACTGTGTAGGTTTGGTGGGTAAAAAACAACACCATTCAATTCATGGCCCTGTTAAAATACTTACATTTATCATTCCTTCTATCCTTCCCCTTCTTTCTGCCTTATCTGACAAAGGTGGATTGGTGAAAGCAATAGCTGCAGACTTTATCCATTTATACACAGCGATTGCTTACTTTAAGATGGGGAGGAAGGAGACAGTAGGGCTTGTAACAAGGATGCATTTTTATAGGGATTCACACAGGTTTCCTCTTGTCAATATAGTTCTTGAAGGGAAGCAGATCAGAAGAGTGAGTTGATCTAGATCTGATGATTGGGACAAAGCTAAAAAAATATATATATAAAAACATCTCCAGGGAATGATTGCATTATCAGTGAATTCTATAAATATTTTCAGGAGGATATTATTACGTTTATATTCAATGTTTTTAAGGAGGCAATTGATTTAGGGGTCCTGCCTGTTTCTATGACACAAGGCCTAATTTCTGTAATACCCAAACCAAACAAAGATTCTATGATGTTAGAAAATTGGAGACCAATCACATGAATGAACAATGATGGAAAGCTACTTGCATCCATCTTTGCAGAAAGACTTAAAAGTCTTGACCAAATCATTGATGAAACCCAGTCTGGTTTTATGAAGGGCAGACATATATGTAATAATATTTGACTAGTATTGGACTTGATAGACTACAATGAGCACACTATGGAAGATAGCGTAATTTTATTTGTAGACTTTTACAAGGCATTTGATACCGTTGAACATTACTTTATTTTTGAGACTCGTCGATTTTTTTGGTTTTGGTCAATATTTTCAAAGTGTAATTAAGACACTTTACAATAGTAAAGTCTCTATTAAATTATCCCATGGAACTTCACAAAAATTTGACATTAGACGTGGATTTAAACATGGATGCCCAATTTCTCCTTTCTTATTTTTATTGGTCACACAAGTTATTGCACCGCATATAAATAAGGATAGTTTTAGGGGTATTCAGATACAAGACAAAGAGATAAAATGTTCACAATTGGCTGACGACACCATTTCACCACTTCCTGTTCGGGCGGTGCTCGGCGGTCGTCGTCACCGGTCTACTAGCTGCCACCGATCCCTTTTCTATTTTCTGTTTTGTGTCTTTCTGCACCTGACAGGACTGTTTCGGTTTTCATTCATTCTCTTTGTTATTTTTGTTATTTCAGTGTTCAGTTCTAATAAAAGCATGAACATGTACCACGCTGCAACTTGGTCCTCTCCTTCCAACAGCCCTTACAGAGATAAGGTTTGCATTTGGAATATCATACCTAATTTAATTTTCCAACAGATTGCTGGTCTAGAATTCTTACTCAAATGCAACTTTGATATGGGTAAAATCCCTATTATGCTTGCAAACTTTCATAAACAAGTACTTCTAACTTGGAACCTCATGTACAAACACAATTTTTCCCCAAATAGGTGTCACGCCCTGGCCTTAGTTATCTTTGTTTTCTTTATTATTTTTGTTAGGCCAGGGTGTGACATGGGTGATTTATTGTGTTTGTCTTGTCTATAGGTTTATTAGAATAATGGGGTTGTGTTCAGTTTAGTTGTCTAGGTAAGTCTATGGTTGCCTAGAGTGGTTCTCAATCAGAGGCAGGTGTTTATCGTTGTCTCTGATTGGGAACCATATATAGGCAGCCATATTCTTTGTGTATTTTGTGGGTGATTGTTTCCTGTCTTTGTGTTTTATGCACCAGTTAGGACTGTTTCTTTCGGTTTTCGCATTTATTGTTTTGTAGTTTGTTCATGTTAAGTGTATCTTATTGAAGAACCATGAACTTCAACCACACTGCGTTTTGGTCCGCCTCACCTTCGCAGGAAGAAAACCGTGACAGAATCACCCACCACAGCAGGACCAATCGGCAGCAGCAGCAACAGCAGCAAGAGAAGCAGAATCTGGACTATATGACTTGGGAAGAGATAGACAGGTGGGCGGTCGACCCAGGGAGAGTGCCGGAGCCCGCCTGGGATTCACTGGAACAGTGCGAAGAGGGTTATAGGAGAATGGATTTGGAGAAACGAGCACGGCGGCACGGTAGGAAGCCCGAGAGTCAGCCCCTAAAATGTATTGGGCGGGGGCACACAGGAAGTATGGCGAAGCCGGGTAGGAGACCTGCGCCAACTTCCTGTGCTTACCGGAGAGCGAGAGAGACCGGGCAGGCACTGTGTTATTCTGTGGAGCGCACGGTGTCCCCAGTGCGGGTGCATAGCCCGGTGCTGTACATACCAGATCCTCGTATCGGCCAGGCTAGAGTGGGCATCGAGCCAAGTGCCATGAAGCCGGCTCTACGCATCTGGTCTCCAGTGCGTCTCCTTGGGCCGGCGTACATGGCACCAGCCTTACGCATGGTGTCCCTGGTTTGCCTGCACAGCCCAGTGCGGGCTATTCCACCTCGCCGTACTGGCAGGGCGACCGGGAGCATTCAACCAGGTAAGGTTGGGCAGGCTCGGTGCTCAAGATCTCCAGTGCGCCTGCACAGTCCGGTCTATCCAGTGCCACCTCCACGCACCAGCCCCCTGATGGCAGCCACCCGCACCAGGCTTCCTGTGCGTGTCCAGAGCCCAGTACTCCCTAGTCCTCCTCCCCGCACTCGTCCTGAGGTGCGTGTCCTCGGCCCAGTACCACCAGCGCTGGCACCACGCACCAGGACTACAGTGCGCCTCGTCTGTCCAGAGCCGCC
This sequence comes from Oncorhynchus tshawytscha, assembly GCF_018296145.1. Classification (NCBI taxonomy): domain Eukaryota; kingdom Metazoa; phylum Chordata; class Actinopteri; order Salmoniformes; family Salmonidae; genus Oncorhynchus; species Oncorhynchus tshawytscha. Next base: position 5,806,569 of record NC_056460.1, on the reverse strand, counting down.
AGAGTCTCCCGTCTGTCCAGAGCCGCCAGAGTCTCCCGTCTGTCCAGAGCCGCCAGAGTCTCCCGTCTGTCATGGGCCGCCAGAGTCTCCAGTCAGCATGGAGCCGCCAGAGTCGCCAGTCAACCAGGATCTTCCAGAGCCGCCAGTCAACCAGGATCCGCCAGAGCAGCCAGTCAGCCAGGATTCATCAGAGCCGCCAGTCAGCCAGAGTCACTATTCTGCCATGATCTGCCAGAGCCGTCAACCTTCCTGAGCTACCTCTTAGTCCTGAGCTACCCCTCGGTCCTGAGCTTCCTCAGTAATGAGGCACCACTCAGGCAAGGTTCGCCACTCAAAGGATGCTAAAAAAGCGGACTAAGACTATGGTGGAGGGGGGGGTCCCCGTCCCGCGCCAGAGCCGCCACCGTGGACAGACGCCCACCCAAACCTTCCCCAATGGGATTAGGTGTGCGGCCGGGGGTCCGCACCTTTTTGGGGGGGTACTGTCACGCCCTGGCCTTAGTTATCTTTGTTTTCTTTATTATTTTGGTTCGGCCAGGGTGTGACATGGGTGATTTATTGTGTTCGTCTTGTCTAGGGGTTTATTAGAATAATGGGGTTGTGTTCAGTTTAGTTGTCTAGGTAAGTCTATGGTTGCCTAGAGTGGTTCTCAATCAGAGGCAGGTGTTTATCGTTGTCTCTGATTGGGAACCATATATAGGCAGCCATATTCTTTGTGTATTTTGTGGGTGATTGTTTCCTGTCTTTGTGTTTTATGCACCAGTTAGGACTGTTTCTTTCGGTTTTCGCGTTTATTGTTTTGTAGTTTGTTCATGTTAAGTGTATCTTATTAAAGAACCATGAACTTCAACCACGCTGCGTTTTGGTCTGCCTCACCTTCGCAGGAAGAAAGCCGTGACAATAGGTATACAATCTGGAATAATAAAGACATCAAATACAAAAACAATTCTTTGTTTTTCCAGAACTGGTTTGGCAACAACATTATTTGGGTTAAACAATTATTGAATTTATTTATTTATTTATTTTTTACCTTTATTTAACTAGGCAAGTCAGTTAAGAACAAATTCTTATTTTCAATGATGGCCTAGGAACAGTGGGTTAACTGCCTGTTCAGGGGCAGAACGACAGATTTGTACCTTGTCAGATCAGGGATTTGAACTTGCAACCTTCCGGTTACTAGTCCAATGCTCCAACCACTAGGCTATAATAATCATATATTCAATAATTATCCATCGTCATATAATATATATAATATATGATTAACCAGAATGTATTATTATTGAATAATTATTATTGAATAATAATAATTATTGAATATATGATTATCCAGAATTTATTAGAACACACAATGTTACATTCACTCCTGATCAGTATCAAATTGTTGTTAGAGCCATCCCTAAAGGTGCTATTATTCTTTTAGGAGAATATAACAAGATAAGTGCAATTGTTGAGGATTTTGTAGCCTCAATACAATTAGGAGGAATTGACATTTTAAACTGTAAATGTAATAACATGTATATTAGGAAACTATGTCAATTTGTTACTATTCACTCTGCTAAAATGTACTGGAATGCAGCTCTAGGACAAGTGACCTGGAACAAGGTTTTGTTATTATCTGGTAAATATTGTATATCTAATAAGGTGGAAGAAGTATCATACAAACTCATTCATAGAATCTAACCTGTAAAGACCTTTATTATACACAGATTTAAAATAGCTATTGATAACAAATGTGAGACTCTTGACCATTTATTTTGGGACTGTTCTTATGTCAGAATATTTTGGCGTGAGTTAGAAGATTTTATTTGAAAAGAAACAACTATTAATGTTAATTTGAAAGACTCAGATATTATGTTTTATTTTGATCCAAATGATTTGCACCCTGATTTACCTTTCATTGTTCATTTGTTTATCTTTCATGTAAGATTCTTTGTCCATAAATTAAGTGGGTGGAGAACAAACCCCTCTTCACATGATTTAAGATAGAATTTAAATATTATTTAAGTGATCAGTAAATATTTTTTTTAAAGCAATACGCACCATAAAAGTATTTAACAAATTGAAAAAGAATATTGATATGTAACACCCCTGTCTGTTAGGTTTATGTACTCTTGTTTGTATGTTTCTGTTTTTTTTGTATTTGTTGTGTTCATAATAAAATAAAAATATAAATAAAAAAAAGGGTTAGATTAGGGACCAGGGTTAGGATTAGAATAGGGTTTAGGGTTAGGTTAGGGTCATAATAGGGGTTAGGGGTCAGTCCTCAACTGTTCATAAAACACCTTAAAAATGTGTTTTGAACATCTTGGCCATGTTCTGTTATAATCTCCACCCGGCACAGCCAGAAGAGGACTGGCCACCCCATATAGCCTGGTTCCTCTCTAGGTTTCTTCCTAGATTTTGGCCTTTCTAGGGAGTTTTTCCTAGCCACCGTGCTTCTACACCTGTCATTGCTTGCTGTTTTGGGTTTTAGGCTGGGTTTCTGTACAGCATTTTGAGATATCAGCTGATGTACGAAGGGCTATATAAATAAATTAATTTGATTTGTTATGTTATGAGTTTCCAAGAAAATATATGATTGTGGTGGCTATGGCAAAGATGCACTTCGCTGTGCCCTGAATGCTATTGAAAATTGCCAGGGCATTAAGGTAGATACCCGTGATTTTAATGTATCAAGCACAAGGTGAGACCCAGATGCAAAGACAGGACACAGATGGTTGGAGTCTTACAATATTGATTCATCCAAAAAGGGGTAGGCAACACAATGGTCGTGTACAGGCGAAAGGTCAAAACCAGTTCAGAGTCCAATATGTACCGAAGGGCAGGCAGATTCAAGATCAGGGCAGGCAGCATGACCAGGCAGGTGGGAAGTATTCCGGAGTCAGGCAGGGGTCAAAACTGGGAAGACTAGCAAAAGTGAATAGAGAAGGGGTACGGGTTGACTTGACTAAACATACAAGACGAACTGGCACAGAGAGACAGGAAACACAGGGATAAATACACTGGGGAAAATAAGCGACACCTGGAGGGGTGGAGACAATCACAGGGACAGGTGAAACAGATCAGGGCATGACATAATGTGCCACACAAAACCCTGAGGCGCCACCAAGACAAGCAGGTCAAAACCCCAGGCCACAGCCATTTGGGTGGTTTACCAGTCTTCATTAGCTCTTTCAAATGTGACCTAGTGAGTCATATCCCAAAAATGTAAAGAGCCCTTTTGGACTTACATCATGTGATGTGAAAATGTACCTTTGACCTAGCGGAGAGGAAGGCATTTGGCAGGCATAGACTGGTTTTATAGTTTTATGAAGCGGCACCTAGGGTAGCTGGGCAAAATGCCCCTTTGCTAAAAAAATATCTATTGTATTAAATAACTACAAGTCTGTTAAATGTAGCCATTTATTTCCTTTATAGTTTGTTACCCTAAGAATCACCATCATCCACCTTTGCTATTTTGTGTCAGCAATTAGACATTGATCTTATGGGGGGGGCATCTTACCCCATGTTACCCTGTGATTGCTAGTTAGACTATTGCAAAACTGGACAAATGATCCACTTACTACTATTGTCACTATGAATGGTAGATAGAGGGCAGGGATAGACTGGTATTTGTGCTGAGTCAAAAATAGTCATGTTTATTTATTACAAATTATTTAAAAATGACATTAAATGCACTATGCATTATGTGCTTTAAATGCTGTAACACAGAATAAAACAATAGAAGTCCATTGATGGTAGTGACTGCCCATTACTGCTTATCACTTACAGCTGAAGTCGCAAGTTTACATACACTTAGGTTGGAGTCATTAAAACTCGTTTTTCAACCACTCCACAAATTTCTTGATAGCAAAACTATAGTTTTGGCAAGTCGGTTAGGACATCTACTTGGTGCATGACTCCCTGATTGAGAATCATACTTAGGTAGCCTGGTTTCACTTTTGAGTTGTGGGTGTTTGTCTTCCGTGTTTGTTGCCACACGGGACTGTTTTGTTTATTCATGTTTATTGTTTTGTTCCAGTGTTCTGTTGTGATTTGATTAAACATTATGGACACTTACCACGCTGTGCATTGGTCCTCCGATCCTTCTCGCTACTCCTCCTCAGAAGAGGAGGACGAGATCTGTTACAGGTGATCCTAACTGACCTAAGGCAGGGAATTGTTACTAGGATTAAATGTCAGGAATTGTGAAAAACTGAGTATAAATGTACTTGGCTAAGGTGTATGTAAACTTTCGACTTCAACTCTATTAATTAACATGACTTTAAATATTTGTTTTATTTCATTACAAGTCATCTCATCTCTGTAGAGCTGCTGCCTATGTTGTCTGACAAAATCACAATTTGAGTAGTGATTTCAAAGTAAATAAGGCATACTTTTATGACTGCTGAACACCAACTATCAGTCACGTAGTTCATGCATTTTCAGGCTCGCGAAGCAACTGCTTTTTATCACTCGAAATTGTGTCTAATCTATTGATTTTACCACAGGTGTTCTCCAGTCAACTTGTAGAAGCATCTCAAGAATGGTCAATGGAAAAAGGTTGCACCTGATCTCAATTTCGAGTCTCTTAGCAAAGGGTCTGAATACTTATGTAAATGACGTATTTCAGTTTTTTAAATTTGTATACATTTGCAAACATTTCTAAAACACTGTTTTCACTTTGTCATTATGGGGTATTGTGTGTAGATTGATGAAGCCATTTTTTTATGTAATCAATTTTAGAATAAGGCTGTAACATAACAAAAAAGTCAAGGGGTCTGAATACTTTCCAAATGCACTGTACCACAGACAGAAGTGGTAACCCAGACACGTCAAGAACATATGTTGGTGAGAGGAAGTCTAGTCCCGGGTAGTGTGAGAAGATGGAACTAGGTGAAACTTGGCAGACATTCTAACCAGTTAGAGGGCAGGATAGACAGTCTGGTATACCACAGACAGAAGTGGTAACCCAGACACGTCACATGGGCTATAAAGCTGAAGAATCCGTTCATAACGTTATCTCATGACCAAATATGGTAGTGACAGGAAGTCCAGTCAAATATCTTTGGGTATACACTCCCAAAAGCAGCACAAAAAGTTTGACAAACCTGCTATTGTGCAAGAGAGGGGGGAGGGCCTCCAGAAATCAAAACATACACATTTACTGGAAACAGTGCTAATGACGCCATCGTTCACCACCCACTCCTCTTATAAACCCTCCACCTCACCTCACAAAAGAAACGTCTCTTTGGGTCTCACTTTCTCGTTTGCACTAGAAGCTTTGATTATTTTTAACACAAGGCTAAATAAGTAGCTATATTCGTTTGCCATGGATCAACCACCACTGTACCAGCCAGAGTTTGTCCCAATGAAAGGAAATAAGTACATGCGTCTTGAAGACACTCACGGAGCGCCCAAGTTCCAACATACCGTCGTCTTGGGACAGCCACAGCCCGTTGTACCTCATCCCAGGGATCACATTATCTGGTCACTTTGCAGCCTCGTGTATGGCAACCCATTCTGTCTCGGAATGTTAGCGGTGTATTTCTCTATAAAGGTGAGTTGGAATTCTCCTTATATAGCAATGTCTGGTGTTGGTGCTTGTATTGGCTGGATTTTGAAGTTGAGCAAGTTATTATATAGGCGACCAACTTTGAACTATGGAAGGAGGACAGCATAACAATTATCTACATTTGCGTTTCGTTTTCTTGTTATCACACTGTTATAAAAATGTGTAGCCTATACTTCATCAATAGGCTCCATAGATCTTTACTACAAAATAACTATTTTATGGAGTATTAAACCACTAAGAGGGTAATTCATTACTGAGATCATCTCACATGTGTGCATGTTGTTAACTAATATGCATAGCTACATAAACACAATCAGCAACACATGAAGGATTCTATAATATAAATGATTCTACATTTTGTCTTCCAGTCCAGGGACAGGAAGATGGTTGGAGACTTGGAGGGAGCAAGAAAACACGGGAAGACTGCATGCTGCTTTAATACTGTGACCCTGACTTTGGTAATCCTCGGGCTGCTCTTCTTCTTCATCACCTATGGTATCATCATCTACCAAGTTACACACTGAGGAGATCCAGTCTTTGCTTTTGTAAAAACAAGTGTTCATTTGAAGTCTTGGCAGGTGTTATACACCTGTAGGATTGTGTCCTGATACATTTCAGCTCATCTCTTAAACACACACACACAGCACAGATGTTCCTTCAGCACTGTCTACCAGATGTTCCTTCAGCACTGTCTACCAGATGTTCCTTCAGCACTGTCTACCAGATGTTCCTTCAGCACTGTCTACCAGATGTTCCTTCAGCACTGTCTACCAGATGTTCCTTCAGCACTGTCTACCAGATGTTCCTTCAGCACTGTCTACCAGATGTTCCTTCAGCACTGTCTACCAGATGTTCCTTCAGCACTGTCTACCAGATGTTCCTTCAGCACTGTCTACCAGATCTTATTTGCTCTTCTTTAGTTTTGTGTTTTAAGGACACAAGATGATTCTTTTGAAGTTCCATTCAAATGTAATTTTTTATTAATAAATTCAACCTTTTTTGTAAATGCATTACATTTCAGTTTTTATAGCTGTGAATGGATGTTAATGACTCTGTGAGACTCATCCCATATAGACATACACTCACTTAACAAGAAAACAATTCCCATGGCTTTGTATCTACTTGGCAGAGACAGCGTAACAGAACTTGGCTCGGGTCAGCAATTAAACTGTTTACTGAATCTGAGAGGTCCATGAACATACATATCCTGACATGGCTTGTCTTTGTTGTCGCTCTCCAACAAAGTTTAAGCCACAATCTGTACTATTTATGGTTGCTAAGATTACTTGTCCTTGTGTGATATAAAGATGTAGGAATTAGAGTATGTTGAACAACTTTATCAACCCCAAGAATGAACAGTATTAGGTATTTTTGACCTATTACTCTGATTCAACATCTGTTAATAATTTGTAAAAGTGGAATTTCCAGCGGTGTAGAAAGTCCAGGCCTGGTTTCCGGAGACAAGCCATGTTACCAGGAATCCCTGGCTGGCTGTGTCACAGTACTCTTGAATATCTATTTTCCCTTTGGAGAAATATACTGTGTAGGTTTGGTGGGTAAAAAACAACACCATTCAATTCATGGCCCTGTTAAAATACTTACATTTATCATTCCTTCTATCCTTCCCCTTCTTTCTGCCTTATCTGACAAAGGTGGATTGGTGAAAGCAATAGCTGCAGACTTTATCCATTTATACACAGCGATTGCTTACTTTAAGATGGGGAGGAAGGAGACAGTAGGGCTTGTAACAAGGATGCATTTTTATAGGGATTCACACAGGTTTCCTCTTGTCAATATAGTTCTTGAAGGGAAGCAGATCAGAAGAGTGAGTTGATCTAGATCTGATGATTGGGACAAAGCTAAAAAAATATATATATAAAAACATCTCCAGGGAATGATTGCATTATCAGTGAATTCTATAAATATTTTCAGGAGGATATTATTACGTTTATATTCAATGTTTTTAAGGAGGCAATTGATTTAGGGGTCCTGCCTGTTTCTATGACACAAGGCCTAATTTCTGTAATACCCAAACCAAACAAAGATTCTATGATGTTAGAAAATTGGAGACCAATCACATGAATGAACAATGATGGAAAGCTACTTGCATCCATCTTTGCAGAAAGACTTAAAAGTCTTGACCAAATCATTGATGAAACCCAGTCTGGTTTTATGAAGGGCAGACATATATGTAATAATATTTGACTAGTATTGGACTTGATAGACTACAATGAGCACACTATGGAAGATAGCGTAATTTTATTTGTAGACTTTTACAAGGCATTTGATACCGTTGAACATTACTTTATTTTTGAGACTCGTCGATTTTTTTGGTTTTGGTCAATATTTTCAAAGTGTAATTAAGACACTTTACAATAGTAAAGTCTCTATTAAATTATCCCATGGAACTTCACAAAAATTTGACATTAGACGTGGATTTAAACATGGATGCCCAATTTCTCCTTTCTTATTTTTATTGGTCACACAAGTTATTGCACCGCATATAAATAAGGATAGTTTTAGGGGTATTCAGATACAAGACAAAGAGATAAAATGTTCACAATTGGCTGACGACACCATTTCACCACTTCCTGTTCGGGCGGTGCTCGGCGGTCGTCGTCACCGGTCTACTAGCTGCCACCGATCCCTTTTCTATTTTCTGTTTTGTGTCTTTCTGCACCTGACAGGACTGTTTCGGTTTTCGTTCATTCTCTTTGTTATTTTTGTTATTTCAGTGTTCAGTTCTAATAAAAGCATGAACATGTACCACGCTGCAACTTGGTCCTCTCCTTCCAACAACCCTTACAGAGATAAGGTTTGCATTTGGAATATCATACCTAATTTAATTTTCCAACAGATTGCTGGTCTAGAATTCTTACTCAAATGCAACTTTGACATGGGTAAAATCCCTATTATACTTGCAAACTTTCATAAACAAGTACTTCTAACTTGGAACCTCATGTACAAACACAATTTTTCCCCAAATAGGTGTCACGCCCTGGCCTTAGTTATCTTTGTTTTCTTTATTATTTTTGTTAGGCCAGGGTGTGACATGGGTGATTTATTGTGTTTGTCTTGTCTATAGGTTTATTAGAATAATGGGGTTGTGTTCAGTTTAGTTGTCTAGGTAAGTCTATGGTTGCCTAGAGTGGTTCTCAATCAGAGGCAGGTGTTTATCGTTGTCTCTGATTGGGAACCATATATAGGCAGCCATATTCTTTGTGTATTTTGTGGGTGATTGTTTCCTGTCTTTGTGTTTTATGCACCAGTTAGGACTGTTTCTTTCGGTTTTCGCGTTTATTGTTTTGTAGTTTGTTCATGTTAAGTGTATCTTATTGAAGAACCATGAACTTCAACCACACTGCGTTTTGGTCCGCCTCACCTTCGCAGGAAGAAAACCGTGACAGTATCACCCACCACAGCAGGACCAATCGGCAGCAGCAGCAACAGCAGCAAGAGAAGCAGAATCTGGACTATATGACTTGGGAAGAGATAGACAGGTGGGCGGTCGACCCAGGGAGAGTGCCGGAGCCCGCCTGGGATTCACTGGAACAGTGCGAAGAGGGTTATAGGAGAATGGATTTGGAGAAACGAGCACGGCGGCACGGTAGGAAGCCCGAGAGTCAGCCCCTAAAATGTATTGGGCGGGGGCACACAGGAAGTATGGCGAAGCCGGGTAGGAGACCTGCGCCAACTTCCTGTGCTTACCGGAGAGCGAGAGAGACCGGGCAGGCACTGTGTTATTCTGTGGAGCGCACGGTGTCCCCAGTGCGGGTGCATAGCCCGGTGCTGTACATACCAGATCCTCGTATCGGCCAGGCTAGAGTGGGCATCGAGCCAAGTGCCATGAAGCCGGCTCTACGCATCTGGTCTCCAGTGCGTCTCCTTGGGCCGGCGTACATGGCACCAGCCTTACGCATGGTGTCCCTGGTTTGCCTGCACAGCCCAGTGCGGGCTATTCCACCTCGCCGTACTGGCAGGGCGACCGGGAGCATTCAACCAGGTAAGGTTGGGCAGGCTCGGTGCTCAAGATCTCCAGTGCGCCTGCACAGTCCGGTCTATCCAGTGCCACCTCCACGCACCAGCCCCCTGATGGCAGCCACCCGCACCAGGCTTCCTGTGCGTGTCCAGAGCCCAGTACTCCCTAGTCCTCCTCCCCGCACTCGTCCTGAGGTGCGTGTCCTCGGCCCAGTACCACCAGCGCTGGCACCACGCACCAGGACTACAGTGCGCCTCGTCTGTCCAGAGCCGCCAGAGTCTCCCGTCTGTCCAGAGCCGCCAGAGTCTCCCGTCTGTCCAGAGCCGCCAGAGTCTCCCGTCTGTCATGGGCCGCCAGAGTCTCCAGTCAGCATGGAGCCGCCAGAGTCGCCAGTCAACCAGGATCTTCCAGAGCCGCCAGTCAACCAGGATCCGCCAGAGCAGCCAGTCAGCCAGGATTCATCAGAGCCGCCAGTCAGCCAGAGTCACTATTCTGCCATGATCTGCCAGAGCCGTCAACCTTCCTGAGCTACCTCTTAGTCCTGAGCTACCCCTCGGTCCTGAGCTTCCTCAGTAATGAGGCACCACTCAGGCAAGGTTCGCCACTCAAAGGATGCTAAAAAAGCGGACTAAGACTATGGTGGAGGGGGGGGTCCCCGTCCCGCGCCAGAGCCGCCACCGTGGACAGACGCCCACCCAAACCTTCCCCAATGGGATTAGGTGTGCGGCCGGGGGTCCGCACCTTTTTGGGGGGGTACTGTCACGCCCTGGCCTTAGTTATCTTTGTTTTCTTTATTATTTTGGTTCGGCCAGGGTGTGACATGGGTGATTTATTGTGTTCGTCTTGTCTAGGGGTTTATTAGAATAATGGGGTTGTGTTCAGTTTAGTTGTCTAGGTAAGTCTATGGTTGCCTAGAGTGGTTCTCAATCAGAGGCAGGTGTTTATCGTTGTCTCTGATTGGGAACCATATATAGGCAGCCATATTCTTTGTGTATTTTGTGGGTGATTGTTTCCTGTCTTTGTGTTTTATGCACCAGTTAGGACTGTTTCTTTCGGTTTTCGCGTTTATTGTTTTGTAGTTTGTTCATGTTAAGTGTATCTTATTAAAGAACCATGAACTTCAACCACGCTGCGTTTTGGTCTGCCTCACCTTCGCAGGAAGAAAGCCGTGACAATAGGTATACAATCTGGAATAATAAAGACATCAAATACAAAAACAATTCTTTGTTTTTCCAGAACTGGTTTGGCAACAACATTATTTGGGTTAAACAATTATTGAATTTATTTATTTATTTATTTTTTACCTTTATTTAACTAGGCAAGTCAGTTAAGAACAAATTCTTATTTTCAATGATGGCCTAGGAACAGTGGGTTAACTGCCTGTTCAGGGGCAGAACGACAGATTTGTACCTTGTCAGATCAGGGATTTGAACTTGCAACCTTCCGGTTACTAGTCCAATGCTCCAACCACTAGGCTATAATAATCATATATTCAATAATTATCCATCGTCATATAATATATATAATATATGATTAACCAGAATGTATTATTATTGAATAATTATTATTGAATAATAATAATTATTGAATATATGATTATCCAGAATTTATTAGAACACACAATGTTACATTCACTCCTGATCAGTATCAAATTGTTGTTAGAGCCATCCCTAAAGGTGCTATTATTCTTTTAGGAGAATATAACAAGATTTTGTAGCCTCAATACAATTAGGAGGAATTGACATTTTAAACTGTAAATGTAATAACATGTATATTAGGAAACTATGTCAATTTGTTACTATTCACTCTGCTAAAATGTACTGGAATGCAGCTCTAGGACAAGTGACCTGGAACAAGGTTTTGTTATTATCTGGTAAATATTGTATATCTAATAAGGTGGAAGAAGTATCATACAAACTCATTCATAGAATCTAACCTGTAAAGACCTTTATTATACACAGATTTAAAATAGCTATTGATAACAAATGTGAGACTCTTGACCATTTATTTTGGGACTGTTCTTATGTCAGAATATTTTGGCGTGAGTTAGAAGATTTTATTTGAAAAGAAACAACTATTAATGTTAATTTGAAAGACTCAGATATTATGTTTTATTTTGATCCAAATGATTTGCACCCTGATTTACCTTTCATTGTTCATTTGTTTATCTTTCATGTAAGATTCTTTGTCCATAAATTAAGTGGGTGGAGAACAAACCCCTCTTCACATGATTTAAGATAGAATTTAAATATTATTTAAGTGATCAGTAAATATTTTTTTTAAAGCAATACGCACCATAAAAGTATTTAACAAATTGAAAAAGAATATTGATATGTAACACCCCTGTCTGTGAGGTTTATGTACTCTTGTTTGTATGTTTCTGTTTTTTTTGTATTTGTTGTGTTCATAATAAAATAAAAATATAAATAAAAAAAAGGGTTAGATTAGGGACCAGGGTTAGGATTAGAATAGGGTTTAGGGTTAGGTTAGGGTCATAATAGGGGTTAGGGGTCAGTCCTCAACTGTTCATAAAACACCTTAAAAATGTGTTTTGAACATCTTGGCCATGTTCTGTTATAATCTCCACCCGGCACAGCCAGAAGAGGACTGGCCACCCCATATAGCCTGGTTCCTCTCTAGGTTTCTTCCTAGATTTTGGCCTTTCTAGGGAGTTTTTCCTAGCCACCGTGCTTCTACACCTGTCATTGCTTGCTGTTTTGGGTTTTAGGCTGGGTTTCTGTACAGCATTTTGAGATATCAGCTGATGTACGAAGGGCTATATAAATAAATTAATTTGATTTGTTATGTTATGAGTTTCCAAGAAAATATATGATTGTGGTGGCTATGGCAAAGATGCACTTCGCTGTGCCCTGAATGCTATTGAAAATTGCCAGGGCATTAAGGTAGATACCCGTGATTTTAATGTATCAAGCACAAGGTGAGACCCAGATGCAAAGACAGGACACAGATGGTTGGAGTCTTACAATATTGATTCATCCAAAAAGGGGTAGGCAACACAATGGTCGTGTACAGGCGAAAGGTCAAAACCAGTTCAGAGTCCAATATGTACCGAAGGGCAGGCAGATTCAAGATCAGGGCAGGCAGCATGACCAGGCAGGTGGGAAGTATTCCGGAGTCAGGCAGGGGTCAAAACTGGGAAGACTAGCAAAAGTGAATAGAGAAGGGGTACGGGTTGACTTGACTAAACATACAAGACGAACTGGCACAGAGAGACAGGAAACACAGGGATAAATACACTGGGGAAAATAAGCGACACCTGGAGGGGGTGGAGACAATCACAGGGACAGGTGAAACAGATCAGGGCATGACATAATGTGCCACACAAAACCCTGAGGCGCCACCAAGACAAGCAGGTCCAAAACCCCAGGCCACAGCCATTTGGGTGGTTTACCAGTCTTCATTAGCTCTTTCAAATGTGACCTAGTGAGTCATATCCCAAAAATGTAAAGAGCCCTTTTTGGACTTACATCATGTGATGTGAAAATGTACCTTTGACCTAGCGGAGAGGAAGGCATTTGGCAGGCATAGACTGGTTTTATAGTTTTATGAAGCGGCACCTAGGGTAGCTGGGCAAAATGCCCCTTTGCTAAAAAAATATCTATTGTATTAAATAACTACAAGTCTGTTAAATGTAGCCATTTATTTCCTTTATAGTTTGTTACCCTAAGAATCACCATCATCCACCTTTGCTATTTTGTGTCAGCAATTAGACATTGATCTTATAGGGGGGGGGGGGCATCTTACCCCATGTTACCCTGTGATTGCTAGTTAGACTATTGCAAAACTGGACAAATGATCCACTTACTACTATTGTCACTATGAATGGTAGATAGAGGGCAGGGATAGACTGGTATTTGTGCTGAGTCAAAAATAGTCATGTTTATTTATTACAAATTATTTAAAAAATGACATTAAATGCACTATGCATTATGTGCTTTAAATGCTGTAACACAGAATAAAACAATAGAAGTCCATTGATGGTAGTGACTGCCCATTACTGCTTATCACTTACAGCTGAAGTCGCAAGTTTACATACACTTAGGTTGGAGTCATTAAAACTCGTTTTTCAACCACTCCACAAATTTCTTGATAGCAAAACTATAGTTTTGGCAAGTCGGTTAGGACATCTACTTGGTGCATGACTCCCTGATTGAGAATCATACTTAGGTAGCCTGGTTTCACTTTTGAGTTGTGGGTGTTTGTCTTCCGTGTCAGTGCTTGTTGCCACACGGGACTGTTTTGTTTATTCATGTTTATTGTTTTGTTCCAGTGTTCTGTTGTGATTTGATTAAACATTATGGACACTTACCACGCTGTGCATTGGTCCTCCGATCCTTCTCGCTACTCCTCCTCAGAAGAGGAGGACGAGATCTGTTACAGGTGATCCTAACTGACCTAAGGCAGGGAATTGTTACTAGGATTAAATGTCAGGAATTGTGAAAAACGGAGTATAAATGTACTTGGCTAAGGTGTATGTAAACTTTCGACTTCAACTCTATTAATTAACATGACTTTAAATATTTGTTTTATTTCATTACAAGTCATCTCATCTCTGTAGAGCTGCTGCCTATGTTGTCTGACAAAATCACAATTTGAGTAGTGATTTCAAAGTAAATAAGGCATACTTTTATGACTGCTGAACACCAACTATCAGTCACGTAGTTCATGCATTTTCAGGCTCGCGAAGCAACTGCTTTTTATCACTCGAAATTGTGTCTAATCTATTGATTTTACCACAGGTGTTCTCCAGTCAACTTGTAGAAGCATCTCAAGAATGGTCAATGGAAAAAGGTTGCACCTGATCTCAATTTCGAGTCTCTTAGCAAAGGGTCTGAATACTTATGTAAATGACGTATTTCAGTTTTTAAATTTGTATACATTTGCAAACATTTCTAAAACACTGTTTTCACTTTGTCATTATGGGGTATTGTGTGTAGATTGATGAAGCCATTTTTTTATGTAATCAATTTTAGAATAAGGCTGTAACATAACAAAAAAGTCAAGGGGTCTGAATACTTTCCAAATGCACTGTACCACAGACAGAAGTGGTAACCCAGACACGTCAAGAACATATGTTGGTGAGAGGAAGTCTAGTCCCGGGTAGTGTGAGAAGATGGAACTAGGTGAAACTTGGCAGACATTCTAACCAGTTAGAGGGCAGGATAGACAGTCTGGTATACCACAGACAGAAGTGGTAACCCAGACACGTCACATGGGCTATAAAGCTGAAGAATCCGTTCATAACGTTATCTCATGACCAAATATGGTAGTGACAGGAAGTCCAGTCAAATATCTTTGGGTATACACTCCCAAAAGCAGCACAAAAAGTTTGACAAACCTGCTATTGTGCAAGAGAGGGGGGAGGGCCTCCAGAAATCAAAACATACACATTTACTGGAAACAGTGCTAATGACGCCATCGTTCACCACCTACTCCTCTTATAAACCCTCCACCTCACCTCACAAAAGAAACGTCTCTTTGGGTCTCACTTTCTCGTTTGCACTAGAAGCTTTGATTATTTTTAACACAAGGCTAAATAAGTAGCTATATTCGTTTGCCATGGATCAACCACCACTGTACCAGCCAGAGTTTGTCCCAATGAAAGGAAATAAGTACATGCGTCTTGAAGACACTCACGGAGCGCCCAAGTTCCAACATACCGTCGTCTTGGGACAGCCACAGCCCGTTGTACCTCATCCCAGGGATCACATTATCTGGTCACTTTGCAGCCTCGTGTATGGCAACCCATTCTGTCTCGGAATGTTAGCGGTGTATTTCTCTATAAAGGTGAGTTGGAATTCTCCTTATATAGCTTTTTATAGCAATGTCTGGTGTTGGTGCTTGTATTGGCTGGATTTTGAAGTTGAGCAAGTTATTATATAGGCGACCAACTTTGAACTATGGAAGGAGGACAGCATAACAATTATCTACATTTGCGTTTCGTTTTCTTGTTATCACACTGTTATAAAAATGTGTAGCCTATACTTCATCAATAGGCTCCATAGATCTTTACTACAAAATAACTATTTTATGGAGTATTAAACCACTAAGAGGGTAATTCATTACTGAGATCATCTCACATGTGTGCATGTTGTTAACTAATATGCATAGCTACATAAACACAATCAGCAACACATGAAGGATTCTATAATATAAATGATTCTACATTTTGTCTTCCAGTCCAGGGACAGGAAGATGGTTGGAGACTTGGAGGGAGCAAGAAAACACGGGAAGACTGCATGCTGCTTTAATACTGTGACCCTGACTTTGGTAATCCTCGGGCTGCTCTTCTTCTTCATCACCTATGGTATCATCATCTACCAAGTTACACACTGAGGAGATCCAGTCTTTGCTTTTGTAAAAACAAGTGTTCATTTGAAGTCTTGGCAGGTGTTATACACCTGTAGGATTGTGTCCTGATACATTTCAGCTCATCTCTTAAACACACACACACACAGCACAGATGTTCCTTCAGCACTGTCTACCAGATGTTCCTTCAGCACTGTCTACCAGATCTTATTTGCTCTTCTTTAGTTTTGTGTTTTAAGGACACAAGATGATTCTTTTGAAGTTCCATTCAAATGTAATTGTTTTATTAATAAATTCAACCTTTTTGTAAATGCATTACATTTCAGTTTTTATAGCTGTGAATGGATGTTAACGACTCTGTGAGACTCATCCCATATAGACATACACTCACTCAACAAGAAAACAATTCCCATGGCTTTGTATCTACTTGGCAGAGACAGCGTAACAGAACTTGGCTCGGGTCAGCAATTAAACTGTTTACTGAATCTGAGAGGTCCATGAACAACATATCCTGACATGGCTTGTCTTTGTTGTCGCTCTCCAACAAAGTTTAAGCCACAATCTGTACTATTTATGGTTGCTAAGATTACTTGTCCTTGTGTGATATAAAGATGTAGGAATTAGAGTATGTTGAACAACTTTATCAACCCCAAGAATGAACAGTATTAGGTATTTTTGACCTATTACTCTGATTCAACATCTGTTAATAATTTGTAAAAGTGGAATTTCCAGCGGTGTAGAAAGTCCAGGCCTGGTTTCCGGAGACAGGCCACATCACCAGGAATCCCTGGCTGGCTGTATACTGTGGTACTCTTGAAAATCTATTTTCCCTCTGGAGAAATATGCTGTGCAGGTTTGATGGGTAAAAAAAACTATTCAATTCATGGCCATGTTAAAATACTTACATTTATCATTCAGCAGGGCTTGTAACAAGGATGCAAATTTATAGGGATTCACACAGGTTTCCTCTTGTCAGTATAGTTCTCGAAGGAAAGCAGATCAGTAGAGTGAATTGAACTAGATCAGATGATTGGGACAAAGCTAAAAATAAAGTGTGAGCTGGGGGCCATTTTCAGGCTCCTTGCAAAGCTCGATAGCCTGCAGAGTTCTGGGCCCTTTCGGGGCTAAAAGGAGGAGGAGACTATGGCTTAATGTTTTTATGCCAAGAGTGTGCCAAGCTGTCATCAAGGCAAAGGGTGGCTACTTTGAAGAATCTCAAATATATTTAGAGTTGTTTCAAAGGATCGGATCCTTTTTTAAAACTTTTTCTCTTAAGTAATATGATATACCCAAATCTAACTGCCTGTAGCTCAGGACCTGAAGCAAGGATATGCATATTCTTATACTTTTATTTTGTACCATTTGAAAGAAAATCATTTCTAGCTGCCATCCATATTTTTCCACTGTGCTGTGATGTTTCAAAAACCTTTATATTCTCAGAGTATTATTATATGATTGATCGATTGATTGACTTTTCCAATCACACAGCAGTGCTATTTGCAGAGTTAGATGCAAGTAAATGTTGCAATTTTTCAGCCTTTCCTGTGCCTGCGACCAAAAACAAGCTGCATATGGGCATTACCACAACAAGTGATCTAATGATTCTATCTCTTCACAGCACAATGTGCAGAGCTGGGATGGTTGTATCCCCCATCTATAACATTCTATTAGTTGCAATAATTTTGTATAATAATTTAAATAGAAAAACTCTACATTTTGAATCTGTCAACATTTTGTGTATCAGTTCATAAACCATGTGCCATGGAATCGGTACATCGAAAATCTCCTCCCAACTATTTTGCAACCTTTATGGTGTAGCTGTGATTTTTTTGGTCCTTAAATTAAACAGGTATACTTTATTATTTATTTTAAAAAATGTATTTAGCCAATTTTGCTCTTTAATGCTGGGCCGACAAACAAATTCCTTACCTTCTCCACGTTCCGCTTACCTCCTCCGTGTTTGCGGTAAATGCTGCAAACAGTTCGTTGTCATTTTGGATAGAGCAGACATTTCCACATTTCCCTACAAGCTATGGGTATTGATCATATTCCGGCCTCTAATAGAAAAGATGACCATCTTAAACAGTTAAAACATAGGGAAAGTTTTGGGATTTACAAACTACAGGCCACTAAATACCCTGGTTTAAATGAAGATATGGATTTCTCACCCTTCCTGTAGGGTCGTGATGGGTCCATTTGCTGTCATCTAGTGGACATTTTTCTCAATTGGCCTCAGCTATGGTTAGACTGTTGTTGTTCATGTTTTGCTGTGTTCTAGTGTACTATGGAATATATAGCTTTCTTATTCTTGACACTTCTCCCAGTCATATTTAGGTTAGAACTACCTTTTAGTGTTCTGATACTTCTAGTTTGGAGTTGTATTTTTATGATAACATAGCTACAGTATTTCACCTTTTAATGTGTATAGTATTGCTTACAAGGTGTGTCCAATCAATTGTGTAACCACTCCCTCTTCCAATTAGGGCTAATTGAAAAGCTGTTAAACAAAAGAGGACCTTGTATTCCTTTTTATTCCCTGGTGAAGCGCGTCGGTTTAAAAAAAACTTTGTTTCTATTGAACATGCCATACTAAAAGGCATTTTAATCAATTATATGAAGAGTGCCTTGGTCCTCCTTTCTTTTTGATGCACTGTATATGTAACTTGAAATCACCTGAGATCACAATTTTGTTATAATTTGGATGAATGATTAACAGAAATTTTGAGAAATCAGCTAAGCAAAGTGGGACATGGCTTTCGTGGTCTATAGAGGGTTTCGACAAGCACAGATAATTGTCATTTTAACAATACAGCATGATGTTTAAAGTAACTGAGGTGACCGACAGATGTCCCTGCCATTTAGAGCATTTGAAAAATAGTGACTGTCCCTCCACCTTTTTTTTTCTCCCTTGTCTCAAAGAATTAAAAAATCTATAGTTTGTTGAAGCTTCAATAAGACAAGTTTCAGTTAGAAACATACAGTTCTAGATTGTGCTCTGAAATAGGTTTTATTAGAGTGATCTAACATTAAATAGTCCCATCCTTATGTTGACAGGGATGCCCTGTCTTTAAGGAAGCTGCCTTGAAACAGTTAATGCAACAGGCACAATATTTCTCACATTTGATCCAGGCTGTTTTTGTTGTCTAGATAATACACGTGTGAAGCTAGCCACAATAAGGATTAACCACGATAGAGGAATTTGAAATTCACCTTAAAAAAACAAAAGGGGGGCGGGGGGTAGTGTTAATGGTGAATATACTGAAAAGACAGGGCAAACAAAACACACCTAAACTGTCACATGCACCGAATACAACAAGTGTAGACTTTACTGTGAAATGCTAACTTACAAGCCCTTAACTCGTCTTGAACTGCACTGTTGGTTAAGAAAATATTTACAGAATAAGCTAAAAGTAATAAATTATAAAAAGTAACACACTAACGAGGCTATATACAGGGGTTACCGGTACAGAGTCAGTGTGCAGGGGTACAGGTTAGTTGAGGTAATTTGTACATGTAGGCAGGGGTGAAGTGACTATGCATAGATAATAAATAGCGAATAACAGCAGTGTACAAAACAAATGGGGCGGTCAATGTAAATAGTCCGGAGGCCATTTGATTAATTGTTCAGCAATCTTATGGCTTGGGAGTAGAAGCTGTTAAGGGGCCTTTTGGTCCTAGACTTGGCGCTCCGGTACTGCTTGCCGTGTGGTAGCAGAGAAAACAGTCTATGACTAAGGTGACTGGAGTCTCTGACAAGTTTATGGGCTTTCCTCTGACACCGCCTATTATATAGGTCATGGATGGCAGGAAGCTTGGCCCCAGTGATGTACTGGGCCGTACGCACTACCCTCTGTAGCGCCTTACGGTCAGTTACCATACCAGGCAGTGATACAACTGGTCAGGATGCTCTCAATGGTGCAGCTGAAGACATTTGAGGATCTGGAGACCCATGCCAAATCTTTTCAGTCTCCTGAGGGGAGACTGTCTTGGTGTGTATGGACCATGATAGTTCGTTGGTGATGTAGACACCGCTCCACTACAGCACCATCGATTAATGGGGGACTGCTCAGCCCACATCTTCCTGTAGTCCACGATAAACTCCTTTGTCTTGCTCACATTGAGGCCGTCTCATCGTTGTCGGTGATCAGGCCACTGTTCTGTCGTCAGCAAACTCAATGATGGTGTTGGAGTCGTGTTTGGCCACGCAGTCATGGGTGAACAGGGAGGAGGGGACTATGTACACACTCCTGAGGGGCCCCAGTGTTGAGGATCAGCGTGGCAGATGTGTAAAGCATAGCTATGAATGAAGCATTTCTGAATATGAGTCCTGTATGTGACATGTATAGTATGAGGTCCTTATTTTTTAAGACTTTGAGAGTATGGAAACCCAAATCACTCTATAAGTCACAATGGCCCTGTAAACACTCAGGTTGTACAACACATTTGACAACGTTAGTTATAATTTTAAAAAAATTATGAGTTTGTCTGCACACCCTTTTTTTTTTTACACAATCATGTCAAATTTGTTGTAAGCTACATCAGTTGTACAACCTGAGAATGTACAGGGCAGATGTCTGCAAAACGTTACCTTGAATAAATAAGCAATAGTCTATTGTACACAGTCTAACTTTTGCTGTCCCCTTTTGGTTTGGAGTGGGACAACAGCATCACGTTCAATGAGTAGGGCAGGGGTAATTCAACTCTTACCCTTCAAGGTCCAGACCCTGCTGCTTTTCTGTTCTACTTGATAATTAATTGTACACACCTGGTGTCCCAGGTCTAAATCACTCCCTGATTAGAGGGGGACAATGGGGAAAAAAAGCAGTGGAACTGGCTTCGAGGTCCAGAGTTGAGTGAGGGGAATAGCCGATTTACTTCAAACCATGAAATCCAAATGTAACAATCAAATATTTGTGTAAACAAGCAACAAATAATGCAGTGGTGTGCTGCCTCATAACTATCAAGCTGAACAACCATTGTAAAAAAAAAAGTTAGCCTAGCAACTGGTTGCAACATGACACAATAAGTCATTTTTATTTTATTTTACTGAGAAGCTAGTGCCCTTTCATATCTTACACAAATGCATTACAAAAGCCCTGATTTATGTTTGACATCGTAAACGTATCCCACTGGGCACAGACGTCAATTCAATGTCTTTTACACGCTGTTTCAATGTCATTTCATATAAATGACGTGGAAACAATTCTGATTCAACCAGTGTGGTCCAGTGGGATAATATTCAAAACAGGTTAAGCTGGTTTACCCAAAGGAAACACAAGACCCCTTTTAATCAGTTGCAGATGAAGTTAAACTGCATTGGGGATTAATTCAGAATGCTTATGCTATATTGGAAGTGTGAATCAAGTTTAAAAACAACACCACAATGAGCTGTTTTCACAGACATTGTTCTATATTGATGCCAAACCACACCTATAACAGTGTTAACATTCTGAGAGAAGCCACATTGTGGTGTCCCTATCTGTCATTGATTGAATTGGAGTCTTGATGTCAAGCATATTGGCACAGTATTCCAATGCATCTCAGTCAAAAGGCAGTGTCCATTTTAAAAACCCTCCCTTAAGAAAAAAAAATGTTGTTAGAGTGCAGTAGAACTGCAGTATGCTGCAAATACTGCGTCCAAAATAACACTGTACACTGCAGTTAATTCAGCAATTATTTTGTCCAAAATACCAGTCGACTGCAGTTACTGCACTTTAACTGCAGTTTCAAAACTTCTATCTTTTTAAATTTTTTATAAGGACTGCTGCCGCTAGAGAAAAGGGAAGAAGCACCATTTTGTTGTGAAAAACAAAAAACAAAGGCACAGATCCATGCTACCATGCACACGACTAAGGCCTCTCTTGTTGGAGGGATGTTACACACAAACGTTATGTACAACGGGATACTTATGTACAGTGCATTCAAAAATAAGGCAGTAACATAAAATGTGGAAAAAGGGGTCTTCGTCATGAAAAAAAAGGGGTCTTAATACTTTCTAAATGCACTGTACATGTGCCTTTTCTCAATGTACCGTTTAATTAATAATTTCAAATTTAAGGATATTTATACGTATTTATTCATAAAAATCACTGTGACTATAATAGTTTGGAAGACAACAGCTGTATCATAACACACAATAGTTTATTTGAACAGTCCTTAGAGTTAAAAGTAAAACAATAACAAAAACCACCGTCAAAACACTTTTCAATCCACTGCCTCAATGGAGGTTCAGGGTTAGGACAGAGACTGTGTCCCCTCTCGTCTCATACACCAGTGGTGTCCCCATAGTCCTTGTTCCAGCGCACATACAGGTCCAGCGTTTGTGGTCCGACACTCCTCTTGATCTTCTTCAGTGACTCCACGAAATCAGAGAACCTGATATTCCTCACCTGCACAAAGGCACAGAACACTACAGCGATGAAGGGTGCGACAACAGCAGGGCGGTTCATTCATTCACATCAAAAGTAAGAAAACCGAATGAAAGTGTGAGGGAACACCTCAACCTGTCCAATGAGAAGCGCTCGTTTTCATTTTCTGTAGGAAAAAAGTTTTGCAACCATTAAGAGTTATTTAAAAATGTAACCTTTATTTTACCAGCCCGTCAATTAGGAACAAATTCTTATTTACAACGATGGCCCGGCAATAGGCAAAAGGCCTCCCGTGGGAGAGGGTGCAAGGATAAAAAATTTAAAAAAGTAAGACAAGATGGACAACACAGACAACACAGGGTTTTTCATTAAAAGTATATATTTAACTTTGTGAATGAAGCACATTGTGAATGCTGCAAATACTTGAGCTTGCCTGTTGCAATGGAACCAATAGAGATCCTGCAGGGGCCACACCACTGCCGCAGCCCCAGCAAGTTGAAGGAGGAAGAAATTAGTCTGAAGAAGGATGGGACTAGGATCCACTATGTCAGAGGAACTATGTTAGACTCACTGTGCTGAGGCATCTAGAGGCTCAGAAAGAGTCATAGACACTGGAAGATTTTAGGGGGAAGATGTCTGTGCTACAGACAGCTATATTGGTCCACCAATACAGGACTAGTGAAGGCCCAGCGCACTACTTTTGTGACAAATATATATATATATATATATATATATATATATATATATATATTTTTATGATGATTTTTCAAGGGGTGCAGCACCCCTACTCCTTGTGGCTATGGAAAGAATCAGAGAATCCTGGAATAATCATTTGACCTTTTACAGGTGACAGACTTGAGGATTTTTTGCCTAAATTCTGTTAATTTTTCCCCCAAATTCCATTTTCTCTGTTTAGTTTTTACAAGTTTCAGATTTTCCCTTCAGGTTTTCGATCTCACTTTTTTAATATAAAACAACTAAATTTGATGTACTAAAGTCCACAACAATGCTTAAACCACATCAGGAGATCATTTTTTTCTTCATTTTTGGGTGTAAAATACCAGGGTTGTGGTCATTTACATAAATTCAATTCAAAATTAAATTCTCTGTCCCAGTAAATTCCATTTAATTCAATTATAATTCCAGTCCTCTGAATTCCAATGTTAGGTCAATTCCAAGAATCCAAATCCACAAATTCCAAATTGAATTCAATTCCTGGAATGATTATACTGGAATGATAATAATATAGGTTGAAATTATTAAAAGCAAATCCTACAGTCCATGTCGTATACTATGTGCATTAACTTCATTAACTGTGAAATGTAAAAATATAGAATTCCAATTAAATTCATTTTCTAAGATTAAACAACAACATCTGTGGCGATGGGAGAACCTTCTCTGCACTCCACCAATCAGGCTTTTATGGTGGCCAGACGGAAGCCACTCCTCAGTAAAAGGCACATGACAGCCAGCTTGGAGTTTGCCAAAAGGCACTTAAAGGACTCTCTGACAGTAGTGAGAAACAAGATTCTCTGGCCTGAATGCCAAGTGTCACGTCTGGAGATAACCTGGCACCATTGCTACGGTGAAGCATCATGGTGTGGGGATGTTTTTCAGCAGCAGGGACTGGCAGACTAGTCAGGATCAAGGAAAAGATGAACAGAGGAAAATACAGAGAAATCCTTAATGAAAACCTGCTCCAGAGCGCTCAAGACCTCAGACTGGGGTGAAGTTTCACCTTCTATCAGGACAACGCCCCTAAGCACACAGCCAATAGCTGTGCAGCAAAGCTCCCCGTCCAACCTGACAGAGCTTGAGAGGATTTGCAGAGAAGAATGGGATAAACTCCCCAACTATAGGTGTGGCAAGCTTGTAGCTTCATACCCAAGAAGACTCAAGGCTGTATTCATAATATAGCTAGCTAACATACATTTGGAGGAAACAAGTTATAATTAACTGGCTAGCTAACTAGCGTTAGCAGTGTTTTCAATGGCGGCTTGTGCAGCTAGCGAACCAGCTAGAAAACAACAGAACAAAAGTATAATTTTGGATTTGAAAACTAGTCCAACAGGCTCTGCATTTCAGGAATCACAATCGTAAGTACCCCTGGTGCACTGATAAATTATTTAGCCATTTAAACCATTTATTTAAACAATTAATTTGTTGATGAAAACTCTGTTTTTGCAACTGCAGTCATCGGCTTCCTTGCATTTCAAATGTGACCTGGACGGATTGGATTCTGGTTAGTGACGGTTGTTATCCAATGGAGCGCTGTGATTGGTTGCACAAATATTCTGTGGCGGGCTTAGCGAAGGCAATTCCCACCCCACCCTCTGCATCTAATGACTTGAGGGAAATCTATCAAATGCTCATACCCTGACTACAAATCAAATCAACCGCTCACGTCGCGTGCATTGCAAAATAAATGTAGAAATATATTATTCAATTATTGCACCCACACTGCTCGCGTGCGCCAACGAGCGTCTGCGTTGCCAAGGGCTAAAATAGAAGTCAGTTCTATTTGTGACACAGATCGCGCTGCAAGTCCTGCCTCTCCCATCTCCTCATTGGTTTATAGAAGCAGGTACCCACGTGCCATCTCATTGGTTATGAAAGACGAACCAGGTCAGTGGCGGTAATGCACCAAATTTATGAAAGTTGCCAATCGCAATATAAAGTCCAGAGAAGAAAAAGCCTGGAAGGAGGAGAGATGACTAGAAACGATTTGGTTCACCGTTTTATGTGTGGATTGATTGTCGGAGTAGAGGACCTTCTGCATTTCAGGTAAAATAACAACTCAATATTTATATCCCAGGACAAATTTGCTAGCAACAGCAAGCTAGCTAAATAGCATAAATTAGCTAGCAAGTGCAAGCTGGCTAGCTAAATCTCCATAAATGTTAGTTTTGATATTTTAACCTGCGTGTCGTGATCGCGTTTGGTGTGGGGGGGCTAACTTAATTTATGCACGATGGCGCACTCGCACAGACGGTTTGGGTTACGTGTCAGTCTGCTCTGGTCGCGTCTGGTTTTCCAGGGACCTTAACAAAGAGTCAGCACACTCAGCCCCAGCAATTATTTTAACTCAAACCCTGGTCCCTATGAATAATTTAAAAAATGATTATATGAAAAGGTTAAGGTGATGTCTCTAGATGTTACATTAAGGTTGTTTAATGTTTTTACAATGGATTCCCTTTTTCTTTGCATCACTTTTCAATAAAAAAGTTAATAAAAAACTCATATGGCTTTTTTAAAATGAGAATGTGACTATAATAAATAAGCACAAAAATAGCACAGTATGGAATTATAGGTGAGCTAATATCATATATTTGGAGTAGCATATCGTGGAATAGATTTTCCCAAATATCACCCACCCAAACATGCCCTAATAAATAACACGCCAAGATTCATAGGTAGAACATGCTGCCAAGGGCACCAAGTTGGCACAGGATGACCACTCTGTAGACAAGCTGCCCGAAGGGTAGTCATCAACTAGAGCGTTGGACTAGTAACCGGAAGGTTTCCGAGCTGACAAGGTAAAACTCTGTTGTTCTGCCCCTGGACAAGGCAGTTAACCCACTGTTCCTAGGCCATCATTGTAAATAAGAATTTGTTCTTAACTGACTTGCCTTTTTAAATAACGGTTTAATTTTTAAAAACTTGGAAAAAAAAACTAGCCATTGATTCTCAAACCGAACACTATCACTCAATATGCGCGTTCACGTGTCAATCTCGATTGCTAGTTGTCGAGTCTACGAGGGCTCCACTGAACCTTTGGCAGCCTCTTTACTGAGTGGGCATACCGTGCCGATTCAGTGTCCTTGGCAGCAACTTTTATCCATGAATTTTAAACCGTTACCTAGCAACAACATGGCCACTACTACTTTGCCCTCAAAATTGTCAGAATGCATCTAAGATAATCATTTGCTTTTAAGTTTTTGCCGAGGTCTTAGTCTTGCAATTTTACATCTAGCTAAGGTGTTTTGTGCTTGAAGGAGTAGTATTTTTTAAGTTTTAAAAAGTGCATGAAAACAAGTTAGTCCAGTAGAGAGTCTGCTATGCTCAGCTGACCCGACACTGTTTAGAGAAACATGCGGTTCTACAGACTGATATATGAGAACACGTCTACAACTTTATCAGCATGCTGTAATTGAAGGACAAGCTACACGCTGTTCATCAGTGCCCAAAATCACTAGCTTGTTAAGTTCCATCCTTGTGTTTGTCAGTGAAGCTAGCCGTTAGAACTAGCTATCAGGCACTATGAGCAGGCAGGCTAAGTCAACTGGCGAGTTGCTTTGGTGCTATTTGTGCTGCAGTAAAGAGATGCCGTTTTGCTTCATAGCGTATCATGCTACAAAACAGGTCGCAGAAGGAGACAATGCTTGCAAATGGGTTTTGAATTTTGGAACATTGACAAGTGGCAGTTGGGATACAAGTGGTTGATTGGTCAAAGTGTTTGGTTTATTATTCAGCCTTAGTGTGATGTATACAGTGAATAGTGTAAACATACCTCGTTTGCGGCCATGTTCCTGACTTGTTCTGGACGCAACTCTGAGAATTGAAATAGATTGCATTAGGAAACAAATACACACATTTGTAAAGAGACCAATTGCTGTATCGATTCAAATGAATGAATTATGCCGCTTACCTCTGATGGGACCGAGGGACGCATCTTTGGCCAGCGAGGTCAGGTCACTGCCAGAATAGCCTTCTGTCATTCTGCAAGGATTACACATATACCAAGGATTTCCATTATACCACAATATTAAATTAAGTTTGGGCGCAGATAGCCTAGTAGTTAGAGCATTGGGCCGAAAGGTTGCAGGATCGAATCCCTGAGCGTACAAGGTAAAATTGTCATTCTGCCCCCTGAACTAGGCAGTTAAACTACTATTCCCCGGTAAATAAGAATTTGTTCTTACTTAAATAAAGGTTAAAGATATTTTTTATTTATCTACATTTCTTAGATCTCTGTACAGTCAGGTCCAAAATTGTCACCCTTGATAAAGATTAGCAAAAAACGACTAAAATAAATAATACAAATACTGAGCTATATTATGAGCAATATTATATATATAATATTTTATATTTGTTTGTACTTGTTTTTTTTATACTTGTTAAACAATCTGAGCAATTGTTTTAGTATAAAATAATATAAATAAATAACTGGAGCATTCGCGAAAAAAGCACATTCGTTGCACAAATGTACCTTACCATAAACATCAATGTCCTTCTTAAAATCAATACACAGAAGTATATATATTTTTTTAACCTGCATATTTAGTTCAAATAAATACATGTTAGCAGGCAATATTAACTAGGGAAATTGTGTCACTTCTCTTGCGTTCAGTGCAAGCAGTGTCAGGGTATGTGCAACAGTGTGGGCCGCCTGGCTCGTTGTGAACTTTCTTCTTAACAAAGGCCATAATTAATTTGCCAGAATTTTACATAATTATGACATAACATTGAAGGTTGTGCAATGTAACAGCAATATTTAGACTTAGGGTTGCCACCCGTACGATGAAATACGGAATGGTTACGTATTTCACTGAAAGAATAAACGTTTTGTTTTCAAAATTATAGTTTCTGGATTTGACCATATTAATGATCAAAGGCTTGTATTTCTGTGTGTTTATTATAATTAAGTCTATGATTTGATATTTGATAGAGCAGTCTGACTGAGCGGTGGTAGGCAGCAGGCTGGTAAGCATTCATTCAAACAGCACTTTACTGCGTTTGTGAGCAGCTCTTAGCAGTGCTTGAAGCACAGCGCTGTTTATGACTTCAAGCCTATCAACTCCCAAGATTAGGCTGGCAATAGTAAAGTGCTTATAAGAACAATCAATAGTCACAGGTATATGAAATACAAATGGTGTAGAGAGAGATAGTCAACGCGTCATAATTTCTATAATAACTACAACCTAACTACAACCAACTTCTTAACTGGGAATATTGAAGAACTGGGAATATTGAACCACCAGCTTTCATATGTTCTCATGTTCTGAGCAAGGAACTTAAATGTTAGCTTTTTTTACATGGCACTTTTAATTTCTTCTCCAACACTTTGTTTTTGCATTATTTAAACATGTTTCATTATTTGAGACTAAATTGATTTTATTTATGTATTATATTAAGTTAAAATAAAAGGGTTCATTGTTCATTCAGTATTGTTGTATTTATCATTATTACAAATATATATATTTAAAAATAATAATAACTTTAAAAAAATAGTAAAATAATTAATAAATACAAAATCGGCCGATTAATCGGTATTGGCTTTTTTGGTCCTCCAATAATCGGTATCGGTATTGAAAAATCATAATCAGTCGACCGCTAATTAATTAATTAATATATATATATATATATATATATATATATATATATATATATATATATGACAGGTGTCAAAATGATTGGCAACCCTAAATATTTTTATAAAATCATACAAAATTCTATTTCATTTACATTCTACTTTTTAATGAATCTCATTTTAAGCAACTGTATTGTGTCCTTCCATGGTTTCAATAGGGTATAACAATGAGGTAACACGCATGTAAAATCCCATTGTCATCCGTCACCATGTGAAAATTCACAAAACAAAACCGACAAATGGTTGTTGAACATCAAATCAGGCAATGGGTACAAAAAAAGCTATAAAACAGAACACAACAATTAAGGGGCAACAATTAAGAAGTTTCAAACTTGCCTGGTATTGGAAAAAAAGTGTATCTTGTCCCCACACACAGTAAGGAAGATAGTTTGGGAGGCAAAGAATATTGAAGGGCTAAAGTTGGAAAATTACAGAACTTGGTCACTGCTTGGGGTCACCAAGTCTCCAAATCTACACGTAGATGCCACCTCCATGCCAATAGGCTCTTTGGAAGGGTTGCCAGAAAAGAGCCTTTATTGAGAGCAACCAACTAATGTAAACTCCTGGAGTTTGCTAAACGGCATTGACACTTGGATTGGAACGCTTGCCGTGTTCAGATAACACAAAAATAAAGCTTGGCATTGAAAGGAGGAGAAAGGAAGAAGAAAACCTCATACCTACTAGGGCTGGGAATTGCCAGGGACCTCACGATACAATATTATCACAATAATTAGGGTCCAACGATATGTATTGCGATTGTCATGATTCTACATGAATTTCGATTGAAAACAGTGATTTTTTTTGCGATTTTATGGTCCAAACATATTGCTCACCACAATATCTGCTACAGAGTGACAAGATGGAGCCATGAGAAAACGAGTTTTGATCAGTCATGGAAGTTAATGTGCTGAAAACAAATTGGCTGTCTATTTAAAAAGTCGATATTGGATGTTATGGAGCTGTTTTGCTTCCACTGGTCCTGGGGTCCTTGTTAAGGTCAACGTCATCATAAATTGGAAGCAAGTACCAGGACATTTCAGGCAAAAATCTGGTTGCCTATGCCAGGAGGCTGAAACTTCAACGTAAGTGGATATTCCAGCAAGACAATAACCCCAAGCACAACATCAGAATCCACAATGAAATGGTTAACTGACCAAACAAATCTATTTTGCAATGGCCATCTCAGTCTCCGGACTTGAACCTCATTAAAAACATGTGGTTTGAATTGAAGAAGGCAGTCCATAAGCGCAGACCAAAGGATATCAAGGATCTGGAAAGATTCTGTATGTGCTCTCCAGTGGGGATTTTAGCATGTAAATCTTGGTGGGAAAACAAAACAAAAAAATGTGGGACGCATGCCAGCAAAGCCACTACACAATACATTAATTGCACTAGAACGCTGACAAACGATGCCCACAAACTGTTGGGACTCTGCTGTTGGGGCCCTAACACCTTACCACTGCTACACCTGGCTTTCAGCGGAGCCTTGTCTGGCAGTGAAACAGTTCATCCAGACTCATTTACTGCCTTTACATAAAAATTTAAAAAACATAGCTGATATGGCTGACTTGCTTAAACAAATGTGGTTTCTACTGACAATTGAAATGTACAAACTATGGCATAAGGGGGCGACAAGCGGATAAGAGGCAATCCGTAATTTTGATTAAGACTTTAATGAGCAAGCGACGAAGGACGTAGTCAGTATAACTATTTGTTCAGCACTTTTGAAATGTACAGCAACAGAATTCAGAACATTGGCCGTTCTTACAGTACTGTACAACAAGTCAGAACCGTAGGATAAACAAAGGGGGCATATAAACAGAATGAAAGCGCTTACAATATTCAATGACTACATTTCTCTAAAACAGGTTAAAGGCTTCATGTGCACCACCAAGTTAGAACAGTAGGCAAAATTAAGAGCTGAAAATATACCACATTTTTAGGGTGGGCTACTAACAGCTTACTACACAACATACACTTAGTATTACTTTCTTAGCTACAGTATACATATCTCCCTTGCATATTACATAATTTATGTAGCAGCATACAAGACATTTTTGGACTCGCCTTGTGAAGGTGGCACAGCGGTCCTTTGTGGGCAAATTTTGTCATCAAAGTCTGGCATTCACTGGATTTATGATGGCAACTCAAACAAAAATAACACACAGCCACTCCATTGAATAGCAGGCGAACGTTAGTGGTTGCATTGCAATGCTTGCAGTTAGTCACTGATTCCTTCCAAACGACTCATTGTTCAATTTGTGATTTCCAACTTGTTGTGTAATCTTTATGGCCGATGAGCACCGATACGTTTTATCTATAATTTATCTTCATTATTTATCTTCATATGAAAAGAATTTGCCAGTAGATTGTCGACTTGATTCATGATGATGACTGCTAGCTAAGACTTTGAAATTAAGATGTTGACATGATCAGTCCAATAAAAGCTACTGTACATATAACGTGATTTACATAATTTTATCTGTGGCCAGTGACCTTGAGCCTTCTTGGAAGGGCACTTGTAATAACTCCACGGCAGGACCCAAAGGGCTGAAATTTTGGATGTCTACCCTTACTAAGGACATGAACTTGGCGATGGCGTAGTGTCCCCATGAGTGACAGAACACTGAGCCAATCACGGCACAATGCTCCTATTTTCTGCTGGCTCGCCCCACCACCAACAGAAAGCACTGAGCTAGGCTGAAATACCTGCATTTTGGAGCTGCCTTACTCAAGAAAACAAAAAAAGAGACCATGTGTGTATGGTATGCAGCTTTATTAACTGAATGACTTATATATATTTTTTACATTGTTTGTAAACTGATATGTGATACGTATTAATGCCAAAATAACATGCAAAACAGACAAGCCCCCCCCAAAAATATATGGATAATATATATTTTCAAAACAATTGCTAAAAATGTGGGGCTCAAAACAGCCCCACCTGCCCTGAATGAAGGGTCGCCACTGGTGTTCTTCAATCTCATAAAACATTTGAGAAAAAGGCTCAGTCCCATAGGGCGGTGCACAATTGGACCAGCGTCGTCCAGGTTTGGCCCGGGGTAGGCTGTCATTGTAAATAAGAATTAGTTTTTAACTGACTTGCCTAGTTAAATAAATAAAAATGTTTTTAAATAAAGTACCATTATCCAAGGGGAGGGTGCCGGAGTATTGAAAACTATCTTTTTTAGATTACTTGTTCAAGAAAATCTTTCACTGAGCAATTGTATTAGCATACAATAATATAGTTTTGCTCATCTTTATCTAGGTTGCCAATAATTTTAGACGTGACTGTATATCTCTGTATGTCATTCTGAAAGTATAGAGAGATAGCAAACATTTCAAATATAACATTATGTCTCTATATATTAATATATCTATTGAAATCTCTTTATTTATCCATCATTTTGAAAGGATTACAGTGAACAAAACATGTTATATTATAAAGATATATGGATATCATGATCTATCACTATATCTAATGCTCTATCAACTACCTATTGTAAAAAGTTCATTCATACCATGGTAAAGGATATCTAAAAGTGCATAACATATTAGGTAGGTTTCCAAGTCAGTTTACCTGGCTAGCTGTGACAGTTCTTTCTGTGCGAGAGGATTTCCGTGCTTCTCCAAAAGGTTCTTGACCAGTTTTAGCCGTGTCTATACACAACACACAATTATATACATTTTTGCAGGGAAATTGTATGGGGGAATGTGATTTGTTTACTGTATGGCTACAGTTGTAAATTGAATTAATAGGTTTCTTAACATACCTCTTCTGTTGGTAAAGCCACGTACACCCGTTTTGCAAATCGCCTGTGAATAGAAACAGTTTGAGAACATGTACCATTGGGTATGCCTTGAAGCCTTAAATGACAATTCCACCACTTTATAACCAGTTATTATGCTGTTAGGATACACTGAGTGAACAAAACTTTAGGAACACCTGCTCTTTCAATGACAGACTGACCAGGTGAATCCAGATGAAAGCTTTGATCCCTTATTGATGTCAGTTGTTAAATCCACTTCAATCAGTGTAGATTAAGGGAAGGATACAGGTTAAAGGATTTTTAGGCCTTGAGACAATTGAAACATGGATTGTGTATGTGTGCCATTCAGAGGGTGAATGGGCAATACAAAATATTTAAGTGCCTTTGAATTGGGTATGGTAGTAAGTGCCAGGCGCACAGGTTTGGCTGTGTCAAGAACTGCAATGCTGCTTGGGTTTTCACACAACCGTTTCCCGTGTTCACACAACAGTTTCCAGTTTCCCCAAAGGATATCAAGCCAACTTGACACACAACATGGGCCAGCATCCCCGTGGAACACTTGACACCTTGTAGAGTCCATGCCCGGACGAATTCAGGCTGTTCTGAGTGCAAAAGGGTGTTCAACTTAGACCAAAGGATGTTTGTACAAAACATCCTTTGGTTTAAGTTGCACACAGTGTATATGAACTACTGTAGGATTTGATACACATTTTGATGTTTTATCATTTTTTGTTAGTCATACTGCATGATTCCTCATTTTCTAAACTTGTGCATTGCCCTCATCTACAGTATAGTCAAATCACATTTTATTTGTCACGTGCCGAATACAACAGGTAGACCTTACCGTGAAATGCTTACTTACAAGCCCTAAACCAACAATGCAAAAAAAAAATTTAAGTAAGAAAATATTAGCAAAAAAATATCAAAATAAACTTAAGTACAAATAAAAAGTAAAAAATGAACTACAATTTCCGGGGTGCATTTCACCTCCCACGATGCAATACTCTGCCTAGTCTGCAGTTAGCTTAGCTCGCTAGCAAGCCCAGATGAAGCTTATCATAAGTTAAGTGCATTTCACATTCCTTTTGGGTTGTAATAATATTATTATAACGCTTGCATGAACAGAATTCTGAATATATGTTAATATCATTGTAACCAATCAACTGCATTACACACAAAAAAAAGGAGTTAGATGCTAACAAATGCTAACCATAAGTTACCGTATTTGATGCTTAGCAAGTACGCTAGCTAGCCCAACTTCTACATCAGAAATACGTTTTTCCAACAATCACAGTCGAGTTAAACTTAGCGACTGTCTTAAACAAATGTCCAAACAACATGTAGGCCTGTTAGAACATTTATTAAGACATTTACAGGCAAATCACTATTGAATCCTAGTCTCTCATGGCTAAGTAGCTAACCCTGCTGCATCTGAAATAAAGTGTTATAGGCTATTAGGAAAAGGGCGCAATGGCCGCCGGAGCTGCAACTTCATCGGTGATGGCCGGAGTGGTTTTGCCACAGAAAAATATTGGAGTAAGTCAACTAAATATCATTCTATAGGTTTTTGAGCATCATCTTGCAAGCAAAACATTTTAACCGCCTCCCTCATGACAGCGAAGAGAAAAAATGTATGTTTTGAAGTAACTCACTTCATACAATTCTACACATTTTTCCATAGGGTGGAGGAAAATGTTGGCAGTTTTTCATATGATAACTGATGATCAAAGGGCCCACCCGGTTGGTAATTTGACCATACTTACTACAAGTTTAGATAGCTGGCCACTAGACTAATTTATCAATCTAAAACATTTAAGCTGATGTACTAATTTAGTTACTGGCGATGCACAACCACATAAAACAATTATATTATTCTAACTCTCAACAGTAAGTTGAGACACCGACTGAGTTTCAAAATACATATTTATAGAAAATAAATATTGGTCCAATGGCCTACATTGCTGTATTAGACGAAGACAACCAGAGCAACACATAGCAGGGAGTTCGAATAAGATCATGTTCTATAAAGAGTTTTTTTGGCCTAACCCAGGCGTCGCGCCGCCCTTTGACTCCCAATCACAGCCGCATGTGTTTCAGCGTGGATACAAACTAGGGACTGTAGTGACGCCTCTTGCACCCTTGCAGTGCCTTAGACTGCTGCGCCACTTGGGAGCCCCATAGATAGCTGAAAATGACTGTCTATAATGTCTTTTTATTAGTCATCTAAGGGATCCTACTTGAAAAAAAACAGAGAAGCAATTTCCAGTTTTGCTCATCACTAAACAGTCATTAGCCATGAAATCACAAAATTACACAAAAAAAACTGTTTATGACATCACTAAATACTTCATAATAACAAACCAAATGTTACATGTGGCAGAGTTGCCCTTTGACAGTGCTACCTTGTGGCAGAGAGACCTTAACTGAAAAGTAAACCTGGGTTGTGTTCAGTAGGCACACAAAAACAGGTAGGGCGGTACTAATGAACAATTTGCATGTTTTCCATTGCAATACCCTGTGTCCTATTGAAAACAACCGTGGCATACTAAAAAAAAAACTGGGCACCCCCTGCCCCAGCCACACTGGCCTACAGTACCTAAGAACAGCTTCGTCCAGCTCCTGAGGTCTGTTGGTGGCTCCCATCACCAACACCCGCTCATCCCCACCAGACTGCACCTGAACACACACACAAATAAATACTATTGGCAGAAACAGTGAGACAATGTATCTCTTGGACAGATTTAATGTGGAAGATGCAAAATTTTTATGCAGGATATGGACAAAAAAATCCAATCAAAAGTTTATTGGTCGCGTACACAGTTTAGCAGATGTTATAGCAGGTGTAGCGAAATTCTTGTGTGACTAGCTCCTAAACAGACATGGCTGGTTGCAGGATGTGGCCAACACACAGAATCCCTCCAGGGACAAACATTGCATACACGTGTGCATATGCTCATGAACTCATAAAACAAAACAAATAAACAGGTCACAAAATTAACACTGGAACACACATGCATGCATACGCAGAAACACACACAGGGAGAGACCACCTTACCCCATCAAATTCAATCAAGAACTCAGTCTTGAGTCGTCTGCTGGCATCATGCTCTCCCTCTCTCCTCTCACAGAGTAGACTGTCAATCTCATCTGTGTGGGGTAAGTAACTGTAGTCATAATCTGAATGGAAGGGTCCCATTATCCTAGTATTCTATGCATAGTCGCACACTCCATTTCCATCAGTTATTAAATAGAAAAGTCTTGCCAACATGCTACAATGCAACTTTCTTGCATACAATATCTGTGCTTATTATTAGATTGCAGGTAATGAAACATCATTATCGTTATGTGCTTTTTTGACCAGTTCATTACAGTTATGCATTCATCTTGGTTTATCTAACAAAGTCAAAGTTACCTATGAAGATGATCGAGGGTTGCAGTTCTCTGGCGACGGCAAACAGAGCTCGCACCAGCTTCTCTCCCTCCCCCACCTACAGGGAAAGACCAAAAGAATAGTGAGTTTACTCTTTTTTTCTACAAGGGTCTACTTGAAATGACTGATATTTGGTTGTTTTTCTGCTAAACTCAGCTGAATGCACTGACTAAGTTGCACTGGATAAGAGCATCTGCTAAATAACTAACATGCAAAGAAATGTAAAATGTAACAAATTAAAAGTGTAAAGAGATCTCTACGCTAATAATGTACTCACATATTTCGAGGTCAAGCTGGCTGCACTTATGTTGAAGAATGTGGCGTTGGACTCCATGGCCACTGCTTTAGCCTATCCGTAAAAGAAAGAGCAAAAATGTCAAAAGCAGAACATTATACTTATTTTGAGATATTTTCAACGATATGCTCTATAATCCTTAAATTCATTCTTTTTCTGTTCGCTTTGTTTTAAATTTGATAACATATCCAAATTCCTGCTCTATATAGAATCACCATGTTTTAATGCAGGTCAGACACATTTTGTGAGATTGAGTACATGAATGATGGCTAAACTACATTCATAATGGATAATGCAATGTTGTATGACAACAAAAAACACAAAATATACATTTCCACAGATTTAGCCTATCCTTACATCATTCTGTGCCATCGGTCATAGTACTCTACTGTCAAAGTACTACCATATAAAATGTACTTACAAACTTAGACCTAAACCAACTCTACTCTTGGACAAAGCATCTTGTAGTTAGAGGATGTCTCAACCAGCTAATCCAGTGAAAGGACTATATCCACTGTCTATATTAATTATATTAGTCTTGTATTATAACGATTTTACAAATGCATTGTTTTGTGCATTTTCTATGACAGTTGTTATGTTATATCATGATCACTTGTGATCTTTGTGAGCCTAACCAAGACCCACTCTCCTAATCATTTCTCATTCGGTCTCTTGCCAAAACCGCATGGCACTGCACCACACTCACCAGCATCGTCTTTCCGTTGCCAGGAGGACCAAAGAGCAGAAGGCCTCGTGCTGGAGCCCTCAAGCCTGTAAACAACTGGAAAAAAACATCTACTCAGCACTTTTTCATAGTCCTGAAGTTCAAAATTACAGAGCAATACATAGTAATTTATTGATTCTGATAGGCTGATTTAACATTTACTGTATACATACAGTATGAAGTGGGTAAAACAGTACATAAACATGACTAAAGTTACCCGTGTTCAATGACTATGTACATAGGGCAGCAGTCTTGAGTACCTGGTGGTAGCCAGCTAGAACAGTGACTAAGGTTCAGGGCAGGGTACTGGGCGGAGGCCAGCTAGTGGTGACTGTTTAACAGTCTGATGGCCTGGAGATAAAAGCTGTTTTTCAGTCTCTCGGCCCCAGCTTTGATACACCTGTAATGTCTCCGCTTTCTAGATGGTAACGGGTGAACAAGCCGTGGCTCGGGTGGCTGAGTTCCTTGATTTTCTTGGCCTTTCTGTGACACCAGATGCCGTAGATGTCTTGGAGGGCAGGCAGTGTGCTACCGGGTGATGTGTTGGGCTCATCGCACTGCCATGGATGGCACAATTGCCATACCAGGCTGTGATACAGCCTGACAGGATGCTCTCAATGGTCCATCTGTCGAAGTTTATGAGGATCCTAGGGGCCAAGACAAATTTCTTCAGCCTCCTGAGGTTGAAGAGGCGCTGTCGTGCTTTCCGCACCACACTGTCTGTGTGAAGGGACCATTTCAGGTTGTCAGTGATGTGCATGCCGAGGAACTTGAAGCTTATGACCTTCTCCACTGCGACCCCATAAAAAAAATCCTGGCACCACTCTGCCAGGGCTCATCATTGTTGGTAATCAGGTCTACCACTGTTCTCGTAACATGACTGAACAAGGCGTTAATGGCCCACGACTAGTTTTAGAATGGCTTGCGACATGGTTTAAGAATGTAAAATGCAGCCCACCAATGGAGATGCATCCAGCTGCAGCGCCAATGTGCAATAGAAGGGAGAAAAACATAGCGCCGGTAATATGGTCACAACTTTCGAACGGTTTGGGCTAGAGACAAGCGCTTTCTTTGTAGTAATGGTGCAACCGAAGCGCTGGCTTTGGCACACGGAAACAAAGTGGTACAACGAAGCCTAATCATTACAACAATTGTTAGCGGGCAATTATTTTTCTAGGTGCACTGGTGCTACAAAATAAAAATTCCCTCCTATAAAGCTTGAACACATTTGCTCGTATCCACGGTTCCCCCTTATTCATTATGATTGAAAAGTCAAAACCGATCCTAGATTAGCACTCATACTCTGAGACACCTTTGTAGGCCATCATTGTAAATAAGAATTTGATCTTAACTGACTTGTCTAGTTAAAGCAACAGAACAAAAAAATACAGACCATTATGTTAGGACTGCCCACATTAAAGGTTGCTGCTCAACATTTTTACTGACGATGTTACTGAGAGGTGATACTTTGTAAGAGGCTGCCCATAACAGCCTGTGAAAAGACTACCATATACACTCCATTGTCCAGTGAATTGCTGTTCCTCTCCAATCTCAC
Organism: Oncorhynchus tshawytscha; assembly: GCF_018296145.1. Taxonomy (NCBI): domain Eukaryota; kingdom Metazoa; phylum Chordata; class Actinopteri; order Salmoniformes; family Salmonidae; genus Oncorhynchus; species Oncorhynchus tshawytscha. The sequence goes on along the minus strand of NC_056460.1, from coordinate 5,768,194 downwards.
CTCTGGCCTCAGTGCAGGCAGGATGACTATTTCCTGTAGGGCCTGCTTAGCCAGCTCCTGGCCAGCAATGTCCTTGAACCTCACTGATGAGCCACTGGAACACACACATACACACACGAGACTGGTCTGAGTGCTCATTCCCATACAGAAATAAAGACATACTCAACTCTGCCTGGGTTGTATAAATTAGGCAGCAAAGACAGACTGAAACAGGCAGGCAGAACTTTTCAGTGTCAAAACGTTATAAAAAGTGTGCTCTATTGAACATGACCCAGGTCAAGCAGTCAACATCTATTGTGTTCCAAACTGAGACACCTTGCAAAGCACATGCTTTAAGTCCAGTGAATAATACATAACACTCCAAATCATTGTCTTTCACCTGTCTATGATTTCGCTGAGGATGAGGTTGGCAAGCTTGCGGTCCACATTCTTCAAGTTCTTCATGTCCCTGTTCTTCAGTGGCGACATAGATGTGGGAGTGGTGGTGGGTTTACAGCCCGCTTTACCCTATAACAAAATAACCATGAATTCAGATTTGGTTACGATTTTAAACAAGCTAATCTCTTGTGGTGATGATTGGAAATTCTCCTATTTTATTAAGTTTGTCAATTTTGTCTTCCTTTCATTAAAAATTGATATAGACTGGAGATGTTCTTTTAGTATTCGTTCTTTTATTCCAGCTATTTTATAGTCCATGGCTGTAGTGCTAGTCTAGGATCAGTTATTCTGTTCAGAGCATAATTAATCAAATTTACATTGACAGGGAGGAACTGATCCCAGATCAGCATTCCTACTCCGAGACACTATCAATATGGGCCCTGGACTCTTGGCTAGATGTGGAGTTAGTTGAGGAAAGACAATCTGTGTCTCACCTTGTTGCTGTTGGACTGGGGGGCCGGTCTGTGCTGTGTGAGACTGCTGGAGGGCCCACTGAAGCTGGGGGAATGCTGGTGGCCCTCGTGGCCTGCCGCCAAGGTTTTTTTTGCCGTATGCTTTGGTCGTGGGAGGGAATGACTGGAGTGAGTAGTCAGGGAGTCCCTCTTTTTGGGTACAGCTCCACTTACTGCCAAGAGCAAGGAGACTGTTAGAACAATCAAGATTAATGATCGATGATTTATCAGTATGGTAGTTTTAGGACATTTGATTAAGCTGTGTGTGAGCTAATGTCCCTTCAGTGGAGGCATATGATTCTCCAGGCCTGATTTAGTCTTAGACTGTGTGAATCTGAACAGGTCCAACAGACTTCAAACTTCAAGTCCATGTAGTCACTGGACAAAGCTGGATAAACACCCACCAGTGTTTCTATGAAAGATAAATATGACTGTAGTTTGAGGTAGCCATCAGTGTCAGTGTGAAGAACATATTGATGAATACACAGACAAAGCAGCAGAAAGAGTCAAATAAATCAACTCGGTAACACTTAACTTGGAGGAAGCTTACTGTACATTGGCATTCAAAGATGAAATAGGTACAAATAGGAAAGGTAGGGTTGGAGGTAGATTCATTTCAATGATGTATGAAGAGCATAAAGCCAGAAAAACTAGATTTCCTGAATAATGAGGAACAATGACACCCCTGAAAACAACACTTTTAAGAAACCAGTCATGACAACTGAAAGCAAATTCCCAGTAAGCACCCACCTGAGCGTAGATGCCCGTTATGGTACGACTGGTTTGAGCTCTCTGTATAGATGTCTCTCTGAGCTGGCCCTGAACACAGCTTTGCTATACAACAGGAATGACAACAACAAAAACAAAATGAAATTGGGAAACAGAATAGGAGAAGGGAGGGAAAAGGAGAAGAAAAGGAAATTATATTCAAATAAACAAATAAGATAAGGGCCATGATTCTTTTAAATGGGGGACAAACAGCAATGTTTTGGGATGGTGCCAAAAGTGAAGTTGTCATGCCACATCCAAAAAAGAGGCATATGGGGTAGGGCTGAGAAGATTGTCAGTGTCTTGGGCAGCAATGCCAAACATAGCAGCCATATGGGCTCCTGAGTGGCGCAGCAGTCAAAGTCGCTGCATCTCAGTGCAAGAGGCGTCACTACAGCCACTGGTTCAAATCCAGGCTGTATCACATCTGGCCGTGATTGGGAGTCCCATAGGGCGGCGCACAATTGGCCCAGCGCCGTCCGGGTTTGGCCGGGGTAGGCCGTCATTGTAAATAAGAATTTGTTCTTAACTGACTTGCCTAGTTAAATAAAAGGTTAAATAAAAATAAATTAATAAAAATTCCAAACAGGACGAATCAAAACACCAAGAGTAGGGTCCTGTTCATTAGAGAAATGTTTTAAAACGTTCTGCAAAGCAAAAGGAAAATGATAATAAAGACTTGTCCAATAAGAAATTATCTTAGGTTTGGTGCCTGATGAACATGACTCAGGATAATGTTACAGCCAGCTGTGGAATGATGAGAAGCTTCTGAAAGAGCTTTGGGGGACCACTGAGTGGATTTTTACCCTAATTTACTAATTCTGTCATTTAAAGGAGTAAATCATGTTTTGGGGTGTCCATTACGGGTTTAATAAAAAGGTACTGGAGTATTTAGGGCCTAATCCCTTTTGGTGCATAAAGTACATTGTAGTTTGGAAGTGTTGTCAATACAAAAAGTATGTATGCGAATATACACTGAATTGCACCCCCTTTTGCCCTCAGAACAGCCTCAATTTGTCAGGGCATGGACAACAAGGTGTCGAAAGCATTCCACAAGGATGCCATCCCGTGTCGACTCCAATGCTTCCCACAATTGTGTCAAATTGGCTGGATGTCCCTTGGGTGGTGAACCATTCTTGATACACACAAGAATATTGAGAGTGAAAAACACAGCAATGTTGCAGTTCTTGACACACTCAAACCGGTGCGCCTGGCACCTACTACAATACCCCGATCAAAGGCACTTCAATATTTTGTCTTGCCAATTCACCCTCTGAAAGGCACATGTACACAATCCATGTCTCTCTGAAAAATCCTTCTTTAACCCATCTCCTCCCTTCATCTACACTGATTGAAGTGGATTTAACAGATGACATCAATAAGGGATCATAGCTTTCACCTGGATTCACCTGTCATGGAAATGTTTTGTACTCTCAATGTATACAAGGCCTACATGTTGTTTTCCCCCCAAGAGATACAAAGCTATGGAGCAATTTCAGTGCCAACAGCAATTGTACTGGATTTGGATATTTAATTTCAATTAAATAATTTTGAATTTGTAATCCACAAATGGAATGAATAATTTCATTCAGTTTTAAAATTCAATTTCAATGTAATTGAATATTCAAATGCAATATTTATACATTCAGTTTCAATGTGGTAAATATTGCATTCATTGTAATTGTGTTTCAAGTTTACAAACTATAATTTAAAGTTGATCAAAGTTTCATTTATTCAACTTCTCAAATGCTTTCAAATTCAGCTCTCTAAATTCAGATTCAAAACCAGAGACAACATCATGGTACTTAGCCAGCCAGGAAAGGTAGAGAGCAGATAGACACAAATTAATCTGAAACAACCAAAACAAACAACAAATGCATTCAACAAGTTTGTACAGTCACAAGCTTGCTGTAGTCATTGTGTGCTATGAATATGGGAGCAAATACTTACATAAGTTAATTTGTCCCAATACTTTTGGTCCCCTTAAATGGGGCGACTATATAGACTGCTAAATAGTTCACCAAATAGCTACCCGGACTATCTGCATTGACCCTTTTTGCACTAACTCAAATCAAATCAAACTCTTCTTGACTCTACGCACACACAATGGACTCTAACCACAAACTCACACATACAGTACTGCCACTGACACTCCAACACACACGTACACACAGGCACATATTCGCCACACACATCACATACGCTGCTGCTACAGTCTTATTTATCCTGTTGCCTAGTAACTTTACCCGTACCCATATGTACATACAGTATCTACCTCAATTTCCTAGTACCCCTGCACATCCACTTGGTACTGGTACCCCATGTACATAGCCAAGCTATCATTGTTCATTGTCTATTTATTCCTCCTTGAACTTTTATTTTCTTCCTATTATTCTTCAATTCATTGTTGGGAAGGGCCCGTAAGTAAGCATTTCACTGTTAGTCTACACCTGTTTACGAAGCATGTGACAATTAAAATTTGATTTGATTTAAATATTGAATTTGAATATTAAAACTAAATGCAATATTCATTCAATTCAGTTTCAAATCTGGAAATTCAAGATCAATATATGAATTCAATTATTTAATTTGTGCATTACAAATTCAAAAGTATTTCATTCAAATTCAATATCCTTAAACAAATTCAAAATTATGGAATTCAAATACAATCTCTGTTGGCACTTGAAATCGGTCCATACAAAGCTAACAGTATCTAAGCTAGCATGATGAAAAACAACAAATGTCACACAATCAACATGCATGTAGCTTGTTCAGAAGGTGCCATGCGGTATCAATGTGGACACGGAAGGCAAGACCTTCAAATGTGTCCAAATGCTTGATTCTCACCTAAAAGCTCCAGGCGATCCTTTGCCATGATCAGATTGGTGATCATCTTAGCCTGTAGACGTTTATCACGTTCATATTTCTCGCCTGGAAGAGAAGAGAGATTAAAAACAAATCTATTAGTAAAATAGCTGTATTCTTCCTTGTTTTCCACTACTGATTTTTAGTTTGTTGCTATAGCAGAGGTCTCCAACTCCGCTCCTATAGTTACTGGATATGCAGGTTTTTGTTCCAGCCCAGCAGCCACACACTAGGTGCTTACAATAATCAGCTGAGCATGGTCTTCAATCAGGACCGCGACTAGCTGAACCATGTGTGTTAATGCTAGGTTGAAACAAAACCCTGCATATCACTAGCTCTCCAGGAACAGAGTTGTTCAGGAAATCTGCACTATAGGTCCCAGGGAATACAAAATACAGCAAAAGTGTGCACAGTCAACTCACCGTTTTCCGCTACCTTGATCGCGATGCCCCTCTCGAGCTCTGCGATTCCGCGTTTGTACCACTGGACTGCCTGTTCCTTGTGCACTAGTAACACACAAACCACAAGTCGGGACAGTCAGACGGGCACAGAAAAAAAGCAATTTGAGGTGCAACATACAAAGAAATTGCTCACAGTCAAATAAGATCCAACAAAAGTCAATGTAAAAGGATTAGATATTTAGTACTTTTGCAGTAGGCTAAGCATCCTTTAGTGTACAATACACATTTGCCATGCATTAGGCTACATATTTGACATGCTTTATGTGTTGCATAAAGGTATAGCATCTCAAGAGGCATTGGAAGAGTAGTAAAAAAATAAAATGTGCACGGCAGTCAATCATGACCTCCAACAAGGGTACAGAGACTCATGGATCAATCAGTGCATAAACCATAATGAAGTGAACTATAATGAATCATTTCACATGACTGACCCGGTCTCTTAAACCCCTCTGGCCTGGAACAGTGTTAAGTCATGGGACTGATTTTCATAGCTGTGGGAATATACAGCATATCCACTCCTTATGAGTGATTGAGTATTATTGAAACAGGGGCTCCCTAATCCCCAAGGCAGGCAGACAGACCCTAAAATTCTACTGGGTTCAGCAGAGTTGCGTTCATTAGGCACTAAACTGAAAAACTGCCTGAAACGGGGAGGAATTGTCATAAGAATTGCTGATTTTAGTTTTTCCATTGCAATTTTTAAAAAATTGTTTTATTACGTTGCATGCCCTGATCTATGTATTGCTTCTATTAGGATCTTAGCTATATGAGAAATGTCATTGTATCCTCTCTAGCCACTTAAGGACAATGATAGCTGCCACTCCGGCCCTCCCCATTTCAATATATAAATAAATAAGGTGGATTTGACTTACACTTCAAACCACCACTCATCTCTACCGGTTTAGGTTACTTGGGGGCATGATATAGGCCAGAGCCTTTAATTGCAAATTAATAGAGGGATGTGATATACAGTGGGGCAAAAAAGTATTTAGTCAGCCACCAATTGTGCAAGTTCTCCCACTTAAAAAGATGAGGCCTGTAATTTTCATCATAGGTACACTTCAACTATGACAGACAAAATGAGGAAAACAAATCCAGAAAATCACATTGTAGGATTTTTAATGAATTTATTTGCAAATTATGGCGGAAAATAAGTATTTGGTCAATAACAAAAGTTTATCTCAATACTTTGTTATATACCCTTTGTTGGCAATGACAGAGGTCAAACGTTTTCTGTAAGTCTTCACAAGGTTTTCACACACTGTTGCTGCAATTGGAGGTGTACCTGCGGATGTATTTCAAGGCCTACCTTCAAACTCAGTGCCTCTTTGCTTGACATCGTGGGAAAATCAAAAGAAATCAGCAAAGACCCCAAAAGAATTGTAGACCTCCACAAGTCTGGTTCATCCTTGGGAGCAATTTCCAAATGCCTGAAGGTACCACGTTAATCGGTATAAACAATAGTAGGCAAGTATAAACACCATGGGACCACGCAGCCGTCATACCGCTCAGGAAGGAGACGCGTTCTGACTCCTTGAGATGAACGTACTTTGTTGGGAAAAGTGCAAATCAATCCCAGAACAACAGCAAAGGACCTTGTGAAGAAGCTGGAGGAAACAGGTACAAAAGTATCTATGTTCACAGAAAACAAGTCCTATATCGACATAACCTGAAAGGCCGCTCAGCAAGGAAGAAGCCACTGCTCCAAAACCGCCATAAAAAAAGCCTGACTAAGGTTTGCAACTGCACATGGGGACAAAGATTGTACTTTTTGGAGAAATGTCCTCTGGTCTGCTGAAACAAAAATAGAACTGTTTGGCCATAATGACCATTGTTATGTTTGAAGGAAAACAGGGGAGGCTTGCAAGCCGAAGAACACCATCCCAATTGTGAAGCACGGAGTCGGCAGCATCATGTTGTGGAGGTGCTTTGCTGCAGGAGGGACTGGTGTACTTCACAAAATAGATGGCATCATGAGGTAAGAAAATGATGTGGATATATTGAAGCAACATCTCAACACATCAGTCAGGAAGTTAAAGCTTGGTTGCAAATGTGTCTTCCAACTGGACAATGACCCCAAGCATACTTCCAAAGTTGTGTCAAAATGGCTTAAGGACAACAAAGTTAAGGTATTGGAGTGGCCATCACAAAGCCCTGAGCTCAATCCTATAGAACATTTGTGGGCAGAACTGAAAAAGTGTGTGCAAACAAGGAGGCCTACAAACCTGACTCAGTTACATTTAATCCTTGTAAAAATCCCCTGTCTTAGGTCAGTTAGGATCACCACTTTATTTTAAGAATGTGAAATGCCAGAATAATAGTAGAGATAATGATTTATTTCAGCTTTTATTTCTTTCATCACATTCCCAGTGGGTCAGGAGGAATGGGCCGAAATTCACCCGACTTATTGTGGGAAGCTTGTGGAAGGCTACCCAAAATGTTTGACCCAAGTTAAACTATTTAAAGCCAATGCTACCAAATACTAATTAGGTGTATGTAAACTTCTGACCTAAGTTGGGAATGTGATGAAAGAAATAAAAGCTGAAATAAATCATTATCTCTACTATTATTCTGGCATTTCACATTCTTAAAATAAAGTGGTTATCCTAACTGACCTAAGACAGGGGATTTTTACAAGGATTAAATGTCAGGAATTGTGAAAAACTGAGTTTAAATGTATTGGCTAAGGTGCATGTAAACTTCCGACTTCAACTGTATGTGAGAATACTATTCATTGACTACAGCTCAGCGTTCAACACCATAGTGCCCTCAAAGCTCATCACTAAGCTAATGACCCTGGGACTAAACACCTCCTTCTGCAACTGGATCCTGGACTTCCTGACGGGCCGCCCCCCAGATGATAAGGGTAGGTAACAACACATCCGCCACGCTGATCCTCAACACAGGGGCCCCTCGGCGGTGCATGCTCAGTCCCTTCCTGTACACCCTGTTCACTCATGACTGCATGGCCAGGCACGACTCCAACACCATCATCAAGTTTGCCGACGACACAACAGTGGTAGGCCTGATCACCGACAACGATGAGACAGCCTATAGAGACAGGCCTACAGACAGCCTCATGGTCCATGCACACTAAGACAGTCGTGAAGAGGGCACGACAAAACCTATTCCCCCTCAGGAGACTGAAAAGATTTGGCATGGGTCCTCAGATCCTCAAAAGTTTCCACAGCTGCACCATCGAGAGCATCCTGTCTGGTTGCCTGGTATGGCAACTGCTCGGCCTCAGACCGCAAGGCACTAGAGGGTAGTGCGTACAGCCCAGTACATCACTGCGGCCAAGCTTCCTGCCATCGAGGACCTCTATACCAGGCGGTGTCGGAGGAAGGCCCTAAAAATTGTCAGACTCCAGCCACCTGGAGTCAGACTGTTCTCTCTGTTACCGCATGGCAAGCAGTACTGGAGAGCCAAGTTTAAGTCCAAAAGGCTTCTACCCCCGCAAGCCATAAGACTCCTGAACAGCTTATCAAAGGGCTACCCAGAACGCACTTTTACACTGCTGCTACTCTCTGGTTGTTATCTATGGATAGTCACTTTAACTCTACCTTCATGTACATATTACCTCAATTACTTCAACTAACCGGTGCCTCCGCACATTGACTCTGTACCGGTACCCCTTGTATATAGCCTTGCTGTTGTTATTTTACTGCTGCTTTTCAAATAATTTTTTACTTATCACTTTTTCTTAACTTCTTAAAGTATTTTTGGTTAAGGGCTTGTAAGTAAGCATTTCACTGTAAGGTGAACACGTGTTGTATTCGGCGCATGTGACAAATATAATTTGATATACAATATCCAGTCAACCCCTGAATGTCTGAAATTGTTTGGGACTGGTGTGACTGTGTGTACTAGGATAAACCTGAGTAAGTACAGTGGTAGAGTACAGTAAGCCCCTTGGCACGGCGCTCCAGCCAGTGCAGTAGGTCAATCGAACATTGGCAGAGAAGACGAGGATGCAGATGTGTGTGTTTCCAGGGCTGGAAGATTAGGCTGGATTCCAGTATCTCTGCTTTACTCCAACTACTATGATAAAGCAGATAATCAGATGTCTTAAAATTCTGCCTTCAGCAAAGTAAGAGTTTGGCTTATCTATAACCTGACTCTCAAGACTAGAGGTCGACCGATTAATCGGAATGGCCGATTAATTAGGGCCGAGTTCAAGTTTTCATACCAATCGGAAATCTGTATTTTTGTACACCCATTTGGCCATTTTTTTTTGTTACACCTTTATTTAACTAGGCAAGTCAGTTAAGAACACATTCTTATTTTCAATGACAGCCTAGGAACGGTGGGTTAACTGCCTTGTTCAGGGGCGGAACGACAGATTTTTACCTTGTCAGCTCGGGGATTCAATCTTGCAACCTTAGGGTTAACTAGTCCAATGCTCTAACCACCTGATTACATTGCACTCCACGAGAAGCCTGCCTGTTACGCGAATGCAGTAAGAAGCCAAGGTAAGTTGCTAGCTAGCATTAAACTTATCTTATAAAAAACAATCAATCATAATCATTAGTTAACTACACATGGTTGATAATATTACTAGTTTATCTAGCGTGTCCTGTGTTGCATATAATCGATGCGGTGGCATTTGCGAAGAAGGACTGTCATTGCTCCAACGTGTATCTAACCATAAACATCAATGCCTTTCTTAAAATCAATACACAAGTATATATTTTTAAACCTGCATATTTAGTTAATATTGCCTGCTAACATTAATTTCTTTTAACTAGGAAAAATGGTGTCACTTCTCTTGCAACAGAGTCAGGGTGTATGCAACAGTTTGGGCCGCCTGGCTCGTTGCGAACTAATTTTTCCGAATTTTACGTAATTATGACATAACATTGAAGTTTGTGCAATGTAACAGGAATATTTCGACTTATGGATGCCACCCGTTAGATAAAATACGGAACGGTTCCGTATTTCACTGAAAGAATAAACGTTTTGTTTTCGAGATGATAGTTTCTGGATTCGACCATATTAATGACCTATGGCTCGTATTTCTGTGTGTTATGTTATAATTAAGTCTATGATTTGATAGAGCAGTCTGACTGAGCAATTTTGTGCGTTTTGCCAGCAGCTCGTCGCTGTGCTTCAAGCATTGCACTGTTTATGACTTCAAGCCTAACAACTCCCAAGATTAGGCTGGTGTAACCGATGTGAAATGGCTAGCTAGTTAGCGGGGTGTACGCTAATAGCATTTCAAACGTCACTCGCTCTGAGACTTGGAGTAGTTGTTACCCTTTCTCTGCATGGGTAACGCTGTTTCGAGGGTGGCTGTTGTCGGTGTTCCTGGTTCGAGCCCAGGTACATCCAATAGTCAAAGGTATATGAAATACAAATCGTATAGAGAGAAATAATCCTATAATTCCTATAATAACTACAACCTAAAACTTCTTACCTGGGAATATTGAAGACTCATGTTAGCTTTCTTACATGGCACATATTGCACTTTTACTTTCTTCTCCAACACTTTGTTTTTGCATTATTTAAACCAAATTGAACGTTTCATTATTTATTTGAGGCTAAATTGATTTTATTGATGTATTATATTAAGTTCAAATAAGTGTTCATTCAGTATTGTTGTAATTGCCATTATTACAAATAAATGTTTTATTTTTTATTTTATAAAATCGGCCGATTAATCGCTATCAGCTTTTTTTTGGTCCTCCAATAATCGGTGTCGGAAAATCATAATTAGTCGACCTCTAGTCAAGACACCACTGTGCAAAATAGCTTGGGGACGAGGTTAGCTTATGACAGACCTAGGAGTCTGGGAGAAACATAATCAATACATTTTGTGTGTTTGCATTGAAAACACAGGTCTAACTAATTAAACTCACCAACATGATGAAAGTATAGCCTTTCAAAACAGCACTGACTGTAGACTGTTTTCCTATGTGCTCCGGCCCCTGTGTATTGAGGGTAGGAGTTTCTTAAACACAAGCAAGAGGAACGAAATGGGGAGAGACCTACCTGAATTTGTCCAAAAGAAACTTTTGTTTTAGTTGCAAAACCTTCCCTTTTCCAACTGTTTGGACTAATGATAACACCCCAGTTACAGTACATTGGAACATTGTAAATAGTCAGTGAGGAACTCGATTAATTCAGTTCGCTCATGCATGATGACACGGCCATCTCGGAGAGGAGAATCTGAGGCATTTTCCTCCCTGCTGACGATACCAATTAATGTCGGCTCACATCATCCAAGCACATGTCTATTGATCCCCTGGGATCACGCAGATTGGAGAAAGGCACATGCAGATAGGCAGTAGCTCTGCTGTTATACTGTATAGGCTTGTGTGTGTGGACAGTATATTGGGAATATAAACCGTCCTGGTTTCAAAAACACGGTGGCACAAAGGAGGACAAAGCATATATATATTTGCTGTTTTTTTTGTTGCATATCCATACAGTATTGCCCATCATTGTTACTTTCATTTTGTTAACAAACTATAAAACATTCATTGGCACCTTAATTTATGCAGGCTAGTTATACTAGTTTGTGTCCCCCTCAGCCACTAACATATTGCCCCTGGGCATACAATATGGCTGACTGCATTCAGCCTGTCTGAGACCTAGGTTGAGTAGGCAGGCACATTCTCCTAGCCATATTGAACAGTCTGCATAACACTGTCAACTGGCTCAACATTAAGCCATTGTAGTAATAACGTGGTGGTATAATGGACAGCCATGTATCTGCAGTCCAATAAGCTAATATCTCTATGTGATTGCATACTGAATGTCATTGACAGAACAACTTATCTTTGTCTGCATGATGACATTATAAAAACGGTGGTGGTTTCAATGGAAAAGTCCGAATAAATAAACTAAATATGATGGGATCAACACTTCAGCACCACACCTTGGGTAAAGAGCCTGCGTTTGAATCAATAGACCTAGTTAAATTGAACCAGTTTTGTTTCAATCTGTATTGACAGTAGTATCTTTGTTTGCATTATCCACACATCGGTGTATGACAGTTGATAACTTGACAACTGCTGTTTAAGCCCAGCTAGCCAACAGTCAGTGGTGCTGCTGCAAATAGCAGTCACACTACACTGAAAAAAATACCTTTGTCATCCTCGTCAATTCTCAGAGCCACTGAGATGTACTCGAATGCTTGTTTGTGGCTGTTTCGGATCTGCTCGCCGCTGTCCTGCTTGCACACCTTGTTCGCATGTTCGTCTGCTGCCGGTTGTTTGGGTCTCGCAACCATAGCGCGAGACATCCGCTCGCACAGCCAGGCGAAGAGTACGCCAAAATTCAAGACTAGGACACGGAGCACTGCAAACAACGCCAGCAGTGGGTAGAAGAAGTAGTACACATTTCGTTTATGTAGTGACACCTGGACGCAGATGTCCCCTCCGTCGGGTAGGGACCCTGCAGGGCCTCGCTTCTTTCTGCTGCCTCTTCCTCCCGGAGAACTCATTCACCCGACGACGTGTTATCGTATCCATTACATTACATAGCCTTTTGCTTGGGTTCAACTTTTGAAGCGTCTATAGTTGCCATATATTCTCCGACATGGTGGTCCAAATGTTGATACAATTGGACGGGGCGGTTACCAAACGAACAAAAGGGTAAGAGAGGAGGGGCACGCGCCCTCTTGTCCTATCATAGAAAGTACGTAACTGCAAACGAGTTTACGTAAAGACCACCCACATTGCGTAAATACTAACAACAAACATGGCGGACGGTAAGTGAAATGTTCGTTTATCGGCACTTTTGTGAGTTATATTATAAATGTAGTCAATTTTAGGGATACATTTAGCTTGAAATAGTTCTTATCCCCCAACAATTGGTTTAATCTGATCTCTCCGTAACAGTCCTTGGTTCACGGTGGAAGGTCGTTGCCAACATGATAACGTTAGCTAGCCAACGAGCTAAAGTAACGTTACTTTACTCGCCTCTAGAATTCATTTAACGTTACTGTAGCTAGCCCGCCTGTGGGGTACCTTCTATGGCTTTTAAGAATAGATGGTAATGCTATGTGACTAGTCATCTACCTGAACTTAGTCTGGAGTAAGTGTGTGTATCTTACGTTATATAGGTAAACGATGACAGAACGACCGTCCTTGCGGTTGTTGACATTTTGATATTGTTTCTGATCTGTCTCCGAATTCGAAGTGTTTCGCAGGGCGTTTAGAGCGCACACTGGACGCTCTGGCCGAGGAGTTTTTAATTTCCCCATTATTTAATCAGGCAGGCCAGTTGAGAACAAGTTCTCATTTACAACTGAAACCTGGCCAAGATAAAGCAATTTACAACTGAGACCTGGCCAAGATAAAGCAAAGTAGTGCGACAAAAACAACAGTTACACATGGGATAAACAAACGTACAGTCACTAACACAATATAAAAATCTATGTACAGTGTGTGCAAATGTAGTAAGATTGAGGAGGTAAGGGGATGAGGTAGTTGGGTGTGCTATTTACAGAAGGGCTGTGTATGAGTAAGGTTGATCTGACCTCACAATGGCAGTCAATCATCCAAGCTAACTGGCTAAAGGTAGCTAGCTTGCTAGCTACTTCCAGACATAAATGAGAGAACACCTCACTCTGGCCATTTGACTTGCCCTAGCAGAGCTAGTTAGGCTGTTCTCCAGAGTGTTGGTGACTGCAACTGTGCTACTGGCAACAATTTAATTAAGCTTTTTTTTGTCTATTTTTACTGACACTGGCCATATTCAACAGGTGTTGAGTGTTCGTAAATTCCTCAGTTATTCTGCGCTCTGAAATCGGAGTAGATAGCCAGAGTGAATTGCCTAGAATGTAGTAATGTTAGCTGACATTAATGTATGTTTCTCTCAGATCACACAGACGCAGACCAATCTATGGAGGGGAACACGCCAGTAAGTCTAATGCAGATGTAGTTAGGGATTTGAAGTGGTTCTCTTCATTTAAAGTCCTGTTTTATAGTTAGACTAATTTCTGCTCCTTTTTAGATTGCTGAAAACCCCCATTCTGAATATGGACTGACAGAAAACATCCAGGTATGACCATCAATATGATTATTGTGCCTTTCAGAAAATGATGTCCATGAAAAGGGGTCCATTTCAAAGACTCAAACTATCACACTGCATTGTGGTAACCTTGCTTGTCTACTGAACAAGCACTGTATGCACAGCTCTCTAACATAGCAGGCACTAATGTGTGAAGCCTATACTTTTTGGTACAAATTGGTTAGGCTACATTGCATGAGATTGCAATTCTGAGTACACTTTTGAGATGCTTACATACATGGATAGTGGCGTGAGTAGCAGTAACTTGTGACATTTCTGTATCTCTGCTTCCTCTTTCACCACCTCATTGTGTAGAGAATAGTGGAAAACGAGAAAGCCAACACAGAGAAGGTCTCCAAACAGAAGGTGGATCTGCAATCGCTCCCCACCAGGGCATATTTGGATCAGACAGTGGTGCCCATTCTTCTTCAAGGCTTATCTGTGTTGGCCAAGGAAAGGTATGTTGAAAATGTCTGTGCAGGGGCTCAGATTTTTCCCCATTCACATTTCTGTGTGACATGCTTGGAAATGCATTTGTAAAATAAAAAAATGCATTGAACAGGCAGTACTATGAAAAGGGAAGAGCATTTGAGTAACAATTGTCAAGCTAATATACTTTAAAGATGCCTTTCTCCATTTTGTCTTCTCTTTCAGACCTACAAATCCTATTGAATTCTTAGCAGCCTTCCTTCTCAAGAACAAATCACAGTTTGAAAATCGAAATTAAGCCCCAGACGGATGGAAATGTGCACTTTGAGGCCATATGTTTAAAATGAAGAAAATTGTTGTTTCTGTCAATGGTTATGTTTGCTAATGATAGTGTATGTTGTTTTTTAAACCAGAATAAAGATTGTGCTGCAGGGAAATATGGTACTCTTCTTTTAGGGCAAATGTCAGCAGTAAACTAATATCTACGAAACAGACACACACTAGTGTGCACCTTAAGTCCCCTTGCATCATGGTCCCCTTCAGGGCAAACTATTCTAAATTCAAATTCAGTCTATTTACCAAAATGCCTACAAGAGGAAACATTGCTTTTTAATTAACAATATCCTCTGTGATGTAACATTGAGAACTAGTCCAGTCCATGTTTACATATTGCCAAATTACACAAGTAATATTCCAGTGCCTTGTTTTATTTTACCACTAGTTGAGCTACAGAGCTGGTGATGAACCCCTTTGATAAAAGGGGCAATCTCAGACGCCCCAACCTCCATTCTATTAATCATTAATTTTAGAATCGAATCAAATGTATTTATATAGCCCTTCGTACATCAGCTGATATCTCAAAGTGCTGTACAGAAACCCAGCCTAAAACCCCAAACAGCAAGCAATGCAGGTGTAGAGGCACGGTGGCTAAGAAAAACTCCCTAGAAAGGCCAAAACCTAGGAAGAAACCTAGAGAGGAACCAGGGCTATGTTGGGTCCTCTTCTGGCTGTGCCGGGTGGAGATTATAACAGAACATGGCCAAGATGTTCAAATGTTCATAAATGACCAGCATGGTCAAATAATAATAATAATCACAGGCAGAACAGTTGAAACTGGAGCAGCAGCACGGCCAGGTGGACTGGGGACAGCAAGAAGTCATCATGCCAGGTAGTCCTGAGGCATGGTCCTAGGGCTCAGGTCCTCCGAGAGAGAAAGAGAGAATTAGAGAGAGCATACTTAAATTCACACAGGACACCTGATAAGACAGGAGAAGTACTCCAGATATAACAAACTGACCCTAGCCCCCCGACACATAAACTACTGCAGCATAAATACTGGAGGCTGAGACAGGAGGGGTCTGGAGACACTGTGGCCCCATCCGATGACACCCCCGGACAGGGCCAAACAGGAAGGATATAACCCCACCCACTTTTCCAAAGCACAGTCCCCACACCACTAGAGGGATATCTTCAACCACCAACTTACCATCCTGAGACAAGGCCGAGTATAGCCCACAAAGATCTCCGCCACGGCACAACCCAAGGGGGAGGCGCCAACCCAGACAGGAAGATCACATCAGTGACTCAACCCACTCAAGTGACGCACCCCTCCTAGGGACGGTATGAAAGATTCCTAGTAGGCCAGTGACTCAGCCCCTGTAATAGGGTTAGAGGCAGAGAATCCCAGTGGAAAGAGGGGAACCGGCCAGGCAGACAGCAAGGGTGGTTCGTTGCTCCAGAGCCTTTCCGTTCACCTTCACACTCCTAGGCCTGCATCTTGTGACCATAGCGTACGTGTAGGTATGTACGGCAGGACCAAATCAGAGAGATAGGTAGGAGCAAGCCCATGTAATGCTTTGTAGGTTAGCAGTAAAACCTTGAAATCAGGCCTTGACAGGAAGCCAGTGTAGGGAGGCTAGGATATGATCAAATTTTGGGGTTCTAGTCAGGATTCTAGCAGCCGTATTTAGCACTAACTGAAGTTTATTTAGTGCTTTATCCGGGTAGCCGGAATGTAGAGCATTGCAGTAGTCTAACCTAGAAGTGACAAAAGCATGGATTAATTTTTCTGCATCATTTTTGGACAGAAATTTTCGGATTTTTGCAATGTTACATAGATGGAAAAAAGCTGTCCTTGAAACAGTCTTGATATGTTCTTCAAAAGAGAGATCAGGGTCCAGAGTAACGCCGAGGTCCTTCACAGTTTTATTTGAGACTGTACAACCATTAAGATCAATTGTCAGAATCACCCTTTCATCAATTGTTAGATTTGTGCTCTTGGAATTCATTTAGCAGAAGTACCACAAAATCCATCAAACTTCATTTAAGTGTATTAATATAAAATGTTACAGCATTACATTCTATAAAATATATCTTCAATATAAAGACTACACACTCTCGTTGCATTCAAACAGCATACCAGTATTTTAGCTTTAAGCTACCGGCAAGTTTTGGTCTTCAGTGAGCATTTAGAACCTAGACTGCAATACAAACTGATGAACAGAGAATATCAGTTTGGATTTCAGGCTAGTTAGGACCATCATGCTTCATGTTTAGTTTCTGTTTTCGGGCTCTCCGGGATGTTTCCCCTAGGTACAGATCTAGCATCAGCCTCTCCCCCAATCCTACACCATACATAGCAGCAATTATCAAAATAGAGATTGTATGATTTGACTTCCATTTGGTTTCAAACAAACTATTAGAAAATGTAAAGTTAAATAATTTCCTACAAGTCATACAAGATTAAATCAATTGTTGACGAATAGAGTGCCTCAAACAGAACTTTCATTTGAATCTGCTTGATTGTCTTGCTTATTTACAGAAGGGGAATGGGGGTTAGAAGTGAAGACAGACTTTCTGCTTTCAAGACATTAAAATCAGTGTAAAAAAAAACTTTATTTCATGAAAATAACACCAAATACACTCTGACCTCAATGCCTGCTTTATATAGCAAGCCCCAGACAGACAGATTCACTGTCTGTAGGAGCTAACCATTTTTGTGAACAGGTTATTGGTCAGAATAATCCGATCGGATTGTGATGTCATGCTGTGGGGGCCCAAAAACTACATCCCACCTGAACAGGCAAATTCCAGGAGTAAACTAAGAGGAAATTATAATTTTCCCAATTTCAGAGTTATTTTTGACCTTGGTGGGAAAATATAATTAAATCAAGTTTTGGACTGCACTGCCCCTTTAAAAACCAGTAGCCTTGAGCAGAGATTTGACTTGAATGGATCACTGCAGCATGTCTTGACTGTTCAAGTTACCACTTCACTTGAACTATTGAAGTGCCAAGTTATCCTCAAAAGAACCCAAAGTTGGTTGAGTGGGACATAAATGCCTAATTCCAAATGATCTATAGTGCGTAATACAAATGTGATTTCTCCTGATCATTCACAATGTCCTGTTTTTCTGACCTGCATCTTATCAAAATTGACCTATCTAATGAGAAGAAACAAATTGACACCATCCTATATCTGGAAAATCACAGACAGATACACCTGCCACATTGAAGACCCCATGAAACAATCCTTGATGCATTTCACCCTCACTTGTGGTGACCCGTTAGCAAAATATACAACATTTGATTAAAAGGCATTATAGCCCCCCAATCAAATACTTGCTCAGACTATCATTGGTGTAAAACATTACAAGCGTGGGGGGGGGTTGTGCATTCTATTGACCCCCAGAGGGGAAGTCAGATGTAGAACTGATTAGGCAGCAAGGTTGTCCATAAAGGGGCGGACCAGGTTATCTGTAGAGAAGTAGAAGACCAGGCCGAAGGTGATGGCCCCCCCCAATATCCTTCTTGTATATGCCCAGCAGCAGAAGAGTGAGGCAGAGTCCCTGTGAGACACAGAAGGGGTCATTAAAAGAACATTTCAAATCCACAAAATGGGCCACATTGTGCTTAAACACAGCTCTTAGGGCAATTTCAGCTTAGCCACCACACTAAATAGGCTAGCAATCAACACCCATTCCAAAGCTTCTGCAGAAACTGCCTTTCTAATTTACCATGGGTCTGCTTACCATGAACATGTTTTTAATAACCTGCCCAGGGACTGCGGTTGAAAATTAGCCGGCTGGCTAAAACCGGCACTTTTACTGAAACGTTGATCAATGTGCACTGTCCCTGTAAAAATAAAATAAACTCAAACATTAGTTCAGACTTGTAACTGAACAGTTAATCATACATAAATACAATAGGGAAAAAAACAAAGTTAGCCTACAATTATAGTGAATAACTGTAAACCACCCTGCACAATCAATGAACCAACATCACCTAGGCCGATACGTTCACTTCCAGACTCATGGATAGAACGTTTGGAGCGTAGAATAAGGTCAAATCAAATGTTATTTGTCACGTACACGTGGTTAGCAGATGGTAATGCGAGTATAGCGAAATGCTTGTGCTTCTAGTTCCGACAATGCAGAAATAACCAACAAGTAATCTAGCTAACAATTCCAAAACGACTACCTTATAGACACAAGTGTAAGGGGATAAAGAATATGTACATCAAGATATATGAATGAGTGGTGGTACAGAGCGGCATAGGCAAGATACAGTAGATGGTATTGAGTACAGTATATACATATGAGATGAATATGTAAACAAAGTGGCATAGTTAAAGTGGCTAGTGATACATGTATTACATAAAGATGCAGTTGATAGAGTACAGTATATACGTATGAGATGAATAATGTAGGGTATGTAAACATTATATTAGGTAGCATTGTTTAAAGTGGCTAGTGACATATTTTACATCATTTCCCATTATTAAAGTGGCTGGAGTTGAGTCCAGTGTGTTGGCAGCAGCCACCAGTTCATCCAGTATGCATAATAATAACACAGTACACATTCAAAGGCGATTACTAGAATTTCAGATTACAGGTTGCCAATTATGTACCAAAGAAATCTTAATTAAAAATGAAATGTTTTTCTGTCGTGCATAATATGCAGTAGGCTATGTATTGTATAACAGCACAATCATTTTTCAGGGCTCATATATAGGCCTATGCATAAACTAATATGCTTATGGGTGTTTTGAATTAATCGTGCCCTTAGAAAGGCTGTCCACTTTGAAACAGCCACAATGACCATGTTTTCCACTCAGTTTAAACCACTCAGTTTGAAGTTTGTTGAACTTCACAGTGAGGTGAGTTTTAAAAGCACAATACTGTTGATGATAAGTGTGATTTTGCATTGATGTCAGAGTGGTTAGAGGGACAATAGAGCCCAGAGTGCCAGGCCATTAACAAGTTGAATACCACCAATGCATGTCAAGAGTGATAAAAGGAGATTACTCAACGGTCACGTGGAATTTTACTGTGGTCATGACTCATGGATATCTGAAAGGATAGGCTAGAAATGCCAAATGGCTACATTCTGATAGGCTTGGTGTAATGTTCACCAACATTGCTTACACTTGTCGTGTCTTTGGCTATGCCGGATTAAGTGATATGACATGCTATTCTATAAAATAATTTCTCCGTAATTAATATTACCTGATTTTTAAAATTTGTTTTCACCTTTATTTAACCAGGTAGGCAAGTTGAGAACAAGTTCTCATTTACAATTGCGACCTGGCAATTGAGCTAATCATGTAAATGTAATTAACTGGAGCGGAAAGACTGAGGAACAAAGGCCGAAGCTGTGCTATCGTATGCAGTCTAAATTACCGCCCATTTGGAAAAGGAAAATGCAATAAATATTTACTCTGAGCTGCGCTTCGGTAGGTTGGTGGGAGATGGAAGGCCGTGTTGCCCAACCGAGTCCCGTGTCCTTTGAAGAATGTATCTGCTGGTAAATTGAATACGTTGTAGTAACGCCGTTGTGTGGTAGACGGACCTACAAACAAGACGCACCTACAAACAAGCAAGATGTCTGGCTCTCACAGACCTGTAACTTCTTTAAGATGCTCCTTTGTCCTCCACTCGTTACCTGTATTAATGGCACCTGTTTGAACTTGTTATCAGTATAAAAGACACCTGTCCACAACCTCAAACAGTCACACTCCAAACTCCACTATGGCCAAGACCAAAGAGCTGTCAAAAGGACACCAGAAACAAAATTGTAGACCTGCACCAGGCTGGGAAGACTGAATCTGCAATTGGTAAGCAGCTTGGTTTGAAGAAATCAACTGTGGGAGCAATTATTAGGAAATGGAAGACATACAAGACCACTGATAATCACCCTCGATCTGTGGCTCCAAGCAAGATCTCACCCCGTGGGGTCAAAATGATCACAAGAACGGTGAGCAAAAATCCCAGAACCACACGGGAGGACCTAGTGAATGACCTGCAGAGAGCTAGGACCAAAGTAACAAAGCCTACCATCAGTAACACACTACGCCGCCAGGGACTCAAATCCTGCAGTGCCAGACGTGTCCCCCTGCTTAAGCCAGTACATGTCCAGGGCCTTCTGAAGTTTGCTAGAGAGCATTTGGATGATCTAGAAGAAGATTGGGAGAATGACAGATGAAACCAAAATATAACTTTTTGTTAAAAACTCAACTCGTTGTGTTTGGAGTACAAAGAATGCTGAGTTGCATCCAAAGAACACCATATCTACTGAAGCATGGGGGTGGAAACATTATGCTTTTTGGGGCTGTTTTTCTGCAAATGGACCAGGATGACTGATCCGTGTAAAGGAAAGAATGGGGCCATGTATCGTGAGATTGAGTGAAAACCTCCTTCCATCAGCAAGGGCATTGAAGATGAAACGTGGCTGGGTCTTTCAGCATGACAATGATCCCAAACACACCGTCCAGGCAACGAAGGAGTGGCTTCGTAAGAAGCATTTCAAGGTCCTGGAGTGGCCTAGCCAGTCTCCAGATCTCAACCCCTTAGAACATCTTTGGAGGGAGTTAAATCCATGTTGCCCAGCAACAGCCCCAAAACAATCACTGCTCTAGAGGAGATCTGCATGGAGGAATGGGCCAAAATATCAGCAACAGTGTGTGAAAACCTTGAAGACTTACAGAAAACATTTGACCTCTGTCATTGCCATCAAAGGGTATATGACAAAGTATTGAGATAAACTTTTGTTATTGACCAAATACTTCACCAAATAATTTGCAAATAAATTCATTAAAAATCCTAGAATGTGATTTTCTGGATTTTTTCCCCTCATTTTGTCTGTCATAGTTGAAGTGTATCTATGATGAAAATTACAGGCCTCATCTTTTTAAGTGGGAGAACTTGCGCAATTGGTGGCTGACTAAACACTTTTTTGTCCCACTGTATGTACATGTAGGTAGAGTTAAAGTGACTATGCATAAATAATAAACAGAGTAGCAGCAGCATAAAATACGGGGTGGGGAGGGTAAAATGCAAATAGTCTGTGTACCCATTTGATGAACTATTCAGGAGTCTTATGGTTTGGAGGTAGACGCTGTTTAGACCTAGAATTGGCACTCCGGTACCATCTGCCGTGCGGGAGCAGAGTGAACAGTCTATGACCAGGGTGGCTGGAGTCTTTGACAATTTTTAGGGCCGTCCTCTGACACCGCCTGGTAATGAGGTCCTCGATGGCAGGAAGCTTGGCTCCAGTGATGTGCTGGGCCATACGCACTACTTTCTGTAGTGTCTTGCGGTCAGAGACTGAGCACTTGCCATACCAGGCAGTGAATGCAACCAGGATGCTCTCGATGGTGCAGCTGTAGAACTGTATTAAAGATCTGAGGACCCATGCCGAAGCTTTTCAGGCTCCTGAGGGGAAATAGGCTTTGTCGTGCCCTCTTCAATACTGTCTTGGTGTGTTCGGACCATGATAGTTTGTTGGTGATGTGGACGCCAAAGAACTTAAAGGCTCTCAACCTGCTCCACTACAGCCCCGTCGATGAGAATGGGGGCGTGCTCGGTCCTCCTTTTCCTGTAGTCCACAATCATCTCCTTTGTCTTGATCATGTTGAGGGGGAGGTTGTTGTCCTGGCCCCAGACAGCCAGGTCTCTGACCTCCTCCCTATAGGCTGTCTCATCGTGGTCACTGTTGTCATCGGCAAACTTGATCGTGTTGGAGTCGTCCCTGGCCATGCAGTTATGGGTGAAAAGGGAAGGGGACTGAGCACGCAACCCTGAGGGGCCCCTGTGTTAAGGATCAGCATGGTGGATGTGTTGTTACCTACCCTTATTCAGACAGAGAGAGGTTGAAAATGCCAGTGAAGACACTTGTCAGTTGGTCAGCGCATGTTCGGAGTACACGTCCTTGTAATCCACCTGGCTCTGCGGTGAATGTTGACCTGTTTAAAGGTCTTACTCACATCGGCTACGGAGAGCGCGATCACACAGTCGTATGGAACAGCTGATGCTGTCATGCATGCTTCAGTGTTGCTAACCTCGAAGCGAGCATAGAAGTAGTTTAGCTCTTCTAGTAGGCTCATGGCTGTGTGTAGTCTAATAGTTTGCAAGCCCTGCCACATCTGACAGGCATCGGAGCCGGTGTAGTACGATTCAATCTTAGTCCTGTATTAACGCTTTACCTGTTTGATGGTTCGTTAGAGGATATCACAGAATTTCTTATAAACGTCCTGGTTAGAGTCCCACTCCTTGAAAGCGGCAGTTCTACCCTTTAGGTCAGTGTGGATGTGATCTGTAATTCATGGCTTGTGGTATGTACATACGGTCACTATGGAGACGATGTTATCAATGCACTTATTGATGAAGCCAGTGGCTCATGTGGTGTACCGCTCAATGCCATCGGAAGAAACCCGGAACATATTCCAGTCTGTGCTAGCAAAACAGTCCTGTAGCTTAGCATCTGTGTCATCTGACCACTTCTTTATTGACCAAGTCACTGGTGCTTCCTGCTTTAGTTTTAGCTTGTAAGCCAGAATCAGGAAGACAGAATTGTGGTCAGATTTGCCAAATGGAGGGCGAGGGAGAGCTTTGTACGCATCTGTTTGTAGAGTAAAGGTGGTCTAGATTTTTTCCCCCTCTGGTTGCACATTTAACATGCTGATAGAAATGAGGTAAAACGGATTTAAGTTTCCCTGCAATAAAGTCCCCGGCCACTAGGAGTGCCGCCTCTGAGGGTTTTCCGGTTTGCTTAGGGCCGTATACAACTCATTGAGTGCAGTCTTAGTGCCAGCATCGCTTTGTGGTTGTAAATAAATAGCTACAAAGAATATAGATTAAAACTCTTGGTAAATAGTGTGGTCTACAGCTTATCATAAGATACTCTACCTCAGGCGAGCAGAACCTCGAGACTTCCTTATATTCCGCGCACCAGCTGTTGTTTACAAATATACATAGACCAGAGGCCGCTGTTCTATCCTGCCAAAAAAGTTTTAAAAAGCTTAAAACCCACCCGCTGTATGTTATTCATACAGCTGGCGGGCAGACACAGCAGAGGTTCAAACTTTAGAACCCAGTTCCTGCATTTGAATATAAAATGGATTTTATCAAACAAAACTATGCTACATGTTATCTCTGGGACCCTCAGGATGATAAATCAGAGCAAGATTACTAAATGTAAGTACATTATTTACCTTCAGAGGTGAATGTATCAAACCAGTTGCTGTGATAAGTTGTTGTTGTTGTGCACTCCCCTCAAAACAATAGCATGGTATTATTTCACTGTAATAGCTACTGTAAAACACACCCATGAACTTGTTTAACACGATACACTTTGTTGCAAAACATTTTACTACGGTGTGCCCCAATGAACAAAACCTTGTACTTACATGAATATATGAGTGCAGGGAAGGTGGGCTCTTTACGCTCCTGTGCTGTCTCCACAAGCATCCTTAGAGGACCTTTGGGGCACAAGACTGCAACCAAATCTGCAAACAAAGGAAAACAGCATGACACAGGAATTTCTGAGTGAGCCAAAAAGTACTGAACTACTGGAAGAATGATTGCAACATCTATGCATGATGAAATGGCACACTTTTTGATAGGTGGTGCTCAGCTAATAGTCAAGGTCTGTACAGCAGCATGATAACTGGTCTACCATTAACACCTATGCCATTAAATCAAAGGGCACGTCCAGAAACAAACTGTAGCCTCTACCCATCTTGGCTAAGATCTAAAAGGATTAGATAGGTATACGTAATAAGAAGGTAGATTCACCTTGCACTGGGATAGGCAAGGTGGATTTTTATTTGTACCCCTTTTTCATGGTATTCCGGACAATGCTAGACAGTAGAAACCAACAACAATATGTACTCTGAGCCCTCTCACTCACCGTAGACAGAGATGGCTCCCAGGATGACCCAGGCGGACCACTCGGGCAGGTACTTGATGAACACCAGGGCCAAGAGGGCTGAGATGGCGATGAGGTAGGCCTGCTGCAGCTGCAGGGGCCTCTTCCAGTGTATGCAGATTATTCCCACCGCCCCAAAGTTACAGATGATGATGGCTACTGTGGGGTAATCCATGGCCATGTTGTAGGTTTTAAATACCTCCCTGGATAGGAAGAGAGAGAAATGTCAAATCAAACTTTATGTAAAAGTGCATTTAAACCTCAAACCGCTTTACAGACAAGGGATGTATCTCAATTGTCCTAGTTGCTTCCTTTCCTATCCTTCATCCATAGTGATTAGAGGACCGATGAATATCCTTCCTTTCATCTGCCTTGTCTGTTAGGATGAGGAATTCACATTAAAAACTGTTGAGATACTCCCATTCAGTTTGAACTGAGGAATTAGAATGCTGCCTTTGATGTACAGTACTAGTCAAAAGTTTGGACAAACCTAATCATTCAAGGGTAATTCTTCATTTGTACTATTTTCTACGTTGTAGAATAATAGTGAAGACATCAAAAACTATGAAATAACACATGGAATCATGTAGTGACCAGAACAAAAAAAAGTGTTTAAAAAATAAAATAAATATATATATATATATATTGATTTGTTTAAGTAGCCAACCGTCACACACTCTTGGCATTCTCTCAACCAGCTTCATGAGGAATGCTTTTCCAACAGTCTTGAAGGAGTTCCCACATATGCTGAGCACTTGTTGGCTGCTTTTCCTTCACTCTGCGGTCCAACTCATCCCAAACCATCTCAATTGGGTTGAGGTCAGGTGATTGTGGAGGCGAGGTTCTGATGCAGCACTCCATCACGCTTCTTCTTGGTCAAATAACCCTTCACAGCCTGGAGGTGTGTTGGGTCATTGTCCTGTTGAAAAACAAATGATAGTGGGACTAAGCACAAACCAGATGGAATGGCATATCACTTCAGAATGCTGTGGTAGCCATGCTGGTTAAGTGCGTCTTGAATTTGAAATAAATCACTAACAGTGTCACCAGAAAAGCACACCTTCCTCCTCCATGCTTCACAGTGCGAACCACACATGCAGAAATCATCCGTTCACCTACTCTGCATCTCACAAAGACACAGCAGTAGGAACAAAAAATATCAAATTTGGACTCATCAATCCAAAGTACAGATTTCTACCGGTCTAATGTACATTGCTGGTGTTTCTTGGCCCAAGCAAATCTCTTCTTATTGGTGTCCTTTAGTAGTGTTTCTTTGCAGAAATGAAGGCCTGAAATGAAGGCCCATGAAGGCCTGATCCACGGAGTCTCCTCTGAACAGTTGATGTTGAGATGTGTTTGTTACTTGAACTCTGAAGTATTTATTTGGACTGAAATTTCTGAGGATGGTAACTCTAGTGAACTTATCCTCTGCAGCAGAGGTAACTCTGGGTCTTCCTTTCTTGTGGCGGTCCTCATGAGAGCCAGTTCCATCATAGCGCTTGATGGTTTTTGAAACTACACCTGAAGAAACGTTCAAAGTCCTTGAAACGTTCCGGATTGACGGACCTTCATGTCTAAACCTCTCTGGGATCGTTCGGGACGCTAGCGTCCCACCTCGCCAACAGCCAGTGAAATTGCAGGGCGCCAAATTCAAAAACAGAAATCTCATAATTAAAACTCCTTAACCATACAAGTATTTTACACAATTTTAAAAGATACGAGAAGTGTTAATCCAACCACAGTGTCCGATTTCAAAAAGGCTTTTCGGCGAAAGCAGAACATATCATTATTATGTTAGGTCAGCAACTAGTCACGGAAAGCATTCAGCCATTTTCCAACCAAAGAGAGGTGTCACAAAAAGCAGAAATATACAGTGCCTTGCGAAAGTATTCGTCCCCCTTGAACTTTGCGACCTTTTGCCACATTTCAGGCTTCAAACATAAAGATATAAAACTGTATTTTTTTGTGAAGAATCAACAACAAGTGGGACACAATCATGAAGTGGAACGACATTTATTGGATATTTCAAACTTTAACAAATCAAAAACTGAAAAATTGGGCGTGCAAAATTATTAAGAAATGTCACAACTTTTAACAAGGCACACCTGTTAATTGAAATACAATCCAGGTGACTACCTCATGAAGCTAGTTGAGAAAATGCCAAGAGTGTGCAAAGCTGTCAAGGCAAAGGGTGGCTACTTTGAAGAATCTTAAATATATTTTGATTTGTTTAACACTTTTTTGGTTACTTCATGATTCCATATGTGTTCTTTCATAGTTTGATGTCTTCACTATTATTCTACAATGTAGAAAAAGAAAAACCATGGAACGAGTAGGTGTCCAAACTTTGGACTGGTACTATAAGTGAGGACAGTGGGGATCTGTTTAAGTTAAATCTCTGGCCCAGGGACTAAGGTGATCTTTCAGATCTTTCGGACAGTTCTTTAATTAAGAAAAGCTGAGGGGGGAGAAGTTTGAGCCAACAAAGTTAGTTAATACACTAGTGTGGTGGAAATTACTTTAAGCCGTAAAACAAGTGACATCCTATTCCCTATATATAGTGCACTACCTTTGACCAGAGCCATGAACTAAGCCCATATAAAGAGCCTATATATTATTTGAGACAGCCTTCCTGTCCCGCTCTCTCCTTGAAACAACCACAACAGCCAGGCAACATGATACCATACGACTGACTACAAACAATTGCAGGTAGGGACACTCACCCCAGGTACATGAAGCTGAACCAGAAGAGCAGCATCAGCTTGGACAGGATGAGCCATCCGTGAATGAACTAGGACAAAATTAACCATGACACAGAGCATTAGAATATAGCACTCCAAGTTTGGGGCCTGTTCAGGATGTAACGTTACAGAACCTTTAGATAGAAATGTACAGTGTAAAACATATGATTACATGTCAGATAGAATACCAGAGAATCGTGTCCACTCTATTTCTATCTGCAACATTCAGAATACACACCCTAAGTCTGTCTCACCTTGTAGCAGCGGTACTTGTAGAGCATGACCACTAACTATTAGTGGGGGAAATGCAGAACTGACCCTGGATCAGCATCAGGGGCAACTTCACTCTAAATCTAATATCATCTACACCTAATCTTTATCTCAGGAGGAGTGGCCAACCATCCTTCTCAGATTACTAGCTAGCTACCCTCCTGCAGGATTTTGCTAGCTAGCTACCCTTCTGCAGGATCCAGCCCTACTCGAACACACCGTATTCTACAAAATCAGGTTCCAGGTTTCAGGCTGTTATAGTAGGGCTGGAGCAAAAGCCTGCACACCCCGTAGCTCCCCATGTCCAGAGGGAGGGTTGGCCACCCCTAATTTAGCCTTAGTTCCAGCAAGATAGATATGAACTTACCTTGTACTAAAGTTTTGGAAAACCAGTCAAATATTCAAGTAATAGAGACATTAGTGTTTACTAAATTCTAAGCATGTCAGTGTCAAATCACAGGAAAATATCCCTTAAGGATCTGTCATAAAGATATGCAAGAACCACTTCTTCTCATAATGTCCTGCATAGAAGCATCTCATCTCATATTGTCACGCAAAGAAGCATCTCTCATATTACGCTTGGTCGTGTTCATTAGGGAACACAAAAATGAGCATTTCTTATTGGAAAGATCCAGATAGCAGCCCATCCCCACTTCTGTCCGTTTGATGCCTCATGAACATAACCCAAGGTGGGCTGCTAAACGGAAGGAGAAAAAAACAACACTTACAGCTACTGTCAGTTCTTCTCAGTGTGGAACCTGACCGACTTTATGGTGGCTACGACCACCATGCAAAGGGTGACGGGGACGAACACCATGATGACATGCTTGGCGCCGTACTTGAGTGTGAGCTCCTCGTCTTCTTCCAGGTCTATGTGCTCCTGCTCCGTGGCACTCCTGTTCAGGCTGGGGGGGGGTTCAGCTGCAGGCTCTGGGGCCATTAGGCGCTGCTGCAAGGTAATGGAGCATTTTCTAGCATTGCTTATCACATGGAAATACTACATGGTGTGAATAATAGTGTTATTATTGCACTATGAAGAAGTCAATAAAAAATAGTAAGTCGTGGCTGTGATACCCACTGTAATATCTTCATCACAATCACTACTATCTAAGTGCTGCAGACACTTGATTCAAAGGCTCTTTCTCAAGTCATGCTAAACTCCTTGCATCCTCTCCCCGACTTCTCAAAATGCGTTGAGGAGGGTCCAGGGAGCGACCTTGGACCATCTCCTCCAATACATTTGCAAAGGAGGTGAGGAGATTGCGATTCCTTGTATCCTAAGACCAATTGAGATAGAGCCATTGAAATGATCCAAGGTGTCCCCGCTGTGGGAAAGGGCACTTGCCCAACAGTGCAGAGGACACCTACCCTGGGCTCCATGTCTGCAGGCTGGGTTTGGTCGGGGTCTTGTTGGTAAAATGGCACAGACGGTATCTCGGATGCAACCTGAGCCTGTCCTCTCTTTGTAGGTGTCCCCTTCACTGTCCGAGGTACTCATGGATAGAATGTTAGCAACGGCAGAAGAGGGCACAGCTGCAAAATTCTACAAATGAGTCAAGACAAAATTCATTGCGACGTTTCTGACAAAAAAAAACGGAGAAACTGCAACTTTACTGACGCTCAATCATTATAGTCCCGCAGGCTTTTTTTGACATACTCGATTATCAAGTATGTTGATGTCGAAAAACGTAGCCCAAAACTGCATACATCATTTCAGGATACTCAAACGTTATCTGTTGCTAGCTAAAAGGAGGATTAGCTCCAATGGATTGATTTAGCCACTACAGTCCGGTATTTAGAACAGATTGTGAGAAGTGCAAGTTAGCTTGCCGGTTAGCTAGCTAGCTAAGAAAAAAGCGGTACGTTTTTAAACGTATCAAAGTACCTCCTTAATCCACAATTTGACATCAACAAGCCCAAGGAAACCGCACCCGTTCTTTGATGAAAGAAAGCGCTTCTGCAATTGCTCTTATCTCCGACGACATGCTGAATGGCAACAAGGAAGTCCTCAGCTGATAAAAATATACATAAAAAATATGTTTATGAAACTTGCAAACACAACCCCCTCATTTTACAGTGACAACAGAAATTCTACACACCCTTTCAAATGTTTTATTGCCTTAAAGCCTGGAATTAAAATGCATTAAGATACACCCCCCTACAAATCAATCCCTAAACTTTAGACCTCAGCTGAATCTGGTAATTAATTACGTGGTGTTACCTTGGATTGAAAACTGTCATGGTCAAAACGGATAGATTCAATGGTTGTAAAGATGGGGAGAGGTCTGTCCATAGTAAAGAGATGCTCTGCTTTCTTTGACACCACACTAAAAAAAGCAACTCCTGCAGGATCTTTTGTTGATTATCTTGATTATTGTCCAGTCATGTGGTCAAGTGCTGCAAAGAAAGACCTAGTTAAGCTGCAGCTGGCCCAGAACATAGCGGCACATCTTGCTTTTCATTGTAATCAGGGCTAATATAAATACTATGCATCACATATTTTTATAAGAAACATTAATGTGCTGAAAATTCCAAATTGTTTACATAGTCACAAGACATGCCACTGGGGGTCTTTTCACAGAACAAATTCAAGAAAGCGTACAGTATTATATAGAGACATTATTGCATGGAACTCCCTTCCATCTCATATTGCCCAAATGAACAGCAAACCTGGTAAAAAAAAAAAAGATAAAGCAACACCTTACAGCACAAGGCCTCTACCCTATTTGACCCAGATATTTTGTTTGTATGTAATGATGTGTAGGCCGTTATTTTATTTACAGTTGAAGTCGGAAGTTTACATACACCTTAGCCAAATACATTTAAACTCAGATTTTCACAATTCCTGACATTTAATCCTTGTAAAAATTCCCCGTCTTAGGTCAGTTAGGATCACCACTTTATTTTAAGAATGTGAAATGTCAGAATAATAGTAGAGAGATTGATATATTTCAGCTTTTATTTCTTTCATCACATTCCCAGTGGGTCCGAAGTTTACATACACTCAATTAGTACTTGTTAGCACTGCCTATACATTTAAAAAAAAAACTTGGGTCAAACATTTCGGGTAGCCTTCCACAAGCTTCCCGCAATAAGTTGGGTGAATTTCGGCCCATTCCTCCTGACAGAGCTGGTGTAACTGAGTCAGGTTTGTAGGCCTCCTTGCTCGCACACTTTTTCAGTTCTGCCCACAACTTTTCTATGGGATTAAGGTCAGGGCTTTGTGAGGGCCACTCCAATACCTTGACTTTGTTGTCCTTAAGCCATTTTGCTACAACTTTGGAAGTATGCTTGGGGTCATTGTCCATTTGGAAGACCCATTTGCGACCAAGCTTTAACTTCCTGCCTGACTGATGTGTTGAGATGTTGCTTCAATATATACACATAATTTTCATTCCTCATGATGTCCTCTATTTTGTGAAGTGCACCAGTCCCTCTTGCAATAAAGCACCCCCACAACATGATACTGCCGACTCCGTGCTTCATGGTTGGGATGGTGTTCTTTGGCTTGCAAGCCTCCCCCTTTTTCCTCCAAACACAACGATGGTCATTATGGCCAAATAGTTATATTTTTGTTTCATCAGACAAGAGGACATTTCTCCAAAAAGTACGATCTTTGTCCCCATGTGCAGTTGAAAACTGTAGTCTGGCTTTTTTATGGCGGTTTTTAAGCAGTGGCATCTTCCTTGCTGAGCGGCCTTTCAGGTTAAGTCGATATAGGACTTCTTTTACTGTGGATATAGATACTTTTGGACCTGTTTCCTCCAGCATCTTCACAAGGTCCTTTGCTGTTGTTCTGGGATTGATTTTCACTTTTCGCACCAAAGTACATTCATCTCTAGGAGACAGAACGCGTCTCCTTCCTGAGCGGTATGACGGCTGCATGGTCCCATGGTGATTATACTTGCGTATTATTGTTTGTACAGATGAACGTGGCACATTCAGGCGTTTGGAAATTGCTCCCAAGGATGAACCAGACTTTTTTTCTGGGGTCTTGGCTGATTTCTTTTGATTTTCCGATGATTTTAAGCAAAGAGGCACTGAGTTTGAAGGTAGGCCTTGAAATACATTCACAGGTACACCTCCAATTGACTCAAATTATGTCAATTAGCCTATCAGAAGCTTCTAACTCCATGACATCATTTTCTGGAATTTTCCAAGCTGTTTAAAGGCACAGTTAACTTAGTGTATGTAAACTTCTGACCCACTGGAATTGTGATACAGTGAATTATAAGTGAAAGAACCTGTCTGTAAACAATTGTTGGAAAAATTACTTGTGTCATGCACAAACTAGTTGTCCTAACCGACTTGCCAAAACTATAGTTCGTTAACATGAAATTTGTGGAGTGGTTGAAAAAAAAGTTTTAATGAGTCCAACCTAAGTGTATGTAAACTTCAGACTTCAACTGTATGTAGTTCTGTCCTTGAGCTGTTATTGTCTATTAATATTCTGTATTATGCAGTGGTGGAAAACGTACCCAATTGTCATACGTGAGTAAACGTAAAGATATCTTTATGGAAAACTACTCAAGTAAAAGTGAGTCTCCCAGTAAAATACTACCTGAGTAAAAGTCTAAAACTATTTTGTATCAAAAGTAAATGTAATTACAAAAAATGTACATAAATATCAAAAGTAAAAGTATGAATAATTTCTAATTACTTATATTAAGCAAACCAGTAGGCACAATTTTTTTTTAATTTTTTTTTTTTACATTTACGGATAGCCAGGGGCACACTCCAAAACTCAGACATAATTTACCAACAAAGAATTTGTGTTTCGTGAGCCCGCCAGATCAGAAGCAGTAGGGATGACCAGGGATGTCTTCTTGATAAGTGTATGAATTGCACCATGTTCTGTCCTGTTAAGCATTCAAAATGTAACGAGTACTTTTGGCTGTCAGGGGAAATGTATCGAGTAAAAAGTACATAATTTTCATTAGGAATGTAGTGAAGCAAAAGTAAAAGTTGTCAAAAATATTAATAGTAAAGTACAGATACCCAAAAATTAAGTAGTACTTTAAAGTATTTTTACTTAAGTACTTTACACCACTGGTATTATGTCATGTTTCGTGTTTTGAATTGACCCCAGGAAGAGTAGCAGCTGCTTTCGCAATAGCTAATGGGGATCCTAATAAACAGTGGTGCAAAGTACTTAAGTAAAAATACTTTAAAATACTACTTAAGTAGTTTTTGGAGTATCTGTACTTTACATCTTTGACAATTTTTACTTTTACTTCACTACATTCCTACAGAAAAGAATGTACCTTTTACTCCAATTCACACACTTATCAAGAGAACATCCGTGGTCATCTCTAAGGTCTCTGATCTGGCAGAATCACTAAACACAAATGCTTCATCTGGAGTGTGCCCCTGGCTATCCATAAATAAAAAAACAAGAAAATGGTGCAGTTTTGGATTAAGATATCTTTACGTTTACTCACGTATGACAATTGAGTACGTTTTCCACCACTGCATAATACAGAATAATAATAGACAACAACAGCTCAAGGACAG
The DNA here is from genome assembly GCF_018296145.1 of Oncorhynchus tshawytscha. NCBI lineage: Eukaryota > Metazoa > Chordata > Actinopteri > Salmoniformes > Salmonidae > Oncorhynchus > Oncorhynchus tshawytscha. The sequence continues at coordinate 5,735,033 of NC_056460.1, read as the reverse complement.
AACTACATACAGTTAAAGTCTGAAGTTTAGCTGATCTAGGGAATAATCATCAACTCAAATCAAATGTTATTTGTCACAACAGGTGTAGACTTGACTGCGAAATGCTTACTTACAAACCCTTACCCAACAATGCAGTTCAAGATAGAGTTAAGAAAATAGTTACTAAATAAACTAAAGTAAAAATACTTAAATAGAAATAAAAAGTAACATAATAAAAACAATGAGTCTATATACAGGGGGAACTGGTACTGACTCAACGTGCTGGGGTACAGGTTAGTTGAGTTATTTTGTATATGTAGGTAGGGGGAAAGTGACAATGCATAGATAATAAACAGTGAGTAGCAGCAGTGTAAAAACAAAGGGGGAGTCGTCAATGTAATTAGTCCGGGTGGCCATTTGATTAATTGTTCAGCAGTCTTATGGCTTGGGGGTAGAAGCTGTTAAGGAGCCTTTTGGTCCTAGACTTGGTGCTCCGGTACCGCTTGCCGTGCAGGAGCAGGAAGAACAGTCTATGACTTGGGTGACTGGAGTCTTTGAAAACATTTTGGCCTTCCTCTGACACCGCCTAGTATATACAGTGGGGAGAACAAGTATTTGATACACTGCCAATTTTGCAGGTTTTCCTACTTACAAAGATTGTAGAGGTCTGTAAATCCAGAAAAGCACATTATATGATTTTTAAGTAATTAATTTGCATTTTATTGCATGACATAATTATTTGATACATCAGAAAAGCAGAACTTAATATTTGGTACAGAAACCTTTGTTTGCAATTACAGAGATCATACATTTCCTGTAGTTCTTGACCAGGTTTGCACACACTGCAGTAGGGATTTTGGCCCACTACTCCATACAGACCTTCTCCAGATCCTTCAGGTTTCGGGGCTGTCGCTGGGCAATATGGACTTTCAGCTCCCTCCAAAGATTTTCTATTGGGTTCAGGTCTGGAGACTGGCTAGGCCACTCCAGGACCTTGAGATTTTTCTTACGGACCCACTCCTTAGTTGCCCTGGCTGTGTGTTTCAGGTCATTGTCATGCTGGAAGACCCAGCCACGACCCATCTTCAATGCTCTTACTGAGGGAATTAGGTTGTTGGCCAAGATCTCGCGATACATGGCCCCATCCATCCTCCCCTCAATACGGTGCAGTCGTCCTGTCCCCTTTGCAGAAAAGCATCCACAAAGAATGATGTTTCCACCTCCATGCTTCACGGTTGGGATGGTGTTCTTGGGGTTGTACTCATCCTTCTTCTTCCCCCAAACACGGCGAGTGAAGTTTAGACCAAAAAGCTCTATTTTTGTCTCATCAGACCACATGGCCTACTCCCATTCCTCCTCTGGATCATCCAGATGGTCACTGGCAAACTTCAGACTGGCCTGGACATGCGCTGGCTTGAGCAGGGGGACCTTGCATGCGCTGCAGGATTTTAATCCATGACGGCGTAGTGTGTTACTAATGGTTTTCTTTGAGACTGTGGTCCCAGCTCTCTTCAGGTCATTGACCAGGACCTGCCGTGTAGTTCTGGGCTGATCCCTCACCTTCCTCATGATCATTGATGCCCCACGAGGTGAGATCTTGCATGGAGCCCCAGACCGAGGGTGATTGACCATCATCTTGAACTTCTTCCATTTTCTAATAATTGCGCCAACAGTCATTGCCTTCTCACCAAGCTGCGTGCCTGGTGTATTTTATACAGGTAACGAGTTCAAACAGATGCAGTTAATACAGGTAATGAGTGGACAACCTCTCCTTGTACGCATTCATTGCGATCGCCATCCGTCTGGATAATCTACTTCTCGAGCATCGGTACTCTCATTGCTTCTCTCTCTCCCTCAGTGAACACCTTGGATCAGAGCCTGAACCCATGGAGGTAGGGGACACACGGCTCCCCGCGGTGGAGCGACGCAGACGGAGACAGCTGCGGCTCTGTCTCTATTGTGTTCAAGGAGGGCTTCAGCAATGTCCGGTTTGTCCCAACTCGGGATCTACGAGACCAGAGGGACTGTCACGTGATCTTCCACCTCCTGGGGCAGGTGTGAGTATCCCCTAATCATCACTTTCTGCCAAACCCTTTTTGGTGTCGATCACACTATTTGAGTGTCCCTCATGTACTGTTTCTACAGCGTTAGTGAATTCCGGTGCCATGGGGAACGTTATTGACTAGACCCTTGCCTTCCCTCTTAACATCACCTCATAACCGCTCTCCTTTTCTGGTTCAAGCCCTCAGTAATCGACCACAAGGTTCCGGGTCCATCACACACATCACCAAACCACTCACCCTCACCATGGAGTCCATCCATCAGGAGAACATTCCCTTCTTCATCACCAGTGCACCAGCTCACAAGATCATCCTCGGCCTCCCTTGGCTTCAACGCCATAACCACACAATCTCATGAAAATCACGGACTGGGCACCCGAATGCCGGAGGACCTGCTTTCCTGTCCCCTGTGGTTCCACGTCGGTTGAGAGTTCTGTGGTTGCCCTTCAGCTCAACATCCCGGAGGTATATTATACCAGGACCTGCTGGACCTGCTGAAACCAAGGCCATGGAGGAGTACATCCCAGTCATATCTACTTCCGGCGCCGACAGAGATGGCCGCCTCGCTTCTTTTTTTTCATTTTTTTCAAGCATTTCGCTACACTCGCATTAACATCTGCTAACCATGTGCATGTGACAAATAAATTTGATTTGAAACATGACAAATAAAACTCATCCAGCTTCTAGGACTGTTGTTTCTACCAGTGATCCTAGCAAGCATTTGTTCATAAGATGCTACCTCCAACATTGATTCTCTCCACTGTTTCAGAGTAGGAGTGGCAGGACCCTTCCCTCTGGCCGGCTTCATCCTGTGGCTGGAGCCATGCATCGGGCTCCAAACCTTGACGGTTTACTTACCACCGGACTTGGCAGCTATTATTACCCGCACCTGCGCTTCATCATGAGGTACACCTGGACTCCATTACCTCCCCTTTATCTGGCACTCCCTTAGGTTAATTCCCCAGGCAGTATGGTTTCTGTGTTTCATGTCAAGACGCTACTCCTATGTTGTATTGTTCAATGTTCTTTGTTTTATTAAACTTACCACCTGCACCTGCTTCTCGACTTCTCGGCTTCTCAACCTGCACCTGTTTCCCAGCATCTACATTACACAAGGAGCTTTCAAAAGAACTCCGGGACAAAGTTATGGAAAGGCACAGATCAGGGGATGGGTATAAAAAGATTTTAAAAGCCTTGAATATCCATTGGAACACGGTCAAGATGATTAAGAAGTGGATGGTGTATGGCAAGACCTTGCCTAGATCAGGCCGTCCCTCAAAACTGGATGACTGATCAAGTAGGAGACTGATCAAAGAGGCTACCAAGAGTCCAATGGCAACTTTGAAAGAGCTACAGGCTTTTATGGCCAAGACTGGTCAGTGTGCATGTGACAACAAAAACCCAAGCACTTCAAACAGGATTGAAGATGGGATGGGATATCTTGAGTAATGGCTTCCTTCTTGCCATCCTATCATACATGCCAAATTTGTGGAGCAGAGGAGGCTGGTAGGAGGAGCTATAGAAGAACAGGCTCATTGTAATGGCTGGAAAGGAATAAATGTAACGGTATCAAACATGTGGTACCATCACACAGATGGAAACCACTTTTGACTCAATTTCCATTTGTGCCATTCCAGCCATTACAATGAGCATGTCCTCCTATAAGCTTCTCCTACCAGCCTGTTTGGCCCTGTCTGGGGGTATCATCGGATGGGGCCACAGTGTCTCCTGACCCCTCCTGTCTCAGCCTCCAGTATTTATGCTGCAATAGTTTATGTGTCGGGGGGCTAGGGTCAGTCTGTTATATCTGGAGTACTTCACCTGTCTTATCCGGTGTCCTGTGTGAATTTAAGTATTCTCTCTCTAATTCTCTCTCGGAGGACCTGAGCTCTAGGACCATGCCTCAGGACTACCTGGCATGATGACTCCTTGTTGTCCCCAGTCCACCTGGCCGTGCTGCTGCTCCAGTTTCAACTGTTCTGCCTGCGGCTATGGAACCCTGACCTGTTCACCGGACGTACTACCTGTCCCAGACTTGCTGTTTTCAACTCTCTAGAGACAGCAGGAGTGGCAGAGATACTCTTAATGATCGGCTATGAAAAGCCAACTGACATTTACTCCTGAGGTGCTGACTTGCTGCACCCTCGACAACTACTGTGATAATTATTATTTGACCATGCTGGTCATTGTTAAGTAATTTTGTAATCAATGTTCATAAATTCCAATTATCTTTATCTGTCTGATACCCAGAGGTAGTAAAGTTCTGGTCTTAAATAAAACAGACAGAATTCCCAGCTCACAATTGATCAGATCCCGATTTATTTGAGAGGGCTCTACAGTTTACACAAATACATTCCTTTTATACCATCCTAACCTACGCACATACATACACACCAACATAGGGATTTTCTCATGACTCTCACCACAGTTTATAACCACTCAGCTGACAGTTCCAGGCTCCCCCAGATACTAGAGCTCTGGAAGGGTTCTCGCTGTCCTATCTTCCCAGATTTACATCCAGGTCGGTTCAAACATAGGTTAATGCGCCTCTCTGTTCTCTTTATACCCCCACATACACTCCTTTCTTCCTAGGTACATGCAATATAACCCCTTCCTAATGAACAAACATTATTTAACACTACAAGAAAGTCAGGGTAGAATTCTTGCCAGTTATAGTGCCGTACACCTCATTTAGTCATTATTCATAAAAGAATCCCTTAACAGGAATTTATGAAAATTTAACATCTTGGCCATGTTCTGTTATAATCTCCACCCGGCACAGCCAGAAGAGGACTGGTCACCCCTCATAGCCTGGTTCCTCTCTAGGTTTCTTCCTAGGTTTTGGCCTTTCAGGGGAGTTTTTCCTAGCCACCGTGCTTCTACACCTGCATTGCTTGCTGTTTTGGGGTTTTAGGCTGGGTTTCTGTTCAGCACTTTGAGATATCAGCTGATGTAAGAAGGGCTATATAAATTAATTTGATTTGATTCTCATAGTCAGGGACTGTGGCACTCATCAGGGGCCTCATTTATAAATGTTGTGTAAGCACAAAACATGCATGCGCCAGTTTTCACGCAAAAAGTTGGCATTTATAAAAACTGAACTTGACGTGAGAAAGTTCTTATCCTCCCACAAACTTTAGACCATGCGTAGGCTACGCACAGTTTCTAGTGTAATATTGCCTTGCAGGAAGGCAAAAGTAGCCTTAAAACATATAGTAGAATTTAACAGGTGAACAGACAGTTGATATTTTGCATGGAAGTGCGCAGGCTATTGTTTGAATGTTAAATGATGAGACAGAGGCATTGATGCGAGTAACCAGTCTTGTTCAGTACATGACAACACATCCGGGTATCTCAAGCACCCCGGTAAAACACAAGAGTTGCAGTAATGAACATTTACCAACACATGGCATCACTGTGCCATCTTACACCCATAACATCTTCCATTTAATAAAATAGGACAGGAGGTGTCAATTCACTAACAAAACAAACCTAGTAACAATTTCCAACATGAACAGTTTAGTAATTTTTTTCTTTTTTTTCCAGGTAATAACAACACATTTTGATATTCTCTTCACTTTTATCTCTGTCAACAATCCCTGATGGGAAACCTACAGATTAAGTCTTTTTGGTGGCTGGGACAGACGCCCGCAGCGTGAAAAGACGGGGCTTGTCTGCGAGGACTGCGGGTTCCCGCACAGGCGTGTCACCTGAATGTCTAAGGGGAGAATTGATGGGCGAGGGAGCGGCCGACCTGTGATCCCCTGGCTCTTCGCCCAGTGCCTCAGGCCCCATGTGACTTTCTGGGGTTCTGTCTTTTGTCATGCGACCCCTTTGACCATCAGGGTTCTGAGTAGGTGCTGGCTCAGCAATCCGAAGGTCAACCCTGTTACGACGGTACAGTGATCCATTCACTTCGACCAAGTAGGAGCGTGGTGCCACTTTCTGTACACAGGATCCGAGTCTCCAGAGGCCTGTCCGGTCCCCTGGTAGTGGCTTCATTCGCACCGTTTCACCCACCCAGAGCTCAGGTAAGTCTTTTGCTGATTTGTCGTAGATGAACTTGGAGACCTGTCTTCTGTGACGTAGCTTCACCAGCACGTCTGTCACCACACATGGCTCCAGGAGAGTGCTGGCTACTGGCAGAGCTGCTTTTAAGCGCCGTGCCATGAGGCGCTGTGCCGTCCATGCCTTCTGTAGGGGTATTGCGCCACTGCAGGATTGCTTTCCAGGCATCTTTGCCCTCTCGCAGAGCCTTTTTGCAGAGGTTCTTTGCGATTTTTACTGCGGACTCTGCCTTCCCATTAGCTTTTGGGTGTCGTGGTGATGAAGTGACGTGCTCGAATTCCCATCCTGCAGCAAATTTTCGGAACTCAACTCCGGAGAATTGGGGTCCATTGTCTGAAATTACCCTATCTGGCTGGCCATAGCGGGCAAACTGAGCCTTGCAGCGTTTGATCGTTGTCTCTGCTGAGATGTCGGGGAGGAGGTCGATCTCCCAAAAGTCTGAGTAATGATCGACTACCAGCAGAAAGTCTTTGCCACTGTGCTGGAAGAGATCTAGACTTACTATCTGCCAAGGGCGCATCGGTAGCTCGTGGGACATCATCGTCTCCCTCTGTTGCTCAATGGCATATTCATTGCAGATTGTGCATTTACTGACATAGTCTTTAATTTCACTCTGCATTCCTGGCCAATACAGTGTGTCACGTGCTTGTCTGTAACAGGCCTCACCTCCTATGTGACTGGAGTGCACGCGTGCCAACATCTCAGGGCGCAGAGACCGGGGAATAATGACTCTCTGACTCTTGAATATTACTCCGTTTTGAACACTGAGCTCCTCTTTGACTGGCCAATATTCTCTGACGGCTAAAGCAGTTTCTTCCCTGCAGTCGGGCCAGCCCATCAGAATCACAGACCTCAATGCCTGGAGTTGCCCGTCCCTGTCTGTGTGCTGTCTGATTTGTATAAGGCGCTGGTCCGTAACATTAAGGTAGTCAGCCTGGTTGATGTGTTCAACATCCACTTGCTCTGTTTGTAAGCTGCACACTGCGTGTTGTTCATGCATGGAGCGTGTGCCTGATGCAGTAGCCCTGCTGAGCGTGTCACTCACATACATCTCTGGCCCTGGCTTATACACCACCTTGAGGTTGTAGTTTTGTAGGGCCAGTAGCATGCTCTGCAGTCGTTTTGGGGCATTCAGGAGAGGCTTGCTGAATATAGCAATAATAAGGGGCTTGTGATCTGTCTCTGCGGTAATATTGCCGCGCCCGTACAGGTAGTGGTGGAAGCGTTGGCATGCAAACACAATGCTGAGGCACTCCTTCTCTATCTGGGCATAGTTCTGCTCTGTTGGGGTGAGTGCCCTAGAGGCGAATGCCACAGGCTGGCCCTCCTGCATGAGGCAACAGCCAAGTCCATACTGGCTTGAGTCACTCTGAATCGTGACAGGTTTTGACACATTGTAGTATCGCAGTACAGGTGTCTGGGTGTCTGCAAACTTTCTACTATTAAACTCGGACAAAACAGAGATGCTTGTACTAGGTCCCAAGAAACAAAGAGATCTTCTGTTGAATCTGACAATTAATCTTAATGGTTGTACAGTCGTCTCAAATAAAACTGTGAAGGACCTCGGCGTTACTCTGGACCCTGATCTCTCTTTTGAAGAACATATCAAGACCATTTCAAGGACATCTTTTTTTCCATCTACGTAACATTGCAAAAATCAGAAACTTTCTGTCCAAAAATGATGCAGAAAAATTAATCCATGCTTTTGTCACTTCTAGGTTAGACTACTGCAATGCTCTATTTTCCGGCTACCCGGATAAAGCACTAAATAAACTTCAGTTAGTGCTAAATACGGCTGCTAGAATCCTGACTAGAACCAAAAAATTTGATCATATTACTCCAGTGCTAGCCTCTCTACACTGGCTTCCTGTCAAAGCAAGGGCTGATTTCAAGGTTTTACTGCTAACCTACAAAGCATTACATGGGCTTGCTCCTACCTATCTCTCTGATTTGGTCCTGCCGTACATACCTACACGTACGCTACGGTCACAAGACGCAGGCCTCCTAATTGTCCCTAGAATTTCTAAGCAAACAGCTGGAGGCAGGGCTTTCTCCTATAGAGCTCCATTTTTATGGAACGGTCTGCCTACCCATGTCAGAGACGCAAACTCGGTCTCAACCTTTAAGTCTTTACTGAAGACTCATCTCTTCAGTGGGTCATATGATTGAGTGTAGTCTGGCCCAGGAGTGGGAAGGTGAACGGAAAGGCTCTGGAGCAACGAACCGCCCTTGCTGTCTCTGCCTGGCCGGTTCCCCTCTTTCCACTGGGATTCTCTGCCTCTAACCCTATTACGGGGCTGGGTCACTGGCTTACTGGGGCTCTATCTTGCCGTCCCTGGAGGGTGCGTCACCTGAGTGGGTTGATTCACTGTTGTGGTCATCCTGTCTGGGTTGGCGCCCCCCTTGGGTTGTGCCGTGGTGGAGATCTTTGTGGGCTATACTCAGCCTTGTCTCAGGATGGTAAGTTGGTGGTTGAAGATATCCCTCTAGTGGTGTGGGGGCTGTGCTTTGGCAAAGTGGGTGGGGTTATATCCTTCCTGTTTGGCCCTGTCCGGGGTGTCCTCGGATGGGGCCACAGTGTCTCCTGACCCCTCCTGTCTCAGCCTCCAGTATTTATGCTGCAGTAGTTTATGTGTCGGGGGCTGGGGTCAGTTTGTTATATCTGGAGTACTTCTCCTGTCCTATTCGGTGTCCTGTGTGAATCTAAGTGTGCGTTCTCTAATTCTCTCCTTCTCTCTTTCTTTCTCTCTCTCGGAGGACCTGAGCCCTAGGACCTGAGCTCCAGGACTACCTGACATGATGACTCCTTGCTGTCCCCAGTCCACCTGGCCATGCTGCTGTTCCAGTTTCAACTGACCTGAGCCCTAGGACCATGCCCCAGGACTACCTGACAAGATGACTCCTTGCTGTCCCCAGTCCACCTGGCCATGCTGCTGCTCCAGTTTCAACTTCCACCTGACTGTGCTGCTGCTCCAGTTTCAACTGTTCTGCCTTATTATAATTTGACCATGCTGGTCATTTATGAACATTTGAACATCTTGGCCATGTTCTGTTATAATCTCCACCCGGCACAGCCAGAAGAGGACTGGCCACCCCACATAGCCTGGTTCCTCTCTAGGTTTCTTCCTAGGTTTTGGCCTTTCTAGGGAGTTTTTCCTAGCCACCGTGCTTCTACACCTGCATTGCTTGCTGTTTGGGGTTTTAGGCTGGGTTTCTGTACAGCACTTTGAGATATCAGCTGATGTACGAAGGGCTATATAAATAAATTTGATTTGATTTGATTTGATTTGGGTGACCGGTTGTTTTATTTCCCTCACTGCTGCGTCATGTTTTGGGAGCCAATGCCAGATGGTGTCCTTGTCCATGAGCCTCCTCAGTGGCTCACACACTTCAGAGAGCCGCGGTAGGAATTTGGCCAGGTAGGTGACGAATCCGACGAAGCGCTGCACTCCCTTCACGTCAGATGGGTGGGGCATTTCCAAGACAGCCTTCACTTTTTCAGGATCCGCCTTCAATCTGGTGGAGGACAAGATGTGCCCATGAAAGCGGACCTCTGGCACTTTAAACTGAAGCTTTTTTATGCTTAGCCTTAGCTTGACCTGTCTGCACCTGACCATCAGGGCCAGCAGCTTGGCGTCATGGTCACATTCTGCCTCCTCATCACTGTCCCCACAGCCCACTACGAGAATGTCATCTGCTATGGGTTCCACGCCACTGAGTCCCATCAACAGCTCATGCTGTTTCCGCTGATACACCTCTGGAGCCACGGAGACACCAAACGGAAGCTTCAACCACCTCTTCCTGCCCCAGGGTGTCCAAAAGGTGGTCATGTTGCTGCTGGGCTCGTCGAGCTTGCACTGCAGGAAGGCATCTCTGGCATCCACGAGCGTGAAGACTATGGCCTTTGGGAGCTTGTAAAGAACATCCTCCAACGTGGGCATAATGTAATGTGAACGTCGCAGAGCCCGGTTGAGGTGTTTAGGATCAATGCATATCCGTAGCTTGTCTGGTTTCTTGACGATAACCATATTACTTATCCAGTCCGTAGGCTCGGTGACGGATATGATGTGGCCATCTGCTTCGTATTTGTCAAGCTGAGCCTTCGTAGCTGCTTTCATGGCCACTGGTACATTGCGGGGTGCACACTGAACAGGCTGGATTGCTGCGTCCAACTCAAAGTGGACTTCCCCAGGAACTGACTCGACCGGTGCGTTGAAGACATCATGGTACTTGCTTAGGAGTGTCTCCTTGCTCAGGGGCCCAGCCTGGACTTTGTCTATAATGTTAAGATCAGCTGGGATGGTGAAGTTAATAAGTCCAAGGCGCTCGCATGTAGAACCTGACAGTAATGGCTATTGACTAGCCTCAACTATTTCAAACTCAAGGGTGTATTTCTGGCCACGTAAAACACACTCTGTCACAAACAGGCCTAAAGAGGTCATGAACTGGCCTGAATACAGTTTCAGCTTGGTGCTACTCTGTGTGAGTTTGTCTCTGGGCGCGAGCCTCCTTTTGTCTTTAAGGCTCATAACGTTGCATGTGGCCCCTGAATCTAGCTGGCATTGCTGTGGTTTATTATTAAGTAGCAGAGTGACAAACCACTTTTGTCCTTTTCCCCTCACTGCCCCTATGCACTCGCTAGCATGTACATCCTCTGTGCTGTCGTTCCCTTCATCTGTGTTTGGTTCCATGGAGTGCACTTTACCCTCCTTTCTCTTGCTTTTCATGCAGACCCTTGCGAAGTGATTAGCTGTACCACAGGATTTGCATATTTTTCCATAGGCTGGGCAGTGTTCTTTTCCTCGTCCATGAGAAATGCCACAATATCGGCATGTATTGGGGTTGTCTACTGCAGAGTTGGCTGTAGTATTAGCATTAGCTGTGGCAAAGGGGAATTTCTTTACTGGCTGCCTGAATGTAGCATTGACATTGTCCATATGTTGCCTTTCTAGCTCCATGGACCTCATCCGTATATCAGTAAGCTCTGCTGCACGGCATGTCTCCACTGCCAAGGCCAGCGTCAGGTCACGTTCTCTCAGCAAACGTCTGCGGGTGCCCTCATCAGTTATGCCAAGCACAATCGTATCTCTGATCAGTTCATCTCTTAAAGCACCATAGTCACATGTAGCTGCCTTTTCCCTTAACCTAGTGACAAAGCTGTCAATGGACTCCCCATCCTCCTGTTTGCAACTGGAGCCATGCATCGGGCTCCAAACCTTGACGGTTTACTTACCACCGGACTTGGCAGCTATTATTACCCGCACCTGCGCTTCATCATGAGGTACACCTGGACTCCATTACCTCCCCTTTATCTGGCACTCCCTTAGGTTAATTCCCCAGGCAGTATGGTTTCTGTGTTTCATGTCAAGACGCTACTCCTATGTTGTATTGTTCAATGTTCTTTGTTTTATTAAACTTACCACCTGCACCTGCTTCTCGACTTCTCGGCTTCTCAACCTGCACCTGTTTCCCAGCATCTACATTACACAAGGAGCTTTCAAAAGAACTCCGGGACAAAGTTATGGAAAGGCACAGATCAGGGGATGGGTATAAAAAGATTTTAAAAGCCTTGAATATCCATTGGAACACGGTCAAGATGATTAAGAAGTGGATGGTGTATGGCAAGACCTTGCCTAGATCAGGCCGTCCCTCAAAACTGGATGACTGATCAAGTAGGAGACTGATCAAAGAGGCTACCAAGAGTCCAATGGCAACTTTGAAAGAGCTACAGGCTTTTATGGCCAAGACTGGTCAGTGTGCATGTGACAACAAAAACCCAAGCACTTCAAACAGGATTGAAGATGGGATGGGATATCTTGAGTAATGGCTTCCTTCTTGCCATCCTATCATACATGCCAAATTTGTGGAGCAGAGGAGGCTGGTAGGAGGAGCTATAGAAGAACAGTCTCATTGTAATGGCTGGAAAGGAATAAATGTAACGGTATCAAACATGTGGTACCATCACACAGATGGAAACCACTTTTGACTCAATTTCCATTTGTGCCATTCCAGCCATTACAATGAGCATGTCCTCCTATAAGCTTCTCCTACCAGCCTGTTTGGCCCTGTCTGGGGGTATCATCGGATGGGGCCACAGTGTCTCCTGACCCCTCCTGTCTCAGCCTCCAGTATTTATGCTGCAATAGTTTATGTGTCGGGGGGCTAGGGTCAGTCTGTTATATCTGGAGTACTTCACCTGTCTTATCCGGTGTCCTGTGTGAATTTAAGTATTCTCTCTCTAATTCTCTCTCGGAGGACCTGAGCTCTAGGACCATGCCTCAGGACTACCTGGCATGATGACTCCTTGTTGTCCCCAGTCCACCTGGCCGTGCTGCTGCTCCAGTTTCAACTGTTCTGCCTGCGGCTATGGAACCCTGACCTGTTCACCGGACGTACTACCTGTCCCAGACTTGCTGTTTTCAACTCTCTAGAGACAGCAGGAGTGGCAGAGATACTCTTAATGATCGGCTATGAAAAGCCAACTGACATTTACTCCTGAGGTGCTGACTTGCTGCACCCTCGACAACTACTGTGATAATTATTATTTGACCATGCTGGTCATTGTTAAGTAATTTTGTAATCAATGTTCATAAATTCCAATTATCTTTATCTGTCTGATACCCAGAGGTAGTAAAGTTCTGGTCTTAAATAAAACAGACAGAATTCCCAGCTCACAATTGATCAGATCCCGATTTATTTGAGAGGGCTCTACAGTTTACACAAATACATTCCTTTTATACCATCCTAACCTACGCACATACATACACACCAACATAGGGATTTTCTCATGACTCTCACCACAGTTTATAACCACTCAGCTGACAGTTCCAGGCTCCCCAGATACTAGAGCTCTGGAAGGGTTCTCGCTGTCCTATCTTCCCAGATTTACATCCAGGTCGGTTCAAACATAGGTTAATGCGCCTCTCTGTTCTCTTTATACCCCCACATACACTCCTTTCTTCCTAGGTACATGCAATATAACCCCTTCCTAATGAACAAACATTATTTAACACTACAAGAAAGTCAGGGTAGAATTCTTGCCAGTTATAGTGCCGTACACCTCATTTAGTCATTATTCATAAAAGAATCCCTTAACAGGAATTTATGAAAATTTAACATCTTGGCCATGTTCTGTTATAATCTCCACCCGGCACAGCCAGAAGAGGACTGGTCACCCCTCATAGCCTGGTTCCTCTCTAGGTTTCTTCCTAGGTTTTGGCCTTTCAGGGAGTTTTTCCTAGCCACCGTGCTTCTACACCTGCATTGCTTGCTGTTTTGGGGTTTTAGGCTGGGTTTCTGTTCAGCACTTTGAGATATCAGCTGATGTAAGAAGGGCTATATAAATTAATTTGATTTGATTCTCATAGTCAGGGACTGTGGCACTCATCAGGGGCCTCATTTATAAATGTTGTGTAAGCACAAAACATGCATGCGCCAGTTTTCACGCAAAAAGTTGGCATTTATAAAAACTGAACTTGACGTGAGAAAGTTCTTATCCTCCCACAAACTTTAGACCATGCGTAGGCTACGCACAGTTTCTAGTGTAATATTGCCTTGCAGGAAGGCAAAAGTAGCCTTAAAACATATAGTAGAATTTAACAGGTGAACAGACAGTTGATATTTTGCATGGAAGTGCGCAGGCTATTGTTTGAATGTTAAATGACGAGACAGAGGCATTGATGCGAGTAACCAGTCTTGTTCAGTACATGACAACACATCCGGGTATCTCAAGCACCCCGGTAAAACACAAGAGTTGCAGTAATGAACATTTACCAACACATGGCATCACTGTGCCATCTTACACCCATAACATCTTCCATTTAATAAAATAGGACAGGAGGTGTCAATTCACTAACAAAACAAACCTAGTAACAATTTCCAACATGAACAGTTTAGTAATGTTTTTTTTTTTTTTCAGGTAACAACACATTTTGATATTCTCTTCACTTTTATCTCTGTCAACAATCCCTGATGGGAAACCTACAGATTAAGTATTTTTGGTGGCTGGGACAGACTCCCGCAGTGTGAAAAGACAGGGGGCTTGTCTGCGAGGACTGCGGGTTCCCGCACAGGCGTGTCACCTGAATGTCTAAGGGGAGAATTGATGGGCGAGGGAGCGGCCGACCTGTGATCCCCTGGCTCTTCGCCCAGTGCCTCAGGCCCCATGTGACTTTCTGGGGTTCTGTCTTTTGTCATGCGACCCCTTTGACCATCAGGGTTCTGAGTAGGTGCTGGCTCAGCAATCCGAAGGTCAACCCTGTTACGACGGTACAGTGATCCATTCACTTCGACCAAGTAGGAGCGTGGTGCCACTTTCTGTACACAGGATCCGAGTCTCCAGAGGCCTGTCCGGTCCCCTGGTAGTGGCTTCATTCGCACCGTTTCACCCACCCAGAGCTCAGGTAAGTCTTTTGCTGATTTGTCGTAGATGAACTTGGAGACCTGTCTTCTGTGACGTAGCTTCACCAGCACGTCTGTCACCACACATGGCTCCAGGAGAGTGCTGGCTACTGGCAGAGCTGCTTTTAAGCGCCGTGCCATGAGGCGCTGTGCCGTCCATGCCTTCTGTAGGGGTATTGCGCCACTGCAGGATTGCTTTCCAGGCATCTTTGCCCTCTCGCAGAGCCTTTTTGCAGAGGTTCTTTGCGATTTTTACTGCGGACTCTGCCTTCCCATTAGCTTTTGGGTGTCGTGGTGATGAAGTGACGTGCTCGAATTCCCATCCTGCAGCAAATTTTCGGAACTCAACTCCGGAGAATTGGGGTCCATTGTCTGAAATTACCCTATCTGGCTGGCCATAGCGGGCAAACTGAGCCTTGCAGCGTTTGATCGTTGTCTCTGCTGAGATGTCGGGGAGGAGGTCGATCTCCCAAAAGTCTGAGTAATGATCGACTACCAGCAGAAAGTCTTTGCCACTGTGCTGGAAGAGATCTAGACTTACTATCTGCCAAGGGCGCATCGGTAGCTCGTGGGACATCATCGTCTCTCTCTGTTGCTCAATGGCATATTCATTGCAGATTGTGCATTTACTGACATAGTCTTTAATTTCACTCTGCATTCCTGGCCAATACAGTGTGTCACGTGCTTGTCTGTAACAGGCCTCACCTCCTATGTGACTGGAGTGCACGCGTGCCAACATCTCAGGGCGCAGAGACCGGGGAATAATGACTCTCTGACTCTTGAATATTACTCCGTTTTGAACACTGAGCTCCTCTTTGACTGGCCAATATTCTCTGACGGCTAAAGCAGTTTCTTCCCTGCAGTCGGGCCAGCCCATCAGAATCACAGACCTCAATGCCTGGAGTTGCCCGTCCCTGTCTGTGTGCTGTCTGATTTGTATAAGGCACTGGTCCGTAACATTAAGGTAGTCAGCCTGGTTGATGTGTTCAACATCCACTTGCTCTGTTTGTAAGCTGCACACTGCGTGTTGTTCATGCATGGAGCGTGTGCCTGATGCAGTAGCCCTGCTGAGCGTGTCACTCACATACATCTCTGGCCCTGGCTTATACACCACCTTGAGGTTGTAGTTTTGTAGGGCCAGTAGCATGCTCTGCAGTCGTTTTGGGGCATTCAGGAGAGGCTTGCTGAATATAGCAATAATAAGGGGCTTGTGATCTGTCTCTGCGGTAATATTGCCGCGCCCGTACAGGTAGTGGTGGAAGCGTTGGCATGCAAACACAATGCTGAGGCACTCCTTCTCTATCTGGGCATAGTTCTGCTCTGTTGGGGTGAGTGCCCTAGAGGCGAATGCCACAGGCTGGCCCTCCTGCATGAGGCAACAGCCAAGTCCATACTGGCTTGAGTCACTCTGAATCGTGACAGGTTTTGACACATTGTAGTATCGCAGTACAGGTGTCTGGGTGTCTGCAAACTTTCTACTATTAAACTCGGACAAAACAGAGATGCTTGTACTAGGTCCCAAGAAACAAAGAGATCTTCTGTTGAATCTGACAATTAATCTTAATGGTTGTACAGTCGTCTCAAATAAAACTGTGAAGGACCTCGGCGTTACTCTGGACCCTGATCTCTCTTTTGAAGAACATATCAAGACCATTTCAAGGACATCTTTTTTCCATCTACGTAACATTGCAAAAATCAGAAACTTTCTGTCCAAAAATGATGCAGAAAAATTAATCCATGCTTTTGTCACTTCTAGGTTAGACTACTGCAATGCTCTATTTTCCGGCTACCCGGATAAAGCACTAAATAAACTTCAGTTAGTGCTAAATACGGCTGCTAGAATCCTGACTAGAACCAAAAAATTTGATCATATTACTCCAGTGCTAGCCTCTCTACACTGGCTTCCTGTCAAAGCAAGGGCTGATTTCAAGGTTTTACTGCTAACCTACAAAGCATTACATGGGCTTGCTCCTACCTATCTCTCTGATTTGGTCCTGCCGTACATACCTACACGTACGCTACGGTCACAAGACGCAGGCCTCCTAATTGTCCCTAGAATTTCTAAGCAAACAGCTGGAGGCAGGGCTTTCTCCTATAGAGCTCCATTTTTATGGAACGGTCTGCCTACCCATGTCAGAGACGCAAACTCGGTCTCAACCTTTAAGTCTTTACTGAAGACTCATCTCTTCAGTGGGTCATATGATTGAGTGTAGTCTGGCCCAGGAGTGGGAAGGTGAACGGAAAGGCTCTGGAGCAACGAACCGCCCTTGCTGTCTCTGCCTGGCCGGTTCCCCTCTTTCCACTGGGATTCTCTGCCTCTAACCCTATTACGGGGGCTGGGTCACTGGCTTACTGGGGCTCTATCTTGCCGTCCCTGGAGGGGGTGCGTCACCTGAGTGGATTGATTCACTGTTGTGGTCATCCTGTCTGGGTTGGCGCCCCCCCCTTGGGTTGTGCCGTGGTGGAGATCTTTGTGGGCTATACTCAGCCTTGTCTCAGGATGGTAAGTTGGTGGTTGAAGATATCCCTCTAGTGGTGTGGGGGCTGTGCTTTGGCAAAGTGGGTGGGGTTATATCCTTCCTGTTTGGCCCTGTCCGGGGTGTCCTCGGATGGGGCCACAGTGTCTCCTGACCCCTCCTGTCTCAGCCTCCAGTATTTATGCTGCAGTAGTTTATGTGTCGGGGGCTGGGGTCAGTTTGTTATATCTGGAGTACTTCTCCTGTCCTATTCGGTGTCCTGTGTGAATCTAAGTGTGCGTTCTCTAATTCTCTCCTTCTCTCTTTCTTTCTCTCTCTCGGAGGACCTGAGCCCTAGGACCTGAGCTCCAGGACTACCTGACATGATGACTCCTTGCTGTCCCCAGTCCACCTGGCCATGCTGCTGTTCCAGTTTCAACTGACCTGAGCCCTAGGACCATGCCCCAGGACTACCTGACAAGATGACTCCTTGCTGTCCCCAGTCCACCTGGCCATGCTGCTGCTCCAGTTTCAACTTCCACCTGACTGTGCTGCTGCTCCAGTTTCAACTGTTCTGCCTTATTATAATTTGACCATGCTGGTCATTTATGAACATTTGAACATCTTGGCCATGTTCTGTTATAATCTCCACCCGGCACAGCCAGAAGAGGACTGGCCACCCCACATAGCCTGGTTCCTCTCTAGGTTTCTTCCTAGGTTTTGGCCTTTCTAGGGAGTTTTTCCTAGCCACCGTGCTTCTACACCTGCATTGCTTGCTGTTTGGGGTTTTAGGCTGGGTTTCTGTACAGCACTTTGAGATATCAGCTGATGTACGAAGGGCTATATAAATAAATTTGATTTGATTTGATTTGATTTGGGTGACCGGTTGTTTTATTTCCCTCACTGCTGCGTCATGTTTTGGGAGCCAATGCCAGATGGTGTCCTTGTCCATGAGCCTCCTCAGTGGCTCACACACTTCAGAGAGCCGCGGTAGGAATTTGGCCAGGTAGGTGACGAATCCGACGAAGCGCTGCACTCCCTTCACGTCAGATGGGTGGGGCATTTCCAAGACAGCCTTCACTTTTTCAGGATCCGCCTTCAATCTGGTGGAGGACAAGATGTGCCCATGAAAGCGGACCTCTGGCACTTTAAACTGAAGCTTTTTTATGCTTAGCCTTAGCTTGACCTGTCTGCACCTGACCATCAGGGCCAGCAGCTTGGCGTCATGGTCACATTCTGCCTCCTCATCACTGTCCCCACAGCCCACTACGAGAATGTCATCTGCTATGGGTTCCACGCCACTGAGTCCCATCAACAGCTCATGCTGTTTCCGCTGATACACCTCTGGAGCCACGGAGACACCAAACGGAAGCTTCAACCACCTCTTCCTGCCCCAGGGTGTCCAAAAGGTGGTCATGTTGCTGCTGGGCTCGTCGAGCTTGCACTGCAGGAAGGCATCTCTGGCATCCACGAGCGTGAAGACTATGGCCTTTGGGAGCTTGTAAAGAACATCCTCCAACGTGGGCATAATGTAATGTGAACGTCGCAGAGCCCGGTTGAGGTGTTTAGGATCAATGCATATCCGTAGCTTGTCTGGTTTCTTGACGATAACCATATTACTTATCCAGTCCGTAGGCTCGGTGACGGATATGATGTGGCCATCTGCTTCGTATTTGTCAAGCTGAGCCTTCGTAGCTGCTTTCATGGCCACTGGTACATTGCGGGGTGCACACTGAACAGGCTGGATTGCTGCGTCCAACTCAAAGTGGACTTCCCCAGGAACTGACTCGACCGGTGCGTTGAAGACATCATGGTACTTGCTTAGGAGTGTCTCCTTGCTCAGGGGCCCAGCCTGGACTTTGTCTATAATGTTAAGATCAGCTGGGATGGTGAAGTTAATAAGTCCAAGGCGCTCGCATGTAGAACCTGACAGTAATGGCTATTGACTAGCCTCAACTATTTCAAACTCAAGGGTGTATTTCTGGCCACGTAAAACACACTCTGTCACAAACAGGCCTAAAGAGGTCATGAACTGGCCTGAATACAGTTTCAGCTTGGTGCTACTCTGTGTGAGTTTGTCTCTGGGCGCAAGCCTCCTTTTGTCTTTAAGGCTCATAACGTTGCATGTGGCCCCTGAATCTAGCTGGCATTGCTGTGGTTTATTATTAAGTAGCAGAGTGACAAACCACTTTTGTCCTTTTCCCCTCACTGCCCCTATGCACTCGCTAGCATGTACATCCTCTGTGCTGTCGTTCCCTTCATCTGTGTTTGTTTCCATGGAGTGCACTTTACCCTCCTTTCTCTTGCTTTTCATGCAGACCCTTGCGAAGTGATTAGCTGTACCACAGGATTTGCATATTTTTCCATAGGCTGGGCAGTGTTCTTTTCCTCGTCCATGAGAAATGCCACAATATCGGCATGTATTGGGGTTGTCTACTGCAGAGTTGGCTGTAGTATTAGCATTAGCTGTGGCAAAGGGGAATTTCTTTACTGGCTGCCTGAATGTAGCATTGACATTGTCCATATGTTGCCTTTCTAGCTCCATGGACCTCATCCGTATATCAGTAAGCTCTGCTGCACGGCATGTCTCCACTGCCAAGGCCAGCGTCAGGTCACGTTCTCTCAGCAAACGTCTGCGGGTGCCCTCATCAGTTATGCCAAGCACAATCGTATCTCTGATCAGTTCATCTCTTAAAGCACCATAGTCACATGTAGCTGCCTTTTCCCTTAACCTAGTGACAAAGCTGTCAATGGACTCCCCATCCTCCTGTTTGCAACGACCGAAAACATAACGCTCGTAGATGACGTTCTTTGCTGGCGTAAAGTAATGTTCAAGAGCATCAAGAATAGCTATAGTGTTACCTTGCTGAGCTGCTGTTAGGTTCAGGTTGTGTTTGTATACGTGTCGGCATTCAGTTCCCATTATAGTCCTTAAAGTGGCAGCCACTACCTCATCTTCCTTTTCCAGAAGTCCCGTTGCTAGCGCATAGTCCTCCTATTCACCTCTAAACGTATCCCAGTTTGTGCTCCAATCCCCGCTGAGCTTCATAACGGCGGGAGGGGGAATGTTCGCTGCCATGTCTAACCGGTGCTAACAACACTGAAGCTAACTAGCAAACTCACTCTAGCTTAAGGCCAATTCCGTGCGAAATTTTACACAAATAAGCATTTGTTTGTAAACCAGAGCAGGTGACTCTAAACTGCGGAAAGCATGGTTAGTTATCCGACTCTGACACCATGTTTGAATGTTAAATGACGAGACAGAGGCATTGATGCGAGTAACCAGTCTTGTTCAGTACATGACAACACATCCAGGTATCTCAAGCAACCCGGTAAAACACAAGAGTTGCAGTAATGAACATTTACCAACAGATGGCATCACTGTGCCATCTTACACCCATTACAGCTATCACTGTAAGTAGGCAAACTGTATAGAAGAAACAAAATCAGAGATGATAATGTTTCAGAATTCGCGGGCAGTGCAGCATATTTAGGTTTGAGAAAAAGTTAATGCAAAACATTATTGAATTCAAACGATCGGTTTACAGGTCCACAACAATTTGCTATTGTTTTTGTCTTTCAGATACAGCAAATGTCACTGCAATAGAACATATTATTTCGGCACCGCAAAATACACTTGATCAAGTTCGCAATTGCTATTTACTTTAGATACTGTGTTGGCCTAATTCCAATACTACCAAGTATAAAGCAAATAAGGGTGTTATTGTCACCAGAAAAGGTGAATGGGAGCCATAATGCTCGTTTATGCGCGCAGTTTTATGACAGGTCTGAGTTATAGTGGAAACATGCATATGTATAGCGTGTGCCAAGTTTATAAATCTCAATGTTTTTGTGAGTGCACAGTCTTTTCAGAAATTGATATTTAATTACTTTAAAATGGACACAACCTTTATAAATAAGACCCCAGGATAGAATGGAAAATAAATGGAGCAATGTACAGAAAAGTCTTTGAGGAAAACCTGCTGCCCTCTGCAAGAAAGCTGATCCTGGGATGGAAGTTCACCTATCAGCATGACAACAACCTGAAGTACACAACCAAAGCTACAGTGGCGTGGCTAAGGAATAAAAAGGTAAATGTCCTTGAGTGGCCCTGTCAGAGTCCCGACATAAATCCAATCAACGCTCCGCAAGGAACTTGACAGAGCTTGAACAGTTTTGTAAAGAAGAATGGTCAAATATAGCCAAATCTAGGTGTGTAAAGTTGGTGGAGACCTATCCCAACAGACTCGCAGCTGTAATTTCTGCCAAAGGTGCTTCTACCAAGTATTAACTCAGGGGGGTGGAGACTTATCCAATTATGATATTTCAGTTTTGTATTTTTTATATATATTTTTCACAAAAACGAAATATCCTTAAAAGTGTGGAGTATGGTGTGTAGATAAGTGTGTGTGTATGTGTGTGTGGGGGGGGGTGTATGGAACTCTGGGGCACTGACACAAAAAAAATTGAAAGAAGTTCAAGAAACTTTGAAACATTGAAATCAATTAAAACTTGTAAGAAATGTGGAACGACTTAAAATACTAAAGTAAAAACAATCATGTTTAAATATTAGGATAAATAAGTTGTATATGCACATTGGTACGTTTGAATGTGACTTTTCCAGGGCTGGGCAGATTACTTGACAAATGCAATCTGTTACTAATGACAGATAACATGACAATAAAAGTAATTAGTAACAAAATCTATTGGATTACTCAAAAATAGTGGATTACTCAATTGGTTAGACAGCACCTGCCTCCTCAGTTTATGCTGCAGACAATCAGTTTCCTCTCCAACTCTGCTCTCCCAGCTCCCCCAGTATCTTTGGGCAAGTACTGGCTTAACTGTCTGCTACATCTTCTTGATGAAATAGCATCATGGCTGAAAGGTCAACTTCACTGTCAAGTTCCAGGAAAAGCATTCCCAAACCTCATTATTTGATTGCGCAATGATAGGCCTTTTACACCGAGCTGCCAAGTAAATTGTGGCCAGTAAAAGAGGAAAAGGTCATTTGAACGTCTGACCCACCCTATAAGATAACAGTCTGGAATGATAAAGACAACAAAGACGCAACGGATCCAAGAGATATCTGATTATTTCATGATTTGGATGGTCAATTGTGCAAATACAATTGCAAAAACATGTGTATATTGGACTGCAAAGACCGGGGGGGGGTTTTAGTGTACACATTCTCATGGAAACTAGAGATTCAGCTGAGTAAGCTAAGTCGAGAGTTTCAAGTTCCTTGGTGTCCACGTCACCAAGGAATGGTCCAAACACACCAAGAGAATCGTGAAGAGGGCACGACAACACCTTTTCCCCCTCAGGAGAATGAAAAGATATGGCATGGGTCCCCAGATCCTCAAAAAGTTATACAGCTGCACCATCGAGAGCATCCTGACCGGTTTCGTCACCGCATGGTATGGCAACTGCTCAGCATCTGACCGTAAGGCGCTACAGAGGGTAGTGCATACAGCCCTATACATCGCTGGGGCCAAGCTTCCTGACATCCAGGACCTATATACTAGCCTGTGTCAGAGGAAGGCCCAAAAAAACTGCCAAAACTCCAGTCACCCAAGTCATAGACTGTTCTCTCTGCTACCGCACGGCAAGCGGTACCGGAGCGCCAAGTCTAGGACCAAAAGGCTCTTTAACAACTTCTACACCTAAGCCATAAGACTGCTGAACAATTAATCAAATGGCCACCCAGACTAGTTACATTGACACCCCCCACTCACCCCCCTCCATTTATTTTTACACTGCTGCTACGCGCTGTCTATTATCTATGCATAGTCACTTTACCTAAATGTACAAATTACCTCGACTAAACTGTACCCTCGCACATTGACTCGGTAACGGTGTCCCCAGTATATAGCCTCGTTATTGTTATTGTATTGTTACTTTTCTTTTTCTTTTTTACTTTCGTTTCTTTTGTAACTATTTTCTTAACTCTTTCTTGAACTGCATTGTTGGTTAAGGGCTGGTAAGTAAGCATTTCACTGTAAGGTAACCTGTTGTATTCGGCACATGTGACAAATACAATTTGATTTGATTTGTCACGTGTGTCATCCCAGTGCATGAGCAGTGGACTGGATGGAGCTGTGTGGACTCCTGTCCTTTTTTTCACAAAGATCATGATGAAAGTGGGATGATTCAGTTCTCCGTAAGTGGGGATCTGATGTTTTTGGCTTAAAAATAGTTTCTGTGGAAAGCAAACCAAGGAGAGCAAATTTGACTTTTTTTTAGATTTCAAATAGATTACAACAGCAGAAAAAATATAAAATTCCCGGGCTGTGTGGCTTAGCACAGCTTTCAGAAAACCTGCCATTTTAGTGTATTTGAGACAAACACTTACATCTTGATATTAGATTCAGTAATCTAAAATGTAATCAGCTGTTTTTAAGAATGTAAATGTAATCCGATTAAAACCATTTATTTAAATGAATTTTGTCCAATTAATAGCTTTATTTTTTTATCTGATTATGTAATCCCTGTTATGTGTTAGTACCAAACCCTGCTCTTCTCTCACAGTACAATGTCACTGACAGTGGTCGACTGCCAAGCTCCTTTTTAAACAATTGACCCCTTTCCTGACAGCGTGCCTCATGGAAAACTTTATACATTCTTGAGGAGATTGAATGGCCAAGGGCCAACTCTGATCACTCATAATTTTCACATGACATGAAAAACATCAGCATAGTGGTACATGTGGTAGGCAAAGACTGGAGGACAATGTTGTTAATGATTTTGTCTAGGTCTATTCGTTCTGCAATTGTAAGTGGAAGTTAACCTTTACTAAAAAATAATTACAACTAAAAATTACATAATCACTCATTAAGTTATTTTTTTAAATATCAGATTTCAACAGTGACTAAAACATGCGAGACTCCCATTGTTTTAAAGGGGAGGAGTTGGGAGTAGTAAGTGTGCCTCTCCCATTCACACACGTCTCACACCAGCAAACACAGATGGTGGCTACTCGGTCTTGACAAAGCGTGGAGACCGTGGAAACTTTGCTGGACCCAAGGACCTGAAGAAAGAGAAGGAGAAAAAAGGAGAAAAGGAGAGGGGGATAATAATGGAGTGTAAGGAGAATGTGATCCACTACCTCAGCTGGGGGTTCATCATCAGTGGGGTGGCGTATCTCTTTCAGCAGACCAGGACCCAGACCCCGTACGGACGCTACGTGACCTCGGATGGGACCCCAGGGAGGACCTGCCCTGCCAAGCTGGCCTGGTTCCTCCAGGAACTACCTTCTTTCCTCGTGCCCATGCTCCTTCTGCTATCCACTGACACACAGCCCAGCCTGGGCAAAGACCTGCTTCTCTGGACCTTCTGTCTGCACTACTTCCAAAGGTACGTGTCCACATTAGCCTGGTCCCCAATCTGTTAGTATTGTCTGTCTAGACAGAATTAGATCTGTGATGGTGGGACGAGACTATGTCCACATACCAACTTTCAATGGAGTCTCAGATCTTTAACTCATAAATCAACTGAAAAACATGGCCAACTTTTTTCGTGCAACAGCAGTTATTTCACTTAAAAAGTGTTGAGCATACATCTTTGCCTCCTACACAGTTGATCTGCATGTATGCAATACCAATGCAGGCCATTCAATGAAAAGAGTCCCCTATTCCCTATTTTGAGTGAATACTGGAGGGACATTGGTAAAAGAGTGAGGCTTAGACTCCGATTTCTCTCTTTAAAATGTATGATGTAAAGACAGAAAAAAACATCAATCTCTTACCATCCTTTGCACTGTACTTCAAGGAAATGTTTTTGCACAATTTTCAGTGGAACAATTTTCTCATCATCACTCAGCATGGACACTAATTCATTAAGAAGCCATCCATCATGATGTCCTAATAATGGGATGAATCACATTAAACAGAACATTACTAATTTGGTTGGTAAACTGATGCATTCAATGTACACCACTTTTCTGAATTGTGATATTTTGAAAATGAAACCTCGACGATTTGCACGATCATCCAGATATGAAACCGCTCTAATGTGTGGTGCACATTTTAGAATGGTGTTTTCCCACAAATTGCATTTTGGAACATTCGCGCGTAGGCCTACTGCCGTGTGCACAATGCTGCGCTTAAAATGTGAAGAAATAATAGTTTCTGTTCTACCAGCCTTACTAATTGATATGGCGTATGCCTCCGCTACACTACACTTTGATACGCATAGTGATAAAAAGTGAGTATATGCAATGCCCACAAAAAGTGGGTACACGTAAGGGGTAAACGCCGACGTTCTGTGCATTATATTGGAAATAATGGATTGCGGGACTAGGCGTAGCCGAGTAGCTTTCTGTAACTTTGTAGCAAGTATTGTCTACATGTCTATGCGCACATTGCGTATTTTGTTTCTAGCAAGAGAAGGAATTGTCTCCTGCTGTGATAAGTACCTATCGGCAGTCTGTAGGGTAACGGGGTAACTAGCCCGACCTAAGAACAGTGTCTAAATGCTGACACAAGAAAAGCAATGTTTGGGAAAAAATTGGAATGTGGATGATGGTCATGGATAGGCGAATAACTATGAAGGTAAATAGATGGCTACAGTTGACTTTTTAAATTTTATTTCATGAAATGTTTTTCGGCATAGTGTTTCACACAAGTGTGTTAAAATCCATTCAATCAGTTTTATTTAGAAATGATTTAGTAATAGTTAAAAGCTAAGTCTAGTAGTTTTAATTATTTTAATAAAATATAGGTGGAAATGGTGTTTCACGTCACTTTTAATATCTGCCCTATGAGGAGATGTGATGTAAAGACCCTCTTTTTAACTCACCTGCACATTAATTTTCTTTGTTGTTCCTTTTCCTTACAATCCGTTATGTACAATTGCACTAAATATTATTAGAATAATGGACACATTTAAATCCCCGCATTCTTTAAAATGACATTCAGGAGCAAAAGATTTTCAATAGTTGTTTTTAATTCATAAAAAAAAAAATCATTCGAATATAATATTGGAATGGAATATAACTAAAAACATGAAATAACATTGGAATATAACATTTTATAACAATAACTCTTATTCTGTCGGTTATATAGTCTAAGAGTTTAACCATGTGGTATGGTTAAAAATTCAGCACGAGAAATGCATGGTCTCTACTTAAACCTTGTACCCAAAGAGGGCAACATCATGACACTGCCTACCTCGGCCTCGCCTGTAGGAGCCTCTGGGACCAATCCAATAGAACTGCTGCAGCTTTTGGTTTAAGTAAAAACAAACAAACAAACAACAAGAACACATGGCTATTGGTACAATAAAGACATAATCACTATATGCAAATATATATTCCCTAAAATGAGTGCCGACTTTTTTTTACACCAACATTTGGAGCAAGGGTAGGCTTCAGGGTGGAGGTTGTGGTTGAGAAAGATGTGGTGGAGTTAGAGGTTTTGGCGTTAGAGCTGGTGGCGTTGGAGGTAGAGGTGGCAGTGGTGGCGGTGGAGCACTGTGGTTGAATGGATTCTTTGCAACGAAAATATATGAGAAAGACAATACATCGATGTTAGTACAATAAACACTTTCTACCAAGTAAATGCTGCTTCTGCTACTTTTTGTTAATTTAGATTACTTTTTCTTTCCGACAATGGGCTCAGGCTCCTCTATAACCCATCGAGGATGAGGATGTGGGGTTGCTCAGGGGTGCAACCAACACTGTGGGCAAAGTGGTGAAGATGGAACTGTCGACCCAGCCTGAGTAACTCACCCTTCCAACCAGCAGTTGTTGGTTCATCCTCTTCCGGGGGAAGATGAAGAGGGGCGGTATGTACTGCCTTGCTGCACTGATAGCACAAATTACTATGACTGTGAAGCCCCTCTGCACTAGTCATCCGTGCAACCTGTTTGGCTCCCTTCATGGCAACCACAGGCAACGGTTTCTGGATGTTTTTTATTCCCGTCTCATCCATGTTCCAAATGTTCATTGGCCCCCGACCTCCCTGACGCTGTTTAAAACGTCCGTGTAGACCTTAGATAACTGGTCAACCTTAAGCTTATTAAAGCCCACGGCCCTCGCAAGACTGGTTGCTTGCGATACTTGAACTGACAGTTTAGAGTTGCGCTTCATGAAGCCACTGAACCAAGCCACCCCTGCATACCCCTTTCCTTTGTTGAACCTGTGGTTGATTCCCATCCTTTCTGCCAGATTGAAGGCGAGTCTTCTCATGTCCCATGATGTTATGCCAAATAGGGATCTTTCCATTTGTTGAATGTGGTTGACAAGGTCACTTTCATACAGTTGAAATCGGAAGTTTACATACACCTTAGCCAAATACATTTAAACTCAGTTTTTCACAATTCCTGACATTTAATCCTTGTAAAAATCCCCTGTTTCAGGTCAGTTAGGATAACCACTTTATTTTAAGAATGTGAAATGTCAGAATAATAGTAGAGAGAATGATTTATTTCAGCTTTTATTTCTTTCATCACATTCCCAGTGGGTCAGAAGTTTACATACACTCAATTAGTATTTGGTAGCATTGCCTATAAATTGTTTAACTTGGGTCAAACGTTTCGGGTAGCCTTCCACTAGCTTCCCACAATAAGTTGGGTGAATTTCGGCCCATTCCTCCTGACAGAGCTGGTGTAACTGAGTCAGGTTTCTAGGCCTCCTTGCTCACAAACACTATTTCAGTTCTGCCCACAAATTTTCTATGGGATTGAGGTCAGGGTTTTGTGATGGCCACTCCAATACCTTGACTTTGTTGTCCTTAAGCCATTTTGCTACAACATTGGAAGTATGTTTGGGGGTCATTGTCCATTTGGAAGATCCATTTGCGACCCAGCTTTAACTTCCTGACTGATGTGTTGAGATTTTGCTTCAATATATATATACATAGTTTTCATTCCTCATGATGCCATCTATTTTGTGAAGTGCACCAGTCCCTCCTGCAGCAAAGCCCCCCCACAACATGATGCTGCCACCCCCGTGCTTCACGGTTGGGATGGTGTTCTTTGGCTTGCAAGCCTCCCACGTTTTCCTCCAAACATAACAATGGTCATTATGGCCAAACAGTTCTATTTTTGTTTCATCAGAATAGAGGACATTTCTCCATGTGCAGTTGCAAACCATAGTCTGGCTTTTTTATGGTGGTTTTGGAGCAGTGGCTTCTTCCTTGCTGATCAGCCTTTCAGGTTATGTCAATATAGGACTCGTTTTACTGTGGATATAGATACTTTTGTACCTTTTTCCCCCAGAATCTTCACAACGTCCTTTGCTGTTGTTCTGGGATTGATTTGCACTTTTCGCACCAAAGTATCTTCATCTCTAGGAAACAGAATGCGTCTACTTCCTGAGTGGTATGACGGCTGCGTAGTCCCATGGTGTTTATACTTGCTTACTATTGTTTGTACAGATGAATGTGGTACCTTCAGGCGTTTGGAAATTGCTCCCAATGCTGAACCAGACTTGTGGAGGTCTACAATTTTTTTCTGAGGTCTTGGCTGATTTCTTTGGATTTTTCCATGATGTCAAGCAAAGAGGCACTGAGTTTGAAGGTAGGCCTTGAAATACATCCACAGGTACACCTCCAATTGACTGAAATGATGTCAATTAGCTTATCAGAAGCTTCTAAAGCCATGACATCATTTTCTGGAATTTTCCAAGCTGTTTAAAGGCACAGTCAACTTAGTGTATGTAAACTTCTGACCCACTGGATACAGTGTTATAAGTGAAATAATCTGTCTGTAAACAATTGTTGGAAAAATTACTTGTGTCATGCACAAAGTAGATGTCCTAACCGACTTGCCAAAACTCTAGTTTGTTTACAAGAAATTTGTGGAGTGGTTGAAAAACGACTTCAACTGTATGTGGAAGAGAAGACTGGCGCCCCACCCATTTGGCTGAAGCCTGGGTTTTTCACCTCCTTTCCTCTGTGGTGCTGTAGGGTTCTTGGTGGAATGTTGAACACCCTGGCAGCCCCCGTTAAGGTCTTCCCATTTTCTATTGCCTTCAGGGCATGCTGTATCACCTCAGAGCCATAGATTCAACAGTCTGTTTTCTTCTTGTATGTTCTCATCTGAAAATAAAAACATGAATCATATTAGGAACTGACCTCTATTCTAACAAATGGCTCCTAACCCTAACCCTTACCCAAAACCCTCCCTAACATATGGCCCCTAACCCTAACTACCACACACAGCACTGTGTACCATAAGACAAGACAGTTTCTTTCAAACCACCTGACTCAAAGTATTATTATTAACATGCAGGGGGAGAGGTGTTCATTTAAAAGCTCTCTCTTAAAAACATAGCTAGATATCAAGCCATATGACATAAAATGCTGTGTAAAATAGCTAAAAGGCTATAAAGTAAGATGAACTGTAAAGCTATTCGTGAAAACATTTCCAATTGCAATCAAGTTCTATATTTTTTAATGTATACTACCTCAGACGATCTTGTAGTAAGGTTGCTAGCTAGCAGCTTATGATCACCGGCATTCATAACCATAAAGGAGTAGATAGACCCTAGTGGTGGTGGGGTCGGGGGGGGCAACACACTCATCCACCATATTACTAATCTACATTTTTCTCTAAATAGGTGGATTATTTTTCTTAAGGGTTTCCTACTTGTATATAAAAAAAATACATCTATAGATCTAACTTTATTAAAACAGCTACAACTTTAACAAAAAAAAATCAACTTACCCCAAAATTGTTTTGTTAACAAATCTCCAAAAGTTATGAGGAGAGGACATTTTTGTTTGAGCAAAAGCAGTGGCCGCCATTGAAGGTTTTGGGGAAATAATTTGGTGACATCTTGTGGTTTTAATGTGAATTACAGGGGGGGACTAGTTACCCCCAACTACCCTATAGAGATAGAAATATCTGTTGCTAATATGACTAGACAATGATAGTTGCTTTGAAAACAGAACAGGAGAGAGCATGAAGAATTATTTATAAAATAATTGCCGCCACGTTTCTATGTTGGGATTTTGGCTATAGGCTACTTTGAAGCATGGTAAGGACGCCTCATAATATGAAGTAAAACGTTCAGCTTTCAAACAATTAAGGCACAGGAAAAATATAGCGATGCCAATGACAGGCCTAACCGTCTTCTGGTAGATGAAAAGGCTTCCCCAAAAACATTCTCAATTAAATGTTAACTAGCTACAAAGTAGACTACGCCGACCTAGTAGAATGGTATTATGATTATTTGCATCAATCCAGTGGACATTTGTTTTGCAAACTTCATCTCATGTGCACTACAGACACACAGCTAACCAAACAACAGTGATTGCTAGGTGGCTGCACAGTTTAATTATAGGGTAACTACTCAAGAATCTACATTTCTGTTATTTTTCCCAGACCTCAAAAGTGGTCTCCTCATGTTGTTTAAGCATTTTTGCGGACTTAGAACATCCCATCCATCTATCCCTTAGTCACACGCTATATCTCAGACAGCACTGGCCCAATTTGACAAAACTTGGCTGAATGATGCATCACGCCATAGAGATCCGGAATTTACAGGAGCTATAGTAATTCTGACATTTCTGAGTTACACAAGAGAGGAAGAGGCGAAGCGAGAGGGATGACTGGGTCCAAAATCTGTTTTCTTCAGCAGGTGCCGTTTTTTCTTTGGCACATGACATGGTGTACAGGAAGTGGATCAGCTAAGACTGCAGGGTTCGACATTCAGGGCTCCCCGCTAATCGGGCCACTTAATGAACCTTTCATATGGCCCGCTTGGGCCAGTATATTTTTAACTTCAAAACAAAATATATATTCACTACCAGTCAATAGTTTGAACACACCTTCTCATTCCAGGGTTTTTCTTTATTTTCTACATTGTAAAATAATAGTGAAGACATCAAAACCATGAAATAACACGTGTTATTGTGAAAGTGTTAAACAAATCAAAATATATTTTATATTTGAGATTCTTCAAAGTAGTCACCCTTTGCCTTGATGACAGCTTTTCTCTCAACCAGCTTTATGAGATAGTCACCTGAAATGCATTTCAATTAACAGGTGTGCAGACTGCCCAAAATGTGCCTAATTGATTTATTAATACATTTTGAAGTTAATAATTGTGCGCATGGTATTAGCTACTGTAAATTGGACAGTGCAGTTAGATTTCTGTAAGCTTTCTGCCCATATCAAATATGTCTATGTCCTGGGAATATTTTTTGTTACTTACAACCTCATGCTAATCACATTAGCCTACGTTAGCTCAACTGTCCCGTGGGGGGGGGGGACACTGATCCTATAGAGGTTTTAATACGTTTTAGCCAATCAGTTCTGGTATTGGTGGTAAAGATAAAGAAAGAAGTAAAGAAGATAGCCCTATTTGGTAAAATACCAAGTCCATATTACGGCAAGAACAGCTCAAATAAGCAAAGAGAAACAACAGTCCATCATTACTTTAAGACATGAAGGTCAGTCAATGTGGAAAATTTCAAGAACTTTCTTCAAGTGCAGTTGCATAAACCATCAAGCGCTATGATGAAACTGGCTCTCATGAGGACCGCCACAGGAAAGGAAGACCCAGAGTTACATCTGCTGCAGAGGATAAGTTCATTAGAGTTAACTGCACCTCAGATTGCCGCCCAAATAAATGCTTCACAGAGTTCAAGGAACAGACACATCTCAACATCAACTGTTCTGAGGAGACTGTGTGAAGCAGGCCTTCATGGTCGAATTGCTGCAAAGAAACCACTACTAAAACGACACCAATAAGAAGAAGAGACTTGCTTGAGCCAAGAAACACCAGCAATGGACATTAGACCGGTGGAAATCTGTCCTTTGGTCTAATGATTCCAAATTTGAGATTTTTGGTTCCAACCTCCGTGTCTTTGTGAGACACAGAGTAGGTGAATGGATGATCTCCGCATTTGTGGTTCCCACCATGAAACATGGAGGAGGAGGTGTGATGGTGTGGGGGTGCTTATTTAGAATTCAATTATTTAGAATTATTTAGAATTCAAGGCACACTTAATGGTGGTTTGGGATGAGTTGGATTGCAGAGTGAAGGAAAAGCAGCCAACAGGTGCTCAACATATGTGGGAACTCATTCAAGACTGTTGGAAAAGCATTCCAGGTGAAGCTGGTTGAGAGAATGCCAAGAGAGTGCAAAGCTGTCTTCAAGGCAAAGGGTGGCTACTTTGAAGAATCTAAAATATATTTTGATTGGTTTACACTTTTTTGGTTACTACATGATTCCATTTGTGTTATTTCATAGTTTTGATGTCTTTACTATTATTCTACAATGTCAAAAATAGTACAAATAAAGAAAAACCCTTGAATGAGTAGGTGTGTCAAAACATTTGACTGGTACTGTATATATTTGTATTTAATCCTTCAAAATCTTCCTGAAGTCTGATGCTTCACACTTGTTATCAACCAGCAATCAGTTTGAATGACAAGAATGTCAAAGCCTTCCCTCTCTGTCTCGAGTGACCCTGCCTCAGTAGGCCACATCCTGGATACTCGCACCAGACCTGTTTCAGCCGAGGTGGAAACCACATCAATTCAGAGTTGAACATTGGCAACCACATTGAAAAGTCCCCGACCTGCTTTTCAGTAGTTTTTCCTATAAGACACAGTGATGTCATTATTAGCAAAGAAAGGTTTACATATGCCTACACTATGGAACTCCTTGCTTGTTAGGGCATGCACAAATCACCTGTTGGTTCAATACAAAATGTATACTGTAATAATGCTATTCTGTAGTCTAGGCCTATATAAATGTTTAATACAAGTTTATTGCTAATGAACATAAAAAATCCCCATCAAAATCAGTCACAATCTACCGCATCCGCCTATGTCGCCCTTCCACATCTGCGGTGGAAAGTGGCAGAGCTACAGCGCTGTTTGTCAGACCAGGAGACATCCCGAAAATCGGTCTCCTCACGAAAACATCTGTAGCATCAGAACGGTTTTGCTCTACGACCCCCACAAGACTCGTCTGAATTCGGTAACGCTGATATGTCAACTTTTTTCTGTAGCGTCTGAACCATTTGGGATACAAACTAATATGACCCCATGATCAAGATGGCGCTGACAGAGCTGGTCACCTCGCTTCTAGTCCTTAGGAAACTATGTAGTATTTTGTTTTTTAATGTATTATTTCTTACATTGTTAGCCCAGAAAATCTTAAGTGTTCTTACCTACAGCCGGGAAGAATTATTGGATATCAGAGCAACGTCAACTTACCAACATCAGGACCAGGAATACAACTTCCCTGAAGCGGATACTTTGTTTGCACCACCACCCAGGACATTGGATCTAATCCCAGATGCCGACACAAAACAACGTCGCCCACCCACCGCTTCCGGGTATATTACTCACCAATTTTCATCTGTGATTGTCACAGCCGTGTATATCCCCCCTCAAGCCGATACCACGACAGCCCTCAAGGAACTTCACTGGACACTATGCAAACTGGAAACCATATATCCTGAGACTGCATTTATTGTAGCAGGGGATTTTAACAAAGCAAATTTGAGAACAAGGCTAGCTAAATTCTACCAGCATATTGACTGTAGCACTCGTGCGGGCAATACACTGGATCACTGCTACTCTAACTTCCGTGATGAATATAAGGCCCTCCCCCGCCCTCCCTTCGGCAAATCCGACCACGACTCCATTTTGAAACTGCCATCCTATAAGCAGAAACTCAAACAGGATGTGCCCGTGACAAGAACTATTAAATGCTGGTTTGACCAATCGGAATCCACGCTTCAAGATTGCTTTGATCACGCAGACTGGGAAATGTTCCAGACAGCCTCAGAGAATAACATTGATTTATACACTTATTCGGTGAGTGAGTTTATAAGGAAGAGCATTGGAGATGTTATAACCACACTGTGACTATTAAAACCTACCCTAACCAGAAACAGGTGATCGATGGCGGCATTCGTGCAAAACTGAAAGGGCCAACCACCGCATTTAACCATGGAAAAATGACTGGGAATATGGCTGAATATAAACAGTGTAGTTATTTCCTCTTCAAGGCAATCAAACATGCTAAATGTCAGTATAGGGACAAAGTGGAGTCGCAATTCAATGGCCCAGACACGAGATGTGTGTTGCAGGGTCTACAGGCAATCACAGACTACAAAAAGAAAACCAGCCACATCACGGACACCGACGTCTTGCTTCCAGACAAACTAAACACCTTCTTTGCCCGCTTTGAGGATACCGCTACCAAGGACTGCGGCCCTCTCCTTCCCCGTGGCCGTCGTGAGTAAGACATTTAAACATGTTAACCCTGGCAAGGCTGCCGGCCAAGACGGCATCCCTAGCTGCGTCCTCAGAACATGCACACACCAGCTGGCTGGTTTGTTTACGGACATATTGAAATCGCTCCCTATCCCAGTCTGCTGTCCTCACATGCTTCAAGATGGCCACCATTGTCCCTGTACCCAAGAAGGCAAAGATAACTGAACTAAATGACTATCGCCCCGTAGCACTCACTTCTGTCATCATGAAGTGCTTTGAGAGACTAGTCAAGGATCATATCACTTCCACCTTACCTGCCACCCTAGACCCACTTCAATTTGCATACTACCCCAATAGGTCCACAGACAATGCAATCGCCATCACACTGCCCTATCCCATCTGGACAAGGGGAATACCTATGTAAGAATGCTGTTCATTGACTACAGCTCAGCATTCAACTCCATAGTATCCTCCAAGCTCATTATTAAGCTTGAAGCCCTGGGTCTCAACCCCGCACTGTGCAATTGGGTCCTGGACTTTCTGACGGGCCACCCCCAGGTGCTGAAGTTAGGAAACAACATCTCCACTGTTTACCTATGACTGCATGGCCATGCAGGGCTCCAACTCAATCATCAAGTTTGCAGACAACACAACAGTAGTGGGCTTGATTATCAACAATGACGAGACAGCCTACAGGGACGAGGGGAGGGCACTCAGAGTGTGGTGTCAAGAAAACAACCTCTCACTCAATGTCAACAAAACAAAGGAGATGATCATGGACTTCAGGAACCAGCAGAGGGAGAATCCCCCTATCCACAGATGGGACAGCAGTGGAGAAGGTGGAAAGTTTTAAGTTCCTTGGCGTACACATCACAGACAAACTGAAATGGTCCACCCACACAGAGTGTGGTGAAGAAGGCACAACAGTGCCAGGAGGCTGGAGGCTGAAGAAATTTGGCTTGTCACCTAAAACCCTCACAAACTTTTACAAATGCACAATTGCAGGCTGTATCACCGCCTGGTACGGCAACTGCACCACCCACAACCGCAAGGCTCTCCAGAGGGTGGTACGGTTTGCACAACGCATCACCGGGGGCAAACTACCTGCCCTCCAGGACACCTACAGCACCCGATGTCACAGGAAGGCCAAAAAAATCATCAAGGACATCAACCACCCAAGCCACTGCTTGTTTACCCTGCTACCATCCAGAAGTCGAGGTCAGTACAGGTGTATCAAGGCCATCAGACTGTTAAACAGCCATCACTAACATAGAGAGGCTGCTGCCTATATACAGACTCGAAATCATTGGCCACTTTAATAACGCCACTTTAATGTTTACATATCTTACATCCTCATCTCATATGTATATACTGTATTTTATACCATCTATTGCATCTTGCCTATGCTGCTCGGTCATCACTCATCCATATATTTACAGTGGGGCAAAAAAGTATTTAGTCAGCCACCAATTGTGCACGTTCTCCCACTTAAAAAGATGAGAGAGGCCTGTAATTTTCATCATAGGTAAACTTCAACTATGACAGACAAAATGAGAAAAAGAAAATCCAGAAAAATCACACGGTTGGATTTTTTATTAATTTATTTGCAAATTATGGTGGAAAATAGGTATTTGGTCAATAACAAACGTTTATCTCAATACTTTGTTATATATCCTTGTTTTCTGTAAGTCTTCACAAGGTTTCTTTGGGGCTGTTGCTGGGCAACACGGACTTTCAACTCCCTCCAAAGATTTCCTATGGGTTTGAGATCTGGAGACTGGCTAGGCCACTCCAGGACCTCGAAATGCTTCTTACGAAGCCAGTCCTTCGTTGCCCGGGCAGTGTGTTTGGGATCATTGTCATGCTGAAAGACCCAGCCACGTTTCATCTTCAATGACCTTGCTGATGGAAGGAGGTTTTCACTCAAAATCTCACGATACATGGCCCCATTCATTCTTTCCTTTACACGGATCAGTCGTCCTGGTCCCTTTGCAGAAAAACAGCCCCAGAGCATGATGTTTCCACCCCCATGCTTCACAGTAGGTATGGTGTTCTTTGGATGCAACTAGCATTCTTTGTCCTCCAAACACGACGAGTTGAGTTTTTACCAAAAAGTTATATTTTGGTTTCATCTGACCATATGACATTCTCCCAATCTTCTTCTGGATCATCCAAATGCTCTCTAGCAAACTTCAGACGGGCCTGGACATGTACTGGCTTAAGCAGGGGGACACGTCTGGCACTGCAGGATTTGAGTCCCTGGCGGCGTAGTGTGTTACTGATGGTAGGCTTTGTTACTTTGGTCCCAGCTCTCTGCAGGTCATTCACTAGGTCCCCCCGTGTGGTTCTGGGATTTTTGCTCACCGTTCTTGTGATCATTTTGACACCACGGGGTGAGACCTTGCGTGGAGCCCCAGATCGAGGGAGATTATCAGTGGTCTTGTATGTCTTCCATTTCCTGATAATAGCTCCCACAGATGATTTCTCCAAACCAAGCTGCTTACCTATTGCAGATTCAGTCTTCCCAGCCTGGTGCAGGTCTACAATTTTGTTTCTGGTGTCCTTTGACAGCTCTTTGGTCTTGGCCATAGTGGAGTTTGGAGTGTGACTGTTTGAGGTTGTGGACAGGTGTCTTTTATACTGATAACAAGTTCAAACAGGTGCCATTAATACAGGTAACGAGTGGAGGACAGAGGAGCCTCTTAAAGAAGTTACAGATCTATGAGAGACAGAAATCTTGCTTGTTTGTAGGTGACCAAATACTTATTTTCCACCATAATTTGCAAATAAATTCATTAAAAATCCTACAATGTGATTTTCTGGATTTCTTTCTCTCATTTTTTCTGTCATAGTTGAAGTGTACCTTTGATGAAAATTACAGGCCTCTCTCATCTTTTTAAGTGGGAGAACTTGCACAATTGGTGGCTGACTAAATACTTTTTTGCCCCACTGTATATGTGCATATTCTTATTCCATCCCTTTAGATTTGAGTGTATTAGGTAGTTGTTGTGGAATTGATAGATTACTGTCGGAACTAGAAGCTCAAGCATTTCTCTACACTCTCATTAACATTTCCTAACCATGTATATGTGACCAATAAAATGATTTGAATGTGTTCTCCATTTTGGCTTTACGACCCTCACAAGTGTTATGAGACTCGTCTGAAGGTAACTCATACAGATTAATGGAAGTATGGAGGTATTTTATGAACGTGTTGGTGAATGGGTTTCTATGGGATATAGTAGTAAAGTGGTAGTAAAATTCAAAAGCAAATGATCCATGGTATAACCATCTTAAAAGAATGATGGGTGGCCAGTCCTCTTCTGGCTGTGCCGGGTTGAGATTATAACAGTACATGGACAAGATGTTCAAACGTTCATAGATGACCAGCAGGGTCAAATAATAATAATCACAGTGGTTGTAGAGGGTGCAACAGGTCAGCACCCCAAGAGTAAAGGTCAGTTGGCTTTTCATAGCCGAGCATTCAGAGTTAGAGACAGCAGGTGCGGTAGAGAGTCGAAAACAGCAGGTCCGGGACAAGGTAGCACATGCGGTGAACAGGTCAGGGTTCCATAGCCGCAGGCAGAACAGTTGAAACTGGAGCAGCAGCACGGCCAGGTGGACTGGGGACAGCAAGGAGATCATCAGGCCAGGTAGTCCTGAGGCATGGTCCCAGGGCTCATGTCCTCCGGAGAGAGAAGAGGGAGAGAAAAATAGAGGGAGCATACTTAATTTCACACAGGACACCAGATTTTCTACATTTATTTAACCTTTAATTAACCAGGTAAGCTAGTTGCGACAAGTTCTCATTTACAACTGCGACCTGGCCAAGATACAGCAAAGCAGTGCGACAAAAACAACAATACAGAGTTACACATAAACAAAAGGTACAGTCAATAACACAAAATAAATAAAAAATTGAAAAATCTATGTACAGTGTGTGCAAATGTAGAAGAGTGGGGAGGTAGGCAATAAATAGGCCCTAAAGGGGAAAATAATTACAATTTAGCATTAATACTGGAGAGATAGATGTGTAGATGATGATGTGCAAGTAGAGATACTGAGGTGCAAAAGAGCAAAAGGGTAAGTAATTATATGGGGATGAGGTAGTCGGGTGTGCTATTTACAGATTGGCTGTGTACAGGTACAGTGATCGGTAAGCTGCTCTGACAGTTTATGCTTAAAGTTAGAGAGGGAAATAAAAGACTCCAGCGTCAGAGATTTTTGACATTCGTTCCAATCATTGGCAGCAGAGAACTGGAAGGAAAGGCGGCCAAAGGAAGTGTTGGCTTTGGGGATGACCAGTGCAATATATGTGCTGGAGCTACGGGTGGGTGTTTCTATGGTGACCAATGCTTAATGTTAGACTGTAAACTCTCCTTCCAGACTCACCAGACACCTAGGTATTTGAAGTTGTCCACATATTCTAGGTCAGAACCATCCAGAGTAGTGATGCTAAATCGGTTGAAGAGCATACACTTAGTTTTACTAGCATTTAAAAGCAGTTGGGGGCTACGGGAAGGAGTGTTGTATGGCGTTTGTTAGCACAGTGTCCAAAGAAGGGCCAGATGTATACAGGATAAGACAGGAGAAATATTCCAGATATAAAAGACTGACCCTATCCCCCCGACACAAACTATTGCAGCATAAATACTGGAGGCTGAGACAGGAGGGGTCGGGAGACACTGTGGCCCCATCCGACGATAGCCCTGGATAGGGCCAACCAGGCAGGATGTAACCCCACCCACTTTGCCAAAGCACAGCCCCCACACCACTAGAGGGATATCTTCAACCCACCAACTTACTACCCTGAGACAAGGCTGAGTATATATAGCCCATGAAGATCTCCGCCACGGCACAAACCCGAGGGGGGCGCAAAATATCCAGCAACGGCCAATATTCAGCAACTTTGCACAACCATTGAAGAGGAGTGGGACAACATTCCACAGGCCACAATCAACAGCCTGATCAATTCCATGCGCTGCATGAGAAACATGGTGGTCGCACAAGATACTGACTGGTTTTCTGATCCACGCCCCTACCTTTTTTTTTAAAGGTCTGTGACAAACAGATTCTAATCTAAAATAGAAATGGAATGAATGACGTGATCTCCTATTCTACTTGTTACAGGGGAATGTTTGTTCTACACAATCTATTTCTATCTACGTTAAGAAACACGGCCCTGCATGGCTTCCAGGTACTCACATTGTTTGT
This sequence comes from Oncorhynchus tshawytscha, assembly GCF_018296145.1. NCBI lineage: Eukaryota > Metazoa > Chordata > Actinopteri > Salmoniformes > Salmonidae > Oncorhynchus > Oncorhynchus tshawytscha. The sequence goes on along the minus strand of NC_056460.1, from coordinate 5,695,672 downwards.
ACACAGCAGCTCTTTATTGACCCATCTTTGACTTGATTTCTTTAAATCAATATTTGTCTATTTTCTTGCAAGGACATTCATCTACTCCTTGCGGACCAAAGGCCGCCCTTCCCCTCTCTACATTGTCTTCTCTGCGGTAGTCTTCTGCTCTGTCAACGGTTTTCTCCAAGGCCACTACATGCTCCACTGTGCCACCTACGATGATGCGTGGCAGACCGACATTCGTCTGTCCACCGGTAAGATCTGAGATACCAGCGGAAATGATTTCAGTCTTTTCCCAGCCCTTATTTTGAATATTACAGTGCCTGGATGATGTTCACAGACATTTGGTATCCTATGTTGAAGCCTTAAATAAATGCTATAGATTTATTTCCAAAGTAATGTAATTTCACCCTTTAAAAAGGGTAACATTTGATAACTGCTAGAGCTACTGTAGATGAAGTCTGAGATCAAAAACATTTGAAAAAATTGGTTAGGAAACACAACAGGAAAACCAGTCGTGCAGTATGGGAGACTAATCTGGCCAGAGAACTTTGAGGTTTTTAGCCTGGAACTGTGACAAAACAAGTTGGCATTCGCTTCCTCCTTGCAAATGTTCTGTGTCTATTGGTCAGCTTCACAACATGCATTTTTGGTCTCAGCAGGATATGGGACGATACGTTTGACAGTACTCTTCCACAAGAATATAAATAATGATTTGTTGAGTTTGGGATTGCATTGTACAAGCTTCTGCCAGCATGAAACAGCTCATACATTTGTTTTTTTATAGAACTAGAATGTGGTTTGCATTAAGCGCCTGTACTGTTTTCTTTTCAGGTTTGCTGATATTTTTCCTGGGAATGGCCATCAACATTCACAGTGACCACATTCTTCTAAATTTGAGAAAACCCGGAGAAGTTGTTTACAAGATTCCCAAAGGTACCAGATGAACTCTGGTTAACAGATGTCAGGCAGTGTTTCAGGCAACTGTTCCAGTCTTGTGAAACAATAGCAAAAACGTCAATCTTTAGCCAAATAACTAACCATGTTCGGTACTGTTTAGTTAGTCACTGTCTGCACAGCCATGTGATGATAAACAGAACAAGAGCATATTCAGAACATTCTGGTGTCAATGTGATCTTTTGCTTTTATTTCTACTTACTTTTGCTTTGTAAGGGTTATGCCTGTGCTGATCGAAATATATTTAAAGGCCCAGTGCAGTTTTCCTGTGTTTTATATCATACTGTACAACAGCTGATGAAACTAACACTAAAAGGTGTGAGAAAAAAACAATTTCCTGATAATTGCTGGTTGAAAATACAATCTACACAGACCTTCTATTCAGCAGGTTTCATGGGCAGGAGTTTTGGCTTTTCATGGTGACATCACCATGTGGTAAATTGGTTAATAGACAAATAACAGAGTTCCAAACCTCTCTGCCAATAACAGCTAGTTTTTAGTTTCCTCCTCCCCACTCAGACAGTCCTGGCTAAATTATTGCTTGAGAAAGATTTGTTGTAACTAAAAAGCTATTTTTGCCTATTTTAATAGAAATCTATTACAGTAAGGTACTTAATTGTTACCCACTAAAAATGTTATGTTGATATAAACACTTCTGCATTGGGCCTTTAAGTGCTAATGTAATGACCAGGGTCATAGAAGATTGTGAGCAAAGTACACACGGCATTCAGTTTCGCCAAGAAACACAGGAAGCAAACATTTCAGTTTTCTGGGCCATTACCTCACAGAAAGGTTAAAAAGTAACATCTTGCAACTATTATCAGAACCTTGCGGCACAGCAGATGTTTTCACCCACCTTTGGGTGAATTAACTATCCAATCCCTTGACATGGGGTGCTGTGTCCAAAAAAGGTAGTAGATATGAAGTAAGGTCTGAAAGCTCGGGGATTGAATTGTTTTGAACTACTCTCAATGTATGAGTGTACAGACCCTACTTCATTACTACTGAATTAACTGTCTGACCCTTTTTACTCCAGGGGGAATGTTTGAGTATGTCTCCGGAGCAAACTTCTTTGGAGAGATTATGGAGTGGTGCGGGTATGCCCTAGCAACGTGGTCCCTGCCGACATTCTCCTTTGCCCTTTTCACTATGTGCTCGATCGGACCGCGGGCCTACCACCACCACAGGTACTGACAGGTCCAACCTCAAGAGCCTTCCGTAATCTCTTCATGCACATACTCACACTGATACACTCATGTTCACTGGTATTGATACAACTTTAGGTCTTTCAGCAAAGCAGTAACCATGGACTGTCTTGTGTTGACATTTTACAATGGAAAAGCATGGTAGGATTTCTTCAATATGACATTCTCATCTCTTTCAGGTACTACCAAGAGAAGTTTGAAGACTACCCCCAGTCGAGGAAAGCTGTGATACCTTTCATATTATAAGAACAGAAAACCAGAGAAGCCTTAAAAAAAAAAATGGACTGACCTAGCTAAAATCATTAGTCATAGCCATGATATTGGCATTTATGGAACTCTGAAATGAAATGCTTTCATTAACTAGACATATTCCTCTCATCTCATTGTATTCAGAGCTAGATCATATTTCACACCTGCAGCAACAGATCTGTAATACCATACTCCCAAATGCTTGGAGGAATGAATTATGTGGCAGCATTCGGCATGGTCAAAGCTCAATGAAGGATAAATAATTCAGGGTGAAGAGAAAGGGGGTGGTGGGTAGGTCTTGAAGGAATAAAGGAAAAACATTTTTTTCATTCGAAAGGGACGACTGACTGCCTTTTCTTCATTGTGCATGTTACGAATCCCTTTTGGCCCGACAGTCTAGGGGGGATGGTAATGAGACCCGTAACATAACTCATGCAAATTATAATTGTGACAAAGTAAAAGTGTGAACCACGACAACTGAAATATACCGTCAAACTCAGGGTTTATTAATAAAACACACGGTAATGGGGGGGAGCAGGAAAAGGGGCTGAGCTGGACACAAGGAAAGAAACAATAAATATACAAAAACACCCCTAAGCTAGACTAGCCTACTTTAACAACAGCTAACCGAAAATACAGTGGGTGGTCCGCCCAGTTCTAACTAGTGTATTTAACAAAGTTCACCTACGGGTAGTGTATGCCCATGGGCGACTTGTCTTGGTTTCCCCTTTTCCCACCAGCAATCAAACACCATAACCAAAAACAATACTCACAGGTGATGACAAAGTGATTTGGAGGTGCTCAAACAAAAGAGAGGTTAAGACACAAAGCGAGAGTGAAACACAGAGACCTACAGACATGGCATTTACAGAGAGATTGAGCTCTAGAGCAAACAAATGATGGGGTTTTTAAAACCATGGGGAAGGAACTGTGATAGGAAATAGGAGCAGGTGTGTCTTCTGATTGATTGTTGACTGATTGGGGAGTGATGATTTTCACCTGTGAGGGGAGAAGGAGAGAAAAGAAACACACACACAGGATACACACACAGGATAACTGTATCCGTAACAGTGCAAAAAGTGATTTCTTAGATGCACTACTTCACTTTTGGAAAGGCTCATTAAAACCTCCACTTATTTACCTTGTGGTCTGGAAAAAACCTTGGTCTGTTTTTATTATGCAGTTGATCAAAAATGTGATTAATAACTGCTGCATATGTTAATTGCACTTTTTAATTTCATGCTTGCTTGGTTGATTACATAAGTCCAAAGGCAAAGTCATCCTGTGGGACAAAGGCTCAGCTTACTGGAAATCATGTGAATGCAATATCTGGCTAAGCAGTGACATTCAATCAATCAATTAAGTTCCGTAGCGATGGCAAACATTGCCACCCTCGGGAACGAGAGTCGAGCTAGTGCATCACTGAGGTTCTTGACAGACAAGCTTAACAGTATGTGTTATGACATGACAGTAGTTGTAATCCTCAAATTCCACCACTAGGGGGTAGTATAAGCGTTTTCATGAGGGTATCATGTTTTAGAGAGCGCAACATAGTCCTCTAAAAGCAGACAGGCCACATCAATATTTCAATTTAAGGTGGTTTTCTAATGTCCTTCATTGGCACTGATCTGGAGAAAGAGCAGTGCTGATGATGGAAAAGATTAAATTCTTTCCACATCACTGAGCCAGCCGAGCTGTATTGCGCTGGCCTGGCTACGCAGTCACCATAGTTGCTGGAACCATGCTGGAAAGGAGCATGTAAAAATTAAAGCATAGTACAGTTTGGGTCAGCACAGTAGTGTGAAACGGGCCTTAGAGATGTTAGGGATGGAACATGTTAGGAATGGAGGTCCCAATATTGCACTCAATTGTAATGGTACTTAAGCCCACTCTTTGGTCTAATTGAATACAATCTCAAGTTTTGTTTGCGTTTCATAGCTGACATTTGAAATGTAATTGATTATGTGATGTCTGTAGTGTCTTGAAATGCAGCCCTGGTCTTCCCTGGGTGAAATATGTTCATACTCCACACACCTGTAAGCAAGTTACTCTGCAGTTTGACTTATTGTGAAATTCATCGTTTTATTTGATCTCTAACAGAGGAATAACATTTACAGCTAATCAAGCACAGGTAATTACATCATTATCTTCCATTTACTCCACACGTGAATCGTTAAATAGATAGTAGTCCACTGGCAAAATGCCTCACCACTAGTCACTCCTGGGAATCCTTCTCTTTCAGTGCCATCTCAGAGCGAGCGACGCTTCTCATAGCCCTCTGCATGAGCCAGGTGGTTAAATGGATGCCAAGGAAGGACCCCCCAGCCACCCACAGCCAGTTCTTCTTCAACCAGCTCTGGGGCTTCATAGTCTCAGTCCACTATATAGCCTAGTCGGTGTTGTCCTTTCTGAAGGATGTGTATGTCACTGGAACAAAACAGAACAATTAGGATACAAGATACTCGTGGTTCCCTACCATGGCAACTCTGAATGAAGGTGATCTACACAACTGAAGGATGTGTCACTTTATGGTTACATTAAATATGATTTAGCTACTATAAGACCTTGACATGCCTTAGATTAGAGTGCAGAGAGAAAATGTCACATAATACATCAAGATTGATAGGATGATTATCATGACTCATGACATAATAATAAAGAGCTCCAACATGCTTACCTTACCTTCACATGCTACTTTGCCTTGGCAGGGGCTTGAGGTGGCGAAACATATGCCACAATGCCTGGTTCGGGCGTATAGTCCTGTTTATTCTTGTGTAGCGCAGGGTGCGACTTGACGTTGTACCAACCCCAGTGTATGAGTCCAAGGCTCGTGCCCATAACAATCAAGACTTTGTAATTATTCCAGATAGTCTGCAATCCCATGATTGAAAGGCACTTGGCTCAACTATAACCACAGGCATAAAGAAAACATGAATGTCAAGAAGCATTGACTTGTTAATGCATTATAACCTTCTATTCAGTCAAACTGTAGACGTTTTTCAAAAGGGTGTCATGTCCCCATGCATTTATTTTTTTCTTGACCGTTTTAAAATTGTTCAACTGGTCAGTCATCAAACTGCAACGCCGCACGAATAACTGTCTTGCTTGGGTTAGATTTGCCATTTGAGTCATTTGAGCACAAGGCTATTCTCTGCCCTAGCACAGCTAGCTAGCTAGCTAGGTTATGTACAGCTTTCGCTAGTGAAACAGCTGACATTATGATACATTCAGAGATCATTAATTCATAATGCTTCATACATACAATAACACACATTTTTCACGTTGTGAACTTCAGTAATGTCGTATTTCACCAAATGTAAAAGCTGGCAGGCTAACTGAATGTTTGGTAACGTGTGACTAGGTTTAGCTAGCTAGCTAGTACTCACCTTCAAGAGTCAGCTCTTTCTCGTACGTCCACCATTTCTGGGTCCTCGCAGTCTTGTCGACTTGAAGATGCCTGAACATGAGATAATTGTGTAATGTTGATAATTTCAGCAAAGAGAATCAACCTCTCTTATATAAATATTAGAAAATTAGATGTTTCAAATGAAAACTAATTTCCCGCATAATATTTTAAACAAACGTTTTTAAAAACTACTACATATTAATGATGCAGTCAATATTTTAGCCACCTAGTGTTAAGGTTGGGTCCACAGAGAATGATAGAGGCCTCTGGTGGCCAAAAGGCCATTATTCCATGGGCAATACCACTGCCGGCTGCCATCATTTTAATGAAGTCAACTGGGTGGGACATCCAACGTCATTGGCTAATCCCTCCTTGGAGTCATGGTCATCCTGAGGAATCAACCAATTGTGAAGAAGAAAATAGACTACTTCAAAATGGAGTTAGCCTCAATGGCTCTGCCACAATGATGAGGTCTCTTTCCATCTCTATGGTTGGGACAGTAACTGAAAGGTCACTCACTGGTTTATGTGAAAAATCTGTCGATGTGCCCTTGAGTAAGGCACTTTATCCTATTTGCGCCTGTAAGTCGCTCTGGATAAGAGCTAAATGACTACAGTTTTCATTTAACATGTTTGCAACTTTGCCAGGACGAGAAATTGTGTTCCTGCGTTTTCACAATGTAATATTGAAGTGGTAAGCAGAAGCTATATGCTTATGAAGCTATTTTAATGTTCCTTTGGCTGGTTAAATGTTGACAATTCATCGCTGTTAAATGTTAACACGTCTCTGAAGCTCTCTAAAATTGATTAGAGGTTTGGGCCAGCAGAGGGAGCTGTCTGCCTATGTAATTATTACCAGATGAATCTCTCTCTCTCTCTCTCTCTCTCTCTCTCTCTCTCTCTCTCTCTCTCTCTCTCTCTCTTCCTTTTATGTCTCTCGACCCAAATTCCAGGAAAAAAGTTAAATATTATAAAACATATTTGTGGAAGCATGCATGTAAAATATGGTTAAGTGGCCTACTCAACCATGTCAACAGACATGTCAACAGACAAAAAAGAGTGGAATCCAGAACCAGTTTTCAGTTGTCATTACAATGAGCCCATCCTCCTCTGCTCCTCCCACCAGCCTCCTCTGCCTTACACCCCTCTGGGTCATCAATGCGTTTGTCACGAGATGACTATCACCCTACACACACCCACACGTACACACTTTGACACACCCCAGTTCACCAAATAGCCCCCATCTCTTACTCACTCACACACACACACAACCGACTTAGAAATCAAGGAATGTCTTGGGTTCATCATGTCCTGGTATTTTGTAATTTTTTGTAATTTTTATTAGGACCCCATTAAGCTAACGCCATAACGCTAGCAAATTTTCCTGGGGTCCAACACCAATTAACAAGACATTACAAACAACCACAATCAAGACTTCACAAACATTCAACAAGTAGACAATACAGATCATTAAAATACTGACAGGAAACACATTTAACATTCAGTTGATACTTTCTATTTGCTGTCCAGTCATATGGTCTATTACATTAGATGTTCTTTTATTTTTTTCTTGAAGGTGGATTTACTTTTTGCCTGAGAAATATGGATTGGTAAAAAGTTCCATTCATCTATAGCTCTATATAAAAACTGTAGACTTAAGGTGATTTGACCTTGGCTTCAGTTGTTTTAGCTGCCCTGAATTTGCCTGTCTGGTTTGGTGGTTATGCGTGTTGCTAGTATGTACTAATTGGACTAAAAAATACTGTTTTTATTTTATTTTAAATATAACATTCCTAAACAAAATCAGAAGACTAAATAGTAATTTGTTATTAACTTGAAGCCATGAAAGATTCTGATGCATTGTAATAATATTCATTCGGTTAGAGCAATGAAGAGAGAATCTGGCAGCCCTGTTTTGAGCCATTTGGAGCTTTTTTATAACTTTCTTTGCTGCAGATGACCATATAACTGGACTCTAAGTGTGATAGGACCAGGGATTGAATCACCTGAATCAGAGTGCTAGATGTTACATGCTCTGCACATTTTCGTGTAAAAGAAATTCCCTTACCCATCTTAATAACAATATTATCTATGTGTTCTGACCATGATAAAGCCGCGTCCAACACGACTCCTAGTAGTTTTGTTTTTTTCACTTGCTCTACATGTATTCTATTCATTGACAAATTCAATTGGGGGTCATCAGCAAGCATATATCTTGATCCAAATACAATACATTTAGTTTTAGAAATGTTTAACAGCAATTTGTTCATATCAACCCACTCAGACACCATTCTTAGTTCACTGCTTAGTACATCTGTTAGCTCATTACATTCTGATGCTGCACCATACATTGTAGTCATCAGCATACATGACCACTCTTGCTTTGTTCATTACTGAAGGTAAATAATTAGTAAAGATACATTAGAGTAGTGGGCCTAGGCAGCTTCCTTGAGGAACACCACAATGTGTATCTTTACTATTTGAAAAGCTACCATTAAATAACACTTTTTGCCTTCTCCTGGATAGATAGCTTTCCATCCAGGATACAGCTGCATCCTTAAGACCATAACATTTGAGTTTTCCTAGTAACAGTTCATGATCAATTACATCAAAAGCAGCACTGAAATCCAGCAACACTGCACCAACTAACTTCCTATCATCCATACTCTGTCATTTGTGCTAACGCCATACTCGTAGAATCCCCTTCTTTGTATGCATGCTGGAAACCTGTTATTAGACCATTATATGAGAAATAATCCTTGATTTGTACAGATACAATTTTTTCCCCAATAATTTACTTAACACAGGCAGCAAGCTTATAGGACAACTATTAGCACCAGTGAATGCAGATTGTGTATCCTTAGGTAGTGGAACCACCTTTGACTCTTTCCAGACTTCTGGGCACACATACATCAAGAACTTATTAAAAATATGAGATTGGTCTAGATATTTCGTTAGCTGTAACTCTAAGCAATTTGGCGTCTAGATTATCTGTACCAGGCGACTTGTCATCCGAAAGAGACAACAGCATCCTTTCTACCTCTTCCCTTTCTACTTGATGAAATTTGAACCTGCATTGCCTCTCCTTCATGATACATGTAACGGTCTTCTTCCTGGGAAGGAGAGGAGGACCAAAATGCGTAAACATCTTTCATGAAAGATGAAATTGTGACCACTATACAAAATAAGAAAACGTGGAAAAACCGAAACAGTCCTAACTGGTGCAAAACACAGAGACAGGAACAATCACCCACAAGATACCTAAAGAATATGGCTGCCTAAATATGGTTCCCAATCAGAGACAACGATAAACACCTGCCTCTGATTGAGAACTACTCCAGGCAACCATAGCCTTACCTAGACAACTATACTGAACACAACCCCATAGATTACAAAACCCCTAGACAAAACAAGACACATAAATCACCCATGTCACACCCTGGCCTAAGCAACATAATAAAGAAAACACAGAATACTAAGGCCAGGGCATGACAATACATATATGAATGAGAAACATTATAAAGAGTGGGAAGAGGGATGGCTGAAAATAACCATTCACTTAGGGCCATGCTACATTGTAAGCCTTATGGTGTTTGAAGGGCCACTGACTTCTCCAATCCTAACCACCCACCTTTAATCGTTTCAAAATGTTTTTGGGTGGTTCAAACTGAACCATCAAAGCCCCATTTAAAAAGTGCCTGATCCATGGTGAACCGGTCCCAGATCTGTTTGTGTCTTTCCAACTCTTATGGTCATTGTCACATGCAGATCTGAGACCAGTTTTGGATGACAGTGCAATATCAAAAATGGCATTGGATTTTTCCCCTGAAAGGGACAGAGGGGCAAAACAACCTATTACATGGCACTATTTGTGCGCGAAGCATGGAGTCAATCAGTTATGATATGTATGGTTAGTGTGCAAATGGGTCACTCCACGATCTTGCCGGGGGGGTAATTCGATAAAAGAGATATATTCCAAGCATGGCTCGCAACCTGGATCCCGGCCAAAGGCGAAGCAATGCGGTTTCTTGAACTCCCCACTTATTTTTCTCCAACCCGCATAGTAATGGAGGGAGGCATTTCAGCAACATTCCCATTGCGTTCCAGTTCTAATATCAGCATTCATTTCAAGAACGCAGGGCATAGCGATTGGATACTAATAGTGTCACTAGTTGTTTATTAGAAATGTATTAATTGCTGAGGCTATTCATGGTTTGAAATGTGACATCAATTTGTATTGTGCTGTAACTACATTCTGAAACCACAGCTACTGCTCCAAGTTTCAAGACAGTGTGTGTGCATCGTCTTGCAGGAGATGGCGCTGTTCCTTTTCATTGCCATATGACAAGACAGTTCAGGGGCTCTCTTTGCAACTTTGTTTATAGGAGGTAGGCTAATTAGCCAAACTTGGTGCAAACTGCCCCTAAATTGTAGTATTTCGCCATTTCATTGTTGTGAAGACTTGGAAGTACACATAGTATTAACCAGTGGAGGCTGCTGAGGGGAGGACGGCTCATAATAATGACTGGAATGGAGCAAATGGAATGGCATCAAACATATTGAAACCATGTGTTTGATGTACTTGATACCATTCCACAAATTCCACTCCAGCCATTACCACAAGCCCGTCCTCCCCAGTTAAGGTGCCACCAAACTCATGTGGTCTTAACTGTGCTTTTTAGCCTGGTAAAAGTGTCTTGACAAGTGTCTTTCTTGTGGACATCTGCCTACTCTCACATTTGTTCCCACGGTGGATTCCAGTCTAAAATACAGTCATCATTCATACTAACCAGCCAAATGTCAAGAGGTTAACTTCAAGGCTTTTGGCCGCACCAAGAAAGTCTTCCACCAATGACAATGCCCTCATAATTTAGAATAGATCAATCTTTAATCTAATAGGTTGTTTTGCCAGAGCTACACCTATTCTCGAAAAGACAAAAACCCAAGAGAGCCATTGCCATTGGTGAATCATCAGAAAATCAGCTATTATCATTTTACCAGCAAAGTTTCCCAGAGATATTATATTTTGCGGTGAGAAGTCTGCATGCAGAGAGTGGGCGGCAACTATTCATCCCTGAAAGAGAAGACAAATCACCTGATCCCATCTCCTTTTTTAATTTCTTTCTTTCTTCCCTTTTGCCTTTTTAATGGCGTGAAGAGAAAATTGTTGGTTTTGAGGAGGGGTTTCTTGTAGGGCTGGGAATTGCCAGGAACATCACGATACGATATTATCACGATACTTAGGTGCCGATACGATCTGTATTGCAATTCTAACGATTCTCTGCGTATTGCAATTCGATACTGCGAGTTTCTTGCAATTTCATGTTCCAAACATATTGCTCCCTATGTGCCTGCTGCAGAGACAAGAAAGAACCATAATTAATCTAGTTCTGGCGCAGGTTCAGCCAACTAGCGTTAGCTAACGCTACCGAGAAGAAGAAAAATAATATAATAGTATAATTCAAAATAATATTGAGATATGTAACTGTATAGATTTTTTTTCTTCCCCCCCCCCATCACAACAACTCTTCCCTGAAAAACTATACAATCTGTAAGTATTATACATTTTCATGTTGGCCTTTATCTTACCCGGCAACTGAATTATTTTGAAGTCAAGTGACCCATACTTTAGCTACATGGAATGACTGAGTATTTTACTGACTGGGAAAGGAGAGGGACATAGAGAACGTGTAACTATGGAAGATGGATGGACAGGTTGTGAGATAAATATTATGAAAGATTGAGCGAGATGGGGGGGAAGGCAACAGAGAGATTCAAAGAGCAAAACAGAGAGAAAGAGGGACAGAGAGAGGATAAAAGTGAAATGAATAGAGGAGAGAATAGAGACAGAGTGCGTAAACTATATACAACGTGGTAATTGAAGAGTATCACAGCCATGCCTGCTTAGTGGTAGGAAATAATCTTGCTCCTATCATTTACTTCTCGCTCTCCTATCCTTGCCACTTATCTCTGTGTGGTGTGTCTTTGTTGTCTGCGGGGGTCGTGAGCGTTGCTAACCCGTGGCAGGTCACCCCTCATTGTCTGACAGTGTGGGAACCCTGTAAGCTGGTGCTTCTTCAGGTTCCACCCCCAGGAGAATAGGCTAAAGACACCAGCTGGTTATCTGAATGGCGTTAGGTAGGAAGATACCATCGCCGGGATGGGGGGAGGAGAGTTACTAACTGCTTGAAAGTTTTCTATTTTCTCCAAGGTGAGAATCTATGAATGTGATAGACTTTGAGGTTGAGTTTCATATGTGTGTTCATTCCATTGCCTTTATCATTATGTAGCAAATACATTGTATTGATTGGCTATTGTTTGAATCAGGGTCTGGGTCTATTCCATCTCAACTCTCGTTATACAGTACGTCGTATTCTTATGAAGAAATTCCATGTCAAAATCCACAGACAGGAATTGAACTGGAATTAACTCTGGAAGGAATCTAAACTTGGGTGTCCTAACTATCAGGAATTGATTCCCCCCCGGCTTGCTCAGACAGATCAGACAGCAGACAGACAGCTTCGAGAGAGGGGTAATGTCTGTGCAGGTATCCACATGGTGACAAGATCATTTTTGTTCCAGCCCAGCACCATAACACACCTCATTTAGCCAAGGGCTGGATGATCACCTAGTTGAATCATCTAGTTGTATTAGTGCTGGGCTGGGAAAAAAATGTGTGGTCCTGGCTGTACACCCCCAGGACTGTCTGGACCATGTAAATAAAAAGTACTGACCAGAAAGCCAGAGATGTGTCTGTCCAATCCACGTTGATGGACTCACTGACTCCCTAAAACTCCCAGAGACTGTGTAAAAGTTTTCCTCTGGTATGTAAGTTCCCATGGATTTAGATAAGTGAGCAGAAGCTCAATGACCATAGTGCACCTGCAGCACATGCATACGTTTCCACTCAACTCAATTATTATCACGAATAATCTATATGAGAAGCATACTTTTCAGGGCCTAAAGAGCTCGGTTGCGGTCAATTCCATTTGAACTGAGTAAATACAGGAAATTAATTGAAATTCAGTAGGTTTGAACTGAGAAAAAAATCTTATTGAGAGGAATAAATCTTATTGTTAAGCATACATCTTATTCTTGAAGTTATGGGCAATTTCCAATTAGTGTATTAATGTCTTGCATTAAATGGGTTGAAATGGATCTCACTCAACCCTGATCAAGAGTGAGAATGAGGATAAGAAAAGGTGAGGAGGGTAAGCGTGAGAGAGGGTACGGGTAGATGATTAGATGGCCAGAAACTCTGGGCTTAACTTCAGCCCTGACCAGAGAGCTACGCCCGTGCCCTGCCTGATAGGCTGATCCACTGAGTCCTTTACTGGCAATCACTCACCACGCTTGAAGGGACACGTTTTTCAAGCCATTTCGCTCGGTGGGCGGTGCTATACGTCACGGTGGGCGTGGGTTTTAAAGTGCAATGACTGCCACGTTCTACCACGAACCCTCCGTCTGAGACCTCATTCGTGAATTAAGCAATGGTGGGTTTAAACTTTATAGTTTACAATTGCACTTTCACATTAGTTCATAATTTTGCTTTATTTGAACTAACAATAGCTAGCTACCAACTGGCTGGACCAGTTTCCCCAACCAACAACGTCAATGGAGCTATCAAGCCAATCAACTCAATTTAACTGAATAAAATATATGAAACTGATCATGACTAGATTTAATCTAATTTCAATGCGATTGGTTAGTCAACATGCAATAATACCTGTATACTGTCAATCAGTGAGATTAATTATTTGCGTTGCTGGCTTCATTAAAAACTGTTAATCTGATCGATTTTGGATATCCTGGTCTTATTTATTTGTTCGAGGGCCTATACATGAGGCTAGCTTTACCATATTATCCTGGAGGATACACACTCAGTTTCAATACTTTGCGTGAATGACATCTCTGAACTCTACACAATGCGAAATTCTAATACAAAATCATTTTGTTTAGGTTCTTTCTATTCCGAGACTGCGTGAAATAGCAAACATAATGTATATTCAACGATTATATTGATTTACTTCATGTTTGTGGCTCCCTGATGAAACAGTAAACATCCATTACTGTAGTTAGGTTTAGCCAACCTGTACTCTATGGTTTAGCAGTTGTGTGCTTGGCTCATTCTCAACGCTGTGTGCACCCGTATGCATGCTGAAATCTACACCCACCGTGACGTATACCACTGCCTTTGGGCGAAATGCTGTGAAAAGAGTGTGTCCGCATGTTTGAAAGGACAAAAGTGGCCAAAAAAAACGAAAGGAAGCAATCGGCTGAAACGGGGAGGGACCTAGCTAAATTTGTCCAATAAGAAATTCTTGTTTTGATTTTATTGCAAACTGTTTTTCCTACTGTGCAAACTCATGAATACAACCCTGGTGAGCTACTTGGCCAACTCCCTGGCAACAGAGCAAGACCAGATAGCAACAACTGGCCTAACCTTCCTTTGCAGGGATTGATCATCTGACTGATCATCTGACTGACCAAGCCTTAGGCTTGGGACTAGTCACTAGGTGCCAATGGGTGGGGGGTCACTGTTTGTGACTGGGAAGTGGAACACCTGCCAGGGCCCTCGGCTGGTCCCTGATAGAGCTCCTGGATGAATGGTCACTAATATCCGTGGGAGACAGCTTTTCCTTCAGAGCAGCCCCAGTATTCAGCACAGCGCGGCGCGGCACTGCTGACTCCCGGCTTGGCAGTCTTGTGAAGGCTTTAAGCCATTCCCTTGGCTGTAACCCCTGGTGGGAAAAAGCAAGCGTTCCTCTATAGGTTTACAATAGAGAGAGAGGTTTGCAGAGTTGCATTTAAGGGTTAAAGAAATTAAAGTGAGAAAGTGTTTATAGTATTAAAGTGAAATAGGTGATAAAATAACAAACCTGTTGACGGGATAGGGTTCCCTTTTGGGAACGACCCCTCCCCCGTTCAGCTGGAACGGTGGCGCACGGAACGCAAAAATATTCTTAGAAATATTTAACCTCCACACATTAACAAGTCCAATAGCTCAAATGAAAGATAAACACCTTGTTCATCTAGCCAGCAAGTCAGATTTCTAAAATGTTTTACGGCGAAAACATAGCACATATTTATGTCAAACCACCACCAAAGACACAGCTAATTTGAATAGCCAAGTTGAACAAAATATGCAATCAACAACCGCAGGATTAAAAGAAAAATAATTCACTAACCTTTTGAAAATCTTCATCAGATGACAGTAATAGGACATGTTACACAGTACATTTATGTTTTTTTTCAATAATATGCCATTTATATTCATAAATCTCTGTTTACAATGACGCCATGTTCAAAAAATGCTACTCAAATGTCCGGAGAAATGATGATAGCTAAGTCAGATAACAAGCAATACACATCATAAACTTTGACTAAATATACATGTTCTACATATAGTTAGAAAGATACACTTCTTCTTAATGCAACCGCTGTGTTACATTTATTTTTAACGTTACAGAGTTCGTTCACTAGGCTATAATATGAGACGGCACTCAGAAATTAGCATTATGTCTCCTCTATGTTTGAGT
Organism: Oncorhynchus tshawytscha; assembly: GCF_018296145.1. Taxonomy (NCBI): domain Eukaryota; kingdom Metazoa; phylum Chordata; class Actinopteri; order Salmoniformes; family Salmonidae; genus Oncorhynchus; species Oncorhynchus tshawytscha. The sequence goes on along the minus strand of NC_056460.1, from coordinate 5,680,335 downwards.
CCACAGAAACACAAAATTACCACATAAATATTCCCTTACCTTTGATGTTCTTCGATCAGAAGCCGTGGAAGGAGTCATACTTACCAAAAACTGCGTTTGGTTTTCAAGTCTGTGTCTTTGGGTTATCAAACGCGACAAATTCCGGCTGAAATGCAGCCAAAATTCTAGTGGATGCGCATCAAAACTTCAAAATTACATATTATATGTCGACTAAACTGGTCAAACTAAGTGCAGAATCAAGCTTGGATCAAGGATGTTCTAAACGTGCAAAACAATTATCAGCTCGAACAGATAAACTGACATCGTTTGGTGAAACCTGGAACAAAGAGAGCTCCAGACGCGACGACGCGCGCATGGAAGTGCATGTATTTTCGCGTGACCCAAAGGTTTTAGCCCGCCAAAGGGCGAGGGAGCGCGCGATTCTCACAATGAAACGCCCCATTGAAAGGAGACATCGCGCTAAAGAGATAGAAACTGTTCCCAGATCCGTAGCTGGTTGGGAAGGGTGGGGGCGATGACGTCAAAGTTGGCCCAACTTTTCTGATGACAAGAGAGAGTTTGGGAGAATGGCTGCCCTGAGAGTTCTGCTTTACATACAGACATAATTTGAACGGTTTTAGAAGCTTTAGAGTGTTTTCTATTCAATAATAATTATTATATGCATATATTAGCAATTTCTGACAGATTTTTTTCCTGTTTACTATGGGCACGCAATTCCTCCAAAGGGGGCAGTATTCTGCCCTATCTTTAACAGGTTTTAAGAGGTACATAAGTACCAGGAATTTCAATGCCCTCTTACATACGCACATTTGATTTTATTTTTAAAAATCTAAGCCTCATATCGAAAGCCCTGCATGTCAATTGCAAACACAGCTCTTGAGCCCCAGTACAACAACAACATGAGCGAGCTCATTTTCTTTGGTCGAAAAGAAAGCAAAACACACTAAGAGAGCTAATGACATTCAAGTATGCACCCCCAACCCCCCAAATAAATGATTCAAATCAAGAAGAAGATACTAGTCTCACGTGGTTGGAACACTAACATTCCGTAAAAACCTGAGCACATTTTCCAATTCGGATAATTTGATATCGACAGGCTCCTAAGTCCAGTTAGGTCTCGCTAGAGGTTTAGATTTCAAAATGCGTGGAGGGAGAGAGCGGAGTGTGGAAATCAAGGAAAGAGTAACTCTACCGTGACAATACTTGTTCTGCTGCTAATGGTAAAAAATATTGGCTTTGAATCACTTTACCCTCCTCCTCCTCTACCGTGGTTCCCCAAGGTCCAAGATGTGTGTGTGTGTGTGTTAATGTTACTCTCATTTAACTCATTTCCACAATGTCCAGCACTGGGGCCCGCCCCAGCATCACGACCCGGAGCTGTTTGGATAGAGTCGTGTTTACAAAATGCCACCAGACACACACACACACTCAGACACACACCCCCACTTCCAGAAATAATCATTCCCTGTATAGCAGGGGGATCTACAGTAGCATAACTGTTGGGGTGGTCAGAGACGGGAAATGGATACCTCCCATTCAAGTTCTTTTCACATCATGTTCAGAGACAGCAAATCTGTACCATACTTTACCACACAATACCTCAGACCATGTCATGTCACACCATGTCATGTAAATGCCATACATTATACAAGTTTACCATGTTGATTTGTAGAATGAGTAGTCCTGTGTGGCTCAGTTGGTAGAGCATGGCACTTGCAGCGCCAAGGATTGTGGGTCTGATTCTCACTGGGGCCACCATACGAACATTTATGCACACATGACTGTATGTCACTTTGGATAAAAGAGTCTGCTAAATAGCATTACATGTCTTATATAGGCTGTTTTGCGAAAGAAATGAAAAGCATACAACTCCTAGTCTTCATTAAAGTAGCTTAACTTACAATATCCCTCAAATCAATCAACAGTACCTCAAATCAAATCAAAGTTTATTTGTAACGCGAGACTTACCTCCAAGTTTAGAGGTCCCGAGGCCCTGGGCAAACGACCACGGAAGCGACCGCTGGTGTCACACCATACTGTTTACATACAACCAGACTCTACCAGAGCAGAGAAAGTGCAATAGAAAGCAGTAGTTTTGAGTCGTTTTCACTCAGCAGCAGCACCTAGTCAGGCAGGCTGACAAGCAGATACACACACACACACACACACACACACACACACACACACACACACACACACACACACACACACACACACACGGATAGACACACTGACACACACATGCATGCATGCACGCACACACAAGCAGAACAGTCAGGCAGGCACACACACACAGAATCACATACACACATGAACTTGTATGAACCTGGTTTTGGTGACTCAGCTGGCGCAAGGTTGGTGCCTTTCATTTTAGAGTGACGGACCACACAACTGGAAAGGTCCAAAGCACAGCGAGAGACATATGGTAGTTGTTAGGAGTGGAATCTTGACTTGGGAAGTTGGGATAAAGACAAGGACTGTTACTTGAATTTATGTGAAAATCTCCTGCTGGCATCAATGCATGAATCCAGCTAATGTTGGGACATTGCATTTGTAATTCAAGTTCTTTCACTGGAGATACCCATTGAGCACCCTTTTTAGTCTAGGACTAAATCAAATCAAATCAAGCTTTGTTTATACAGCACATTTCAGACATGGAATGCAAAATAATGTTCAGATGGGGAAAAAACAACAATGAAAAAAAACAATGAAAATAAAAACAGAAATATTTACTACACAACAAACGAGGATTCAAAAAAAACTAAAGGAGAACAATAACTGAATGACTAAAAAGCACACGAAGAAAAGCAAAGTCAAAAAGGTGTGATTTTAAGATCTCTTTTAAAAATGTCCACAGTTTCAGCCCCCCTCAGGTTCTCTGGCAGGCTTAATCTGTGTCTGGGAAACCAGCCCATAGTGTTATACACTACCCTATCTGCTACAGTTTATAGACACTGTACATTTGTTCATACATGCTTATGACAAGTGTTATGATGCATTATGATTGTATAATTGTGACTTATACCTGTTGGGGTTAGATACAATAGATTAATCTTAAATTATTCTGTGCATTTTATATTTCTAGCTACCACCCAGAGAAATGCTGCTCAGATATGTTCCCAGTTTGTCTGCTCACACAGGTTACACCCATAGACTTGTACTGGCAGGTAAAGCTTTATACTAACAGCTGTGCCATGACAGATACATGGGAAATGGTGTGTGCGTGTGCGCGTGCATGTGTGCGCGTGTGTGTGTGTGTCCGTGCACTTGCATGTTTGTCCAGTTGTGTGTGTCTGTGTGTATGTGTCCTACTAAGTGATTTTCTAGGTGTGTGTAGGTGGGTGTCTGAGAATTCAGACATGGTTGGGTGTGTCAGTGTGTGTGTGTGTGTGTGTGTGTGTGTGTGTGTGTGTGTGTGTGTGTGTGTGTGTGTGTGTGTGTGTGATCTTCTTCCAGTGAAGTCCCATTAGCTCCTTAAATAATAGATGCAGATGGCAGATGATGACATCCTGAATCCTGCCACACCTGACGGGCGGTGTTCCCGGAAGAAAATGACTGAATGACTTGGGAATGATTCCACCAAAGTCATTATTTAGGATGCTCAGAGTGTTTTGATTGGATTTATTTCACAATTAAAAATACAGACTCGGTGGCCAGTTTATTATGTACACAAATGTTTCACTCTTACAGACTGTGAGTCACGTGGCCGTGGCTTGCTATGTACTGTAAAACAGGCGTTGAGGCATTTGGTTACTGTTCGTTTGAACGTTAGAATGGGCAGGGGTGATGGTCTGAGCCGCGTTTATTGTCGAAGGAATGAGCGTTACACCGAGGCCTGTACTCTGGATCGATTTGGAGGTGGAGGGTTCGTCATGGTCTAGGGCGGTGTGTCACAGCATCATTGGACTGAGCTTGTTGTCATTGCAGGCAATTTCAACGCTGTGCGTTATAGGAAAGACATCCTTCTCCCTCATGTAGTACCCTCATCCTGACATGACTCTCCAGCATGACAATGCCACAAGCCATACTACTCGTTATGTGGGTGATTTCCTGCAAGAGAGGAATGTCAGTGTTCTGCCATGGCCAGCGAAGAGCCCGGATCTCAATCCCATTGAGCACATCTGGGACCTGTTGGATCGGAGGGTGAGGGCTAGTTGCCTTGGTGAAAGAGTGGGGTAACATTTCACAGCAAGAACAGTCAAATTAGGTGCAGTCCATGAGGAGGAGATGCACTGCAGTATTTAATGCAGCTGGTACCCACACCTGATACTGACTGTTACTTTTAATTTTGAACCCCCCCTCTTTGTTCAGGGACACATTATTCCATTTCTGTTAGTCACATGTCTGTGGAACTTGTTCTGTTTATGGCTCAGTTGTTGAATCTTATGTTCATACAAATATTTACACATGTTAAATTTGCTGAAAATAAACGCAGTTGACAGTGAGAGGACGTTTCTTATATATATATTTCTAGTCAACAAAGGGGGGTCAATAGGGCTTGAAATTACTGAAATGTTTTCTAAATATAGCAAAAATAAAATTATAAACAACTTACTATAAGATTTCACCTTTATAACTGTAATCTAAATATGATCCTACTAAATTACAATACAGTACTGTCACTATTTAATTTAACTGATGACAGAGAATTTTCTCCAAAACGTCCACTGAATGGCGCAGAGACACATCGTTACAATAACAGCTCACCTAAGGGAAGCATCAAGGATTTTTTAATATATTTTTTATTTGTCAGAGTAAAGACCTTGGGTCCGGAAACTGCTACAGGCTCTCATACCTTAACCAGATCGCCGGGCTCCCCTGCCACAACCGGCTCGTCGGGCTTTCATTCCTCTGCCAGATCGCCAGGCTCCCCTGCTTCCACCAGCTTCCACCAGCTCGTCAGGTTCTCATGCCTCAGCCGGATCGCCAGGCTCCCCTGCCTCAACCGATCTGTCAGGTTCCCGCGCCCCAGCTGACTCAACAGGTTCCCGTGCCTCAGCTGGCGTGACAGGTTCTCACGCACCAGCACCTTTGACGGCGTCTTTTTTACCCTGAGAAACTCCCAATCCTTAACGATTAACAGTGGTGGAAAAAGTACCCTAAAGTAAAAATACCTTAATAGAAAATGACTCAAGTAATAGTCCCCAAGTAAAATGATTTAGTTTAAAATATACTTAAGTATCAAAAGTGAAATTATAAATCATTCAAATTCCTTATATTAAACAAACCAAATGGCACCATTTTGTTGTCATTAATTTATGGAAAGCCATGGGCACACCAACATTCAGATATAATTTACAAACAAAGCATGTGTGTTTAGTGAGTCCGCCAGATCAGAGGCAGAAGAGATGTTCGGTTGATAAGTGCTTGAATTGGACTATTTTCCTGTCCTGCTAAGCATTCAAAATGTAACTAGTACTTTTAGGTGTCAGGGTAAATGTATGGAGTAAAAAGTACAATATGTTCTTAAGGAATGTAGTGAAGTAAAAGTAGTCAAAAATACAAAAAAAAAAAAACAACTTAAGTAGTACTTGAAAATATTTTTTACAGAAGTTCTTTACACCACTGACGAATACAAGCATGACCATAACATGATACAGCCACCACTATGCCTAAAAATATGAAGCATGGATTTGCCTTTGCTTTGTATTCAGGGCAAAAAGTGTATTTCTTTGCCACACAGTATTTTGCAGTATTACTTAATTAAGTGACTCGTTGCAAACAGGATGCATGTTGTGGAATATTTGTATTTTTTTACAGGCTTCCTTTTCACTCTGTCATTGGGTTAGTATTGTGGAGTAACTTGTTGATGATCCAGCCTCAGTTGTTTTCTCATATCACAACCGTTAAACCCTGTAGCTGTTTTAAAGTCACCATTGGCTTCGTGGTGAAATTCCTTCCTCTCCGGCAACTGAATTATGAAGGACACCTGTATCTTTGTAGTGACTGGGTGTATTGATGCACCATCCAAAGTGTAATAACTTCACCATGCTCAAAGGGATATTCAGAAGGGCACCAATAGGTGCCCTTCTTTGAGAGGCATTGGAAAACCTCCCTGGTCTTTGTGTTTGAATCTGTGTTTGAAATTCACTGCTTGACTGAGGGAACTTATAGATAATTGTATGTGTGGTACGGAGATGCGGTAGTCATTCAAACTTATTTAGGCTTGCCATAACAAAGGGCTTGAAAAAAAAAACTTCAAAACATTATTCCATTTTGACATGAGGTATTGTGTGTAGGCCAGTGACCAAAAAAAATCTCAATTTAATACATTTCAAATTCAGGCTGTAATACAACATTTGGTGGAGGTCAATGGGTGTGAATACTTTGAAGGCACTGTATAAAAAGCAGCCAGACAGACATCGAGGCATTGATTGAACGTTAGAATGGGCAAAACGAGAGACCTAAGCGACTTTGAGTGTGGTATGATCATCAGTGTCCGGGCGCGCCGGATCCAGTATCTCAGAAACAGTTGCCCTCCTTGGATTTTCATGCAGGACAGTGTCTAAGGGTTTACCGAGAATGGTGCGACAAACAGCATCCAGTCAGCTGCAGTCCTGTGGGCAAAAACTGCTCATTGATGAGAGAGGTCAAAGGATAATGGTAAGACTGGTGCAAGCTAACAGGCGGGCCACAAACAGACATAACGGTGAAGTACAACAGTGGTGTGCAGAACGGCATCTCGGAACGCAGAACTCGTCAATCCTTGTCACGGATGGGCTATTGCATCTGATGACCACACCGGGTTCCACTCCTATCAGCTAAAACCAACAAGCGCCTCCAATGGGCACGCAATGACGTACACTGGAAAATTGAGGAGTGGAAAAACATGACCACAAGTTCAGTTCAGTTTACTTGAGTGGCCTGCGCAGACCCCAAACCTCAACCCAATAGAGCATCTTTGGGTTGAGATGGAACGGGGCTGTTCGCAGCATGAATATACCGCTGTCCAATCTGCAGCAACTGTGTGATGCCATCATGTCAGCATGGACCTAGTCGAAATATTTAAAACTACTGAAAATGTTCACACAGTGGTTTCACTAAATCCTTTTATTTCTGTCTTTGTGATGGGATGAACTCAACATTTAAAGGAGGACTATTATTGGCATACATGGCATTTAAGTGCAATTGAAACTGTCTTCTGTGGGTTACATGATAACATATTATAATACAAATAACATTTCTGGGTATCATTCAAATGATTATTGTTCAAACAACAAATAAATGGCATAACAGACCTGAGGTTCCCAAACTTTTTATAGGGCCATACCTCTCCAAACATTTAACCTCCAGCTGCGTACCCCCTCTAGCACCAGGGTCAGCACACTGTCAAATGTTGTTTTTTTGACATCATTGTAAGTCTGCCACACACACACACACTATACGATACATTTATTAAACTTAAGAATTGAGTGAGTTTTTGTCACAACCCGGCTCGTGGGAAGTGACAAAGAACTCTTACAGGACCAGGGCACAAATAATAATATAATAATAATCAATAATTTTGCTCTTTATTTAACCGTCTTACATATAAGATCTTATTTGTCAGTCAAAAATTGTGAATAACTCACCACAGGTGAATAAGAAGGGTGTGCTTGAAAGGATGCCCATAACTCTGCAATGTTGGGTTGTATTGGAGAGAGTCTCAGTCTTAAATCATTTCCCACACACAGTCTGTGCGTGTATTTAGTTTTCATGCTAGTGAGGGCCGAGAATCCACTCTCACATAGGTACGTGGTTGCCAAGGGCATCAGTGTCTTAACAGAGCAATATGCCAAGGCAGGATACTCTGAGCGCAGCCCCATCCAAAAATCTGGCGGTGGCTTCTGATTAAATTACATTTTCACAGAACCACTTGTTGCAATTTCGTTGAGGCTCTCTTGTTCAGATATCGGTAAATGGACTTGAGGCAGGGCATGAAAGGGATAATGAATCCAGTTGTTTGTGTCATCCGTTTCGGGAAATTCCCTCCGTAATTGCACACCCAACTCACTCGGGTGCTTCACTATATCACATTTGACATTGTCCGTAAGCTTGAGCTCATTTTGTGCACAAAAATCATACAATGATGGAAAGTCCTGTGTGTTGTCCTTGTTAATGCAGACAGAGAAGAGCTCCATCTTCTTAATCATAGCCTCAGTTTTGTTCCGCACATTGACTATAGCTGCGGAGAGTCCCTGTAATCCTAGATTCAGATAATTCAGGAGAGAAAAAACATCACCCAGATACAGAGCCAGTCCTGACCCCCCTGGAGCCCTAAGCAAAATTCTGCTAGGGGGCCCTCCTACCTGACCCGCGAGCCATGTAAACCATTTGCCATTGCCACAGTCACACCTGACACCCCAGTGCTCCCACTAGAGTCCTCCCTCCTTTAAAACAGTTTGTTGGTCTAAGAATAAGTAAACCTATACAGAGCAGAATGAGGTATAAACAAACTAGATTTATTGAATATAATATTTTCTATAGAATCTTAAGATAAGTGAATATTAACATTAACATAAATAAGAAATTGCAGAAAATATAAAATGTAGAAAAGAATCAAATATAACATAACACTGAGCTTTGGCTCTGCTGTCTGGTAATTAGTTCAGTCCTCACAATATTATACAATTAGCTTTGTCTATACAATGTAAACATAAGCCTATGGGCTATGGCTGCAGCTATATGTCTTAAAATAGTCAAATAAAACCTATACAGCTGTGTGATTAGCTTTGGCTATACAATGTAAACATAAGCCTATGGGCTATGGCTGCAGCTATATGTCTTAAAATAGTCAAATAAAACCTATACAGCTGTGTGATTAGCTTTGGCTATACAATGTAAACATAAGCCTATGGGCTATGGCTGCAGCTATATGTCTCAAAATAGTAAAATAAAACCTATACAGCTGTATGATTTAGCTTTGGCTATACAATGTAAACATAAGCCTATAGGCTATGGCTGCAGCTATATGTCTTAAAATAGTCAAATAAAACCTATACAGCTGTATGATTTAGCTTTGGCTATACAATGTAAACATAAGCCTATAGGCTATGGCTGCAGCTATATGTCTCAAAATAGTAAAACAAAACCTATACAGCTGTATGATTTAGCTTTGTCTATACAATGTAAACATAAGCCTATAGGCTATGGCTGCAGCTATATGTCTCAAAATAGTAAAATAAAACCTATACAGCTGTGTGATTAACTTTGGTTCCCTCTACAACCTGGGATTTACAGCATCAGCATGGGCACCAGTCTATCTGGACTGTCTGGAAGAAATTGAGAAAGTATGTCACATAGTTAAGCAGTCATTTACACAAATGCAGTGTGTAAACATTTGAAGTGTGTAAAGTGTGTAAACATTTGAATGTTTGAATTAAAATCTTACCATCAAAATATTCCTCTTTAGCACTTTCTTGAGGCAAAGTCATCAATGATGTCATCATAGGACATGCGTTTCCCCACGTCATGATTTATGCTCATGATGGCCAGACCACTCAAACGTTCCTGTGACAAGGTATCTTTTGATGAGCTATAATTTTGAAAAGCTCCTCTCTGCCGATGCTACTGTTACTGGTAGGGTGACTGTAATTCTTAGGGCCCTCCAAAGGTTAGGATAGAATTCCTCCAGGTTTTTCTCATAGGGAAAGGAAAGCAGCTCAAAGGCAGTCATTTTACCTGATGGCAGATCAGGTCAATTCTGAATCTCGTGTGCCAGATCCATTCCACTGATGTCACAGTCATCTCTGAAGGTTAGAGTGTTTTCAACTTCCATGCAGTGAGTCTTTAAAGATTCACTGGACATCTGAGAGGCAGTGCTGAAGTTCAGCACAACTCCATATTTGGTTTTCACCTGGTTGAGTGTTTCAAATCTCTCATCCATAGATGTCACAGCAGAGTCGACCACGATGTTGAAGTAGTTGACTTCAAGGTTTTTCATTGCATCAGTCACTGGTTCATCAGGAGCCTCATAGCTTAAATGCCTATTGCTGTTTCTCAGTCTCTTCTCGTTCAGAACAGCCTCTTCACAAATGCTTTTGGCTGTTGTCTGGGCCTCAGAGAATCCAGTTTCCAGGTTTTTGGTGAGGGAGGCCTTTGCATTTGAGATTAAATTAACTGCGATATCCAACTGCATTGAGGCGGGTTGGAGGAGCTTGTTTACCTTGTTTGTCATTGTCAGTGTCTCACACCATACAACCCAGCAAATCAAGAAGCGGTAGGACCCAACTTCCTCTCCAAGGGGCCTTGCTTTAACAAAGTTAACCATTTTCACTGTCGTGTCCAAAATGTCTTTCAAGCTGTCAGGCGTTCCCTTGGCAGCAAGAGCCTCTCGGTGGATGCTGCAGTGTACCCAAGTGGCGTTGGGAGCAACTGCTTGCACGCGCGTTACCACTCCACTATGTCTCCCTGTAATGGCGACATATACCAGGACCAGGAGCTGTGCCAGGCCTGTTGACTTATGTTGACTCATCCAACTGTAATGCATAGAAATGACTGGCTTGTATGCGAAGCAGTAATTGTTTCTTAACATCTCCTGCCATGTCACTGATGCATCGTGAAACAGTGATGTTTGAGAGTGTCTGTATAGTTTTTTTTGTACGACTACATTTTATAACTATTTTTTGCACTGACTTTTGCAGAGGCTCGATGTACACTTACTGGACTTTAACCACACACTCACACATACTACACTGACACTCCAACACACACACACACACACACACACACACACACACACACACACACACACACACACACACACACACACACACACACACACACACACACACACACACACACACACATTCACACTCTTCACATACGCTGCTGCTACTCAGATAATAAACAATCGTCACTTTACACCTACCTACATATATATTACCTACATATATACAGTGCCTTGCGAAAGTATGCCCCCTTGAACTTTGGATCATGCCACATTTTATATCTTTAAGATTTGAAAACTGAATTTTTGTGGAAAATCAAAGTTCAAGGGGGACACAATATTTTGGAAGGCACTTTATTATATTTATATGTGTAACAAATCAAAACAAAAATATGTACTGCAATATTATTTTTAAATAGCCTTTTGCATGTTGAGGAAAATGTAAGTTAAGTAGCTCACCATTCTCAAGAGACAAACACCTGTAAGAACAAAACAAACATTAAAAGAAATATGGGTAATTCATATCCACATTTTCCAGACTAATTATATCTTGCTTAATTGACTTGATGCACTGATCTTTTATTTTTGCTTTCAGTAGACTAGAATTGTCTCGAGAATCCCAGTCCAGGTCTTTTGCAGCTCCATCTTTGGTTCTCATTCAAACCATTGACCATCCAGCATGGCCGATGTTTAACCATCATTCCCCATGTCCCGTGAAATACAGCATCATGAAGAACAAGGAACACACCAGGCAGGTGGGGATGATACTGTTGTGAAGAAGTTTAAAGCTGATTGCTTTACAAAAAAGATTTCCCAAGCTTTAAACATCCCAAGGAGCACTGTGCAAGAGATAATATTGAAATGGAAGTAGTATCAGACCACTGCAAATCTAAAGACCTTTTATGGATCCCTCTAAACTTTCAGCTCACACAAGGAGAAGACTGATCAGAGATGCAGCCAAGAGGCCCATGATCACTCTGGATGAACTGCAGAGATCTACAGCTGAGGTGGAGACTCTGTCCATCCAGGTGAACAATCAGTCTTATATTGCACAAATCTGGCCTTTATGGAAAGTGGCAAGAAGAAAGCCATTTCTTAAAGATATCCATAAAAAGTTCCATTTCAAATTAGTTTGCACAAGCCACCTGGGAGACACACCAAACATGTGGAAAAGGTGCTCTTTTGAAACCAAAATGGAACTTTTTGGCAACAATGCAAAACTGGTATGTTTGGCTTCAAATGCAACACAGCTCATCACCTCTGAGACACACCATCCCCACTGTCAAACATGGTTAAACACAGGTGGTTTGGGCCTATTTCTTCAGTCATTTAGGGAAGATGGTTAAAATTGATGGGAAGATGGATGGAGCCAAATACAGGACCATTCTGGAAGAAAACCTGATGGAGTCTGCAAAAGACCTGAGACTTTTCAGTTTTTGATTCTTCCAAAAAGACAATGATCCAAAACATAAAGCAAAATCTACAATGGAATGGTTCTTCACAAAAAATAAAAATAAACATAGTTCAAGGGGCCGAATATTTTCCAGGTGTTAGAATGGCCAAGTCAAAGTCCAGACCTGAATCCAATGAGAATCTGTGGAAAGAACTGAAAACTGTACTGTTACAAATTTTTCCATCCAACCTCACTGAGCTCGAGCTGTTTTGCACCATTCTGAGCAAAATGTAAGAACAAAAAAATTTAAAAGTCTCTTGATATCCAAAAAACAAATCAAATTTATTTATATAGCCCTTCACATCAGCTTATCTCAGTTGTAGAATCGCAGCTAAAACCGCAAACAAAGTATTGCACTTAAGGGGGCTGAATAATTTTGAAAGGCCCAATTTTTCAGTTTTTGATTTGTTAAAAAAGTTTGAAATATCCAATAAATGTCGTTCCACTTCATGATTGTGTCCCACTTGTTGTTGATTCTTCACAAAAAAATACAGTTTTATATCTTTATGTTTGAAGCCTGAAATGTGGCAAAAGGTCGCAAAGTTCAAGGGGGCCGAATATTTTCGCAAGGCACTGTATATATATGTATATGTGTATATATATATGTGTGTATATGTACTGTATATGTATTTTTTTAAATAGCCTTTTGCATGTTGAGGAAAATGTAAGTTAAGTAGCTCACCATTCTGAAGCAAACACCTGTAAGAACAAAACAAACATTAAAAGAAATATGGGTAATTCATATCCACATTTTCCAGACTAATTATATCTTGCTTAATTGACTTGATGCACTGATCTTGTATGCTTTCAGAGACTAGAAACTCTCGAGAATCCAAGGGGCCATACCGAGCCCTCTTTGGTTCTCATTCAAACCATTGACCACAGCATGGCCGATGTGTACAACATTCCCCATGCGTGAAATACAGTTTTGGAAACATCCGAAATTCTACTTTCACATCACCTCAACAAAAAAATTAAAATACAAAAGATCCACTAACTGTGCACAGTTTTAACACAGATTCCAACGGAGGTGTTTTGCATTGCACATTTACCTTCACTATGACACTTCCTGAGCTACTGGAATCTAAGACAGCAAAACAAAATTCTAACATTGTCTCGAAGCTATTACACTTTTTCACCTGGTCTTTTGCGTTTCTTTTTTAAAGTTATTTTGGGATGATAACGAAGTTCGCAATCAAGGATAAATTGTTTTTAGATAGAGCGATTCATGCTTAGATCAATTCCCCTCAGCAATATTCAATGACTCCAATGCATTACAAGAGCTAACTTGCACCATGCCATAGCAGCATGCTATGTTTCGGTTTATATATATATATGTTTTACCTTGTCAGGTCCGGTTTTGAAACCAGCAACCTTTACAATTACTGGTTCAACACTATAACCTCAAGGCTACCTGCCATCCCTTATTCTGATGTTTAGCTGACGTTTAGCTTACACTGATTTTGTACTCAAGTGTACTCACGTACCTCAAGAGGGCCGGAACCGTGGGCCATCCCACTTCTTACACCAATTTTGTAAATGGCGACAGTGCAAAGTCCTATATGTGTCTCAAAACCAGGTCTCCTGAATAGGATTTACCCACTTGAGGTCCCTACAATATTATGATGGAAATTTATCTGGACTGCAATTACCTATGTGGATATATGAATCGAGAGGAGCAAATTAGCCGATCAATCTTAAAATAAGCCTTTTTGACACACGAGGGCAGGCCTGAACTAGACCTGCGCAGTTGATAGGGAGTCGGGACACAAATATTTAGTCATGTGCATTTGCCGAAAGTAAAAATAAAGTATCTGATCAACAACCTATTCCCCTCCACCATTTATAAGTTTATGCGATACAATCAAAAATATTTTGAGATTTAAAAAAATATTTAGATGCTATCAAAAAATGTAGATACCTAATATCTCCAAGTCACAAAAAAAGTATAATAATTTGACAAGGGAATGGGCTTGTCAATCAAATAAGATTGAGACCATTTTCAGTTTAAAGACTCAATACAGACATTTTTATATCAATATCAAATCATTTCTGGAGGTTGAGGACAGTTTGGGGGAAGAAGCAGAAGGAGAAGTGCCGGTGCATCACAAACACCACAGAAAAAGAAGAGGGTGATAAGGAAAATGTACATTACATGACCAAAAGTATGTGGACATCTGGTCGTCGAACATCTCATTCCAAAATCATGGGCAATAATATGGAGTTGGTCCACCCCCCTTTGCTGCTATAACAGCCTCCACTTTTCTGAGGAGGCTTTCCACTAGATGTTAAAATATTGCTGCAGGGACTTCCATTCAGCCACAAGAGCATTAGTGCGGTCAGGGACCGATGTGGTGCGATTAGGCCTTCTTCGCAGTCAGTGTTCCAATATATCCCAAAGGTGTTTGATGGGGTTGAGGTCAGGGCTCTGTGCAGGCCAGTCAAGTCATGCTGAAATAGGAAAGGGCCTTCCCCAAACGGTTTCCACAAAGTTGGAAGCACAGAATTGTCTATAATGTCATCCTATGTCATTAAGATTTCCCTTCACTGGAACTAAGGGGCCTAGTCCAAACCATCAAGAACAGACCCCGACCATTTTCCTCCTCCACCAAACTTTACAGTTGGCACTATACATTCGGGCAGGTAGCATTCTCATGGCATCTGCCTAACCCAGATTCAGATTGCCAGATGGTGAAGCGTGATTCGTCACTCCAGAGAAACCGTTTCCACTGCTCCAGAGTCCAATGGCGGCGAGCTTTACACCACTCCAGCCGACGCTTGGCTTTGCTTATGCGGATTTTTGGCTTGTGTGCGTGCGGCTGCTCAACCATGGAAACCAATTTCATGAACCTCCCGACGAACAGTTCTTGTTTGTGCCGACGTTGCTTCCAGAAGCAGGTTAGAACTCTGTAGTGAGTGTTGCAACCAAGCACAAACCATTTTTACACAACACAAACATTCTGTGAACTTGTGTGGCCTACCGCTTGTTGCTCCTAGATGTTTCCACTTCACAACACCAGTACTTGGCTAAGATGGCACCGGAGAAGAAGGCAGACGTTTTGTGTGCCCCCAACCCCTTGTGTTTTTTTGTTTGTTTATTTGTGTTGTTTGTAACTTATTTTGTACATAATGTTGCCGCTATCGTCCCTTATGAAAGAAAATAACTTCTGGACATCAGGACTGCGATTACTCACTACGGACTGGCAGAATCCTTTTTTCCCTTTAACGAGTCTGACAAGGCCGACGCTAATTATATACTGCTTTCTCGGGAACAGGCCCAGATACCCATGATTTGCGTGAAGAGGAGGCGGAGAAAAAGAGGCGATCGAATAAACCCCCACTTCCTTCCTTTCTGCTAGCAAACGTGCAATCTTTGGACAATAAAATAGATGGCCTATGCGTAAGATGAAACGACCAACGAGACATTCAAAACTGTAACATCTTATGCTTCACGGAGACGTGGCTGAACGACGACACTATCAACATACATCTGGCTGGTTATACGCTGCACCGGCAGGATAGAAAAGCGGCGTCAGGTAACACAAGGGGCAGCGGGCTATGTATTTTTGTAAATAACACAGCTGGTGCACGATATCTAAGGAAGTCTCAAGCTATTGCTCGCCTCAGGTAAAGTATCCCATGATAAACTGTAGACCACACTACCTACCTAGATGTATTCTTTTGTAGCTGTTTTACATACTACCACAGTCAGAGGCTGGAACTAAGACAACATTGAATGAGCTGTATTCCCATATAAGCAAACAAGAAAATGCTCACCCAGAGGCGACGCTCCTAGACTTTAATGCAGGGAAACTTAAATTTCACCAAATTTATATAAGCATGTTAAATGTGCAACCAGAGGGGGAAAAATCTCTTCAAAAAGCTTATTTATATCGTGCCAGCACGGTCAGATATGACTCCAACACCATCATTAAGTTTGCCGATGACACAACAGTGGTAGGCCTGATCACCGACAACGAAGAGACAGCCTATAGGAAGGAGGTCAGAGACCTGGCCGTGTGGTGCCAGGACAACAACCTCTCCCTCAACATGATCAAGACAAAGGAGATGATTGTGGACTACAGGAAAAGGAGGACCGAGCATGCCCCATTCTCATCGACTGGGTTGCAGGTTGAGAGCTTCAAGTTACTTGGTGTCCACATCACCAACAAATTAAAATGGTCCAAGCACACCAAGACAGTCATGAAGAGGGCACGACAAAGCCTATTCCCCCTCATTAGACTGAAAAGATTTGTCATGGGTCCTCAGATCCTCAAAAGGTTTTACAGCTGCAACATCGAGAGCATCCTCACTGGTTGCATCACTGTCTGGTACGGCAATTGCTCAGCCTCCGACCGCAAGGCACTACATAGGGTAGTGCGTACGGCCCAGTACATCACTGGGCTAAGCTGCCTGCCATCCAGGACCTCTACACCAGGTGGTGTCAGAGGAAGGCCCTAAAAATTGTCAAATACCCCAGCCATAGACTGTTCTCTCTACTACCGCATGGCAAGCGGTACGGGAGTGCCACGTCTAGGACAAAAAGGCTTCTCAACAGTTTTTTACCCCCAAGCCATAAGACTCCTGAACAGGTAATCAAATGGCTACATGGACTATTTGCATTGTGTGCCTCCCCCAACCCCTCTTTTACGCTGCTGCTAATCTCTGTCCATCATACAGTATATGCATAGTCACTTTAACTATATCTACATGTACATACAACCTCAATCAGCCTGACTAACCGGTGTCTGTATATAGTCTCGCTACTGTTGTATTTATGTCTTTACTTACATATTGTTCCCATAATACCTTTTTTGCATTATTGGTTAGACCCTATAAGTAAGCATTTCACTGTAAGGTCTACACCCGTTGTATTCGGCGCACGTGACAAATAAACTTTGCTTTGATGAGCTGAAATTAAAGGTCACAAAAACATTCCACATCTTCAAAAAGCTTATTTCTATCAAATTTGGTGCACAAATGAATTCTCCAGAGCTAGGACAAAGAGTAAGGGCCAGCTGATTTAGGGACATTTGAGAAGACATATTGTTTGGCCGAAGTGAAGTATTATCTCTCTGTCTTTTTGGCTTCGGGCGCATGAGTAGACATGGCGAGTATTTATTTATGTTACTGTGTGTTCCAGTAACATTGCTCGCAAGAAATGCAGATTGGGTTGAACATGAGACGTCGTTAGTAAACCCCCATTCTCCAATTGAAGAGGACCTTTTTTTATGCTTGAAGTGAACATTCTTGTACAAGAACGGCTAGCTTTGCATTAGAAGCTAAGCTAACAAACAGAGAGAAGCCATTTTTCTTTCTTTACAGCTGAAATCTGGCGCTTTGGAAGATGGTCCCGCCTTTGCTGGAATCCCGTGTAGTTTCAGTTTTCTGAAGTGCACGTTTAACTACATACATCTCTTATTGACGTGAAAAGACAAAGTATACAATTATGAATCTGTTTGGATCTGTCCTACATTAATAAATGACTGTATGCAGTAGAGGTAAAAACTTTTGATGTGTAGTGTTCTCGGGTTCTGTTGATAACAAATGCATTACGAGACAGAGGCAGTTACTCGTCAGAAGCTGGTGAATGGGCATGCATACACTGCAGCAGAAGAAGTAAGAATAAACCTTTTCTCCATGCATAAAACTACCAAGGAGAAGTAAATAAGTGAATATCATATGTTCACCCTTTAAAAACAGTTAAATTAGTTCCATGTTGAGCTTCCGAATGACTGTTTTGGTAACAGTAAACTTAAAGTTGTCTCTGTAACAATGTCATAAAAAAAGACTATGATACTATTAGTAGCATTCTAAGTGACATATTATTATTACTATGTCATATTATGACACAGATCATTTAAAAAAATAAGTATTTTAGACAGATCATGATGCATGAAGTTAATTGATGTGTGTTTTGCAACAACCTGCAGCTGCAACAACGATCGCTGCAGCTGTACATAGTCCATCTATAAAAAAATAAAAAAATAATTTAAAAAATAATAATAATGTAAATATTTCTCCTTTATTTAACCAGGATCTTGGGAGCATTATATTTCTTGGTTCTTGTAATGTACAACTGGAACATTATGTATTGACAGATGACTCATCAAAAACACCCTTACATCATTGGAGCAGCCCAAAAGAGAACCCATGATCTTTAGAGACAATGACCAAGAATGTATATATATATATATGTTTTTTTACAACCCCACAGCCAGCATTAGCATCTCTGTTAGTGAAAACACTGGGAGTGGTAGGGCCTATGGCAGGATGCTTCCAAAAAGCAGGACGAAATCCTCAAAGTTCAACCAAGTATTCATACCACTGATAGACATACAGTTGAAGTCGGAAGTTTACATACACCTTAGCCAAATACATTTAAACTCAGTTTTTTCACAATTCCTGTTATTAAATAGTAAAAATTCCCTGTCTTAGGTCAGTTAGGATCACCACTTTATTTTAAGAATGTGAAATGTCAGAATAATAGTAGAGAGAATGATTTATTTAATCTTTTATTGCTTTCATCACATTCCCAGTGGGTCAGAAGTTTACATACACTCAATTAGTATTTGGTAGCATTGCCTTTAAATTGTTTAACTTTTACTAGGATCAGGAATTGTGAAAAACTGAGTTTAAATGTATTTGGCTAAGATGTATATAAACTTCCAACTTCAACTGTAGATCCTGGAGACTGAGACAGGTCAAAACTAGACAGGAAGATCACGTCAGTAACTCAACCCACTCAAATTGAGCATAGCGGATAGAAGCCTGGCACGATGTGATGCACCCCTCCTAGGGACGGCATAGGAGAGCACTACCAAGCCAGTGAAACTTCACACCAGTCTGAGGTCCTGAGAACTCTGGAACAGGTTTTCATCAAGGATCTTTCTGTACTTTGCTCCATTCATCTTTCCCTCGATCCTGACTAGTCTCCCAGTCCCTGCCGCTGAAAAACATCACCACAGCCTGATGCTGCCACCACCATGCTTCACCGTAGGGATGGGGCCAGGTTTCCTCCAGACGTGACGCAAGAGTTCAATCTTGGTTTCATCAGACCAGAGAATCTTATTTCTCATGGTCTGAGAGTCCTTTAGGTGTATTTTGGCAAACTCCAAGCGGCTGTCATGTGCCTTTTACTGAGGACTGGTTTGCGTCTGGCCACTTTATCATAAAAGTCTGATTGGTGGAGTGCTGCAGAGATGGTTGTCCTTCTGGAAGGTTCTCCCATCTCCACAGAGGAACTCTGGAGCTCTTTCAGAGTGACCATCGGGTTCTTGGTCACCTCACTGACCAAGGCCCTTCTCCCCCGATTGCTCAGTTTAGCCGGGCGTACAGCTCTAGGAAGAGTCTTGGTGGTTCCAAACTTCTTCCTTTTAAGAATGATGGAGGCCACTGTGCTCTTGGTGACTTTCAGTGCTGCAGAAATGTTTAGGTACCCTTCCCTTCCCCAGATCTACAGACAATTCCTTCAACCTCATGGCTTGGTTTTTGCGCTGACATGCACTGTCAACTGTGGAACCTTACAGAGACAGGTGTGTGCCTTTCCCAATTATGTCCAATCAATCGAATTTACCACAGATGGACTCCTATCAAGTTTTAGAACCATCTCAAGGATGATCCATGGAAACAGGATGCACCTGAGCTCAATTTCGAGTTTCATAATAAAAGGGTCTGAATACTTATGTAAATAAGGTATTTCTGTTTTTTTTATATACATTTGCTGTCACGTTCTGACCTTAGTTCTTTTATTATGTCTTTGTTTTACTATGGTCAGGGTGTGAGTTGGGTGGGTTGTCTATGTTCCTTTTTCTATGTTTTGGGATTTCTGTGTTTGGCCTGGTATGGTTCTCAATCAGAGGCAGTTGTTTATCGTTGTCCCTGATTGAGAACCATATTGTCACACCCTGACCATAGTTTGCTTTGTATGTTTCTATGTTTTGGTTGGTCAGGGTGTGAGCTGAGTGGGCATTCTATGTTACATGTCTAGTTTGTCTAGTTCTATGTTTGGCCTGATATGGTTCCCAATCAGAGGCAGGTGTTCGTCATTGTCTCTGATTGGGAACCATATTTAGGTAGCCTGTTTGGTGTTGGGTTTTGTGGGTGATTGTCAGGGCCAGATGGATTACCAGGACGTGTACTCAAAGCATGTGGGGACCAACTGGCAAGTGTCTTCACTGACATTTTCATCCTCTCCCTGACTGAGTCTGTATTACCTACATGTTTCAAGCAGACCACCATAGTCCCTGTGCCCAAGGAAGCGAAGGTAACCTGCCTAAATGATTACAGCCCCGTAGCACTCACGCCGGTAGCCATGAAGTGCTTTGAAAGGCTGGTCATGGCTCACATCAACAGTATCCCCCTGGATAACATAGACCCACTCCAATTCGCATACCGCCCCAACAGATCCACAGATGATGCAATCTCAATCGCACTCCACACTGCCCTTTCCCACCTGGACAAAAGGAACACCTATGTGAGAATGCCGTTCATTGACTACAGCTCAGCATACAACACCTTAGTGCCCATGAAGCTCATCACTAACACCTCCCTCTGCAACTGGATCATGGACTTCCTGATGGGCCACCCCGAGGTGGTAAGGGTAGGGAACAACATGTCTGCCATGCTGATCCTCAACACTGGGGCCCCTCAGGAGTGTGTTCTTAGTCCCTTCCTGTACTCCCTGTTCACCCACGACTGTGTGGCCAAACACAGCTCCAACACCATCATTAAGTTTGCTGACGACACGACAGTGCCTGATCACCAACAATGAGACACTGATTTGACACACACGCACACACACCAACTTTATTTATTTTTATTTAATCTTTATTTAACTAGGCAAATCAGTTAAGAGCAAATTCTTATTTACAATGACCGCCTTACCTGGACGACGCTGGGCCAATTGTGCGTCGCCCACACATACAGTACACACACATATTTATTCTACTTTGTTCATGTGCTTCACCTAACCTCATGACCAAAAACACACATTGCTCAAAATGTCATAACCCTCTGAAGTCTTCAGTGGTGTTATGTGGACTGTGTCAATGTGCATTCCATAGGAAGTGCATCCACCCTTATTGATTAAACGAACACAAATATATGGTTGTATGCACTTCTATGTTTTTCCGTTCCACTCTCTGGATGATTCTGACTGTATGTCTCTCTTAGTTGGGCAAGATATTAACACGGATAACATGGTCTTTAACCCATGAGATATGAATGAAGTGAATGGTAAATATAATGATTGTGTTGATCCAGATTCAAATTTCCCGAAATGTAACAGAAATTAGTCGATCACTATAATGCTAAGCAATTGAACAGCCTGTGTAGCAGTTTATCTAATTCCAAGACCAGATTATTTTCTTTCATTTGAACGTTCGCGAGTCTTCCTAAAAAAAATCATCACCACCTCGTTCATTATCTGTCTTCTCTCAGTTATGAGTTTTCCATTGTTGCCCTTTCAGAAACATGACTGACTGAAGAGACAACCGCGCTTTATGACATGTCTCCTTATCACGCGGTTCACCACCGTAGAACCTCAAGAGTGGGACGAGCAGTGTCCATTTTTGTTCATAAACATTTCAATCCTTTGTAAAAAAGAGGACCTCACACTTACGTCTGATAACATCGACAACAAATCTCTTTTCATAGAAATTCCCTCCTGTTCATTTTTTTGGTGGTAAAGAAGACGTAGTTTGGATGCATCTATCTGCCTCCCGATTCTGACGTTGGTAGTTTCATTGATATCCTTGCATCAACCTTGGATTTGACTAATAATTAAGATAACATTTGTTTTCTATTGGGTGATTAAAACACACTTTTACTTAAAAGTGAAGATCAGATTTTTTTGGAATACTTTATTCTTCATCTACCTGTATCCCCTCATCTATAAGCCCACAAGAGTTATCAGTTCATCTGACACCCTTATTGATCATATTTATCCAAATATTTGAATAATGTGGCTAATACAGGTACACTTTATACTGACATTTCTGACCACTTTCCAATTTTGCACTTCTCTTTGGCAGCTGGAAATGAACAGATGGGAATGATTAATAGCATTAAATGTAGAGTATTTGACTAAAGTAATTGTGAGCGCTTTACAATGTTGATTGATGATTTCATGGGAAAATGTATCAGGCCGATGTGGAGTCTGCTTACCAATCTTTCAATTCTGTATTTCACTGCTGCTTTGAAGAGAGCAGAAGAAGGGTTCTGGAAACATTGGTTTACAACCGGTCTCAAAAAATCCTTAGTTAAAAATAAAAAAGTTATATAAAACATTTTACACAAATCCCTCTACCCTGAATTCTGCAAATTACAAAAAGAATAAGAACAAATTTACTCACCTACTTCCACACCGATCTCAACAAACCATTTCTGTATGGACCTCGCTTTGTGCACAGGGGCCACAAACGGTTGCCACAAAGTTGGAAGCACAGAATCGTCTAGAATGTCATTGTATGCTATAGCATTAAGAGTTTCCTTCACTGGAACTTAGGGGTCTAGCCCGAACCATTATTCCACCTCCACCGAACTTTACTATGGCACTATGCATTGGTGCAGGTAGTGTTTTCCTGGTATCTGCCAAACCCAGATTGGTCCGTCGGACTGCCAGATGGTGAAGCGTGATTCATCACTCCAGAGAACTGCTCCAAAGTCCAATGGCGACGAGCTGTACACCACTCCAACCGACGCTTGGCATTGCGCATGGTGATCATAGGCTTGTGTGCGGCTGTTCGGCCATGGAAACCCATTTCATGAAGGTCCTGACGAACAGTTCCAGATGCAGCTTGGAACTCGGTAGTGACAGACGATTTATATGCCCTACACGCTTCAGCACTCTGCAGTCCCGTTCTGTGAACTTGTGTGGGATACAACCTCGCGGCTGAGCCGTTGTTGCTCCTAAACGTTTTTACTACACAATAACAGCACTTACAGTTGATCGTGGCAACTCTAGCAGGGCAGAAATTTGACAAATTTACTTATTGGAAAAGTGGCATCCATTGACTGTGCCATGTTGAGATCTTCAGTAAGGATGGTCTACTGCCAATGTTTGTCTATGGAGATTGCATGGCAGTGTGCTTGATTTTGTACACCTGTGAGCGACGGATGTGGCTGAAATAGCCAAATCCACTAATTTGAAGAGGTGTCCACATACTTTTGTATATGTAGTGTATACAGTATTGTCACCAAATCTATGCAAATTGGTATTGTTCCTAAATATTTTAAAATTGACAAAGTTATCATCCTCTACAAATCTTGGGATCCAAGATCTTTTACAAATTATCACCCAATATCTGTACTACCATGTTTTTCTAAAATCCTGGAAAAAATGGTTTATAAGAGAATGTTGAAACATTTAAATCAACATTGTATTCAATATGGTTTTTGTAAAAACTACTCCACAGATTCGGCTCTTTTGCAACTTGTGGATAAAATCTTTATAACAATGAATACGCTATTGGCATTTTTTTTTTATCTATCCAAAGCGTTTGACACAGTTGATCATGAAATATTACTTTCTAAATTGCCTTATTACTGTTTTCATGATTAAACATATAATTGGTTATATAGTTATGTTTATGCTAGAGAACAATTAGTTCATGCAAACGGCTGTGCATCTACCAGGGCCAAGATATCCTGTGCTGTTGTCACGTTCTGACCATAGTTCTGTTATTTTATTCTTTGTTTTAGTATGGTCAGGGCGTGAGATGGGATAGGCAGTCTGTGTTTGTTTTTCTATGTTTAGTTTCTGTGTTCGGCCTAGTATGGTTCTCAATCAGAGGCAGGTGTCGTTAGTTGTCTCTGATTGAGAATCATACTTAGGTAGCCTGGGTTTCACTTTTGGTTTGTGGGTGTTTGTTTTCCGAGTCAGAGTTTGTCGCCACACGGAACTGTTTCGTTGATGCACGTTATTTTGTTTTGTTCTAGTGTTCTGTTATTTTTCGTATTAAACATAATGGACACTTACCACGCTGCGTTTCGGTGCCACAGGGTTCGATAATTGTTATTTGCTTTCATAATATATATCAATGACCTTACTGCTATGTCTTCAACCGTACTTCCCATTCTCTTTGCTGATGATACCAATTTCATTTTATCACACAGTAATTTGTATTCACTAATTAATGAAGTCAACTCAGGTATGGCCAAATTTTCTGAATGTTTCCAGATAAACAAATTATCCTTAAATGTTAAAAATGGAACTTTATTGTATTCACTAGTAAGAATAACTAATATTGTAAAGAAAAGAGCCAGCATCTCAATTCGTGGGAATTAAATGGAACAAGTCACACCCACTAGATTCCTCTGAGCTCTAATTGATGAAAAGTTATCATGGAAAGGTCATATTCAATTTGTCTGGAACAAAGTGATGAAATCTGTTATCTTCAGAAAGAATAGTGGTTTGGTTAATCAGGCTTGCTTCCTAACTCTATACTATAGCTTAATTTAGCCATATCTCATTTACTCTAATATTGTCTGGGCCAGTACATATGCCTCCTACCTACACAAATTACTCATCATACAAAGGAAAGACATTTGCAAAACTAGCCACCTCCTCTAATTACCTAGCTCCATCTGCAACTTTGTTTAAGAAACTCTATCTTGTGTATTTATGACATTAATGTACGCCAATTATGCACTTTCATCTACAAATACTCATACCTCCCAGACAGTTTACCTAAACCCTTCAATGGATTCTTCCAGGTTAATTCTGAAATCCCATCGATATAACACTGCGATAACCTTCACCCTCCCCACACCTCACAATGGAAATTCTCTACCAGATAAAGAGGAACCATACTCTGGAATTCTTATCTTCATATTGTCAAAACCTCCTCATTCTTCAATAACTTCAAGTGAAGACTGGGGGTCAGCCTGATGAACCGAACTACCCAATAATCCCCTCCATGTAGCCTAACTCTCTCTCACTCACACACACACACACACACACACACACACACACACACACACACACACACACACACACACACACACACACACACACACACACACACACATATAATCAAACATGTTTTTTCTTGTATACTGAATATATCATGTACAATTATAATTAAAATGCGTTGTTTAACTGATAAATATATATATAAATATATATATATATATATATATAAACATATGTATTTAGGCCTTTTGCCTTTTGGAAGGTTGTAAATAAGATTTTTTTTGTAAATAAGTTGTAAATAATAATTTGTTTTTAACTGACTTGCCTAGTTAAATAAAGGTTAAATAAAATGTAAAAAATAAAGACATTCAGGTGATGGTGAAGAAAATGCATGCTGAGAGCAGTTAGAGAGCCACTCTACAAATTATCACTAATCCAAAAGGGTCTATAATAGAAAGGACAAAATATGTTACCGATTCCCCCGGTCTCCCCTTGCTAGTAGTGAGCGTGCAACTTTCAAACAATTTCCCCCACTCTTCCCTACCAGCAAATCAAGGAAATTCTAATGAACGCCACAAAGTTTTTCAACGAACGGAAAGGACGGTAGGAAACTATTGATAAGAATAGGAGGCCCATGTTTCAATAGGCGATATTCATGTGAAGATATTGTGTCATGAAAAGAGTGTGGATATTTGGCCTGGTGAAGCAGTTTCATGCGCTGACGGAATGGAAGCTGATACTGGTCGCATTCCTCTGCTTACAGTGCATTTCCACACAACACTATGGGGGCGATGAAACCACAGACACCCATTCATTTTCAATGGAGGGAAGCAAAGTGGATGGGGGGGATGGTTGGGTGATGCGAGCATGGGTGAGAAAGTGTGAACAGAGCAGGACCAAAGTTGGGGAAAGCTGAACTTTATGCAAATACTCTATGACCAATCGAAGCTCACTATAGCTTCCAGCCCCTACTGGATTGGCTATTGATACCTAGTACTACCTAAGCTGGTTGCTAGCTCCCACCTGAGGGCAAGCTAAAGTGGCTATTGGAATTATTGTGTTGTGTGGAAATGTACTGTTAGACAAAGCCAGATCTTACATGATATGTTATAGCAATCTGTCAGTCGATGACACAGTCAATGACGTGGCACCAAGCATTGGTTGATGCATGCAACATCTAAGCAATGAAACGCAACCACTGTAACTACGAGTTTTTTACTCTGCTGGTCTCAGCTGGTCTCTGGAAGAAATTATGAGTCCTCATTGTCTGAGACCGAGTCAAGACCGAGTAAAAATGTATCAGACACTGAGGCAAGACCGGGACACTCAATATGTGGTCTCGATTAAGACAACATGGAACTGTTCCTTGTAGTTACTGCAGACTGCAGATAGATATTGTCGGGAAATATGGTCACAATGCGGACACAGTAGACTGATAACAGACACATGTTATTACCATGTGTAAACATGACAGAATTTGCTTGTATCATCCTGATCAAATAATGAAGGTGGAAACAAGGCTTTTGGGTTTTCACAGCCTTTAGTAGCATTTAGAAAGCATATTGTACAAACCTGGGAACACATCTAGGGGTCCGAGGATGATTACAGGACAGAAACAACACATTTAACTCAATAGTGGAAGGGAAACAGACTCATTTCTATGTGAAAAAAACAACAAGGAAATGACAATAAACTTCAGAACTATAAAATATGATACCAGGCCCATTCACATTGACTCAGAGCAAATAGAATCAGTTGAGCAATACAAATATCTTGGAAGTAAACTTAGCAAAAAATATCAGCGTCCTCTCACTGTCAACTGCGTTTATTTTCAGCAAACTTAATGTGTAAATATTGGTATGAACATAACAAGATTCAACAACTGAGACATAAACTGAACAAGTTCCACAGACACGTGACTAACATAAATGGAATAACGTGTCCCTGAACAAAACGTGTCCCTGAACAAAAGTAACAGTCAGTATCTGGTGTGGCCACAAGATGCGTTAAGTACTGCAGTGCATCTCCTCCTCTTGGACTGCACCAGATTTGCCAGTTCTGGCTGTGAGATGTTACCCCACTCTTCCACCAAGGCACCTGCAAGTTCCCCAACATTTCTGGGGGGAATGGCCCTAGCCCTCACCCTTCGATCCAACAGGTCCCAGACATGCTCAATGGGATTGAGATCCGGGCTCTTCCCTGGACATGGCAGAACATTGACATTCCTGTCTTGCAGGAAATCATGCACAGAACGAGCAGTATGGCTGCTTGGAGGGTCATGTCAGGATGAGCCGGCAGGAAGGGTACCACATGAGGGAGGAGGATGTCTTCCCTGGCACAGCGTTGAGATTGCATGCAATGACAACAAGCTCAGTCCGATGATGCTGTGATACAACGCCCCAGACCATGACGGACCCTGCACCTCCAAATCGATCCCGCTCCAGAGTACAGGCCTCTGTGGAACGCTCATTACTTTGACGATAGACGCAAATCAAATCAAATGTATTTATATAGCCCTTCGTACATCAGCTGATATCTCAAAGTGCTGTACAGAAACCCAGCCTAAAACCCCAAACAGCAAGCAATGCAGGTGTAGAAGCACGGTGGCTAGGAAAAACTCCCTAGAAAGGCCAAAACCTAGGAAGAAACCTAGAGAGGAACCAGGCTATGTGGGGTGGCCAGTTCTCTTCTGGCTGTGCTGGGTGGAGATTATAACAGAACATGGCCAAGATGTTCAAATGTTCATAAATGACCAGCATGGTCAAATAATAATAAGGCAGAACAGTTTAAACTGGAGCAGCAGCACGGCCAGGTGGACTGGGGACAGCAAGGACTCATCATGTCAGGTAGTTCTGGGGCATGGTCCTAGGGCTCAGGTCCTCCGAGAGAGAGAAAGAAAGAGAGAAAGAGAGAATTAGAGAGAGGACACTTAAATTCACACAGGACACCGAATAGGACAGGAGAAGTACTCCAGATATAACAAACTGACCCTAGCCCCCTGACACATAAACTACTGCAGCATAAATACTGGAGGCTGAGACAGGAGGGGTCAGGAGACACTGTGGCCCCATCCGAGGAATCCAACCATCACCCCCGGTGAAACAAAACTGAGACTCGTCAGTGAAGAACACCTTTTGCCAGTCCTGTCTGGTCCAGTGACGGTGGGTTTGTGCCCAAGGGCAACGTTGTTGCTGGTGACGTCTGGTGAGGACCTGCCTTACAACAGGCCACAAGCCCTCAGTCCAGCCTCTCTCAGCCTATTGCGGACAATCTGAGCACTGATGGAGTGATTGTGCATTCCTGGTGTAACTCGGGCAGTTGTTGTTGCCATCCTGTACGTGTCCCGCAGGTGTGATGTTCGGATGTGCAGGTGTTGTTACACGTGGTCTGCCACTGCGAGGATGATCAGCTGTCCGTCCTGTC
Source organism: Oncorhynchus tshawytscha (assembly GCF_018296145.1). Taxonomy (NCBI): domain Eukaryota; kingdom Metazoa; phylum Chordata; class Actinopteri; order Salmoniformes; family Salmonidae; genus Oncorhynchus; species Oncorhynchus tshawytscha. The sequence goes on along the minus strand of NC_056460.1, from coordinate 5,651,895 downwards.
TCCCTGTAGCGCTGTCTTCAGCGTTTCAGGCATTGCAATTTATTGCGGAGATGGAGACGGAGATGAGCAGGGACCCTGGGCATCTTTCTTTTGGTGTTTTTCAGAGTCAGTAAAAAGCCCCCTTTAGTGTCCTAAGTTTTCATAACTGTGACCTTAATTGCCTATCTTCTGTAAGCTGTTAGTGTCTTAACGACCGTTCCACAGGTGCATGTTCATTAATTGTTTATGGTTCATTGAACAAGCATGGGAAACAGTGTTTAAGGGTTGCTGAGTTTACAATTGACTCAAAACTTTCCTGAACTGCAAACACAGAACAGATGTACAAAAAGGGACAACAACGACTGTATTTCATGAGATGAATTAAATATCAGGTCAATAAAAGAATAACAACCATATTCTACACATCCTTTGCTTAGAGTGTTGCCACTTTCTGTTTCCAAGCTTGGTACAATCAGCTATCCATTTAAAAAAAAAATATTTATACACAAAAATAGTAAATCTGTTAATATCAAGAACATGGAAACGCTGTTCTTGGAGAGAGTACTAAGGGCAGGAGCGAGAATTGCCACCAACCGGACACACCCACTCAACCAGGAGTACCAGCTCATACCATCATGCCACCGATGCAGTCGATCTTTACAAAACCACCAGAGCCCAGAAATCATTCATTACCACCAGTAAAAATCAATTGAATAAATGAACTGTTCCCCCCCACCAGAACTGACAAACTGAATTCTGAACTGTGTCCACATGTCTACTGTAGTTGATTGTGATTTATGTATGTATTTATTGCACTTATTGGCGATGCTGTGCTGTTGATTGTTGAGATGCAAGACAAATTTCCCAGAAAGGGACACACCATAAAACATTATTAAATATCTCATCAGAAAGTTCAGACCTCTTGGTGTAACAATTAAAGTTTTGGACTACTACAGTAGCAGTAACCTGGGTTTGTGTCCTGGTCGGGCTACTCCCCATATTCGCTACACTGGTGTTAGAACTGGAAGTGGGATGGTGAGGCCATCGAAACATAGGGATGGCAGTAGTGTTACGCCCCTGAAAACAGGGGAGAAATAATCACGAGAGTGATACGGTGTTGTATTCTCAATTCAACGTTTAGTTCAATCATTTCACAAAAGTAACACATTACAAAACAACAGAAAAACCATTATACAAATAACACAGCAAAATATCTTATTAACAACGTACATGTTCATTCACAATCGACATAAAATGGCAGCTACTCTCAGTACGATGCTATTCTTCACTTCAACCGAGCAGGGCTAATATTACTCTCTTCAAACTTAACTCTAACTTCCTCAAGACGTTACTAAGACACACCTTAAACACTCTTGACATATTAGTGAGTTATAACATTTAAATTACTATTTTTATCATCAATAAAGTACCTGAAAACAGGGGAGAAATAATCACGAGATTGATACGACGTTGTATTCTTAATTCAAGGTTTAGTTCAATGAGAAAAAGACCGCGATTTTCCCCAGGAATATGGGTGGAAACCAGAGCAATCGATCTCCGGCTCATAGATTAAGAGCATTTCGTAGATGACAGATGAACACTTTTAGGCACCACAAAATAAAGTAATCAATATAACGTTTACACATTACTCTCACAATTCGTACCCTTTGATAGATTTTAACTTTAACACAATTATATGAATGTTATCAATCTCTATCAACTAATACTGAATGCATCTTCTTAACCTTAGATGTTTTAAGATCCTCACATACTATGAACTTCTAATACTTTTTAATGTATAACAGGCTATGAATATTTCCTTTAACCTGTTACAGTAGCATTCAGTAAACATGTAGAGATCTTTGTACAACAACTAGTGACCTCATCGAGAGGTGTAATAGTCAAAGTCCCGAATTGGGCTTACCCTTGAATTTGCTACATTAATGTTCAAAAACAGCAGTCTTCTGGTAGCTTAATATGGATGAGTGTAAAAATGATCATAGTGGTTAATTTACATTATCATTAGTCTTAATTTTATTTTTTTGGTTATGGTTACTGATATACTGATCTATCTGTGCATACGTAGCAGATGGGGATCTGTGAAACTCACTTCTCAGCCTGAATGTGTCACCCCTTGCACTGTTGAAATAGGCCTTTTTTGGCAGTGCAATGGGTTGGAACGCTCTAGGAGGGCGGTCATGTGTGCTTGCGAGGCAGAGGTCCTGAGTTTGAGCTGGGTAGAAGCCAACGCGGGTGGAAGTGGCACTCCTTAAGTAAGCAGTATGATCTGCAGTTGCCACTTTGTAATTTGCAACTTCCATACAAATGACATTTGTTTTTGGTGAGCTTACTGGACTCGTTTTTAGTTGAGATAATATATATTTTTGTCCTTAAGATTTCAAGTAAATAAAACAGATGTGTTCCAATGATTCCAATGAGGTGTAACTAATAGGAAATAAATCAAATAACTTTACAAAATGCCTGTGGACACGGAAAGTCACAGTTTGCAAAATGACTTTGCATGTTTTGTTGGATAAGGGGACTTTTATTTTGAAAACCAAACGGAAGTGTTAATTTGTCGCCACCTCGTGTTTGTTTTTGGAAGAGAGGCTCATAATGGAATATGTCGGGCTTCCAATTGCCTGTAATTATTCCCGGAGCGTCCGCATCCATTTTCGGTGTCGTTCAATGGGACTGTGAAGCAATTCGCCGCTTTTTAAACTTTTGCAACAAAAAGCCCATAATGGATTTCAAATATGTTTCTGACGCTTCTCAGTAGCTTACTCTCGTGAGGCTGATTGCTTGGTTTCTAGACCTCGTCACCTTGGTGGTGGAGTTGTAACGATATATTTAGCCTATCGCGTTTTGGGTATTGCCATTGGAGAAAGAGAAGACTCAAACGGAACATCAAATTGGATTGCCAGGTAAAAGACGCTGCGGCTTCATTTAATTTGTTTTGTCATATGGCCTGAAGTTAAAGACCTACATACAATTGACTATTGTGAGGGTTCACGTGTTTAAAAATGTTGACGCAGCAATCATGCAGAATCGCATTCGCACTAATTTGATCTGGGCCTGTCACGCCCATAGGCTAGTTGATTTTTATTTATTTATTTAACTAGGCAAGTCAGTTAAGAACAAATTCGTATTTACAATGACGGCCTACCAAAACGCCTCCTGCGGGAACGGGGCTGGGATTAAAAATAAATTAAATCAAATATATAGGACAAGACATCACAAGAGAGACAACACTACATAGAGATACCTAAGACAACAAAAGCATGGCAGCAACACATGACAACACAGCATGGTAACAACATGGCAGCAGCACAAAACATGGTACAAACATTATTAGACACAGCACAAAGGGCAAGAAGGTAGAGACAACAATACATCATACAAAGCAGCCACAACCATACATCATGCAAAGCAGCCACAACTGTCAGCAAGAGTGTCCATGATTGAGTCTTTGAATGCAGAAATTGAGAACTGTCCAGTTTGAGTGTTTGCAGCTCATTTAAGTTGCTATCTGCAGTGAACTGAAAAGACAAGTGACCCAGGGATGTGTGTGCTTTGTGTGACTGGCAGAACGGGTGTTGTATGTGGACGATGAGGGCTGCAGTAGATATCTCAGATAGGGGGGAGTGAGGCCTTAGAGGGTTTTATAAATAAGCATCAACCAGTGGGTCTTGCGACAGATATACAGAGATGACCAGTTTACACAAGTATAGAGTGCAGTGATGTGTCCTATAAGGAGCAATGGTGGCAAATCTGATGGCCGAATGGTAAAGAACATCTAGCCGCTCGAGAGCACTCTTACCTGCCGATCTATAAATTACGTCGCCGTAATCTAACATGGTTAGGATGGTCATCTGAATCAGGGTTAGTTTGGCAGCTGGGGTGAAAGAGGATTGATTATGATAGAGGAAACCAAAGTCTAGATTTAACTTTACCCTGCAGCTTTGATATGTGCTGAGAAAAGGACAGTGTACCTCCTAGCCATACTCCCAAGTACTTGTATGCTCCTTCAGCAGCTTGGACTCAGTGACCCCTGCAGGGAGAAACTTTGTAGCGGGGCAGGGAAAAAAGAGGGAGGAGCATCGGGGCTAGTCGCATTGGAAGGGGTGGTAGATGAGGAAATGTTGGACAGGAAAGGAGGCATGGCTGAGCGAAATAGGAATCCTGACTTAATGAAGTGGTGATTAAAGAGCTCAGCCATGTGCTTCTTGTCAGTAACAACCACATCATCCACATTAAGGGACATGGGCAGCTGTGAGGAGGTTTTATTCTCCAGGTCTTGAGATCCTGTTTTCAATCAGGATCTCAGCGATCACTGCCTCATTTTCTGCATCCGCTATGGGGTCCGCGGTCAAACGACCACCCCACATCACAGTCAAACGCTCCCTAAAACACTTCTGCGAGCAGGCCTTTCTAATCGACCTGGCCCAGGTATCCTGGAAGGATAATGACCTCATCCCGTCAGTCAAGGATGCCTAGTCGTTCTGTAAAAGTAATTTCCTCACCATCTTAAATAAGCATGCCCCTTTCAAAAATGTAGAACTAAGAACAGATCTAGGCCATGGTTCACTCCAGACCTGACTGACCTTGACCAGCACAAAAACATCCTGTGGCGGACTGCAATAGCATCGAATAGTCCCAGCGATATGCAACTGTTCAGGGAAGTCAGGAACCTATATACACAGTCAGTCAGGAAAGCAAAGGCTAGCTTTTTCAAACAGAAATTTGCATCCTGTAGCTCTAACTCCAAAACGTTTTGGGACACTAAAGTCCATGGAGAATAAGAGAACCTCCTCCCATCTGCCCACTGCACTGAGGCTAGGTAACACGGTCACCACTGATAAATCCATGATAATCGAACATTTCAATAAGCATTTCTCTACGGCTGGCCATGCTTTCCTCCTGGCTTACACCAACCCCGGCCAACAGCTCCACATTCCTCGCAGCTACTTGCCCGAGCCTCCCCAGCCTCTCCTTCACCCAAATACAGATCACAGATATTCTGAAAGAGCTGCAAAACCTGGAACAGTACAAATCAGCTGGGCTCGACAATCTGGACACTCTCTTTGTAAAATTATCCGCTGACATTGTTGCAACCCCTATTACCAGTCTGTTCAACCTCTCTTTCATTTAGTCTGAGAACCCTAAAGATTGGAAAGCTGCCACGGTCATCTCCCTCTTCAAAGGCGGTGCCACTCTAGACCCAAACTGTCACAGACTTATATCCATCTTGCCCTGCCTTTTCTAAAGTCTTTGAAAGCCAAATTAATAAACAGATCACTGACCATTTCGAATCCCACCGTACCTTCTCCGCTGTGCAATCCGGGTTCCGAGCCGGTAACGAGTGCACCTCAGCCACGCTCAAGGTAATAAACAATATCGTAACCGCCATCGATAAAAGACAGTACTGTTCAGCCGTCTTCATCGACCTGGCCAAGGTTTTCGACACTGTCAATCACCGTATTCTTATCCTCAGACTCAATAGCCTTGGTTTCTCAAATGACTGCCTCGCCTGGTTCACTAACTACTTCTCAGAGTTCAGTGTGTAAAATCGGAGGGCCTGTTGTGCGGACCTCTGGCAGTCTATGGGTGTACCACAGGGTTCAATTCTCAGGCCGACTTTTTTTTCTGTATATATCAACGATGTTGCTCTTGCTGCAGATTATTCCCTGATGCACCTCTATGGAGACGACACCATTCTGTATACATCTGGCCCTTCTTCGGACACTTAACTAACCTCCAAACGAGCTTCAATGACATACAACACTCCTTCCGTGGCCTCCAACTGCTCTTAAACGCTGGCAAAGCCAAATGCAAGCTTTTCAACAGCTCACTATCCGCCTGCCTGACTAGCATCACTACCCTGGACAGTTCTGACCTAGAATGTGTGACCAACTACAAATACCTAGGTTTGTCTGGTTAAATTGCAAACACTCCTTCCAGACTCCTATCAAATATCTCCAATCCAAAATCAAATCTAGAATTGGCTTTCTATTTCGCAACAAAGCCTCCTTCACTCACGCTGCCAAACTTACCCTAGTAAAACTGACTACCCTACCGATCCTCGACTTCGGCGATGTCATCTACAAAATAGCTTCCAGTACTTTACTCAGAAAATTGGATGCAGTTCATCACAGTGCCATCTGTTTTGTTACCAAACCCCCTTATACCACACACCACTGCGACCTGTATGCTCTAGTCGGCTGGCCCTCGCTACATATTCGTCGCCAGACACACTGGCTCCAGGTCATCTACAAGTCTATACTAGGTAAAGCTCCACCTTATCTCAGCTCATTGGTCACGATAACAACAACCACCCTTAGCATGCGCTCCAGCAGGTATATCTCACTGGTCATCCCCATAGCCAACACCTCTTTGGCCACCTTCCAGTTCTCTGCTGCCAGTGACTGGAACGAATTGCAAAAATCTCTGAAGCTGGAGACTAATATTTCCCTCATTAACTTTAAACATCAGCTATCTGAGCAGCTAACCGATCGCTGCAGCTGTGCATAGTCCATCGGTAAATAGCCCACCCAATCTACCTACCTCATCCCCATATTGTTTTATTTACTTTGCTGCTCTTTTGCACACCAATATCACTTCTTGCACACCATCTGCTCATCTATCACTCCTGTGTTAATCTGCTAAAGTGTAATTACTTTGCTACTATGGCCTATTTATTGCCATACCTCCTCATGCCATTTACACACACTATATAGACTCTCCTTTTTTCTATTGTGTTATTGACTGTATGCTTGTTTATTCCATGTAATTCTGTGTTGTTTGTCGTACTGCTTTGCTTTATCTTGGCCAGGTCGCAGTTGTAAATGAGAACTTGTTCTCAACTAACTTACCTGGTTAAATAAAGGTGAAAAAAAATGTTTTCCAGAACTGCCCCTTAAAGTAAGTAACTTTGGCCTTCCTGAGTGCACTTATTTCTCATTTGCCTGAGCGCGAGCCAGTCAGCCTGAGTACGCGGGTGCTGAGCCTTTCACAAAATGTATTTCTTGAGGTGGAGTAACTCTGCCAGATCACAGTCGAACCAGGGGCTGAACCTGTTAGTAATTCTCATTTTCTTTATCGGGGCATACAGTGGGGCAAAAAAGTATTTAGTCATCCACCAATTGTGCAAGTTCTCCCACTTAAAAAGATGAGAGGCCTGTAATTTTTCATCATAGGTACACTTCAACTATGACAGACACAATTATTTAAAAAAATTCAGAAAATCACATTGTAGGATTTTTAATGAATTTATTTGCAAATTATGGTGGAAAATAAGTATTTGGTCAATAACAAAAGTTTCTCAATACTTTTTTATTTACCCTTTGTTGGCAATGACAGAGGTCAAACATTTTCTGTAAGTCTTCACAAGGTTTTCACACACTGTTGCTGGTATTTTGGCCCATTCCTCCATGCAGATCTCCTCTAGAGCAGTGATGTTTTGGGGCTGTTGCTGGGCAACATGGACTTTCAACTCCCTCCAAAGATTTTCTATGGGGTTGAGATCTGGAGACTGGCTAGGCCACTCCAGGACCTTAAAATGCTTGTTACTAAGCCACTCCTTCGTTGCCCGGGCGGTGTGTTTGGGATCATTGTCATGCTGAAAGACCCAGCCATGGTTTATCTTCAATGCAATGATGGAAGGAGGTTTTAACTCAAAATCTCACGATACATGGCCCCATTCATTCTTTCCTTTACACGGATCAGTCGTCCTGGTCCCTTTGCAGAAAAACAGCCCCAAAGCATAATGTTTCCACCCCCATGCTTCACAGTAGGTATGGTGTTCTTTGGATGCAAGTCAGCATTCTTTGTCCTCCAAACATGACGAGTTGAGTTTTTACCAAAAAGTTATATTTTGGTTTCATCTGACCATATGACATTCTCCCAATCTTCTTCTGGATCATCCAAATGCTCTCTAGCAAACTTCAGACGGGCCTGGACATGTGCTGGCTTAAGCAGGGGGACACGTCTGGCACTGCAGGATTTGAGTCCCTGGCGGCGTAGTGTGTTACTGATGGTAGGCTTTGTTACTTTGGTCCCAGCTCTCTGCAGGTCATTCACTACCGTGTGGTTCTGGGATTTTTGCTCATAATTGCTCCCACAGTTGATTTCTTCAAACCAAGCTGCTTACCTATTGCAGATTCAGTCTTCCCAGCCTGGTGCAGGTCTACAATTTTGTTTCTGGTGTTCTTTGACAGCTCTTTGGACTTGGCCATAGTGGAGTTTGGAGTGTGACTGTTTGAGGTTGTCGACAGGTGTATTTTATACTGATAGCAAGTTCAAACAGGCGCCATTAATACAGGTAACGAGTGGAGGACAGAGGAGCCTCTTAAAGAAGTTGTTACAGGTCTGTGAGAGCCAGAAATCTTGCTTGTTTGTAGGTGACCAAATACTTATTTTCCACCATAATTTGCAAATAAATTCAATAAAAATCCTATAATGTGATTTTCTGGATTTTTAAAATAATTTTGTCTGTCATAGTTGAAGTGTACCTATGATGAAAAATTACAGGCCTCATCTTTTTAAGTGGGAGAACTTGCACAATTGGTGTCTGACTAAATACTTTTTTGCCCCACTGTTTAACGCCTCACAAGTTCTCAACTGTCAGCTTCATTAAGTAGTACCCGCAAAACACCAGTCTCAACGACAACAATGAAGAGGAGACTCCTGGATGCTGGCCTTCTAGGCAATGTTCCTCTGTCCAGTGTCTGTTCTTTTGCCCATCTAAATCTTTTCTTTTTATTGGCCAGTCTGAGATATGGATTTTTCTTTGCAACTCTGCCTAGAAGGCCAGCATCCCGGAGTTGCCTCTTCACTGTTGACGTTGAGACGGGTGTTTTGCTATTAAATTTAAAACTATTTATTTAATGAAGCTGCCAGTTGAGGACTTGTGAGGCATCTGTTTCTCAAAATAGACGCTCTAATGTACCTGTCCTCTTGCTCAGTTGTGCTCCGGGGCCTCCCACTCTTTCTATTCTGGTTAGAGCCAGTTTGCGCTGTTCTGTGAAGGGAGTAGTATACTGCATTGTACGCGATCATCAGTTTCTTGTCAATTTCTCTCATGGAATAGCCTTCATTTCTCAGAACAAGAAAAGACTGGTAGGCTTCAGAAGAATGGTCTTTGTTTCTGGCCATTTTGAGCCTGTAAATGAACCCACAAATGCTGATGCTTCAGATACTCAACTTGTTTATAGAAGACAAGTTTTATTGCTTCTTAAATTAGAACAACAGTTTACAGCTGTGCTAACATAATTGCAAAAGGGTTTTCTAATGATCAATTAGCCTTTTAAAATCATAAACTTGGATTAGCTAACACAACATGCCATTGGAACACAGAAGTGATGATTGTTGATAATGGGCCTCTGTACGCCTATGTAGATATTCCATTAAAAGTCAGCCGTTTCCAGCTACAGTAGTCATTTACAACATTAACAATGTCTACACTGTTTATAATCAATTTAATGTTTTAATGGACAAAATGTGCTTTTCTTTCAAAAACAAGGACATTTTTTGAACAGTAGAACATCTTTTGAACCGTATGTGTGCGTGCATTCGTAAAGTATTCAGACCCCTAGACTTTTTCAGCCTTATTCTAAAATGTGTTATTGTTTTTTCCCCCTCATAATACCCCATAATGACAAAGCAAAAACAGGTTTTTAGAAATCTTTACTTAAAAATGTCAACTGAAATGTCACGTGCATAAGTTTTCAGAACCTTTTCTCAGTACTTCGTTGAAGCACCTTTGGTAGCGATTACAGCCTTGAGTCTTCTTGGGTATGACTCTACAAGCTTGGTACACCTGTAATTGGGGAGTTTCTCCCATTTCTTCTCTGCAGATCCTCTCAAACTCCTTCAGGTTGGATGGGGAGTGTTGCTGCACAGTTATTATCAGGTCTCTCCAGAGATGTTCAAGTCCGGGCTCTGGCTGGGCCTTGCCACATTGAGACTTGTCCCGAAGCCACTCCTGTGTTGTTTTGGCTGTGTGCTTAGGTTTGTTGCCCTGTTGGAAGGTGAACCCTGGCCCCAGTCTGAGGTCCTGAGTGCTCTGGAGCAGGTTTTTATCAAGGATCTCTCTGTACTTTGCTCTGTTCATCTTTCCCTCAGTCCTGAATAGTCTCCCAGTCCCTGCTGCTGAAAAACGTATGCACAGCATGATGCTGCCACCACCATGCTTCACCGTAGTGATGATGCCAAGAGTCTTCCAGATGTGACGCTTGGAATTCAGGCCAAAGAGTTCAATCTTGGTTTCATCTGACCAGAGAATCTTGTTTCTCATGGTCTGGGAGTCTTTAGGTGCCTTTTGGCAAACTCCAAGCGGGCTGTCATGTGCCTTTTACTGAGGAGTGGCTTTCGTCTGGTGGAGTGCTGCAGTGATAGTTGTCCTTCTGGAAGGTTTTCCCATCTCCACAGAAGAACTCTAGAGCTCACATTTTAGAATAAGGCTGAAGAAGTCAAGAGGTCTGAATGCATGACCTTGGTAGCAATTGAAAGGACACTGGAGATTATGGGGAAATTATCAGACCAAAGGTGAGGGCACAACCGTTCACCTGACACAGGAATCCAAACATTACACTGTTGATTTTATGTGAATTTTTTGTTTACTGTACTTTTCAATAACTAAATCTGAAAATACATTCAGTAACATAAGAACATCCATAGAAATTTGAGTAGTTGCAAGATAAGAAAAAATGATTACAAGGGTTTGAGTGAGAGGTCTAACTGGTGTCTCCAGGTGGCGCCACACCTCTCCAAACTGCACATTTCCGAAGTCATCTCAATGCACTTTTATGGAAAGAGGAAAGGAAGGAGCCTTCAACTGTAAGGTGCTTTTTTAAAAACATTTTTTTTTTAGCTCTCCTAGCTTTGCCATTGAGGAACTGAAGCAAACACGCTTTTTGTTTGAAACAAAATGACTGTTTATGCAATCCAAAAACTTTCCATTATGAATCACAATCTGGGTCAGGTGGGCTTCACGAAAGCTTATTCTATTGCCAGCACAGCTAGCTGAATTATAAAATACTATCTTAGTGTTAGGCTTTCAAAGACACGTCAGACAAACGGATTGTAATTTTACATTTTCAAATATGGAAATGGTGAAGTGCACATTTGGACTCATGGGTGTGTGGTTTGCTTGTATACGACATCAAAGCGGACTTTGAGGATTATGACAATGTCTCATCTTTCAGAACACTGACTCCTTTTGAGTATATTGGATGACAGCCTGTGAGTGGAAAGGGCTACATGGAAGCAAACTGAATGAAACTGGGAGGGACCTACCTGCATTTGTCTAATAAAACTTGTTTTAGTTACAGAACTTCTGTTTTTAGAACTCTTTGGCCCCTCACGTCATCAGGGGAAAGTGTGGAGGGAGGGGCGCAAATCGAACAGTAATCTGCTCGTCCATGTTGTCAAAGACGCAGCATGGTACATCGTCCAGAAACGCACATCGTTTTTCCATCAAATTAATGTTAGATTTTTATCGATACAATTCACTTTTGCATGGGAAAACACACATCCCTAGGAATTGCTACAGGTGCTTAATTATGTCACTTTTGTCTTGAGCGGACATCACCATCGGACAGAGCGGGGCACCTGGCTCATGCCCGGGAGGCAGCCCGTTTCCAAATTGAATGCAATCAACTTTTAGCCGATGCAAAACATGCCTGCCCGGGCGAGATTAGTCAAACCTCAGTCGTGAGTGAACAGGGAGTACAGGAGGGGATTAAGCACACACCTTTGATGGGCCTCCGTATTGAGGATCCGTGAGGCGGAGGTTGTTGTTGCCTACCTTCACCACCTGGGTCTGTCCCGTCAGGAAGTCCAGGATCTCGTTACAGAGGGAGGTGTTCAGTCCCAAGGTCCCCAGCTTGGTGATGAGCTTGGAGGGGACTAATGGTGTTGAACGCTGAGCTGTAGTCTATGATCAGCATTCTCACAAATATTTCCCTTCTTGTCCAGGTGGAAGAGGGCATTGTGAAGTGCAGTTGAGATTGAGTCATCTGTGGATCTGTTTGGATGGTATGTGAATTGAAATGGGTCCAGTGTGTCTGTGATGTTGATGTGTGTCATGACCAGTCTTTCAAAACACTTCATAATTACAGCTGTGAGGTTACCTTGGAGTTCTTGGAAACCGGGACAATGGTTAGAGTACGTGTCAAACTCATTCCATGGAGGGTGGGCAAAGTGTCTGCAGGTTTTTGCTCCTCCCTTGTACTTGATTGGTCACTGATTGGTTAGGAATTCCCCTCACCTGGGTGTCTAGGTCTTAACTTTTTCACATGTGAGTTCCAAATATCTCTAATGGTCGCCACAGCTTAAGTTTTATACACGTGATGTCAGAATGCACTCACTGTTCCAAAATGTGATTGTTACACAATAGGACAGTTCACACATGCTGTCTGCTAATTATGTGTAGGCTATGTTTCAACCTGTCCATTTCAAATTATTTTGAAACGGTTTGAATTGAGGTGTGTTCCGCCGCCTCATTAATTCACATAGAAGTAGCCCATTTCAGTGTTGCAGACAATGTATGTTTGTCCAACTCAGTAAAGCCTCAAACTTCCCTCTTCGAGGAGACCTCTTCCCCATTTTTTTTCCGCACATGAAGTATGCAGACATTTGCGCAGTCTTACACAAACTGGCACTTCTTTTGGCTGGCGTTCGCATTGTTGTTTTCCTTACAATAATAACTTTGGACATGTGCGTTCCTATCAAAGTAAGTGCCTTATTTTCTGTATATCGTGTTGTTTCTACTCCAGCATACAGTATGTAAACTGAGCAAAAAAAGAAACATCCCTTTTTCAGGACCCTGTCCTTCAAAGATTATTTGTAAAAATCCAAATGAACTTCACAGATCTTCATTATAAATGGTTTAAACACGGTTTTCCATGCTTGTTCAATGAACCATAAACAATTCATGAACATGCACATGTGGAACAGTCGTTAAGACAGTTATGAAAATTTAGCACACTAAAGAGGCCTTTCTACTGACTCTGAAAAACACCAAAAGAAAGATGCCCAGGGTCCCTGCTCATCCGTGCGAATGTGCCTTAGGCATGCTGCAAGGAGGCATGAGGACTGCAGATGTGGCCAGGGCAATAAATTGCAATGTCTACTGTAAGACGCCTGAGACTGCGCTACAGGGAGACAGGACGGTCAGCTGATCGTCCTCGCGGTGGCAGACCACGTGTAATAACACCTGCACAGGATCAGTACATTCAAACATCACACCTGCGGGACAGGTACAGGATGGCAACAACAACTGCCCGAGTTACACCAGGAACGCACAGTCCCTCCATCAGTGCTCACTGTCCGCAATAGGCTGAGGCTGGACTGAGGGCTTGTAGGCCTGTTGTCTGGTGAGGACTTGCCTTACCTCACTGGCAACAACGTCACCTATGGACACAAACGCACCGTCTGACAAGTGCTCTTCACTGATGAGTCATGGTTTTGTCTCACCAGGCGTGATGGTCTGATTCTTGTTTATCATCAAAGGAATGAGCGTTTCACAGAGGCCTGTACTCTGGAGAGGGATTGATTTGGAGGTGGAGGGTCCATCAGGTTCTAGGGCTGTGTGTCAGCATCATCGGACTGAGCTTGTTGAATCTTATGTTCATACAAATATTTACACGTTAAGTTTGCTGAAAATAAACGCAGTTGACAGTGAAGCTGTTTTCTTTTTTTGCAGAGTTTATGTATTTATTTGACCTTTTATTTAGCTAGGCAAGTCAGTTAAGAACAAATTCTTATTTTCAACGGCCTAGGAACCGTGGGTTAACCGCCTGTTCAGGGGCAGAACGACAGAGTTGTACCTTGTCAGCTCGGGGATTTGAACTTGCAACCTTTCGGTTACTAGTCCAACGCTCTAACCACTAGGCTAGCCTGCCGCCCCATGTTTGTACACTACAGTTCAAAAGTTTGGGGTCACTTAGAAATGTCCTTGTTTTTGAAAAAAAAAGAATTTGCACCTTTTTTAAACTTTTGAGTTTTTAGTAGTGGTATGGTTAAGCATTTTACCGCTCTGAAATTCACCATTTTATTTATTTTACCTTTATTTAACTAGGCAAGTCAGTTCTTATTTTCAATGACAGCCTAGGAACAGTGGGTTAACTGCCTGTTCGGGGGCAGAACGACAGATGTGTACCTTGTCAGCTCGGGGATTTGAACTTGCAACCTTTCGGCTACTAGTCCAACACTCTAACCGCTAGGCTACCCTGCAGCCCCATGAGTGCATAGGGGTGATTGGAGCTAAATATAACACGGGTCAATTGCAGAGAAATTTGATGTAAAACACCACCCTACCTCATAACTGTTTTTGGAGTGACTTTAATTGTGATGAGACAGGTTACATTGTCAGTTGAGCAAGAGTAGTGGCAATTCTCCCTAGGCTTTGCCACCACATGTTAATGGGCAAAAAGGGGGCATGCATGTTGATGTCATTGTAATCTAAACCAACCCTCATGTAAGTTGTGACGAACTCTCAAAACCTTTTGGACAAGACTTACTTTATGACCAAAATTATCCTATTTACTCTTCGTAGTACATTTTGGCACTAGAATATAGTATGTCATATCAATACCATAATGGCCACATAGAGTTGTATGGTTTAACTTTGCAATCAATGGTTTTTGTTTGGCATACTTGTAAAGTGACAATTCTGTTACTGTGAAGTGCCCTTAACAAGCTTATTCTGCTTTGTGAAATGGTCTTTAGCGGCACAGCACTTGCTCTATTTATGGAATTGTGTTCACATGTTCTAGTTTTAGAAACAGTAATTTACAAAGATCTGAGGTTTCAGATATTTTCAGATTTCTGTGTGGTTTATCTAGGTATCTGAAATAGGTGGTTTCACCCTCCTTTTCCCTCCTTCCTTCCACGATAGGTTTCCCGGAAGATGCGGCTGTGAGCTTGCTCAGACTGCTGATCCTGTGGGTCTTCACCTGATCGTGACCATGGGGATATGGCCAGGGGGTGTCCGGGCCTGCATTGCAGGCCAGGAGAACTGCTCTCCCAACAATGAATCCAAGGACTACTGTTACTCAGCCCGAATCCGCAGCACCGTGCTTCAGGGCCTACCCTTTGGAGGCGTCCCCACAGTCCTTGCGCTGGACTTTATGTGCTTCCTGGTGAGTCTGTCTAGAGATCAGTCTTGCCTGAATTTCAAATAGATTCCTAGCCCCATTCCAGTGCTGCAGGATCTTTTTGCTCTCCCCCGTAGTTAATTTATTGACTTAGGTCACCGATTCATTGGCCAGAGATTCTACTTACCTGGGATCCCAGGTCTGTGTACAGCAATACTTCTAACCTGAAGGTCCATATTTGAGAAAAGGTGTCCTAGTGACTTTATGTTAACCTACAACAATCACATAGGTATACAGTATATCAGACCCCTTGACTTTTCCACATTTTGTTACATTACGGCCTTACTCTAAAATGGATTTTTTTAAATTATTCAGCAATCTACACACAATACCCCATAATGACAAAGCGAAAACAGGTTTTTAGAATTCTTTGCAAATGAATATATATATATCTAAAATCTATATATTATTTACAGAAGTATTCAGACCCTTTGCTATGAGACTCAAATTGACATATTGAGCTCTGGTGCATCCTGTTTCCATTGATCATCCTTGAGATGGACTCCAAGTTGTAGAAACATCTATGGTAAATAAAATTGATTGGGCATGATTTGGAAAGGCACACATCTGTGTGTATATATAAGATCCCCACAGTTGACAGTGCATGTCAGAGCAAAAACCAAGCCATGAGGTCGAAAGAATTGTCCTTAGAGCTCCGAGACAGGATTGTGTCGAGGCACAGATCTGGGGAACGGTACCAAAAAAAGAGTCTGCAATATTGAAGTTTCCCAAGAACACAGTGGCCTCCATTCTTAAATGGAAGAAGTTTGGAACCACCAAGACTCTTCCTAGAGCTGGCCACCCAGTTAAACTGAGCATTCGTAGGAGAAGGGCCTTGGTCAGGGAGGTGACCAAGAACCCGATGGTCACTCTGACAGAGCTCTGAAGTTCCTCTGTGGAGATGGGAGAATCTTCCAGAAGGACAACCATCTCTGCAACACTCCACCAATCAGGCCTTTATGGTAGAGTGGCCAGACGGAAGCCACTGCTCAGGAAAAGGCACATGATAGCCCGCTTTGAGTTTGACAAAAGGCACCTGAAGACTCTCGGATCATGAGAAACAAGATTCTCTGGTCTGATGAAAGCAAGATTGAACTCTTTGGCCTGAATGCCAAGCGTCCCTCCTAGAGGAAACCTGGCACCATCCCTACAGTGAAGCATGGTGGTGGCAGCAGCAGGCTGTGGTGATGTTTTTCAGTGGCAGGGACTGGAAGACTAGTCGTGATCGAGGAAAAGCTGAACGGAGCAAAATACAGCAAGATCCTTGATGAAAACCTGCTCTAGAGCGCTCAGGACCTCAGACTGGGGTAAAGGTTCTCCTTTCAACAGGACAATGACCCTAAACACACAGACAATGCAGGAGTGGCTTTGGGACAAGTCTCAATGTCCCAGCTTGAACCTGATCGAACATTTCTGGGGAGACCTGCAAATGGCTGTGCAGCAGCGCTCCCAATCCAACCTGACAGAACTTGAGAGTATCTTCAGAGAAGAATGGGAGAACTCTCATTCAGGTGTGCCAAGCTTGTAGCTTCCTACCCAAGGAGGCTAATCACTGCCAAATGTTCTTCAACAAAGTACTGAGTAAAGTGTCTGAATAATTATGTAAATGTAATGTTTCAGTTATTATTTTAGGTTAGCAAACATTTCTAAAAAAAACGTTCTTGCTTTGTCATTATACTGTATTTATTAATGTTTTAATTGACTGGAAGTTAACACTGCTTGAAACACCTAGCCGTTTTGGAGACCTTGTCTCCAGCAATGTTAACTTTTTTTTCTGTCTCAAATGTCAAGGTGTCTCAAGCAGTGTTAACTGAGTCAATTCAAAAAGCAAATATAACTTTAACTTAAAAAATATAACACGTTTTATTTTACTTATAAAATTATTGAGTTGGAATGTATCTCATGCCACTGACTGAATCGAATTGAATGGAATGACCCCAACCCTGATTAGTGTACTTTGCACTTTATGTAGCCAGGCAACAAGGGTACGGTCATATTTGTTCCGATTTGTCTTTCAACATCCTGCGCATTAAAACACAGTGAGATTTTGTTAAATATTCTATATATTTGTCAAAACAACTTAGTAACGTGCACAGAATTTGAAAGATATGGTAATCTACTGAGGAAAACCAAAAATCTAAAGTACAGTTCAAAAGTAGAAATTTGCTTCCTTTTTTAAACAAGGACATTTTTTTTGTCCTTTAAAATCACATCAAATTGATCAGAAGTACAGTGTAGACATTAATGTTGTAAATAACTGTAGCTGATTTCATTTTAAAAAATGGAATATCTACATATGCATAAAGAGGCCTATTATCAGAAACCATCACTCCTGTGTTCCAATGGCATGTTGTGTTAGCTTATCCAAGTATATGATTTTAAAAGGCTAATTGATCATTAGAAAACCATTTTGCAATTATGTTAGCACAGTTGAAAACTGTTCTGATTTGAAGAAGCAATACACCTGGCCTTCTTTAAACTAGTTGAGTATCTGGAGCATCAGCATTTGTGGGTTCGATTACAGGCAGAAAATGGCCAGAAACAAAGCACTTTCTTCTGAAACTCATCAGTCTCTTCTTGGTCTGAGAAATTAAGGCTATTCCATGCGAGAAATTGCCAAGAAACTGAAGATCTCGTACAACGCTGTGTACTACTCCCTTCACAGAACAGCGCAAACTGGCTCTAACCAGAATAGAAAGAGTGGGAGTCCCGGTGCATAACTGAGCAAGAGGACAAGTACATTCGTGTCTAGTTTGAGAAACAGATACCTCACAAGTCCTCAACTGGCAGCTTCATTAAATAATACCCGTGAATACCAGTCTCAACTCAACAGTGAAGAGGCAACTTTGGGATGCTGGCCTTCTAGACAGAGTTGCAAAGAAAAATCCATATCTCAGACTGGCCAGTAAATAGAAAAGATTAAGATGGGGAAAAGAACATTGACACTGGACAGAGGAAGATTGGGGGGAAAAAAGTGTTGTGGACAGACTAATTTAAGTCAATAACTGTACATCTATGAAATAGATGTGTCCAGAATGCTTTTTTCATTCAAAATGACAGGGTCACAAATTTCATAATGTGTGCCTGTGCCCTCAAAGCCCTGTCTCTCACGGATTTTGTTTCTCAGGACAATGTCACGTTGATGCTCATAAAGTAGCATATAGCAGGTCCCCTTCCCAAAACAGGTTTCTGACCTCAAGAGTCTGTCTATTCCTGGTTAAATAAAATATACTAACATGGACATGATATCATAACATGATGAACAGATGAAAAGGCTAGATAGTTTAGTCAATTTATTTCATGTCATTACTCAGTATTTGTCAGCGTAAGGAAAGTGTGAAATAAATATGCAAAACTTAATCATTTTTGGAATCTGAGAACTGAGTAATGTGAGTGCTGGCCTTTTTCTACTTTTACTTTTTTTTATCCTTTAGAATTAAGCACCAATGTTGCTTCTTTTTATTGTCATCCTCTAATCATACTACATTTACCTCATAATATGAAGTGGGGTCTGAAATGATTGACACTCTTGAGAAATAATGACTGTATAAAATACATCCTTCAAATACTGAGCTATGTTGTATGCAAAAAATGTTAAATTATATTTTATAGAATTACTCAAAGATTTTGTTTAACATTTAATATTTTTTTTCCTCAAGAAGGTAGGGTTGACACTAAACATTCTTAAGTCTCGGACCAAAAGGCTCCTTAACAGCTTCTATCCCCAAGCCATAAGAATGCGGAACAATTAATCAAATGGCCACCCGGACTATTTACATTGACACCCCCTCTCCCTTTGTTTTTCCACTGCAGCTACTCCCTATTTATTATCTATGCATAGTCACTTCATCCCTACCTACATGTACAAAATACCTCAACTAACCTGTACCCCCGCACATTGACTCGGTATATAGCCTCTTTATTTTTGTGCTACTTTTTTAAATTTTTTACTTATTTTCTTAACCAGCAATGCAGTTCAAGAAAGAGTTAAGGGCTTGTATGTAAGCATTTCACGGTAACCTGTTGTATTCGGATTGGAGCATGTGACAAACAAGATTTGATTTTAAATAAAGTAGTTATGTTTTTTTTGTTTTGGGTGTTTTTCAGATTATTTAGTGCTCAGTAGAAATAAAGGTAAATCATTTGTCATTTTGGAGTCACTTTTATTGTAAGTAAGAATAGAATATGTTTTTGAAAACTTCTACATGAATGTGAGTAAGAAAGTTTGAGGGTCAAAGATCATAACCCCAAGACGTTTTGAAATCTTTCCAATTTTTGGAGCGTACAATATTGCTTGGTATTTGTACATGTTTTCCCGTCATTATTGTTAATCTTTATCAAGGGTGTCCATCATTTTGAAGCCCGGTAAGTGCTTACTGGTCTTAGAACATTGTTTTAGAACAGCAGTGACATTGCTATAAAATCCATTTCAACATTTGAGTGATACACATGTTCTTGCGGCTTCACCTGAAAAACACCAATGAAGATGTAAATCATATAGCATTACTTTCCTCTGCTTTCAGGTGCTTCTATTTGTCTTCTCAATATTGCGGAAAGTGGCCTGGGATTATGGACGCTTGGCATTGGTGACAGACGCTGACAGGTAGGCCTAGCAAATGACTCTGAGGTGTTACATCACACTCGCGTGAGCACACACACACACTGCCCTGGTGTAATCCTACTGATCATTGGCTCTTGTCTGTTGAATTGTGAGAATTACTTGCCTATTATGACCGTGTGCCTTTAGTAACCCCATCACAATTCCTTCCTACCTCTTCCTTCAGGATTATTGGTTTGCAAGTCATTCAGGGAGACTTGTTTCACTGTCACTTACAGTGGGGCAAAAAAGTATTTAGTCAGCCACCAATTGTGCAAGTTCTCCCACTTAAAAAGATGAGAGAGGCCTGTAATTTTCATCATAGGTACACTTCACCTATGACAGACACAATGAGAAAAGAAAATCCAGAAAATCACATTGTAGGATTTTTTATGAATTTATTTGCAAATTATGGTGGAAAATAAGAATTTGGTCACCTACAAACAAGCAAGATTTCTGGCTCTCACAGACCTGTAACTTCTTCTTTAAGAGGCTCCTCTGTCCTCCACCTGTTACCTGTATTAATGGCACCTGTTTGAACTTGTTATCAGTATAAGAGACACCTGTCCACAACCTCAAACAGTCACACTCCAAACTCCACTATGGCCAAGACCAAAGAGCTGTCAAAGGACACCAGAAACAAAATTGTAGACCTGCACCAGGCTGGGAAGACTGAATCTGCAATAGGTAAGCAGCTTGGTTTGAAGAAATCAAATGTGGGAGAAATTATTAGAAAATGGAAGACATACAAGACCACTGATAATCTCCCTCGATCTGGGGCTCCACGCAAGATCTCACCCCGTGGGGTCAAAATGATCACAAGAACGATGAGCAAAAATCCCAGAACCACACGGTAGTGAATGACCTGCAGAGAGCTGGGACCAAAGTAACAAAGCCTACCATCAGTCACGCACTACGCCGTCAGGGACTCAAATCCTGCAGTGCCAGACATGTCCCCCTGCTTAAGCCAGTACATGTCCAGGCCCGTCTGAAGTTTGCTAGAGAGCATTTGGATGATCCAGAAGAAGATTGGGAGAATGTCATATGGTCAGATGAAACCAAAATATAACTTTTTGGTAAAAACTCAACTCGTTGTGTTTGGAGGACAAAGAATGCTAAGTTGCATCCAAAGAACACCATACCTACTGTGAAGCATGGGGGTGGAAACATCATGCTTTGGGGCTGTTTTTCTGCAAAGGGACCAGGACGACAGATCCGTGTAAAGGAAAGAATGAATGGGGACGTATCATGAGATTTTGAGTGGAAATCTCCTTCCATCAGCAAGGGCATTGAAGATGAAACATGGCTGGGTCTTTCAGCATGACAATGATCCTAAACACACCGCCCGGGCAACGAAGGAGTGGCTTCGTAAGAAGCATTTGAAGGTCTTGGAGTGGCCTAGCCAGTCTCCAGATCTCAACCCCATAGAAACTCTTTGGAGGGAGTTGAAAGTCCGTGTTGCCCAGCAACAGCCCCAAAACATCACTGCTCTAGAGGAGATCTGCATGGAGGAATGGGCCAAAATACCAGCAACAGTGTGTGAAAACCTTGTGAAGACTTACAGAAAACGTTTGATCTCTGTCATTGCCAACAAAGGGTATATAACAAAGTATTGAGAAACTTTTGTTATTGACCAAATACTAATTTTCCACCATAATTTGCAAATAACTTCATTAAAAATCTGGATTTTTTTCTCATTTTGTCTGTCATAGTTGAAGTGTACCTATGATGAAAATTACAGGCCTCGTCTTTTTAAGTGGGAGAACTTGCGCAATTGGTGGCTGACTAAATACTTTTTTTGCCCCACTGTATATACTACTCATTTCTGGAGCAACTTCTTAAGGAATCTTCTTTTCACCAGTTTATTACCATAACCCCATGGGATACTTATTTATCAATTATGATTAATCTATGGTTTAGGTATGTTGGTAATAAATATGGAAAGAATTTATGACTAGTTAGCATACTTGATGTATTTTAATGCTGTATCAAATCCATCACCTTTGAATGCACATGATCTGATGCAGTGCAATTAAGAGGAGAGATAACAAGTTGACTAATAATATTAATGTACAAATGGCTATATGCCTACTGATTAATTGAAATCATAAACTTACTATAAAGTACCCCTACTTTCCCGCTATAACTCATTACACTGCGATGCAGACACATTTTTCAAACTGTACTTCTCAACTGGCTCCCTGTTGGCAAGCTTATTTTAAGGCTGTAATTTTGACATTAAATACCTACAAACGACAGTCAATGGAGCATCTTACTAAGCACCCTCTATTCTGGAGCTTGTTAGTCAGCTGCCTTCTGGGAGTGTCTCACTGTAGGCCTTTACACTGATGGACTAGGGGGACCAACATGGTGACATGTGGTTCCTCTGAAAACTGGGCCTTATCATGGTCCCTCTGCTCATATGGACCTCATTATTTCCCATCAGGCATTTCCCCATACAGAGACATACATGCACATACAGTTGAAATCGGAAGTTTACATACACCTTAGCCAAATACATTTAAACTCAGTTTTTCATATATCCTGACATTTAATCCTAGAAAAAATACTCTGTTTTAGGTCAGTTAGGATCACCACTTTTATTTTTAGAATGTGAAATGTCAATAATAGTAGAGGGAATGATTTATTTCAGCTTTTATTTCTTTCATCACATTCCCAGTGGGTCAGAAATGTACATACACTCAATTCATATTTGGTAGCATTGCCTTTAAATTGTTTAACTTGGGTCAAATGTTTCGGGTAGCCTTCCACAAGCTTCCCACAATAAGTTCTGTGAATTTCAGCTCATTCCTCCTGACAGAGCTGGTGTAACTGAGTCAGGTTTGTAGGCCTCCTTGCTTGCAGATGCTTTTTCAGTTCTGCCCACAGATTTTCTATAGGATTGAGGTCAGGGCTTTGTGATGGCCACTCCAATACCTTGACTTTGTTGTCCTTAAGCCATTTTGCCACAACATTGGAAGTATGCTTGGGGTCATTGTCCATTTGGAAGACCCATTTACGACCAAGCTTTAACTTCCTGACTGATGTCTTGAGATGTTGCTTCGATATATCCACATAATTTTCTTTCCTCACGATGCCATTTATTTTGTGAAGTGCACCAGTCCCTCCTGCAGTAAAGCACCCCCACAACATGATGCTGCCACCACCGCGCTTCATGGTTGGGATGGTGTTCCCTCCATGTGCTTGCCAGAGGTAGCCTGACTGCCATTAGGTACCGAGATGAGATCCTCAGACCCCTTGTGAGACCATATGCGGTTGCGGTTGGCGCTGGGTACCTCCTAATACAAGAGAATGCTAGACCTCATGTGGCTGGAGTGTGTCAGCAGTTCCTGCAAGAGGAAGGCATTGATGCTATGGACTGGCCCGCCCGTTCCCCAGACCTGAATCCAATTGAGCACATCTCAAATCAAATCAAATTTTATTTGTCACATACACATGGTTAGCAGATGTTAATGCGAGTGTAGCGAAATGCTTGTGGGACATCATGTCTCGCTCCATGCACCACAGACTGTCCAGGAGTTGGCAGATGCTTTAGTCCAGGTCTGGGAGGAGATCCCTCAGGAGACCATCCGGCACCTCATCAGGAGAGTGCCCAGGCGTTGTAGCGAGGTCATACAGGCACGTGGAGGCCACACACACTACTGAGCCTCATTTTGACTTGTTTTAAGGACATTACATCAAAGTTGGATCAGCCTGTAGTGTGGTTTTCCACTTTAATTTTGAGTTTCACTCCAAATCCAGACCTCCATGGGTTGATAAATTTGATTTCCATTGATAATGTTTGTGATTTTTGTTCTCAGCACATTCAACTATGTAAAGAAAAAAGTATTTTAATAAGAATATTTCATTCATTCAAATCTAGGATGTGTTATTTTAGTGTTCACTTTATTTTTTTGAGCAGTGTACTTTGCAACTCTCTGCAGTTGCAAAGTAGCTAAAAAGTAGTTATTAGTTGCAAAGTTGCTAATTAGCTAAAGTTGTCTGTGATGTGATTCAAACATGCAACCTTTGGGGTAGCTTGACTTTTGCGATATACGCCCACCCATCCTCTCCGACCAACCTTTCATATTTGGCTTAAAGGTTGACTCTGTGAAATGACATTGCCAAGAGCAGATCCGCAGATGTTGCAATAAGTGAGATGCAAGACTTTGCTCCCACACAGTAGCTGCGCATGTATGGGACCAAAACAGTGAGGGAGTTTAGCCTTGCACTTCAATGCTCTTAGGTTGTTGCGGAAATTGACCCGCTATGCTGTTGACCTTGTGCACCTAGGTCATATCACTGTGTCTACCTGTAGCCCTTTACACTCGTACCCGTATATAGGTTGAAAATGCAGATTTTGGCACTGATAAGCGCCTAAATTGGAATACAGTGACTGTACAGTAACCATCACAACAGTAATTGTGATGGGGGATGCAGGGTTGTGTGCCAAACCAAGCAACTACAAGTGTCCTTTCTCTAGTTCCTCACTGGCACAGCTAGGAGAACCCCCCCAAAAAAAAAAAAACTTTATAGTTGAAGACTCTTCTTTGAGTCATAAAACTGCATCGAAATGACTTAGGAACTGTGCACAATTTGGAGAGGTTTGTGGCCACAGTTAGTCCTCTTACTCAAACCCTTGTCATTGTTTTGTAATGTGTTGCACCTACCCCACATTTTCCACAAATAATATGTTGTTACTGAATGTATCTGGAGTATTTTCAGATTTAATTTCAACAAATACAGTGAATGTAAAATGGACTTAGAATTAACACTGCAACAACAGGTGAACTGCTGTGTCCTCAATTTTGACCTAATCATTTCCCCATAATATCCAAACTGTTCCCTTTCAATTGCTTATATATATATATATATATATGATTTTCATATTTCTTCAGTAAGAAACATTTTAATTACGCCCTATCCAAATAGGCTAATTCTCATGTGTGTAAAGGATTTTAAGTAACCATCTGTCTTTTTGTAATCGTACCAAATGTAACGTATACTAATGAGTGTCTCCGCTTTACATTTACTATGTTACGTCTAGTCTTTGCCAGGCTGTTTTTCATTATAATGTATTAAACTAATAGAGTAAAAATCCAACTCAGAGTTGATTACTCTTTTTTTAGTGTGATTTTAGTCAACTCTTGCAATTTTACACTTGACTGTTAATTCAAAACACAGAACTCCACCAGTGTACATTTCTCTATCAGTTTACTACTGCTACTGAAGTGTAAGGGTGATGCCTTATTTGCAACATCTTAATGTGTCACATTATGTTAACTAGCAAAGTGATATCCAATCCCTGTTGTAATCCAACTCAAGGGAAGATATCCAGCAATTTCACTCAGGACTTGCATTCAGAAAGCCTGTCCGAGCAGAAAGTTAAAAAACATGATCGTAAACAATCAATGTACATGGAAAATGACAGATATTAAAATAAACTCAAAAAAAAAAAAATCTTCCCGCAACAGAGCATGCTGGGAAATATGACAGAGGCCCCTCCCACATTTGTGGATATTCCATAGATTTAACTCTCTCTCTCTGGTTACTCTTAATTGAGTTAAAAGTACTCTGTCCCAACTAACTCCAGAGAGCGTATCACTCTGCCAGTTAAGATAACTCAAGTAGAGTTAATTTAACCCAAACTATTTTAACACTGTGATTTCAAGTCTCCTTGATTTACTGTGTACCAATCCTGAATGGCCCCTTTTTAAAGTACAATAATAGTTGAAGACTTATTTGGTTATTTTAAAGTGACCTGGGTCTACTTATGGATATGATGTACGAGCTTTCTAAGTGCTATGTATGTGTCTTTTGCCTTTCTGAAATAGTTCTGTCCTCCCATTCATTTAAAGGACAGAGAGATATGGGCAAACCGTTTCCTGCTGTAGTCCCACAACTGACTAGACAATCTCTTTTGCGCCACATACTTCCTGTTTTCTTGTCTGTCCTGCTTGCTCTCCTTCTCTCGTGTCACTCCCTACACACAAACACACACACTAGTGCTGAGTGATTCATGCTTTTTGAAGTTGGTTTCTGTTCGGTTTTCGAAAAATAGTTTGGTTAGATTTTTAAAAAATGTAACTACCCAGAATAAAACAATTAGCTAATGAAAGCCCCATGATGGCAGTGACTGCCCATTTTACTGCCTATCAATTAATTCATTCACAACTTTACTTCCTCTCATGTGGTCTGTGTGTGGTCTTGGTCCTCTGGTCAGTCGATGAATTGCATCAACCTATGGGCGAATTTCTGCCAGATCATAGCCAAAATAAGTTTCCCAGCTTTCCAAAAAATTACCCTGCCGACAGAAGTGGAGTCGACGCCTGCGTCGGCCGTATGGTTGCATACTGCTCAGCGCTGTAGCAACTCTCCACCACCTGGCTCACGCATCAACACAGCTCGACAAGCAAACACATTTTGGGTGGAAAAGAGAGGCAAGCACCTAATGCTATGTTATCTGCTCCTGCGCCTAGATGTCTCTGCAGGCAGTGGGTTGTGGTTATTGTACTTAATTACCACATTTTCTGCACTAAAACTATGTTGAATATTTGCCTGTTAAACGCCAACTTCCCACAGTTGGTGCTGGATTTGATTTGTGATTTGAGGTCACAGATTTATATATTTTTTTACATTGGTCAATGAGTTGTAAACCGGGTCCACATTTTTTGTTAATTGCTCAACACACACAGCTGTTTTTCTTGCTTTCATGGGCTCTCTTTCAGAGCTGCGACGAGGCAGGTGTCACCGGTGGTTGTATGTCCTTGTGAGGGGATGGGGGGGTGACACCTTCCTATGGCTCTAATAAACCTCTCCTGCTTCTATATATTGTAACTTCCAATTTGTTGATACTTCAGGATTCCTATCCAGGACTAACCTTAATGAAGTAAACGTGTACTCCAATTCATGACAATTATGCTCATTTTTCCTCTTTTTGTTTCACTGTGAAGATCGAAGAAGTGTTTCAGCGGATTGGAGGAGCGGGAATAGTATGTTGTTTTTTTAAACACGTTTTTGTTTATGTCCTGGTTTTCCAATGTTGTCTTCTCTCTTCCCTGGTTGCTTTTACAGCCCTAACTGTACTTGTCCTGCTAACTGGTGCACTAACACTCTCTCTCTCTTTCCATTTCGGATAGGTGTGCGCGTGCTTGCAATCCAATTCCAGAATGGACTGGAATCCACCCCAATTGGGGTGTGCTGTGGGTTGGGGTGTGTGTGTGTGTGTGTGTGTGTGTGTGAGAGAGAAAAAGGTGTACGTGTGTCTATCTTATTAACAAGCAAGATGGTTTGGTGTGAGGGCTCCGTCACTGCTTTTTGCTGTGGATTTTATTGGGTGTCGACTCTGACTTTTGTTAACTCACCATAAGTGCCTTGTGTGTTATTAACCATACTGTTTACTTCCACCATGGTGCTTTGACTGTCACCTAACATATGAATCTTTTGACATGCATGCTTCCTTTTGACACGTTTTGAATATAACATAGTCGGAGAAGAGAAAAAGGGTAACTATGACACACTGAGAGCAGATAATACAAGGTAAAAGGTGCATCCGTGTGGATGTTAACTTCCCTAGGCCCTCTTGCTGTGGCGTCTTTGTGAATCCTTGTGACATTAGCTGTGATGATAGCACCTCCAGGGTGAACCCTTTTTTATTTAGACCACAAGAAGCAAAGTTCTCAACGGGCTGGGTTCTCAGTCCAAAAAAATCATCCCTTCCCCCTCAATAAAGGCAGAGGACAGGAGTGTTTTCAGATTGGAATCCAGCTAGAAAGTAGAATGTGGTCTTCTGCCCTGATAGAGAAATGTATACTGCCCCCATATCTGTACATGTTGTCATTGGACTAAGTGTACTGTTGGACTGTGGTAGATCTTCTGTTGTAGGATATAAGGGTGGGAGATTACAATATTACACCCAGTGCTGCAGCTAAAACACAATCTATTTGTGGACTTTGGGCCTATTCAAAATCGCTAACTGGCTTTCCGGAATATGTCAAAACAAATCCTACCCTTCAAGAAATGATGGAGTAAAACTGTTGTTGTTGAGGCCAGGCACCACACTAATAGTGTATTTTTTTCCCCCCTTAATCACAATCACCTAGGCTGTAGAACCCCACAGTGGAGGTGTCATAATACCCATAAAACCTAGCAGTCAGACAGGGAAATGGTTCCAATCATATTTTTCACCGTTCATGGCACAAACCATTATCTAGACATCTATCCAGCCCCACGAGTTTGACGTTTGTGTAGCTAAGTTGAACTCGTGGAGCTGGGCATCTATTATGTCATTCACGTAGAAGCCTTCTTGATGTTTGCCTTGGATTAGGGAGTTCAAGTGAAATGTTCTGTGATTTTGTTAGTGCATAGTATCTACAGTAAAAAATATAGGATTGCATCATGTGACTAAATTAACAGTTTAACAGTGCGTGCCAACTCCGCAATGCTTGATTGGCCAGTAATTCCGCCTAGGATGATGGGATCTTGAATGTATCATGTTAGACACTCAGAGAGATGGAGTTTATCAAACTGACTATAAAATATACACAGAATGGCATGGTTCTATGGACATTGTTGAGGAACTATTATGGGTTCATTTAATAAAAGGGCATTTTTTTATGATAAATGTGCAGTAGTGAAAGATGTGGGTTGGGGTCAATTCCATTTAAATGTTGTAAACTGACATTCCAATTCCAATTTTCTGTTTACTTTCTGAATTGATGGAATTGAAATGGAATCGACCCCATTAACTGTGACTACTGTTAATTTTAATTGTGAAGAAATCCGTCTAGCCTCATTTCCATTCTGTTTCAAACCATAAATTAACAAACTTAATAGTTGCAGAACCCGGTCCTGCCGTGTTCTTTGACACTTGTCCTCTGTTTCCAGCGTTGCCTCAGCTCTGCATTCTGAAGCGCCAGACCGCTATGAACGTCTCACTTCAGTCTCCAGCTCTGTCGACTTCGATCAACGGGATAACGTGAGAAATCCCTTCCTCCCTCCGAATGTCTCCCCACCACTGAGGTTGTCTCCTACTAGTCACACGTGCAGCTCTTTAAACAACTCCATTGACTTTGCCTCCCATCCCTGTTAAATAATGCAGGACAAGCAAAGGACTGTAAAGCCGTTGGCTGCCAGCCTTGGATGTGGGTGGAGTCAGGTGGGAGAGGGTATAGTGTGGGTCCTGTCCACCAGACAGATTTCCACTTAGTGACTCCTGATGAAGACTACCCACCCCTTATAGATACAGTACATAGATGTTTTATAATAAGGGAGACTTATCTCCATCACTCTTGACTTCCAACTAATGCCACACAATATTAGATATGGTGATTCATATATGGTGATAGTTTGAATTAATATCCTTAAGGCGAAATGCCCCAGTGTGTGGAACAGACGTTTTCCTTTAGTCCAAACAACTTGTGACTACTACAGAAATATAAGCTAAACCGGTCAGTTATCCACATGCCAATGTCCCCCAAGAACATTCTATGCAACTCCATACCATATCCCTGAGTCATACGTAGCACTGTAATTACCCTAGTAGGTCAATTCAGGTCCATGTTATCTTTCTATCTCCTAGCCTTTTAATCCCAGTTGGTAGGCTAAGGCTCTTCCTCCTCTCTCCCTGTCTGTTCACTAAAACTCACATCACGATTGGGCTACCGCTATAGCCGTCCAGATCAGGTTGGCTTTACCCCAGACAGTCCCTTCTTTATTGCCCTCTCTGGTCATACATTACTTGGGCCCCAATGAAATAAATTGCAGATAATGTAACACCATAGTTTAATTCAGAATGTTTACACTGTGTTTTGAATTTAGGTTTCACATTCAATGTCAAATGACCATGAGAATAGCATGTTGCTATGTTGGATTTAAACACCTCTGATACAGCATAAACCAGCTTTGTGTTTTTTATTTATCTGCAATTGATTGAATTGGGGCCTAAAAACAAAAACATTTTATAACGCATCACACTGTCAAATCATTTGATTGTGTGGAATTTCATTTTTAAATCTTCATGTGTTGAAAATGTGACTGGTGACGAATGTTTTCAACTGCATATTTTTCAAATGTCTGATTTTTCATTTTGCATGTCTACACTGCAGGGCTTCTGTTCCTGGTTAACTGCCATCTTCAGAATAAAGTAAGTGGGTCTGTTATCAACGTTCTATGTAAATACTTGATTGGGAAAAAGCCAGAGATGATGCACGTCAATGTTGCCACAAAATGTGCAACCAAATTAATAGTTCTGCTACTGTGCTAAAGGCCACCTCTGATAGGGCGATTAGTTATTTATCACTATTTGTTCCTATTTCAAAACATTCTTGCCTAGCAAAAGTATTGGATCCCTGATGAATTCTCAGCTACACTCTTTCTTATCTATGAAATGTATCCAGATTGTTCATCAGTCTGGTTTTAGACCAGGACATGGCACTATCTCTGCTGCATCTCATGTAGTAAATTGTATGGATAAGAGACATTGTGCTGCTGCCTTTCTAGACCTTTCCAAAGCATTTTACACTGTTGATCATTCCCTGCTGATTCAGAGGCTAACTTCAATTGGCTTAGGTCATGCCACTTGCAATTGGTTTAAATAACACATCCAGCCAAAACCACTCATTCCTTTAATTTACAGTGTTAAATAACACTATGTTAGAACAAAATATTTTTGTGAACAAATGTTTCATTTTGGCGTTATCTGTAAGGTTGGTAGCAGCATGGACCGTTCTTGTGGAAATCTGTTGCAGCTCAAGTCGACTCTATGGTTGGCTGGCGGGCTAGGTAGCTAGCTAGCAAACATAGCTACACACAATGAAACCAAAGACGATATCGGCATGTAAAGTAGCTAGTTCACTGTAAAATCGCCTAAACAAATTGCACTATCAATTTAGGAGTCTACAATCTCACCATGTTCAACCTGCAGATCAATGTAGAACAGAGTGGGGGTTGACATTCGCAACGGCTGATATACACTGCTCAAAAAAATAAAGTGAACACTAAAATAACACATCCTAGATCTGAATGAATGAAATATTCTTATTAAATACTTTTTTTTTTTTACATAGTTGAATGTGCTGACAACAAAATCACGCAAAAATGATCAATGGAAATCAAATTTATCAACCCATGGAGGTCTGGATTTGGAGTCACACTCAAAATTAAAGTGGAAAACCACACTACAGGCTGATCCAACTTTGATGTAATGTCCTTTGATTTGTTAGAGTTGCGTCAATCGAATCTGGCATCAGGATAGAAGGTGACACGGAGTCACTGAGAATCTTCTATGTTTTTTATTATTAGTCAAGCAATAAATGGTAAATGCAATTTTCGTATATACGGGTTCACTGTAACACCACGCAGGGCAGAACAGAGAACTGACTAGTTCCTGACAAAGTTCTTCTAATATACTCTGACAGAAGTAGTTCCCGCTTCTGAGCTGGCCTATCAGAGTAGAGGCTGAGCGTGGTTTAGACTCACTCAGCCTATCGTTGGCGCACAGGCTGGTCCCAGCCCCCAGGCACTCCCGTTGGCAGGTGTAGTTGTTGCTGGGCAGAATATATTATGAGCCCACACCTCTTTCCCATTATTGCCAAGTTTGAGTTCTAACAAAAGACAGTCTGTTGTTTGCTACACTATGTTCTGTATGTGTCCACAACAACTTGTGATAACTGCCCACACCCAAGGTTAGCCACAGCCTTCAGCTAGTCACACAATATGTTGCACACTTTTATTATAGCTTCAGCTTAAACAAAATCTGAATAGCAAGCAAAACATATTATCAACCCTCACAATAAGTTGGGTGAACTTTGTCCCAATCCTCCTGACAGAGCTTGTGTAACTGAGTCACGTTTGTAGGCCTCCCTGCTCGCACACGCTTTTTCAGTTCTGCCCACAAATTTCCTATGGGATTGAGGTCAGGGCTTTGTGATGGCCACTCCAATACCTTGACTTTGTTGTCCTTAAGCCATTTTTCCACAACTTTGGAAGTATGCTTGGGGTCATTGTCCATTTGGAAGACCCATTTGTGACCAAGCTTTAACTTCCTGACTGTCTTGAGATGTTGCTTCAATAGATTCACATTTTCTTTCCTCATGACGTAATCTATTTTGTGATGTGCACCAGTCCCTCCTGCAGCAAAGCACCCCCACAACATGATGCTGCCACCCCCGTGCTTCACGGTTGGGATGGTGTTCTTTGGCTTGCAAGCCCCCCCCCCTTTTTCCTCCAAACATAACGATGGACATTATGGCCAAACAGTTCTATTTTTGTTTCATCAGACCAGAGGGCATTTCTCCAAAGAGTACAATCTTTGTCCCCATGTGCAGTTGCAAACTGTAGTCGGGCTATTTTATGGCGGTTTTGGAGCAGTGGCTTCTTCCTTGCTGACCGGCCTTTCAGGTTATGTCGATATTGGACTCGTTTTATTGTGGATATAGATATTTTGTACCGGTTTCTTCCAGCGTCTTCACAAGGTCCTGTGCTGTTGTTCTGGGATTGATTTGCACTTTTCGCACCAAAGTATCTTCATCTCTAGGAAACAGAACGCATTTCCTTCCTGAGCGGTATGACGGCTGCGTGTTCCCATGGTGTTTATACTTGCATACTATTGTTTGTACAGATTAACGTGGTACCTTCATGCATTTGGAAATTGCTCTACAATTTTTTTTTTTTAGTTCTTGGCTGATTTCTTTTGATTTTTGTCAAGCAAAGAGGCAGTGAGTTTGAAGGTAGGCCTTGAAATACTTCCACAGGTACACCTCCAATTGACTCAAATGAT
Source organism: Oncorhynchus tshawytscha (assembly GCF_018296145.1). Classification (NCBI taxonomy): domain Eukaryota; kingdom Metazoa; phylum Chordata; class Actinopteri; order Salmoniformes; family Salmonidae; genus Oncorhynchus; species Oncorhynchus tshawytscha. Next base: position 5,619,383 of record NC_056460.1, on the reverse strand, counting down.
GTCAATTAGCCTATCAGAATCTTCTAAAGCCATGACATCATTTTCTGGAATTTTCCAAGCTGTTGAAAGGCACAGTCAACTTAGTGATTGTGAACTTCTGACCCACTGAAATTGTGATACAGTGAATTATAAGTGATGTAATCTATCTGTAAACAATTGTTGGACAAATTACTTGCCGTGCAGAAAGTAGATGTCCTAACGGACCTGCCAAAACTAGTTTGTTAACAAGAAAGTTGTGGAGTGGTTGAAAAATGGGTTTTAATGACTCCAACCTAAGTGTATGTAAACTTCCGACTTCAACTGTACACATAAAACTCAGGAAATCGATAGAACAGAAATGCACAGAAACAATATAACATTCAAAATATATGAACCTTTCCTTTAAAAACTATGTGTATCTATTGATGGGCCTATTATTGGTGCAGTACTTTTTACTATCTACATGAACAATATTGGTTTGTCTGTGAATAACTGTAAACTGCAAACCTGTAAACCTACAGACTGCTTTCATTGTCTTATAAAAAACATAAATTCACCTGACATTTGTATTAAATAGGGGAAAAACAAAGTATATGTTGTTTTCTAGAGCGCTCAACAATGACTCCTTGGATGGTGCCCAAATATTTGGATAACTAAGAAGTTGAGAATAAAACTGCATTATATAAATAGTTCATGCCTCTTGCTTAATTGTAGAAAGCAGATCTTTCCGTCAACGTTCCTACCAGTCCTAGACTATGGCGACATCTTCTACATTGTTGCAGCTGCCACTTCATTAATTATAGCCATTAGATGCAGTACACTTTGTTTTATCACAGGCAACCGGTTTTGCACTCATCACTGCATTCCCTATCAGAAAATAGGCTGTCCCTCTTTGATGTTGCGTAGGTCAAAACATTGCATTCTGTTTGTTTATAAAGCCCTTTTGCTAAAAACACCCATATTACCTAACATTGTAACTAACCTATTGAAGTATGAGAGAGCCATCCCTGCGACAGTATATGGTAACTCTTGACAATTCTTCTGTCACTACAGATTTAGGTGAAACTGCTTTTAGTGTGTTCTTAGTGATGTGCAAAGAATTTTCAGAAAGCCCTACAGTTGTACGCATTGGTCCCATTCATACAATTCAGATTGTTGGTAGACCTCTTCACTGGGGAATGTGTATTTTTTTTATGATTGTGTTTTTCTTTGTTTCCTCTAGTCCTTCCTTGATTGTGTAATTACTTGGTCTCGTCATGTAGTGCTCCCTTGAAAAAGATACCTTTGTTATCAATGGGACTCCCCTGCCTAAATAAAGGTTAAATAAAATTAAAATCAAATACTGTAATCTAACAGTTTTATACATTCCCAACAAACAAGAAATGCTCATACACACATTTAAGAGTGTAAATGGCCTTTGTTTAAACAGCCTCTTGAGAAAAAAAAAAGAGGTGTGTTTTTTTAGGTGTGTCCCGTTTTGTAAGTATCAATGTGCAACCGGCAATTTGGAAGGGCTGGTTTGTTAAACCACGAGGGCTGTTTGAATTTCAAATTATAATGGTCTTTAACAATGCAAGTGTTAATGAATTTACCTGGTCACAGACCTGGGCAGAAATAGGTGTATTTTTTTGTTTATTTTAAATGCCAACTTTTCCAATACTCTAGGTAGTTGAATATAGAGTTTTTTTTTTTTAATTGAGTTTTCAAAGGCAATTATTTCCTTTGTTATTCATATACGGGTCACAGAAAAGCAAATTAGGTTTGAAAGTATTTTGCATATCTTTCAGAAAATCAAAAAATATTGGAAGTGCCTTCCAAGTATTCACATCCCTTTTTCCAGATGTCGTATTGCAAAGTGGGATTAAGATGGATTTAATTGTCATTTTTTGGTCAACGATCTACACCAAATATTCAAGTCAAATTGGAAGTGGAAGAGAAATTCTAAAAATAAAAAAATTAAAATAAACACTAATCTATCTTGATTAGATAGGTTTTCAACCCCCTGAGTCGATACATGTTAGAATCACTTGCTCATAAATACTCAGTTGTGGGCTGTGAGTATTTCTGGGTACGTCTCAGCGCTTTCCACGCCTGAAGTGTGCAACATTTAACCATTATTCTTTTCAAAATTCTTCAAGCTCTGTTAAACTGGTTGTTGATCATTGCTAGACAACCATTTTTTTGGTCTTGCTGTAGATTGTCAAGCAAGAGTCAACTGTAACATTCACAGTCGTCTTGGTAAGCAATTCCAGTGTAGTTTTGGCAGTGTCTCCCAGTGTCTGTTTGAAAGCAGACTGAACCAGGTTTTCCTCTAGAATTTTGTCTGTGCTTAGCTCCATTCAGTAAAATAAATGTATCCTGAAAAACTCCCCAGTCCATTACGATTACAAGCAAACACATAACATGATGCAGTCATCACTATCCTTGTAAATATAGACAGTGGTACTCAGTAATGTTGTATTGAATTTACCCAAAACATAACATATTCAGGACAAAGAGTTAATTGCTTTGCCAATTTCTTTTGCAGTATTACTTTAGTGGCTTGTTGCAAACAGGATGCATGTTTTGCAATATTTGTATTCTGTACAGCCTTTTCACTCAGTCAATTAGGTTAGTATTGTGGAGTATCTGCAATCACAGCCATTCAATTGAATCAATTTTAAATTTAGTCTGTAACAAAAAAAAAGTGGTAAAAATTGAGGGAGCTGGATACTTTCTGAAGGCACTGAATGCAAGTAATTTGAAATCACCAACGTGTTTATTTGATGGCTGCCAAATATTTGAAGAACCAAAAACTACAACAGCTAGTTGAATTAGTATGCTAAATATATACTGAACAAAAATATAAACAACATATAACGTATTGGTTTCATGAGCTGAATTAAAACACCCAAGAAATGTTCCATTAAGCACAAAATACTTATTTCTCACATTGTGAGTTTATTTCAATTGACGGATTTCCTTATGAACTGCAACTCTGTAAAATCTTTGAAGTTGTTGCATGTTGTGTTTATTTTTGTTCAGTGTATGATCATTAGCACATGGTTTGGAGGGCTCTTATACATGAATTTTAATATATATCCTAGAAATAAATACGTGGGGGACAGAGAATCATCTCAATATTAGAGTAGACCACTTTTGCCATTTCTAAATGTCTAACACATGTATTTTCATAATAAGGTAATATAATAACACATCAAGTTCTTATACATGTGTAGTCAAATAATAATAATTTCAAATAATAATAATAATTAATAATTTCAAATAATTTGCATAATAGTAATAGTTATAAATACTCAACTCATTGCTATGAAATTATCAAAACGTTATTTAACAACATGCTAATAAAATGTTGCGCCAAAAGTAATTTGTTTTATTACACAGGCATAAGAACAGTTCAATGTTAACTAAATATGACTATTAAATGTCAAAAGGGAAAAACGGAATTAACTACAGCCAAGGTAGGTTGAAAATCATGTTAGTTTGTATTCTGTGTAAACTGTCCCTTCTAAAGATGTTATAGTGTGTGTTTGAAACGAGCACTTACCCTCCAGATGAAAAAATATGTTAAATTGTTTTTTCTAAGCATCCAACTTGATGTTTGCAAATGGCTTTGAATGTCTCTGCAGTATTTTCAGCTATCATAAAATCAATTGCAGCTTTCAGTTGATCTGCTGTCGGATAGATTGGAATAGTATAGGAAATGGTTTGTGCTCTATTAATTATATTTCTATCTGCAGTTCCAGATACAGCCATGCCATTTATTGTAGTCACCTCCAAGCAAACTATTTGTTCCTTCTAAAAAATTGTTACTTTGCACAAAGCATACTAGTTATCCCAGGTCTGCACTTGACTAGGTCTCATGCTGGGCTTGTTGTGGTTAGAATGTAAAAAATGTTACCCCCTACCCCTTTCACCAAAAATAAGGTCAAAAAGTTTAAAAATAACTTTCTTGTCTCTGAAAATGGGGCTCAGATTCTATTCCAAAAGTGAACCCACTTCTCCTGCCCTCACCCCACCTAGGGACGAGGAGATCCGGGAGAAGTGTGGTGAGGATGCTGTGCACTATCTTTCCTTCCAGCGCCACATCATCGGCCAGCTTGTGGTTGTTGGGGTTCTGTCTGTGGGCATCGTCCTGCCGGTCAACTTTTCTGGAGACCTTTTGGGTGAGTGTGCTAGATTTCTATTAATGATATGTACCTCTTGTTTACCTTATAAATCCCTTATTAATGAGATCAACTTAAGCTAAAGACACACTACATTGTTTTTGTTGTCAAATTTGCCCCAAACATAGCACTTTGTATTCAGGACAAAGTTATAAAACAATGTTTTACTTTTACCCCTTTTTATCCCTAATTTCGTGATATCCAATTGGTAGTTAGTCTTGTCTCATCGCTGCAACTCCCCTATGGACTCAGGAGAGGCAAAGGTCGAGAAGCATGCATCCTCCGAAACAAGACCCTACAAAGCCGCCCTGCTTCTTGACACACTGCTCGCTTAACATGAAAGCCAGCTGTACCAATGTGTCGTTGGAAACACAGTCTAGCTGATAACCGAAGTCAGCTTGCAGGCGCCCGGCCGGCCACAAGGAGTCGCTAGAGACAAGATGAGACAAGGAATTCCCGGCTGGCAAAACCAGAATGACGCTGGGCCATTTGTGCGCCGCCTCATGGGTCTCCCGGTCACGGGATCGAACCCGAGGCTGTAGTGACACCTCGGCACTGAGAAAGTTCATTTCTTTGCCACATTTTTTTGCTGTTTTACTTTAGTGCCTTATTGCAAACAAGATGCATATTTTGGAATATTTTTATTCTGTACAGGCTTCCTTGTCATCACTACCGAGTTCCAAACTGCCTCTGGAAGCAACGTCAGCACAATAACTGTTTATTGGGAGTTTCATGAAATGGGTTTCAATGGCCGAGCTGCCGCACACAAGCCTAAGATCACCATGCGCAATGCCAAGCGTCGGCTGGAGTGGCGTAAAGCTCGCCGCCACTGGACTCTGGAGCTGTGGAAATGCTTTCTCTGGAGTGATGACTCACGCTTCACCTTCTGGCAGTCCGATGGACTAATCTGGGTTTGGCGGATGCCAGGAGAACGCTACCTGTCCCAATTCCTGGTGGTAACTGTAAAGTTTGGTGGAGGAGGAATAATGGTCTGGGGCGGTTTTTCATTGTTCAGTTTGGGGAAGGCCCTGTCCTGTTTCAGCATGACAATGCCCCTGTGCACAAAGCAAGGCCTATACAGAAATGTTGTCAAAATCAGTGTGGAAGAACTTGACAGGTCTGCATAGAACCCTGACCTCAATCCCATCAAATACCTTTGGGATGAATTGGAATGCCGACTGCGAGCCAGGCGTAATTGTTCAACATTAGTGGCTGAATGGAAGCAAGTACACGTAGCAGTGTTCCAACATCTAGCGGAAAGCCTTCCCAGAAGAGTGTAGGCTGTTATTGCAGCAAAGAGGGGACCAACTTCATGTTAATGCCCTTGATTTTGGAATGAGATTTTTGGTCACGTAGTGTATCTCGGCTCCTCGGTTTTATTCTTTGGCAGACTACTTTGTTTAGGTTGACTATCATAACTAAACTACAAGAAAGTCTTATTTAAATTGACAAACAGATAACTAACTACAGACAATATAAATACTTAAAGGAAATTTCACAACGAAATGTCTGTACACATTGTTCTCTTTTTGTCAGCAGAAAATAATGCATACAGCTTTGGGCGGACCACTATAGCAAACCTGAAGTCTGGGTTGGTACATATTTTATAACATGCTTTTATTTTGTTGGTTATTAAACCAATGGCATTATTTGAAAATAAAGAATGATTGGTAGTTACGGACAATCCCAGCAGGCAAAACTGGTTGCAATATTTTGTGACATCATGATCAGATGATTTTATGCTGATTGTAATGTTTTTAGACATATTTTAACCAACACATTTTTAAAACCTCTTCTGCATTTTTCTCAGGACTAACCTCTTGTGGCTCCACACTTCATTTGCATTCATATACCTGCTTCTGACTGTGTACAGCATGAGACGACACACTTCCAAGATGCATTACAAGGAGGACGACCTGGTAAAGTTGATTTATTTTATTTATTTATCCAGCTTAGTCAAAATCAGATGAATGCAATGTCCACTTAATCAGTGGGCCACTATAGGAACATTTGGAATGTAACTGTTCTGACGTACAGTAAATGTCAACATCTGGTTAACAGATTTGTTATTTGCAGCAGTCATAAATCAAGGCGTATGCTCTTTTCCAGGTGAAACGCACTTTATTTATCAACGGGATCTCCAAATATGCCGAAGAGGTCCACATAAAACAACACTTTGAGTAAGCATTTCTCTGGTTTCATTTCCTGTCAGGCATCAGCAAGGCATTGGCTTGCACCTGCATGTGTGGTAAATTCTACAGTATGGTCAGAATTGATTGACACCATTGATAAAGATGATCAATAATGACTGTGTAAAGTATATAATCCAAATACTGAGCTATATTGTATGCAAAAAAAAAGGGAAATTATATTTCATACTAATACAATTGTTCCGAGAAAGAGATTTTGTTTTACAAGCAATATTTTTTTTTTCTCAAAACAAAAAGGAAGGGGTCAAAATTTTTCACACCCCCAAAGACTTATAAATAAGGTAGTCCTCGGTCCTATATTCCTAGCATGCAGTGACTACATCAAGCTTGTGACCCTACAAATGCATTTGCAGTTCCTTTTGGTTGTGTTTCTGATTATGTTGTGCCCAATATAAATTAATGGTAAGTAATGTATTGTCATTTTGTAGTCAATTTTATTGTAAATAAGAACAGAATTTTTCTAAACACATTCAAAACATATGTTTCTAAACATTACCAGAAACAGGGGAGGTTAGCATGTCTTGGGGGTATGATCTCACTCATTATTCACGATTAATTCAGGATTATCTGTAACATGGTAGCTTAAGTGTTTAGAAAAATTGTATATTCTTATTTACAGTAAAAGTGACTCAAATGACACAGTACATTATTTTCCATTTAATTTATATTGGGCATAAAATAATCTTAAACACAAAAAAACAACTAAATGCGTCCAACAAGTTTGTAGAGTCACATGCTTGATGTAGTCATTTCATGCTTGGAATAAGGGACCAAATACTACACATTTTACTACTTTATTCAAAAGGATATGTATGGGTGTAAATAATTTTGACCCTTTTTTAGAGAAAAAAAAAATATTACAAGTTTAACTAAATGTATTTCTCTGAACAATTGTGTTGTTCGACAATATTTTTTTGTTTTTATATCAACAATGACAAGCCACGGGGGTCTCACAAATTACTGAGGATAATAGTGGATGATATTGACACTCCTATTTGCCATATCTTCAGTCTAAGCCTACTAGAAAGTGTGCCCCCAGGCCTGGAGGGAAGCAAAAGTAATTCCGCTGGCCAAGAATAGTAAAGCCCCCTTTACTGGCTCAAATAGCTGATCAATCAGCCTATTACCAACTCTTGATAAACATTTTGAAAAAATAGTTTAAGACCAGATACAGTGCTATTTTACTGTAAACAAATTAACAAGACTTTCCGCATGCTTATAGAGAAGGACATTCAACATGCACTGCACTTACACAAATGACTGATGATTGGCTGAGAGAAATTATGTTAAAGAGATTGTGGGAGCTGTTTTGTTAGACTTTAGTACGGCTTTTGACATTATTGATCATAGTCTGCTGATGGAAAAACACATGAGTTATGGCTTTACACCCCCTGCTATATCGTGGATAAGGAGTTAACTGTCTAACAGAACACAGTGTGTTAACTTAATGGAAGCCACTCAAACACAATCCAGGTAGAATCAGGAATTTCCCGAGGTTGGCTGTCTAGACCCCTTACTTTTTTTCAATCTTTACTAACGAAATGCCACTGGCTTTGAGTAAAGCCTTTTTAACAGCACTATCAACAAGGCAGGTCCTACAGGCTCTAGTTTTTTTGCACCGGGACCACTGTTCAGTTGTGTGGTCAGGTGAAACAGAGACTTCAGCGAAATACAATTGACTCAGAACAAGGCAGCACGGCTAGCCCTTAAATGTGCACAGAGAGCTAACATTAATGATATGCATGTACATCTCTCATGGCTCAAAGTGGAAGAGAGATTGACTTCATCACCACTTGTTTTTGTAAGAAGTGTTGACAAGCTGAATGCACTGAGGTGTATGTTTTTAAACTACTAGCACACAGTCTGCACCCATGCATACCCTGCAAGACATGCCACCAAAGGTCTCTTCACAATCCCCAAGTCAAGAACAGACTATGGGAGGCGCACAGTACTACATAGAGCCATGGCTACATGGAACTCTATTCCACATCAGGTAACTGATGCAAGCAGTAGAATATTATTTTTAAAAAAAATGATAAATACACCTTATGGAACAGCGGGGACTGTGAAGGCACACACACACAGGCACATAAGACACACACTCTACACACGTACACATGGATGTTGTATTGTAAATATGTGATAGTGGCCTGAGGGAACACACTTAATGTATTGGGTAAAGTGTTACGAAATGTAATGTCATGTAATATTTGAAATGGTATAAAATGGCATTAATGTTGCTGGACCCCAGGAAGAGTAGCTGGTGCCTTGGCAGCAGCTAATGGGGATCCTTAATACATACCAATCCCAATTTTTTTTTAGCATAATATAAAGCTCAGTCTTTGAATTTTATACAGTCATTATTGCTCATCTTAATCAAGGGTGTCAATCATTTCCGACCCCACTGTATGTGCCAAAGAAAGTATTCATACCCCTTGACTTATTCCATATTTCTTTGCTATAGTATGAACTCAAAATGGATTAAAATATAACATCTCACCCAACCACACACAATACCCCATAATGACAAAGTGAGAACATGTTTTTAGAAAGATTTGCAAATGTATTGAAAATGAAATACAGAAATATCTCATTAACGTAAGTATTCACACCCCTTTGCTATGACACTCCAAATTGAGCTCAGATTCATCCAATTTCCTTTGGTCATCCTTGAGCTGTTACTACAACCTGATTTTGAAGTATTCAGTTGTTTTGGACATAATTTAGAAAGAAACACAAGTTGACAATTCTTGTCAGAGTAGAAATCATAACATGAAGTCCAAGTCTGTAGATATCTGAAATTGAACTGTGATGAGGCGTACAGTATTTGAAATCAAATTCTATTTGTCACATGCACCGAATACAACAGGTGTAGTAGACCTTACAGTGAAATGTTTACTTACAAGCCGGTAAAAGTCACAAATAATTAAACAGCAGCAGTAAAATAACAAGGGAGGCTATATATAGGGGATACTGGTACAGCGTCAATGTGTGGGGGCACTGGTTAGTCGAGGTAATTGAGTTAATAATGTACATGTAGGTAGAGTTAAAGTGACTATGCATAGATTATAAACAGAATAGCAGCAGCGTAAAAGAGCGGTCTGGGTTGCCCTTTGATTAGCTTTTCAGGCTAGCCCTTTGATTAGCTTTTCAGGCTAGCCCTTTGATTAGCTGTTCAGGATAGCCCTTTGATTAGCTGTTCAGGCTAGCCCTTTGATTAGCTGTTCAGGCTAGCCCTTTGATTAGCTGTTCAGGCTAGCCCTTTGATTAGCTGTTCAGGCTAGCCCTTTGATTAGCTGTTCAGGCTAGCCCTTTGATTAGCTGTTCAGGCTAGCCCTTTGATTAGCTGTTCAGGCTAGCCCTTTGATTAGCTGTTCAGGAGTATTATGGCTAGTTGGTAGAAGCTGTTAAGAAGCCTTTTGGATCTCGACTTGGCACTCCGGTACCGCTGGGGAAGATGTCGTGGAAATTCAACATTAAGGACTCAGTCAAAGTTAATGATCAGATTTATTATCATGGTCGGAGAGGTTACAACAAACTTAATACTCAAAGTACAAGTCTGTCAGAAGCTGTGAAGGGATGCTCTTCCTTCAGCACTCTTTATGCTCGTGCACAAACTAGGCGTCTCTGCTCTCGGGGTGCAATAGGCTGACCATGACCTTTCACACGCAGTTTCTAGGCGTTAGGATGGGAACACATTGTTACTTTGGCCCAACACAATAACAAGAAATAACAAGAAACAATATGCTACATGTAGTCACGCATTTGCAGACACACAGAGGACACAAAACATTTCCACTACAAAGGATATAAAACCATTTCTAGAGGTATTGAAAGTTTCCAAGAGTACGGTGGTCTCCATCATTGGGAAATTGAAAAAATGTGTAACTACCCAGCTGGCTGTCCATACGCATAAGGCAAAAGATTATGTGGTCTGATGAGACCAAAATTGAACTCTTTGGCCTGAATGCAAAGCACTATATCTGGAGAAAATCAGGCACAGCTCATCACCTGTCTAACACCATCCTACTGTGACGCATGGTGGTGGCAGCATGCTTTGGGGATGCTTTTCAGTGGCAGGTACTGTGAGCCTGGTAAGGATAGAGGGAACAATGAATGTATCCAAATGCAGGCAAATCCTTTATGAGAACCTGCTTCACAGTGCAAAAGACCTTAAACCAGTGTAAAGATGTACTTTCCAACTGGACAATGACCCCAAGCATACAGCCAAAGCAATGCTGGAATGGCTTTCGAAGAAAAATGTGAACGTCCTTGAGTGGCCCAGGCAAAGCCCAGACTTGAATACTATTGAACATCTGTGGAAATACTTTAAGATTACTGTTCAATGCTGCTCCCCATATAATTTAACAGCACTTGAGAGAATCTGCAAGGAAGAATGGGAGAAAATCCCCAAATCCAGATGTGCAAAGCTGATACAAGATGACTCAAAGCTGTAATTTTGGCCAAAGGTGTGAATACCTATGGAAATGAGATATTGCTGCATTTATTTTTCAATACATTAGCAAACATTTCTAAAAACATGTTTTCACTTTGTCGTTGGGTTGTTGTGTGTAGGTAGATGGGTGATCGTAAAAAATAAATAAAAAAAAACATTTAATCCATTTTGAATTCAGGCTGTCCATTTTGAATACTTTCTGAGGGCGCAGTATGTGGGAAGTAGGTGAATATCAGTGGTGTAAAGTACTTAAGTGAAAATACTTTAAAGTACCAAGTAAGTTGTTTTTGGGGGTATATGTACTTTACTATTTATATGTTTTACTACTTTTACTCCATTACATTCATAAAGAAAATAATTTACTTTTCACTCTATACATTTTCCCTGACACCCAAAAGTACTTGTTACAATTTCAATGCTTCGCAAAGACAGTTCATTGGTTCTCACTTCTAATATCCTTATTCATGTCACTGAAGGAGAGAGGGGAATGTAGAAAGTTTACATTCTGTCAGAATATGTTATTATTAGACATCAGGGATCCTATGGAAAGGAGAAGGGCCACACCAGTCTGGTACAAGTCAACAGGACAGCCGTGAGTTGGAGGAGTGAGGAATTTGGGCTGAGGTCAGGTCTGATGAAGTGAGGAAGAACAGATCACTAACGTTTTGTCTAGCAACAGAGGTGTATTGGCTGTTCAGATGTGTAAGAAGGACATTCGGCATAGGAGGAATAGTTCAATTGCTTGTGTGAATGTCTTTGTCTGTTCAGCTGTCTGACCCATTGGGTGAATAAACTTGGTTTGAGATTTTCCTAGTTGTTTGTCAGGTTGTACCCAGGTTGTTATTTAGAACGTAACACAGGAAAGTTGTATAATTCACACACTTATCAAGTGAACATCCCTGGTCATCTAAATAACAGGGTATGCCTTTGATCTGCCAGATTCACTAAACGCACATGCTTCATTTGTAAATGATGTCTGAGTGTTGGCGTGTTCCCCTGGCTATCTGTAAATTTAAAAAACAAAGTCGTGCCATCTGGTTTGCTTAATATAAAAAATGTCACTGCATTTTAAGATCACTGACTTTATCAACTCATTATAGTATGGTAATTGTTCTGTTTTTGTTTTCTCTCCATTTGTCACACAGACAAGCCTATGAGAACTGCACTGTTCTGGATGCTCGAATCTGCTACAACGTAGCCAAACTCATGTCCCTGAATGCTGAGAGGTGAGACCTTTACCTGCTGTTGTGTTCATTCTCACTGCTTCATCACAATTTCAGCCCCGAACATATCCAACCCTCACTACATAAAATGGCTTTGCTTGACAAAATTGTACAGATGAAGGATTATAGGGCAGCCCAGCCCCTGAAGTGACTACACTGTATGCAAAGAATTTATTTTGTCTTAAGAATTTAGCCTTCTCTGTGTTGCTCTCCACATCCCCCATTCTGTCACACCTCTGTAAAGCAGAGGTTCTGTTGTCTTTATATCCTGCGGGTCTGATATGATTGGAAGTTAACTCAACAGTAATGCCATTGGTCAACAACTCAGATTTTTGAATCGAAACAAGTCAGATTCTTATAAAAAAGCTCCTAGATTCATTGTCTCTTTCTCTTTGTTCTTGACCTGCGTTGGTGAAATATACAGTCTTTCTACCTCTCTCTCCCCCAAGAGCTATGGCACAAGCCATGACTTCTCTCTTGTTCCCGGCCTGATCATACCTACAATAAGGCTTTGTAGCTTAAGCTTGTGCCTTGCACAAGTTTTTCATTTATTTTACAATAATATTACAGTTTTTTGCCTTTGAAAGACAACTTTCTTGATAGCCTATTACTGTAAGTTAACTATAGTTTCTTGCATTTTGCTAAATAATCTTTATGGAGTCAAACATTTTTAGTAGGATAATTACATAGTCTTGTCACGTGAGGTATATTCTATAGACTATATTATAAAAATTACTTCCCATTTAATTAGATCACTCTTTTGTTGCTTTGATTTTCCTGCGCTGCAATGCAGATGAGTGATTTAACATATTTTCACTGAAACCCGCGCTAACACATATTATCAGTATTCCACTTCATGTAGCCTCATTTAGACCCGCGATCAAGCTACATGATGGACTAAACGTACAAATCCTGTTTCTTCAGGATTATTTTCCTCCGACAATACAGGTCTAATTAAGATCCTACATCTGTAGTTATTGTGGAAGAACTCCAGGTGGAATTTATTCCTGCCTTTTTTGAAGGGATAAAAAGGGCTCAAAAGCAAAAACATTGTTGGAGATATACATTTAATTCATTACCTCCTCACTCTCAACAAATGGGCCAAGGTAAGTGTAATGTTCATAAAATAGTGTTTGAATTGTATATGGAGACACAGGGTTGAGGAGTAACTACACGGGGAGTAACTAATCCTTAACTCTTACTTTAACCATTCAGAGTTGATGCCTGTGGTGTAAACATACTTTAAAGTACTACTTAAGTAGTTTTTTTGGTATCTGTATTTTACTTTATTATTTATATTTTTGACAGCTTTTACTTCACTCCATTCCTAAAGCAAAGAATGTACTTTTTACACCATACATTTTCCTTGACACCCAAAAGTACTCGCTACATTTTGAATGCTTAACAAGACAGGAAAATAGTCCAATTTACACACTTATCAAGAGAACATCCCTGCTCATCCCTATTGCCTCTGATCTGGCAGACTCACTAAATACAAATGCTTTATTTATAAATTAAGTCTGAAGGTGTGCCCCTGGCCTATCCGTAAATAACGAAGACAATCACGCCTTCTGGTTTGCCTAATATAAGGATTTTGAAGTGATTTATACTTTTACTTGTGATATTTAAGTATATTTAAAATCAAATACTTTTCGACTTTTACTCAAGCAGTATTTTACTGTGTGACTTTTTAGTAAAGATACCTTAACAGAAAATGACTCAAGTATGACAATTGGGTACTTTTTCCATCACTGGTTAATGCCTAACCTTAAGAATGTGGATTTAATGCCTAAACTTAGATTACTTTACTGAGTTTGGGTAATCCATAAATACCATTTACTGATTAGAATTTTGGATAGGTAACTGTAACAGATTACATTTAGAAAGTAACTGTTACATGTTTACATTTAAATGCAGAAACGATGATTGAGAAAAAATACATTAACTCCTTTGTTTTCTCAATGACATTTCAATTCAGCATTGGAAAAAGTTTGTTCCAGGTGAGCGAGTCTGACCACAAATCCGAGACCACTATGACGACACACCAAATGTGTTTGATGGTTTATTTTTGTCTTCTAATGCCTCTTCAAGGAATAATCCACGCAAACTATATTTGGGTATTTTTTAAATTTAGTTTAGTTAATACAGTGATGTGGCAAGTTACACTTTGCTTCTTGAAAATCCTATATCTTGTACAGGTAGTTCACCTGTGATACAAGTCAGTATTCAACATTCATCCATCCATCCATGTCGGAACCAGCAACTAGGGGCAACAGTGAGCTCTGTTACCATCAAGTAGGCTTTGGTTTTGCTAGGGTGTTATGAACGGAGATGGTGGATGGGTGTCTGCCTCTGGTTCCAAAGGTTGCATGTTTGAATCCACCGATATAATTTGTTATTTTTTTTCTAAGCCTACAGTGCCTTGCGAAAGTATTCGGCCCCCTTGAACTTTACGACCTTTTGCCACATTTCAGGCTTCAAACATAAAGATATAAAACTGTATTTTTTTTGTGAAGAATCAACAACAAGTGGGACACAATCATGAAGTGGAACGACATTTATTGGATATTTCAAACTTTTTTAACAAATCAAAAACTGAAAAATTGGGCGTGCAAAATTATTCAGCCCCCTTAAGTTAATACTTTGTAGTGCCACCTTTTGCTGCGATTACAGCTGTAAGTCGCTTGGGGTATGTCTCTATCAGTTTTGCACATCGAGAGACTGAAATTTTTCCCATTCCTCCTTGCAAAACAGCTCGAGCTCAGTGAGGTTGGATGGAGAGCATTTGTGAACAGCAGTTTTCAGTTCTTTCCACAGATTCTCGATTGGATTCAGGTCTGGACTTTGACTTGGCCATTCTAACACCTGGATATGTTTATTTTTGAACCATTCCATTGTAGATTTTGCTTTATGTTTTGGATCATTGTCTTGTTGGAAGACAAATCTCCGTCCCAGTCTCAGGTCTTATGCAGACTCCATCAGGTTTTCTTCCAGAATGGTCCTGTATTTGGCTCCATCCATCTTCCCATCAATTTTAACCATCTTCCCTGTCCCTGCTGAAGAAAAGCAGGCCCAAACCATGATGCTGCCACCACCATGTTTGACAGTGGGGATGGTGTGTTCAGGGTGATGAGCTGTGTTGCTTTTACGCCAAACATAACATTTGCATTGATGCCAAAAAGTTCAATTTTGGTTTCATCTGACCAGAGCACCTTCTTCCACATGTTTGGTGTGTCTCCCAGGTGGCTTGTGGCAAACTTTAAACGACACTTTTCATGGATATCTTTAAGAAATGGCTTTCTTCTTGCCACTCTTCCATAAAGGCCAGATTTGTGCAATATACGACTGATTGTTGTCCTATGGACAGAGTCTCCCACCTCAGCTTGTAGATCTCTGCAGTTCATCCAGAGTGATCATGGGCCTCTTGGCTGCATCTCTGATCAGTCTTCTCCTTGTATGAGCTGAAAGTTTAGAGGGACGGCCAGGTCTTGGTAGATTTGCAGTGGTCTGATACTCCTTCCATTTCAATATTATCGCGTGCACAGTGCTCCTTGGGATGTTTAAAGCTTGGGAAATCTTTTTGTATCCAAATCCGGCTTTAAACTTCTTCACAACAGTATCTCGGACCTGCCTGGTGTGTTCCTTGTTCTTCATGATGCTCTCTGCGCTTTTAACGGACCTCTGAGACTATCACAGTGCAGGTGCATTTATACGGAGACTTGATTACACACAGGTGGATTGTATTTATCATCATTAGTCATTTAGGTCAACATTGGATCATTCAGAGATCCTCACTGAACTTCTGGAGAGAGTTTGCTGCACTGAAAGTAAAGGGGCTGAATAATTTTGCACGCCCAATTTTTCAGTTTTTGATTTGTTAAAAAAGTTTGAAATATCCAATAAATGTCGTTCCACTTCATGATTGTGTCCCACTTGTTGTTGATTCTTCACAAAAAAATACAGTTTTATATCTTTATGTTTGAAGCCTGAAATGTGGCAAAAGGTCGCAAAGTTCAAGGGGGCCGAATACTTTCGCAAGGCACTGTATTACAAACCTTAACCATTCGGAGTTAATGCCTAAACTTAGATTACTTTATAGAGTTTGGGTAATCCAAAAGTTACTTTACTGATTATAATGTTGGATAGGTAACTGTAATTCATTACACTTAGAAAATAACCTGTAGACAAACCACTTTAAACAAAGTTAGTCAAAGTTATGGACACTGTTGCAAAGACATGTTATCTGTGTGACCTAAAAGATATCGGAGGAGAGAGGCCTTATTTTTTTAGGTCAGTGAGTTCTGATGACTGAAGTAGCCCTTGATGACTCAGCAGTGGCCATCTTGATCTCCTCCTACTCTCCCACTGGTGCTAAACACTATTGATCTCCAGTGGCTGGAGAAATCCTCCATGCTACTGGAATTGATTGCCAAAGTTATGTGTCGGAATGCACTCACCCGAAGTCTTGAGCCTTACTTTGTCTGTTGTACCAGTCAAAAGATTGGTTACCACATGATTCCATATGTGTTGTTTAATAGTTTTGATGTCTTCACTATTATTGTACAATGTAGAAAATAGTCAAAATTAACAAAATCCCAGGAATGAGTAGGTCTGTCCTAACTTCTGACTGGTGCTATATGTGTGAGCATGTAGATGCATGTTCGCGAGTGTATATACTGCTCTGATTAGATTGTGTGGTATGTAATGGATGTCACCATGCATGTGTGCAGAATTGTGTGTTGTGTGCACCATGTGTAGAGCTTACAATATGATTTTTGTGTGCGTGTGTTGCCTCACAGGAAGAAGACAGAGCGCAGTTTAAAGTTCTTCACTGATCTCATGGCCAAAGAGCACATGCCCACCATGATCAACCCCAAACCCTGTGGACACCTCTGCTGCTGTGTCATCAAAGGCTGTGAGCAGGTTAGACACCCAGAAAACCATCAAATGTGTTTAGGCTGTACCTTTAGGCAATGAAAATTGGACTACTGTGTAATGTTATGTAAATTATAATCTGTCATATTTCAGGAAGAGGCGGTGAGCTTCTATACTAAGCGGGAGGCCAAACTGAAGGAGGACTACAGAAAGGAGAAAGAGAAGGTCAACACCAAACCCCTTGGCATGGTGTTCGTCACTTTCCAGAATGAGGCCATGACCGCAATGTGAGTCGATCTTCACATAATTTGATGTTCGTGCTACGTCTGAACAGGATGGTCTTTTCAAACCGCCTCAGTAGATCAGTGCCGTCACCAAATGCCATATGTTAATAAAAGCTTGTGTAGCCTACTCAATTTCCCTGCAATTTACCGCTTATCACAGAATCCTAAAGGACTTCAATGCCTGCCAATGCCATGGCTGCACTTGTCGCCAAGAGCCCAAGTCATCCCAGTTCAGTGAAAGTCTCCACGTCTACAACTGGAGTGTGAGCTATGCTCCTGACCCTCAGAACGTGCGCTGGTAAGAGACAGTGTCCTGCACAGGGTGGGCCAGCCATAGAATTTAGAATATAATACTCACTCTATTTCTATGGGGCTAGCACAAACTATGATGTTGAGGTAGAACAAAGGAGGGCATCAAGAAAGGCTAAAAGGGACTCTTCTCATCAAATACATTTTTATTGGACACGTACACATGGTTAGCAGATGTTATTGCGAGTGTAGCGAACTGCTTGTGCTTCTAGTTCCGACAGTGCCGCAATGTCTAACATGTAATCTAACAATTCCACAACAACTACCTAATACACACAAATCTAAGAAAAGGAATGGAATAAGAATATATACATATAAATTTATTTATATAGCCCTTCGTACATCAACTGATATCTCAAAGTGCTGTACAGAAACCCAGCCTAAAACCCCAAACAGCAAGCAATGCAGGTGTAGAAGCACTGTGGCTAGGAAAAACTCCCTAGAAAGGCCAAAACCTAGGAAGAAACCTAGAGAGGAACCAGGCTATGTGGGGTGGCCAGTCCTCTTCTGGCTGTGCCGGGTGGAGATTATAACAGAACATGGCCAAGATGTTCAAATGTTCATAAATGACCAGCATTTTGAATGGTCAACTGGAGCAGCAGCACGGTCAGGTGGACTGGGGACAGCAAGGAGTCATCATGTCAGGTAGTCCTGGGGCATGGTCCTAGGGCTCAGGTCCTCCGAGAGAGAGAAAGAAAGAGCGAATTAGAGAGAGCATATGTGGGGTGGCCAGTCCTCTTCTGGCTGTGCCGGGTGGAGATTATAACAGAGCATGGCCAAGATGTTCAAATGTTCATAAATGACCAGCATGGTCAAATAATAATAAGGCAGAACAGTTGAAACTGGAGCAGCAGCACGGCCAGGTGGACTGGGGGACAGCAAGGAGTCATCATGTCAGGTAGTCCTGGGGCATGGTCCTAGGGCTCAGGTCAGCTAACTGGAGCAGCAGCACGGCCAGGTGGACTGGGGACAGCAAGGAGTCATCATGTCAGGTAGTCCTGGGGCATGGTCCTAGGGCTCAGGTCCTCCGAGAGAGAGAGAGAAAGAGAGAATTAGAGAACGCACACCTAGATTCACACAGGACACCGAATAGGACAGGAGAGGTACTCCAGATATAACAAACTGACCCTAGCCCCCGACACACAAACTACTGCAGCATAAATACTGGAGGCTGAGACAGGAGGGGTCAGGAGACACTGTGGCCCCATCCGAGGACACCCCCGGACAGGGTCAAACAGGAAGGATATAACCCCACCCACTCTGCCAAAGCACAGCCCCCACACCACTAGAGGGATATCTCCAACCACCAACTTACCATCCTGAGACAAGGCTGAGTATAGCCCACAAAGATCTCCGCCATGGCACAACCCAAGGGGGGGCGCCAACCCAGACAGGATGACCACATCAGTGAATCAACCCACTCAGGTGACGCACCCCTTCCAGGGACGGCATGAGAGAGCCCTAGTAAACCAGTGACTCAGCCCCTGTAATAGGGTTAGAGGCAGAGAATCCCAGTGGGAAGAGGGGAACCGGCCAGGCAGAGACAGCAAGGGCGGTTCGTTGCTCCAGAGCCTTTCCGTTCACCTTCCCACTCCTGGGCCAGACTACACTCAATCATATGACCCACTGAAGAGATAAGTCTTCAGTAAGGACTTAAAGATTGAGACCGAGTTTGCGTCTCTGACATGGGTAGGCAGACCGTTCCATAAAAATGGAGCTCTATAGGAGAAAGCCCTGCCTCCAGCTGTTTGCTTAGAAATTCTAGGGACAATTAGGAGGCCTGCGTCTTGTGACCGTAGCGTACGTGTAGGTATGTACGGCAGGACCAAATCAGAGAGATAGGTAGGAGCAAGCCCATGTAATGCTTTGTAGGTTAGCAGTAAAACCTTGAAATCAGCCCTTGCTTTGACAGGAAGCCAGTGTAGAGAGGCTAGCACTGGAGTAATATGATCCATTTTTTGGTTCTAGTCAGGATTCTAGCAGCCGTATTTAGCACCAACTGAAGTTTATTTAGTGCTTTATCCGGGTAGCCGGAAAGTAGAGCATTGCAGTAGTCTAACCTAGAAGTGACAAAAGCATGGATTAATTTTTCTGCATCATTTTTGGACAGAAAGTTTCAGATTTTTGCAATGTTACGTAGATGGAAAAAAGCTGTCCTTGAAATGGTCTTGATATGTTCTTCAAAAGAGAGATCAGGGTCCAGAGTAACGCCGAGGTCCTTCACAGTTTTATTTGAGACGACTGTACAACCATTAATATTAATTGTCAGATTCAACAGAAGATCTCTTTGTTATGGATGAGCAATGACAGAGCGGCATAGGCAAGGCGCAATAGAGGGTATAAAATACAGTATATACATATGAGATGAGTAATGCAAGATATGTGAACATTAAAGTGGCATTTCTAAAGTGACTAGTGATCCATTTATTAAAGTGGCCAATGATTTCAAGTCTGTATGTAGGCAGCTGCCTCTCTGTTAGTGATGCCTGTTTAACAGTCTGATGGCCTTGAGCTAGAAGCTGTTTTTCATTCTCTACCAGCTTTGATGCACCTATTCTGACCTGACCGCCTGGATGGTAGCGGAGTGAACAGGCAGTGGCTCGGGTGGTTGTTGTCCTTGATGATCATTTTGGTCTTCCTGTGACATCGGGTGGTGTAGGTGTCCTGGAGGGCAGGTAGTTTGTCTCCGGTGATACGTTGTGCAGACCGCACCACCCTCTGGAGAGCCTTGCGGTTGGGCGGTGCAGTTGCCGGTGCAGTTGCCATACCAGGAGGTCATACAGGATGCTCTCAATTATGCATCTGTAAACGTTTGTGATGGTTTTAGGTGACAAGCTAAATTTCTTCAGCCCCCTGACTCCTTCTTCACCACACTCTCTGTGGGTGGACCATTTAAGTTTATCTGTGATGTGCCATTTCAGTTTGTCCGTGATGTGAAGTGCTGAGTAATCCTTTCTGTAGAACGACTACACTCCACACCTTTGCACTCAAGGACAAAATGTGGCTATGGAAGGAGGGGATGGTGTGATGATAGGTATTTGTCCAAAACTCATTAGTGATCCTCAGCCCCCCTTGACCTCCAGTCAGCTCTTTTCCTGAAACCGTGACTTTGGAGCTTTGCGGTTTACTGAATGCTTGCCAATAACTTAATAACCCACTCAGTCTCCGCCCATGCTTAGCTGGCTCCACATCAAATAAAACGTTTTGTCACATGCGCCGAATACAACAGGTGTAGACTTTACCGCTACATGCTTACTTACGAGCTCTTTTCCAACACTGTAGAGTTAAAAAGTAAGACAAATTTGCGAAATAAAAAAAGGAAATAGTAACACAATAAAATAACAAGAACAATGTTACATAAAATAAGTACTGTTACCAAGTCAATGTTTTAGGGGCTACGAGGTAGTTGAGGTAATATGTACAGTCATGGCCAAAAGTTGAGAGAATGACACACATTCATTTTCAGTCTGTTGCCTCAGTTTGTATAATGACAATTTGCACATACTCCAGAATGTTATAAAGAGTGATCAAATTAATTGCAATTAATTGCAAAGTCCCTCTTTGCCATGCAAATGAACTGAATCCCCCCAAAACATTTCCACTGCATTTCAGCCCTGCCACAAAAGGACCAGCTGACATCATGTCAGTGATTCTCTCGTTAACACAGGTATGAGTGTTGACGAGGACAAGGCTGGAGATCACGCTGTCATGCTGATTGAGTTCGAATAACAGACTGGAAGCTTCAAAAGGAGGGTGGTGCTTGGAATCATTGTTCTTCCTCTGTCAACCATGGTTACCTGCAAGGAAACACGTGCCGTCATCATTGCTTTGCACAAAAAGGGCTTAACAGGCAAAGATATTGCTGCCAGTAAGATTGCACCTAAATCAACCACTTATCGGATCATCAAGAACTTCAAGGAGAGTGGTTCAATTGTTGTGAAGATAAAAGTTACTTGGCAATCAGGATAGATAATAAACCGTGTAACAGGAGCGTATGTGAAGAGTGTGTGTGGCATCAATATGCATGCGTGTGTTGGAATTTTAGTGTAGTATGTGTCGATGAGTGCAGTAAGTGTGCATAGACAGTACTGTTCCTGGGGTCCACAGCCAGTGTAAGAGAGTGCAAAGAAAAAAAGAGGGTCAATGAAAATACTCCGAGTAGCCATTTGATTAACTCTTAAACAGTCTTATGGCTTGGGGGTAGAATCTGTTCATGAGCCTTTTGGTCCCAGACTTGGCGCTCTGGTTCAACTTGCCATGCGGTAGCAGAGAGAACAGTCTATGACTAAGGTGGCTGGAGTCTGTGACACTTTTTAGGGTGTTCCTCTGACACCGCCAGGTATAGGAGTCCTAGATGACAGAGAACCAGTCAAGATGCTCTCAATGGTGCAGCTGTATAACTTTTTGAGGATCCGAGGGCCCATGCCAAATCTTTTCAGCCTCCTGAGAAGGGAATAGGCATTGTCGTGCCCTCTTCACGACTGTGTTGTTGTGTTTGGACCATGATACATCCTTAGTGATGTGGACACCGACTCAATACAGAAGTGGTCGGATGAAGCGGATGCTAAGCTACAGGACTGTTTCACTAGCACACACTGGAATAAGTGCCGGGATTCATCCGATGGCATTCAAGAATTTATCCCAGTCATCGGCTTCATGAATAAGTTTATTTACGATGACATGCTCACCAGTGGAGGCTGGTGGAAGGAGCAATCGGAGGGAAGGCTCATTCTAATGGCTGGAATTAATTCATTGGAACGGAGTCAAACACGTGCTTTACATATGTTTGATACCATTCCATTTATTCCATGCCAGCCATTACAAGGAGCCTGTCCTCCTTTAGCTCCTTCCACCAGCCTCCTCAGCGTGATCATATGTACATATCCCAATCAGAAGCCATGGATTTACAGCCAACATCCACACTGAGCTAAAGGCTAGAGCTGCCGCTTTCAAGGAGCGGAACACTAATCCGGACTTTTGTAAGATATCTTGCTACACCCTCCGAAGAACAATCAAACTCTGTGTCAATACAGGAATAAGATCGAATCCTACAACAACCGCTACCATGCTCATCAGATGTGGTTGGTCTTGCATACTATCAAGGATTACAAAGGGAAACCAAGCCACGAGCTGCCCATTGTCGCAAGCCTACCAGTCTAGTGAAATGCCTTCTATGCTCACTTCGAGTCATGCAACACTGAACGATGCATGGGAGAACCAGCTGTTCTGGATGACTGTGTGATCACGCTCTTCCATAGCCAATGCACTGGGCGTAAACGGTCCATATCAGGGGATCTCTTTTACGTGACACTTTCTAATATTCTAGAGAATAAAGACAATTTCCAATGCATGTTTCTAGTTTTGTGGATATGCACCATATCCTGAAAAAGTCTGAATCCAGATGTGGCTTTTAGACATGATTTTGTGACTACACCACGAATCACACATGGACATTTTCCTATGGCCGGATATGAACTCATTCAATATCCTGAGATTGGTGACATCCTATTTTCTGTCTTCGTGTTGACAAATACTGACTGCATACATTGCATATTTGTTTTCTCAGCACATTCAAGATATGAAGATATATTGATTACACACATGCTTCTGTTGGCGGAGATCCATATCCAGATCTTGAAATGCTAAAGCACGATTTCTGATGCATTTTTTTGTTTTATAGCACCTGCTCAATCATTTGACAAATATGAAATCCATATTTCTTTCATGCACAAATAATCTTTTGATTCTTTCCAGAATTATTTATAATAATAAATGGTATGGCAGGATATTGACTCAATAGATATCCACATGCCTATCTCAGGATATCTTATTTTCTCTATATTATGACATATTGACAGTAGCGCTACAAAGTATATTTTCTCAGTACATACACTAGGCAATGTTGGAGTCAGGTAGCTTAGTAGTTAGAGCGTTGGACTAGTAACTGGAAGGTTGCAAGATCGAATCCACGAGCTGACAAGGTAAAAAAATATGTCATTCTGCCCATGAACAAGGCAGTTCACCCACTGTTCCTAGGCCGTCAAATAAGATTTTTTTCCTTACCTGACTTGCCTAGTTAAATAAAAGTACAATTTAAAAATGCTCTTGACTGAGGTCACCTCCCTCTGTAACTGGATCCTGGACTTCCTGACGGGCCACCCCCAGCTGGTGAGAGTAGGAGCAACATCTGCCCGCTGATCCTCAACAACGGAGCCCCTCGGGGTGTGTGCGTGCTCAGTCCCCTCCTGTACTCCCTGTTCACCCACGACTGCATGGCCAGGCACGACTCCAACATCAGACGACACAACAGTGGTACCAGCCTCATCACCACAACAGCCTCATCACTGACAACGACCAGACACCCTATAGGGAGGAGGTCAGAGACCTGGCCGGGTGGTGCCAGAATAACAACCTATCCCTCAACGTAATCAAGACAAAGGAGATGATTGTGGACTACAGGAAAAGGAGGACCATGCACGCCCCCATTCTCATCGACTGGGCTGTAGAGGAGCTGGTTGAGAGCTTCAAGTTCCCTGGTGTCCACATCACCAACTAACTAGAATGGTCCAAGCACACCAAGACAGTCGTGAAGAAGGCACGACAAAACCTATTCCCCCTCAGGAGACTGAAAATATTTGGCATTGGTCCTCAGATCCTCAAAAGGTTCTACAGCTGCAACATCGAGAGCATTCTGACTGGTTGTATCTCTGCCTGGTACTGCAACTGCTCGGCCTACGGCAGCAAGACACTACAGAGGGTTGTGCGTATGGCCCAGTACGTCACTGGGGCAAAGCTGCCTGCCATCCAGGACCTCTACACCAGGCGGTGTCAAGAGGAAGATCTTAAAAATAGTCATACTCCAGCCACCCCAGTCATAGACTGTTCTCTCTGCTACCTCATGGCAAGCGGTACCAGAGCGCCAAGTCTAGGACCAAAAGGCTTCTCAACAGCTTTTACCTCTAAGCCATAAGCCTCCTGAACTAATCAAATGGCTACCCGTACTGTTTGCATTGTGTCCCACCACCCTATTACGCTGCTGCTACTCTGTTTATCATCTATGTATAGTCACTTTAACTATGCCCACATGTGCATATTACCTCAATTAGCCCGACTAACCAGTGCCCCCACACATTGACTCTGTACTGGTACCACCTGTATTTAGCCTCCCTACTGTTATTTTCATTGTCATTCTACTGAAATTAAGAATTTTCTTTACCTAATCTATTGTTTACCTAATACCTATTGTTTTACTTACAAGCCCTAACCAACAGTGCAATTTAAGTAAGCAATTTCACTGTAAGGTGAAACACCTGTTGTACACCTGTTGTATTTGGCTCACGTGACACTTTGATTTGATTTAAGTTTTTGCTCGTAAGCAGGAATCAGGAGGATAGTTATGGTCAGATTTTCCAAATGGAGGGTGATGGAGAGCTTTGTTATGCATCTTTGTATGTGGAATAAAGATGATCTACAGTTTTCTTTCACCTCTAGTTGCACTGGTGAAATGCTGGTAGAAATTATGTAAGACTGATTTCAGTTTTCCTGCATTAAAATCACCGGGCACTAGAAGCGCCGCCTCTGGATGAGCATTTTCTTGTTTGCTAATGGCCCCATACAGCTCATAGTGTGGTTTTAGTTCCAGCCAGTATCTGTTTGTGGTAGTAAATGGACAGCTACTAAAAATATAGATGACAGAAATGTTATGGTGTACAGCTTATCATTAGGTATTCTCACTCAGGCCAGCAGAACCTCAACTTACTTAATATTATAGATTGCGCATCAGCTGTTAACAAAGAGACGCACCCCCAACCCTGCTGTTATGTCCTACCGATGTACAGATAAACCAGCTAGATTTATAGTTTCCATGTCCTTGTTCAGTCATGACTCTGAGAAACAGGATATTCGATTTCTTCCGATCATGTTGATAGTCACGAACAGAACTCCTCCAGTTTATTCTCCAGTGATTGCACATGCGCCAATAGAACAGAGGGTAGAGGTGGTTTATCCACTCGCCGACATGGTCTCGTCAGTATCCCACATGCCAGCCTCTATAACGCCGCCTCTTCCTTTTTCGAATGGCTGGGATTTGGGCCTGTCCTTCGCCACCGACTCATTGAAGTAGAACTCCTCCATATCGAGGATCTTTGTTCTGATATCCAGAAGCTCTTTTAGTCATAGGAACTATGGTGGTAACATTATGTACAAAAGAGTTAAGATCAGAAAAAAATGAAAATATAATAGCACAATTGGTCAGGGCCCGTAAAACAGAATAGTAGTATGTGCGTGTGCACACAGGTGTGAATTTTGCTCGATAGATTTGATATCAACACATCTTTGGATTGTATTATCTTTTAAAACTAGTGTTCTATTTTTTTTATGTATGTTACATTACCAGAAGGTATTGTATTAAGTCTGATATGAAGGTAACACTTTAATGTGCATGTGGGATGACCTGTTTAAATGCTGGATGGTTACAAATGATCTCTGTGTATGTCAACTTCTCTGACAGGGAGCACTTATCATTGGGGGGGATTTCCTGGTGGATTCGCTGCTTCATCATCAACTGCATCCTTTTCCTCCTGCTCTTCTTTCTCACCACGCCCGCCATCATTATCTCCACAATGGACAAGTTTAACGTCACCAAGCCTGTGGAGTATCTCAATGTAAGAAATCTTCAATATCCCTCAATGTATTTCACTCCATATCAAAGGTTTTGTCGTGGCCTAGCTGGTCTACAGTGGTTCCTCCTTTAAAAGTTGTTATACTGCATGCAGCACACCTTGTGGGCTGCTGCAGAATTCTATGGCACGTTATTTGTCAGCCATTTTTACCATTAATGCAAGTTAGTGCTAGTTTGATCACCAGAGGGCATCTTTGAGAAGTATTTGATAGTCTTCAGTATTGGCATTACTAGAGAATTTAAAACCTTTTTTGTAAGAACATAGTATATGGAATTGATTTTAAGAAATGTAGCTTAACTAATCGATTAATATTATGGTGTTTCTACTACAAGAAATGTTAAAAAATTAAACCCTCAGAGTTTCCGTTGGTCAGGATGATGTCTATGAGGGTGCCCTTGTTTACAGATTTAGAGTTGTACCTGGTGGGTTCCTTGATGATTTGTGTGAGATTGAGGGCATCTAGCTTAGATTGTAGGACTGCCAGGGGGTGTTAAGCATATCCCAGTTTAGGTCACCTAACAGAACAAACTCTGAAGCTAGATGGGGGGTGATCAATTCACAAATGGTGTCCAGGGCACAGCTGGGAGCTGAGGGGGGTCGGTAGCAGGCGGCAACAGTGAGAGACTTATTTCTGGAGAGAGTAATTTTCAAAATTAGTAGTTTGAACTGTTTGGGTATGGACCTGGAAAGTATGACATTACTTTGCAGGCTATCTCTGCAGTAGACTGCAACTCCTCCCCCTTTGGCAGTTCTATCTTGACGGAAAATGTTATAGTTGGGTATGGAAATCTCAGAATTTTTGGTGGCCTTCCTGAGCCAGGATTCAGACACGGCAAGGACATCAGGGTTAGCAGAGTGTGCTAAAGCAGTGAGTAAAACAAACTTAGGGAGGAGGCTTCTGATGTTGACATGCATGAAACCAAGGCTTTTTCGATCACAGAAGTCAACCAATGAGGGTGCCTGGGGACATGCAGGGCCTGGGTTTACCTCCACATCACCCGCGGAACAGAGGAGGAGTAGAATGAGGGTGTGGGTACAGCGGAGATAAGCCCAGGCACTGGGTGATGATGAGAGAGGTTGTATCACTGGACATGCTGGTTGTAATGGGTGAGGTCACCGCATGTGTGGGAGGTGGGACAAAGGAGGTATCAGGGGTATGAAGAGTGGAACTAGGGGCTCCATTGTAAACTAAAACAATGATAACTAACCTGAACAACAGTATACAAGGCATATTGACATTTGAGAGAGACATACAGCGAGGCATACAGTAATCACAGGTGTTGAATTGGGAGAGCTAGGTAAAACAGTAGCTAAAACAGTAGGTGAGACAACAACAGCTAATCAGCTAGCACAACAACAGCAGGTAAAATGACTGCCTCACCTGGTTCACCAACTACTTCTCAGATAGAGTTCAGTGTGTAAAATCGGAAGGCCTGTTGTCCGGATCTCTGGCAGTCTGTATGGGGGTGCCACAGGGTTCAATTCTCGGGCCGACTCTTTTCTCTGTATTCATCAATGATGTCGCTCTTGCTGCTGGGGATTCTCTGACCCACCTTAGCGCAGACAACACCATTCCCTATACTTCTGGCCCTTCGTTGGACACTGTTTTAACTCACCTCCAGACGAGCTTCAACACCATACAACTCTCCTTCCGTGGCCTCCAACTGCTCTTAAATGCAAGTAAAACTAAATGCATGTTCTTCAACCGATCACTGCCGACACCCACCCGCCCGTGTTGCATCACAACTCTGGACAATTCTGACTTAGAATATGTGGACATCTACAAATACCAAGGTGTGTGGTTATACTGTAAACTCTCCTTCCAGCCTCACATTAAGAATTTCCAATCCAAAATGAAATCTAGAGCCAGCTTCCTATTTCACAACAAAGCATCCTTCACTTATGATGCCAAAAATACCCTTGTAAAACTGACTATCCTACCGATTCTTGACTTCGGCGACGTCATTTACAAAATAGCCTCCAACACTCAGCAAACTGGATGCAGTCTATCACAGTGCCATCCGCTTTGTCACCAAAGCCCCATATACTACCCATCACTGTGTCCTGTATGCTCTCGTTGGCTGGCCCTCGCTTCATATTCGTCACCAAACCCACTGGCTCCAGGTCATCTGTAAGTCTTTGCTAGGTAAAGCCCTTGTCTTATCTCAGCTCACCATAGCAGCACCCACCCGTAGCACACGCTCCAGCAGGTATATTTCACTGGTCACCCCCAAAGCCAATTTCTCCTTTGGCTGCCTTTCCTTCCAGTTCTCTGCTGCCAATGACTGGAACGAACTGCAAAAATCTCTGAAGCTGGAGACCCATATCTCACTCACTAACTTTAAGCACCAGCTGTCAGAGCTGGTCTATCACTCCAGTGTTTAATTGCTATATTGTAATTATTTCACCACTATGGTCTTTTTGTTGCCTTATTTCCCTTATCCTACCTCATTTGCACACTGTATATAGACTTTTTTCTATTGTATAATTGACTGTATGTTTGTTTATTTTGTAACACTGTGTTTGTTTTTCCCACTACTTTGCTTTATCTTGGCCAGGTCGCAGTTGTAAATGAGAAATGTTCTCAACTAGCCTACCTGGTTAAATAAAGGTGCATTTTTTTTATTTTTTAAATAAAGAAGCTGATGAAGAAATACAGTACTGTATGCTTTTCCGACATTTTGCAGTTGAATGAGGTCGCCCACGCACTTTAAACATTTGGATAATAAAGCATTTAAAGCTTTTTGAAGATAGAAGCCACCTACATTTGTTTATTAGGCTACTGTGCAGTCTGACAAGTAATCATTAACTGTCAGTCATGGACAGAAACTTCTAAGACACAGTATTAATGATGAACACCCGGAGGTTCACTGGTAAGCCACATTTGCCTCTGGATCCATCCCTGTTGGTAATCTGTCTCTCTTCAGTTACACATTCTTGGAATAGCATAATGGTCCGGACAGCCCTTGCTGTGCCTGGTGAGCAGTTGGTCAAGTTCTGTTGTCAGAAGAGGAATGGACATGTCAGGGTGAACCGACGACCTGATGAACCCACCAGGTATGTTGACTCTGCCTGTCGGAGGTGACGTTCCAGAGCTCACAGGTGTGCCTGGCATGGATTGTGACTCCCATCTTGTTCCTCACCCTCATCAATGTGCCACTCTCCGCCTGTTGCCGCCTGACTCTCCGCCTGTTGCCGCCTGACTCTCCGCCTGTTGCCGCCTGACTCTCCGCCTGTTGCCGCCTGACTCTCCGCCTGTTGCCGCCATGTGCACCTTGTTGCCGCCATGTGCACCTTCATCAGATGAGCAGAATGATACTGCCCTGAGCCCCCATCGATTACAGTGGCCTATGTTGGAAACGGTAGATCCATTAACTTCTTACGGCTGAAATCCCGTTAACGGGATCGATTTGACAGCAGCCAGTGAAAGTGCAGGCCACCAAATTCAAACAGAAATCTCATAATTAAAATTCCTCAAACATACAAGTATTATACACCATTTTAAAGATGAACTTGTTAATCCCACAACAGTGTCCGATTTCAAAAAGGCTTTAAAACGAAAGCATACCATGCGATTATGTTAGATCAGTGCCTAGTCACAAAAACAACACAGCCATTTTTCCAGCTAAATAGAGGAGTCACAAAAAGCAGAAATAGAGATAAAATGTATCACTAACCTTTGATGATCTTCATCAGATGGCACTCATAGGACTTCATGTTACACAATACATGTATGTTTTGTTTGATAAATATCCTATTTATATCCAAAAATCTCAGTTTACATTGGTGCGTTATATTCAGTAATGTTTTGCTTCCGAGCCACATAAATTTACAGAAATACTCATCACAAATGAAAATACAAGTGCAATGCATGGAATCAAAGATATACTTCTCCTTAATGCAACCGCTGTGTCTGATTTCAAAAAAGCTTTACAGCGAAAGCACACCATGGAATAATCTGAGTACAGCGCTCAGCCACCAAAACAAGCCATACAGTTGGCTTGCATGACTTGGCTCATTGCATTTTGCCAGACCCCTTAGTCAAACAGCTCTTATTCGCTCCCCCTTCACAGTAGAAGCCTGAAACAAGGTTCTAAAGACTGTTGACATCTAGTGGAAGCATTAGTGTACATTTGGTCCGATTGCACTTCCTATCTTGGATAGCCATATAATTGAAAATCTACAAAACTCAGGTTTCCCACTTCCTGGTTGGATTTGTTTTTCAGGTTTTTGCCTGCCTGCCATATGAGTTCTGTTATACTCAGACATCATTCAAACAGTTTTAGAAACTTCAGTGTTTTCTATCCATCTACTAATCATATGCATATCTTAGCTTCTGGGCCTGAGTAGCAGGCAGTTTACTCTGGGCACTCTTTTCATCCGAACGTGAAAATAGCGCCCCAACCATAAGAAGTTAAGAATTAAAAGTGACTCCAACGCACATGCTGCATACACATTTTAAGAATCTAGCAAAACTGACTTTTCTTGGCAAAAATGTGTTTTTTTTTTTTAGATGTGGCATGGTTGTCATTTTTAGAATTTTTATTTAACTTTTATAGATTTTATTACACATTATGCCTACACATTGATAGGCTATATTCATGTTTTTTAAAGAAAATGCACTGAAACCAAAATACCTTTTTTAGTTTTGTGATCCTCTTAGATCTGTCTCATTTTCAAGCCCTCTTGAAAATCCTAACCCTGGAACGGGTAGCACCAAAAAAAGAAACTGGCTTGATGAAAATGATGTCCATTTCGTCCCGGGGATGTTCACACCTACAGTAGCCGGGCTATAAAGTGTCTATTGTCCTGATGATAGGGCTACACCTGCTACAGTCCTTCAGTACACTTGTGAAAAACAAGTGTTTGAAAACCTTTTTCAAAATGCCTCCAGCTGTCTATCAATACTGTAAATAAAAACACAGCATTTTGTTTACATCCTCTTTACATTCTTTATTGTAACCGCAATATCACAAATCATTTATCTACCTTTCCAATTACTTTTAGATTTTGGGATTTATAGATGTATGCTTTTCATGTCATTTTTTGTTAAATCTAGCTCGGATTTCAGTATAACTTTTGACTGATACCTTTTGTGAAAGGTCTAATACTCTATTTAATCATTTCAGCCCTCCGAATTCATATCTAAAGGGCATTTTTCACGCTTTTATTAGTTACATTGTTTTAGCTTGAACGTGCAGACAGGCACTAAGAACAGCAGGAATGTTTCCCTAGTCAGCGCCTTTATTTAATGCAACGCCCTTTAGTGTTGCTCTGTTCTACCCAGTGGGGCGGGTTGGGGGTCCACCCCCTCTCCTCCTTCCTCCTCCCTTACCCATGGGCTAGGCTCTCTTCTGTGTGCTGCTCTGTGGCCCGTCCCGTGCTTCCTGCCCTCATGCCTTGAACCTCGTGCGCCTATCTCAGTGGATGAAGCTGGAGAACTGCAAGGCAATCCCATTGACCAATGTGACCATTGTCCTGCTAGACACGTTGTTTGCAGAATTCACAGCCTGCTATGCTTGTGAAAAACAGTGTTGATAATATATCTGTGTTATATTAAAGCCCATGTATCTAAGGGGCTTTAATATAATTATCAATTAATTTATAATAACAATAATAAAAATAGCTTTTGTTTTAAAAATAATAATAGTTTGTAGATTTCCTTTTCAAAAATGTAAATTGAGCAAGGAAAAATTCCATTCTTGAACATTTGTAAAAATTTTAAAAAAGCCAGTTTGTTATTTAGAATTATTTATTTAAAAAATTTAGAGGGAGAGAAATCAAAAGCCTACAATCACCTCATGGGTCTCCCGGTTGCGGCCAGCAAAGGTATTGAACCAGCATCTGTAGCAACGCAGTTTGCACTGCAATGCAGTGTCTTAGAACGCTGCGCCACTCGGGCTCTGTACAGCGTGACTGGTTGGCAGTAGGCTACAGTACTACAGTGAGAGCAAAATAATCCTAACATTTCCACACCCTAATTGTAGTCTAAGCTTCTCTTAGAATAAAAACCTTAGTGTAACAACTGTTTTAGTAAGTAATACTGACGAGTAGTAACAAAAAATATATATTTTTAGAGACAGTCGTGCCTCGGAACCCAAAAGCATAATCAGTGCGCTAACTCCCCCTTGCGCTGGTCTGGAGCAATGAAGTAGTGACTCAGGGTGCCATACTAAACCCCAAATTACCTCTAAGTCCCACAGCATAATCGCAAAACTTTGAGTGGAGCAACCACTGTAGCAGCCTCTGCCAGCCTCCGTATCGGCATGGGTTCGAATCTGGCCTACTGCCCTTTGATACAACCTTTCTCTATCTTTTGCCACTGTCATTCTCTCCCACTATCTGTTCAAAAAAATCTGAAATACCTTTAAAATATGTATTTAAAAAAAGGCTTTGTCAACAAACGTCTCATATTGATTCTACATTGACATAATGAAAGAAAATGATGCACTGTGAAATTGCTAGTACACCCTTGTACAGAGCTATTTATTCCAGCCCTAAACCATATCACTGCTGGTTTTCTTTTCCACCTGTTTGTTAATTGAATGGCGTTGATTGAGTTCATCTGGGTTGTGTTTATTAGGGCCGTGGTTAAACCCCCAGCAATTCCATGTATTTGATATATTCCAGCGCTAGTAAACCAGATTCAACCTGTCAACAATCACGTTTTTGACTTGTTGATTTAGGTGAGAGCTAGTTCAGGGCTACAACAAGATTCTGAAATGTCTAGGTATCCCCGAGGAGAGGTTTGAAAAAACACTATTAGGCTAGACCACAAAATAACGTTTTAAAGGTTTTGCAATGTAAAATGGACAATTATCATTGTCATTGGTGTATTCCAGGTAGTCCATTTCCATTTAATTTCCTTCCTTTAATGAACACAACCCTGCTTTCCCATGTCTAATTCAGTCCTTGATTAGAGGGTAAGAATCAAAACCAGCAATGCTTCTGATGTAATTTGGTAGTCATACCCTGCCCTGCCTTAGTAGTTTGCTCAGTGATTGTTCAGTCATTGTTCTTAGCATGGTGTTATAGATTGCAGTTGGGACATAATCTAAAGCTATTTGGTACAGAGCTTAATATGAGGGCATTTGAGGAGCAAGGCTTCGTTGACTATTGAGAAAATGTATGTCTTCTGTTCCCTCGTGTCATTTTTCTCCAGAACCCCATCATCACCCAGTTTTTCCCCACTTTGCTCCTGTGGGCCTTCTCTGCCCTGCTGCCGACCATCGTCTACTACTCTGCTTTCTTCGAGAAACACTGGACGAGGTACTGTTCACTTTCCTATCCTTAGTAATACGGTTTGCAAGTTGCACTGAGGGTTAGGCCATAGTGGTCCTAGGGATTTTCCAAGTCCAAATGAGTTGCTGATTTGGTGTAAAGAACAGGAATCGTCACACACAGAAGGCGACTGGAGTTGCTCTTCACTGAGTTAAGCGTTATCAATCAATCAGATGTATTTTATAAAGCCCTTTTACATCAGCAAAGTGCTTTATAGATACTCAGCTTAAACCCCCAAAGAGCAAGCAATGCAGAGACAGAAGCACAGAGACTAGGAAAAACTCCCTAGACGGCAGGATTTTGATGGACAAAATCAACATGCGTGCGAACCCGGGATGCTGGTCTTCTAGGCAGAGTTTCTCTGTCCAGTGTCATTTTGCCCATTTTAATTATTTTTATTGGCCAGTCTGAGATATGGCTTTTTCTTTAACTCTGCCTAGATGGCCAGCTTCCCGGAGTCGCATTTTCATTGTTGACGATGAGACTGGTGTTTTGCGGGTACTATTTAATGAAGCTGCCAGTTGAGGACTTGTGAGGCATCTGTTTTTCAAAATAGACACTAATGTACTTGTCCTCTTGCTCAACTGTGCACCGGAGCCTCCCACTCCTCTTTCTATTCTGGTTTGAGCCAGTTTCCGCTGTTCTGTGAAGGGAGTAGTACACAGCGTTGTACGAGATCTTCAGTTTCTTGGCAATTTCTCACATGGAATAGCCTTCATTTCTCAGAACAAGAATAGACTGACGAGTTTCAGAACAAAGTGCTTTGTTTCTGGCAATTTTGAGCCTGTAATCGAACCCACAAATGCTGATGCTCCAGATACTCAACTAGTCTAAAGAAGGCCAGTGTTAATGCTTCTTTAATCAGGACAACAGTTTTCAGTTGTGCTAACATAATTGCAAAAGGGTTTTCTAATGATCAACTAA
Source organism: Oncorhynchus tshawytscha (assembly GCF_018296145.1). Classification (NCBI taxonomy): domain Eukaryota; kingdom Metazoa; phylum Chordata; class Actinopteri; order Salmoniformes; family Salmonidae; genus Oncorhynchus; species Oncorhynchus tshawytscha. The sequence continues at coordinate 5,584,995 of NC_056460.1, read as the reverse complement.
CACAACATGCCATTGGAACACAGGAGTGATGGTTGCAGATAATGGGCGGGCCTCTATGCCTATTGTCGTGACGTTGTATTAGTTAATGTGACGACTGTTATTCATCTAATGATTAAAGGTTTCTAATGGCGTGATTAAATGAATCAAGCAATTATTAACTCATTAATCTGGGGCACCATGGGAAAATTAGTTTTATTGTGTTTCTATTTTCCAAATTAACTCAAAGATTATCAGAATATCGATTTCACAACAGTCGCTAAATAATCAATTTCCTCTACAGTCTCATTCTGAACGTCGCATAATCCGGGAATCTGCACAAACCCGGGTCCCACCAATGAGTTTGTACCACACCAATATTAGTTGATTATTTATTTACTAGAAAGCTAAAATGATGATAAAAGATACACAACAAAGTCTAGGCTATTGATTAATACTTAGTATAATGGGCCAACACACTATGGCGCGTGACCCAAAATGGGGATTTAAAAGACAGAGAAAAATAGAGAAAAAAAGAAAGTACATGAGAGAAATATACATTTGGGTGCATTTGTCAGCTATGCAAATTTTAACCCTAGCCTTGCCCCGAACTGCCGCTCTTATGGGTCAGAATATAATGATTTAATTACGTGTTGGAGGTCTCAGATGGGAAGATCCGCGTGGGTTGTTTAGGCTTCTCAATGACACACTTCTCCGGCGCAACTCTCTGGTTCCCGGACCAAGAATATGTTTTTCGCGACGCAGATCCTGTGTTCTGCCTTACAACCAGTGTAACCGAGTGGATCACATGCAGCGACCAAAAAAAAAAAAAACGACTCAGAAAAAGAGGGAAACGAAGCGGTCTTCTGGTCAGACTCCGGAGACGGGCACATCGTGCACCACTCCCTAGCATTCTTCTTGCCAATGTCCAGTCTCTTGACAACAAGGTTGATGAAATCCGAGCAAGGGTAGCATTCCAGAGGGACATCAGAGACTGTAACGTTCTTTGCTTCACGGAAACATGGCTCACTGGAGAGACGCAATCCGAAGCGGTGCAGCCAGCGGGTTTCTCCACGCATCACGCCGACAGAAACAAACATCTTTCTGGTAAGAAGACGGGCGGGGGCGTATGTCTTATGGCCAACGTGACATGGTGTGATGAAAGAAACATACAGGAACTCAAATCCTTCTGTTCACCTGATTTAGAATTCCTCACAATCAAATGTAGACCGCATTATCTACCAAGAGAATTCTCTTCGATTATAATCACAGCCGTATATATCCCCCAAGCAGACACATCTATGGCTCTGAACGAACATTATTTAACTCTCTGCAAACTGGAAACGATTTATCCGGAGGCTGCATTCATTGTAGCTGGGGATTTTAACAAGGCTAATCTGAAAACAAGACTCCCTAAATTTTATCAGCATATCGATTGCGCAACCAGGGGTGGAAAGACCCTGGATCATTGTTACTCTAACTTCCGCGACGCATATAAGGCCCTGCCCCGCCCCCTTCGGAAAAGCTGACCACGACTCCATTTTGTTGATCCCTGCCTACAGACAGAAACTAAAACAAGAAGCTCCCACGCTGAGGTCTGTCCAACGCTGGTCCGACCAAGCTGACTCCACACTCCAAGACTGCTTCCATCACGTGACTGGGAGATGTTTCGTATTGCGTCAGACAACAACATTGACGAATACGCTGATTCGGTGTGCGAGTTCATTAGAACGTGCGTTGAAGATGTCGTTCCCATAGCAACGATTAAAACATTCCCTAACCAGAAACCGTGGATTGATGGCAGCATTCGTGTGAAACTGAAGGCACGAACCACTGCTTTTAATCAGGGCAAGGTGTCTGTAACATGACTGAATACAAACAGTGCAGCCATTCCCTCCGCAAGGCTATCAAACAAGCTAAGCGCCAGTACAGAGACAAAGTAGAATCTCAATTCAACGGCTCAGACACAAGAGGTATGTGGCAGGGTCTACAGTCAATCACGGACTACAGGAAGAAACCCAGCCCAGTCACGGACCAGGATGTCTTGCTCCCAGGCAGACTAAATAACTTTTTGCCCGCTTTGAGGACAATACAGTGCCACTGACACGGCCTGCAACGGAAACATGCGGTCTCTCCTTCACTGCAGCCAAAGTGAGTAAGACATTTAAACGTGTTAACCCTCGCAAGGCTGCAGGCCCAGACGGCATCCCCAGCCGCGCCCTCAGAGCATGCGCAGACCAGCTGGCCGGTGTGTTTACGGACATATTCAATCAATCCCTATACCAGTCTGCTGTTCCCACATGCTTCAAGAGGGCCACCATTGTTCCTGTTCCCAAGAAAGCTAAGGTAACTGAGCTAAACGACTACCGCCCCGTAGCACTCACATCCGTCATCATGAAGTGCTTTGAGAGACTAGTCAAGGACCATATCACCTCCACCCTACCTGACACCCTTGACCCACTCCAATTTGCTTACCGCCCAAATAGGTCCACAGACGATGCAATCTCAACCACACTGCACACTGCCCTAACCCATCTGGACAAGAGGAATACCTATGTGAGAATGCTGTTCATCGACTACAGCTCGGCATTCAACACCATAGTACCCTCCAAGCTCGTCATCAAGCTCGAGACCCTGGGTCTCGACCCCGCCCTGTGCAACTGGGTACTGGACTTCCTGACGGGCCGCCCCAGGTGGTGAGGGTAGGCAACAACATCTCCTCCCCGCTGATCCTCAACACTGGGGCCCCACAAGGGTGCGTTCTGAGCCCTCTCCTGTACTCCCTGTTCACCCACGACTGCGTGGCCATGCACGCCTCCAACTCAATCATCAAGTTTGCGGACGACACAACAGTGGTAGGCTTGATTACCAACAACGACGAGACGGCCTACAGGGAGGAGGTGAGGGCCCTCGGAGTGTGGTGTCAGGAAAATAACCTCACACTCAACGTCAACAAAACTAAGGAGATGATTGTGGACTTCAGGAAACAGCAGAGGGAACACCCCCATCCACATCGATGGAACAGTAGTGGAGAGGGTAGCAAGTTTTAAGTTCCTCGGCATACACATCACAGACAAACTGAATTGGTCCACTCACACAGACAGCATCGTGAGGAAGGCGCAGCAGCGCCTCTTCAACCTCAGGAGGCTGAAGAAATTCGGCTTGTCACCAAAAGCACTCACAAACTTCTACAGATGCACAATCGAGAGCATCCTGGCGGGCTGTATCACCGCCTGGTATGGCAACTGCACCGCCCTCAACCGTAAGGCTCTCCAGAGGGTAGTGAGGTCTGCACAACGCATCACCGGGGGCAAACTACCTGCCCTCCAGGACACCTACACCACCCGATGCTACAGGAAGGCCATAAAGATCATCAAGGACATCAACCACCCGAGCCACTGCCTGTTCACCCCGCTGCCATCCAGAAGGCGAGGTCAGTACAGGTGCATCAAAGCTGGGACCGAGAGACTGAAAAACAGCTTCTATCTCAAGGCCATCAGACTGTTAAACAGCCACCACTAACATTGAGTGGCTACTGCCAACACACTGTCAATGACACTGACTCTACTCCAGCCACTTTAATCATGGGAATTGATGGGAAATGATGTAAATATATCACTAGCCACTTTAAACAATGCTACCTTATATAATGTTACTTACCCTACATTGTTCATCTCATATGCATACGTTGATACTGTACTCTATATCATCGACTGCATCCTTATGTAATACATGTATCACTAGCCACTTTAACTATGCCACTTGGTTTACATACTTATCTCATATGTATATACTGTACTCGATATCATCTACTGTATCTTGCCTATGCTGCTCTGCACCATCACTCATTCATATATCCTTATGTACATATTCTTTATCCCCTTACACTGTGTATGACAGTAGTTTTTTTTGGAATTGTTAGTTAGATTACTTGCTCGTTATTACTGCATTGTCGGAACTAGAAGCACAAGCATTTCGCTACACTCGCATTAACATCTGCTAACCATGTGTATGTGACAAATAAAATTTGATTTGATTTGGTTGTCCTCATGATGTCAGTGTCCTTTTGGCTTAGTGGTCAAATTCCTCGCCCTTGCTCTGAAAGGGGCCTCTTGAGGACAGACAGCTCTGTATCTCAGAGCTCACAGCGTAGGAATGAAACAGTGTAGATACCACGATTCGATGGGGAGTGTAGACCAGGTGTTCCGGCTTGAATTCACCCGCTCAGACACAGCTACTCCTCTGTAGCATGTGTAGAAAAAAATATTTCTTTGTCTTCAACCTTGCTTTGGGTTTGTTGACATTTTAGACCTTGGCTGCACTTAGTCTATGTTAATTCTTAACTCACATGGCTTATACCCTCGGGTCAGAAGTGGGCGTAACCACCTTTAGGGCAATTCTCTGGGCGTACCAAGTTAAGAGGCCAGGTCTAGATTTTACTCAAATCCAATTTTAGACAACTAACTTCACATTTCATCTTTATCAAAACATTCTCTTTGGACATTTTCCACACAACGTACAATGTATCAAGCATATACTAGGAAAACTCTTAACGTTACAATGTTTTCGTAATAACATTGTCCTTTAATAACAACACAAAAATGACATTAATTTTCATATTCCATCTGTCGTCATTACCACCATTGTGGCTGACGGAAACCATTGTTCCAAAGTCCATTTATTGCATGTTTAATGTTTTGAGGCTGGTTCTCCATAGTGAGAGGACATAGGAATTTTTGTCTGTTGCCTAAGATTTACCATGGGCGTGAGGGGTCATAAAACCTGCACATCTTCATATCCCTAGATCTCTCCTCCCCTGTTGGGGGGTGAGAGATAATCTGTAGGGTTGTGGTCTCCTGTAACCTGACCTGATCAGGACAGTCATGACACTATGTAGATATTCCATTTTAAAAAATATGCAGTTTCCAGCTACAATAGTCATTTACAACATTAAGTGTCTACGCTGTATTTCGGATCAATTTGATGTTACTTTAATGGATAAAAAATGTGCTTTTCTTTTCTTTCTTTTTTAAATGAAATTTCTAAGTGACCTCAAACTTTTGAACGGTAGTGTACATGTAGGTAGAGTAACTGCATAGATAATAAACCGAGAGTAGCAGCAGTGTAAAAGAGGGTTCTGGGTAGCCCTTTGATTAATGTTCAGGTGTCTTATGGCTTGGGGGTAGAAGCTGTTAAAAAGCCTTTTGGACCTAGACTTGGCGCTCCGGTACCGCTTGCAGTGCGGTAGCAGAGAGAACAGTCTATGACTAAGGGTGGCTGGAGTCTTTGACAATTTTTAGGGCCTTCCTCTGACACCGCCTGGTATAGAGGTCCTGGATGGCGGGAAGCTTGGCCCCAGTGATGTACTGGACCGTACGCACTACCCTCTGGAGTGCCTTGTGGTCGTAGGCTGAGCAGTTGCTATACCAGGAAGTGGTGCAACCAGTCAGGATTCTCTCGATGGTGGAGCTGTAGAACATTTTGAGGATCTGAGGACCCATGCCAATGACCCATGTCTCCTCAGGAGGAATAGGCTTTGTCATGCCCTCTTCACGACTGTCTTAGTGTGTTTGGACCATGATAGTTTGTTGGTGATGTGGACACCATGGAACTTATCTACCTGCTCCACTGCTGCCCCGTCGATGAGAATGGGGACGTGCTCTGTCCTTCTTTTCCTGTAGCCCACAATCATCTCCTTAGTCTTGATCACATTGAGGAAGAGGTTGTTGTCCTGGCACCACACGGCCAGGTCTTTGACCTCCTCCCTATAGGCTGTCTCATCATTGTTGTCGTCTGTAAACTTGAGGATGGTGTTTGAGTCGTACCTGGTCATGCAGTCATGAGTGAACAGGGAGTACAGGAGGGGACTGAGCACACACCCCTGAGGGGCCCCCGTGTTGAGGATGTGTTGTTCCTTACCCTTGCTGTTGCTAGCTAATTTGTCCTGGGATATAAACATTTATTTTACCTGAAATACACAAGTTATTTTACTCTGACAATTAATCCACTGACAATAGGGTAAACCTAGTTAGTTTCTAGTCATCACTCCTTCTTCAGTCTTTGGACTTTAAATGGCGGATGTCAACCAACTTTAAGGTGCATTACCACCACCGACTGGAATGTGGATCTCAGTTCGGCTTTCAATCACCCACGTGGTATATGCTCCTAAAACCAATGAGGAGATGGGAGAGGCTGCACTTGCAAGCTCGTAAATAACAGAACCAAATTCTATTTTAGCGCCTGGCTACACAGATGCTTGTTGGCGCACGTGAGCAGTTTGATTTAAATAATTGAATAACATTCATGAATAACATTCATGTGTATATTTATTGTGGTGTGGTCAGCATGTAATCAGAGCGCACACACCTCAGTGAACATAGAAATAGACTACGTGGCCTGCGCCCCACGCTTTGGAGTCAGTAAGTTGAATAAGAGAAAATTGTTCCATGCAGGCACGTGGATCCTTTCCCCCTCATCTTGTAATAATTGCTCAGAATGTCTGTGACCGCGGATGAGCGGTAACGGTAAAACATAATCACAGTAAATTACTTAATTGTTACCCAGAAATTATTTGATTCTGAGATTTTTTATTTTTTTTAAAAATCTGCATTGTGTCTATTTAGGTTATGCTGTGAGAGATTTTTAATTCCAACAGCTCTTGGTGCAGATGTGATATTCACAATGGGGAAGATTCAAAATGTATGGGAGGGGTTTCTTTCAGTTGACCTATAATTCCACTTTTTTTTCTTGATTTTGGGTTTTCTAAAGATCACACAGACTTAAATTAGTATAATTTTAGAGATGAGGACAACTACTCTGACAATTATCAATGGCTTTCTGGCGCCAGCGGCAGCTGGGGCATCATCCAAGTGGGTACTACAAATTAGTAGTGAAGAGGAATAGCTACCTACAGAGTCCATAAGGAGAGGCTGAGGATGTCAGGGACAGCAAGGTGTGCTGATGGCTGCGGACCTGACTCTGATATGACCACCAACCTCCCTGACTGTGACCAAGATCCTCCCTCCACCGCTCAAACCATCTTGCCTCAATTCCCAGACGTTTTCATTTTGTACAATTTGTTGTATCTCATCTTATTAATTAAAATGTGTTTTTTTCTGTGTGTGTTACTGAAATTCAGCTTTTAAATAAATTAAATTATCATCATGTAAGCTCCTTCAGTGACATTGGCCTTTTTCTCTTTTTTTTCATGGGCAGATCAGGGGAGAACCGGACCACCATGCACAAGTGCTACACCTTCCTCATCTTCATGGTCCTCTTGCTTCCTTCACTGGGTCTTAGCAGGTACCTGTTCAACTATCTGTTTTAAGGCGCAAAACATTTCATGCAGGTCATTGGTAAAATACCCCTTTTTTTTTAAAGAATATCCCTTCAAGACATGCTCTGGAACTTTGACGTCTACTAAGTATTTTTTAAACCTACCGCTTTGGGCTGGATGTGTCAATGAGTCCTTCATGCATAATCTATGAGCAGAATTACTGTCTTCCCTTAATTAACCATGAGACTGTTTTTCAAGAAGCTGTGTTGTGCCATTTTCCATACATTTTCACCCATGTGGGGCCAGCACCTTAGCAATTCGAGTTTTGCCAATGAGCTTCAGCCCTTAGCCATTTGAGTGACAGCTCGGAAGATGCACACACAGCAGAGCGAAAGAGGGCGCAATGACATGGTGCACATATCTGCACATGCCGCTTTTGCCTCAGGAACGCTACTTTTGGCTTCAAAGTCTACAAAAGTCCCGGAGAATCTCAATAATAACCCCAAAACCTAAGCTGTTTTTATATTTCTTATGCCATCATAGAATACATTGAAATATACCTGTACGTGTACAGTGGTTCGTCCTTTAAAAGTTGCAGCGTTCTGCAGCACAGTATGCAAGGTGCCGCAGAATTCTGTGTCAACCACTGTTACCATTAATGCTAGTTAGTGCTAGTTTGACCACCAGAGGGCATCTTTGAGAAGCATTTGATAACCTTCAATAGTGGCTCTACTTGAGAATTTAAAACTTTTTTTTTCTTCTAAGAACTTAGTATATGGGACTCCCGACGGGGAGGGCGGAGTAGGCTATCCTTGTCAATAAGAATTTGTTCTTAACTGACTTGACAAGTTATATGAAGGTTACACTAAAGGCATAACATTTCTAAACCTTCATTGTAGTCTAACCAATACCCAAACGGAGATTCAATCACAAATAAAAATCTCATTGATTTGTCAAGACCAGTCCCCATGTTTGTCTCAGAGCAGTGTGAAACGGTGCTAAAATACAGTCGTGGCAAAAAGTTTTGAGAATGACACGAATATTAATTTCCACAAAGTTTGCTGCTTCAGTGTCGTTAGATATTTATGTCAGCTGTTACTATGGAATACTGAAGTATAATTACAAGCATTTCATAAGTGTCAAAGGCTTTTATTGACAATTACATGAAGTTGATGCAAAGAGTCAATATTTATGGTGTTGACCCTTTTTCAAGACCTCTGCAATCCTCCCTGGCATGCTATCAAATAACTTCTGGGCCACATCCTGACTGATGCCAGCCCATTCTTGCATAATCAATGCTTGGAGTTTGTCAGAATTTGTGGGGTTTTGTTTGTCCACCCACCTCTTGAGGATTGACCACAAGTTCTCAATGGGATTAAGGTCTGGGGAGTTTCCTGGCCATGGACTCAAAATATTGATGTTTTGTTCCCCGAGCCACTTATCACTTTTGCCTTATGGCAAGGTGCTCCATCATGCTGGAAAAGGCATTGTTCGTCACCAAACTGTTCCTGGATGGTTGGGAGAAGTTGCTCTCAGAGGATGTGTTGGTACCATTCTTTATTCATGGCTGTGTTCTTCGGAAAATTGTGAGTGAGCCCACTCCCTTGGCTGAGAAGCAACCCCACACATGAATGGTCTCAGGATGCTTTTCTGTTGGCATGACACAGGACTGATGGTAGCGCTCACCTTGTCTTCTCCGGACAAGCTTTTTCCGGATACCCCAAACAATCGGAAAGGGGAATCATCAGAGAAAATTACTTTACCCCAGTCCTCAGCAGTCCAATCCCTTTACCTTTTGCAGAATATCGGTCTGTCCCTGATGTTTTTCCTGGAGAGAAGTGGCTTCTTTGCTGCCCTTTTTGACACCAGGCCATCCTCCAAAAGTCTTCGCCTCACTGTGCGTGCAGATGCACTCACACCTGCCTGCTGCCACTCCTGAGCAAGCTCTGTACTGGTAGTGCCCCGATCCCGCAGCTGAATCAACTTTAGGAGACGGTCCTGGTGCTTGCTGGATTTTCTTCGGCATCCTGAAGCCTTCTTCACAACAATTGAACCGCTCTCCATGAAGTTCTCGATGATCCGATAAATGGTTGATTTTGGTGCAATCTTACTGGCAGTAATATCCTTGCCTGTGAATCCCTTTTTGTGCAAAGCAATGATGACGGCACGTGTTTCCTTGCAGGTAACCATGGTTGACAGAGGAAGAACAATGATTCCAAGCACCACCCTCCTTTTGATGCTTCCAGTCTGTTATTCGAACTCAATCAGCATGACAGCGTGATCTCCAGCCTTGTCAACACTCACACCTGTGTTAACGAGAGAATCACTGACATGTCAGCTGGTCCTTTTGTGGCAGAGCTGAAATGCAGTGGAAATGTTTTTGGGGGATTCAGTTCATTTGCATGGCAAAGAGGTACTTTGCAATTCATCTGATCACTCTTCATAACATTCTGGAGTATATGCAAATTGCCATCATACAAACTGTGGCAGCAGACTTTGTGAAACTTAATATTTGTGTCATTCTCAACTTTTGGCCACGACTGTAGTTGGCTCTTGCTTCAAATCCTAATCCTATTGCTTCTAACTTCAATATGCTCTTTAAATAAATAAGACCTATACCACTTTTAACAGCACATTACTCAACACTAGTGAGACTTATATCGAAAAAATATTACGTGACTGCAAATTGGAGGATTCTAAGAGGATTCTAAATTTAAACCAAAAGCCGCCTCATGGGTCTCCCGGGGTCGGTCAGCACGGGTATCAAACCTGCATCTGTAGCAACGCATTTTGCACTGCGATGCAGTGACTTAGACAGCTGCACCACTTGGGAGGCCCCATCCACAAAGTATCAAAATACAGAGAGGTGTTGGTATATTGTCCTGCTAATAGCCCATAATGGACTATTATAATACTGTACATGGTGTCCAGGTCAGGATAACCAAAACATTTCTTTATTAAGACTATCAGAAAGAATTTTGGTACTTATTTATTTTGATCCAAAGCCTTGAATTGAGTGAATCACTCAGCTTTATGTAGGTGCCGGTCTATATGACTGTGTTATCAACTTGATATAATGATATTTTGGAGGGTATTTCGTTAAAACAAAACAAAAGTGAGCAATTTGTAATCTGAATAAAGCCAAAATGATATTTGTCAAGGCCATAACATTTATTTCTGTTTTTAGAGGGAGAGAAACGCTGGGCCAATTTTGCGCCGCCTTATGGTTCTCCCAACCACGGTTGGATGTGATACAACAAAGTATTATTATTAATATTATGTATAATTTGTTTTGTCTTTTCTGGTGGATTAAACTGAAATTGCAACCAATCATGGCCGGTTGTGATACTGCCAACCGAAGAAATAGATTTGACAATAGAATTCTCCCCCTACCCTCCTTCCAGGCAAGTCTATTGTCCAGCTACCTGCTAATAGCCATAATAGCACTGTACAATGTGACCGTGGGTGTTTTGAAAGAGTATTTTCCAGTAAGCAAGCATTTGTTTACCTTCATTAGACAGCTTTGTTCCAATATTTCTGTCATTCACTGATATTTATTCGTTATGGATCCATAACTAAATAAACATCTGCATTTTGAAAGACTATTTTTATCATTATTTTATTAACGAAAGCATAAAGATGCTGATGAAGAAATACAGTACTGTACAGTATATGCTATTACATTTGGATAATTAAGCATTTAAAGCATTTTGAAGATGTAAGCCACCTGCGTGTGTTTATTAGGCTATAGCAGAATAGCAGAATGGTCCGGATGGCACTTGCTGTGTCTGGTGAGCAGTTGGTCAAGTTCTGTTGTCAGAAGAGGAATGGAAATGTCAGGGTGAACCGACAACCTGATGAACCCGCCAAGTATTTTGACTCTGCCTCACAGGTGTGCCTGGCATGGATTGTGTCTCCCATCTCGTTCCTCGCCCTCTTCAACTCATCATTCTCCGCCTGACTCCACCAATGCCGCCTGGCTCTGGACTAATGCATCAGCTGTTGCCCGTATCTCTGCCCGCAGATAATGTTTCTCTTTCTGCTGGTCTGCCTTCAATGACTCTGTCTTCAAAGTTTGAATCTGATCCATGTGCACCTTCATCAGATGAGCAGAATGGTACTGCCCTGAGCCTTCATCGATTACAGTGGCCTATGTTAGAAACGGTAGATCAATTAAGAATTAAAAGTGAGGCCAACACACACATGCTGCGTACACATTTTAAGAATCTAGCAAATCAAACCGCTTTCTTGGCAACCATGCGTTTATTTTTGGTGCGGCCCATTGTCCAGCCCTTTGTCTACTGATCTCCAAGGATGGTTGTCGGCATGGTTGTATGCTCTGCAAAAACACATTCACGTTTTTAGTACACAATCATTTAAAAAAAAAAATGTATTTGACTTTATTTAATTATTGATTTTCTTACACAATATGCCTACACATTGATCGTTTTTTAAATTAATTTTTTTAAAGAAAATGCACTGAAACAAAAAATACCTTTTTTTTAATTTGGGCAATCCTCTCAGCTCCGGCTCATTTTCAAGTCCTCTCGTGGTTATGGTCATAACCCTGGAATGGGTAGCACCATAGAAAGAAGCTGACTTGATGAAAACAATGTCCATTTTGTCTGTTCTCTTAGGTCGGAATGTCATTTTTATTTTTTTTTAATAACCAGCACGTTTTGAATGGTAGCTGTGTTAAGGGTGGAGTTTGGGTGGGGTGAGGAGTACTGGAAAGGTGTGACTTTCACTCCTTCAGTAGCCGGCTATAAAGAGTAAATTGTCCTGCTAATCGGGCTACAAGTGTTTGAAATCCTGAAAATTCCACTAGCTGTCCATCACTACTGTAAATAAAAACACAGCATCTTGTTTACATTCTTTGTAAACACAGTGTCAAAATGTAATTTGCATCTACCTTTCCAATTACTTTTAGAGTTTGGGATTTACAAATGCTTTTTACGTCAATTTTTGTTAAGTTCAGTTCGGATTTAAGTATAACTTTTGACACCTTTTAGTGAGGTCTAATACTTTAATATTTAATCATATCTGCCCTCTGAATTCATATCTAATCAGATTTTTTTGCGCCATTATTTGTTACATTTTAGTTTGAACCTGAAGACTGGCACTAAGAACAGCAGGAACGTTTCCCTAGTCAGCACCATTATTAGTGCAATTCCCCTTAAAGTGTTGCTCTGTGCTACCCAGTGCGGCGGGATGGACCTTCCTCCTCCTCCCTTCCCCATGGGCTAGGTCCGTCTTCTGTGTGCGGCTCTCCGGCCCATCCCCTGCCCCCTGCCCTCACGCCCACCGCTATTTCAGTGGATACAAATGGAGAACTGCGAGGCAATCCCATTGTGCGCCACTTGGAAGCCATGACCAACATATATTGCCCTGCTAATAACAGGGTTAATATATCTGAGAATATCCAAGGGGCTTTTATATAATTCTAAGAATAATAATAGTAAAAGTGATTGCTTTATTTAAAACAACATTTTAAAAGTTTTGGCGATTCCGTTTTCAAATAACGTAAAATGAGCGAGGAAAAAGGACATTCTTGAACAATGGGTGAGACATTGTTACTCATTTGTAAATATAGCCAGTTTATTTAGAATGATTTATTTCTGTTTTTAGAGGGAGAGACTGGATCTCCCAGTCGAGGCCGGCACCGGTAATGAACCAGCATCTGTAGCAACACCGCTTGCACTGCGATGCAGTATCTTAGACTGCTGCGCCACTAAGGCGCTATACAATGGAACTGGTTCGGGAGTAGGATGCAGTACTACAGAGACACCGTAGCACCTTGGGACCGAAAAGCATAATCAGTAGTCTAACTTCCCCTTGCGCTGGTCTGGAGCAATGAAGTATTGACACAGGGTACCGTACTAAACCACAGATTACCTCTAAGTCCTGCAGCATAATTGCAAAACTTTTAGAAATCTGCAGTTGAAATACAGTAGTTGTCCTAGGCCCTAGGTAGGAAGTTACAGTGCCTGGCTGTGCAAGTCCACCTTGGCCCAAGTGCCTTGTCGAGATCGGTCTTGCTCTGTTTTTGCCAAATTACTTTATCAAATGCAGTGGGGAGAACAAGTATTTGATACACTGCCGATTTTGCAGTTTTATCTACTTGCAAAGCATGTAGAGGTCTGTAATTTCTTTCATATGTACACTTCAACTGTGAGAGACGGAATCTAAAATAAAAATCCAGATAATCACATTGTATGATTCAGTAATTAATTAGCATTTTATTGCATGGCATAAGTATTTGATCACCTACCAACCAGTAAGAATTCCGGCTCTCACAGACTTGTTAGTTTTTTTTTAAGAAGCCCTCCTGTTCGCCACTCATTAGCTGTATTAACTGCACCTGTCCACACACTCAATCAAACAGACTCCAACCTATCCACAATGGCCAAGACCAGAGTGCTGTGTAAGGACATCAGGAATAAAATTGTAGACCTGCACAAGGCTGGGTTGGGCTACAGGACAATAGGCAAGCAGCTTGGTGAGAAGGCAACAACTGTTGACGCAATTATTAGAAAATGGAAGAAGTTCAAGAGGATGGTCAATCACCCTCGGTCTGGGGCTCCATGCAAGATCTCACCTCGTGGGGCATCAATGATCATGAGGGAGGTGAGGGATCAGCCCAGAACTACAGGGCAGGACCTGGTCAATGACCTGAAGAGAGCTGGGACCACAGTCTCAAAGAAAACCATTAGTAACACACTTCGCCGTCATGGATTAAAATCCTGCAGCGCACGCAAGGTCCACCTGCTCAAGCCAGCGCATGTCCAGGCCCGTCTGAAGTTTGCCAATGACCATCTGGATGATCCAGAGGAGGAATGGGAGAAGGTCATGTGGTCTGAGACAAAAATAGAGCTTTTTGGTCTAAACTCCACTCGCTCTGTTTGGAGGAAAAAGGATGAGTACAACCCCAAGAACACCATCCCAACCGTGAAGCACGGAGGTGGAAACATCATTCTTTGGGGATGCTTTTCTGCAAAGGGGACAGGACGACTGCACTGTATTGAAGGGAGGATGGATAGGGCCATGTATCACGAGATCTTGGCCAACAACCTCCTTCCCTCAGTAAGAGCATTGAAGATGTCGTGGCTGGGTCTTCCAGCATGACAACGACCTGAAACACACAGCCAGGGCAACTAAGGAGTGTCTCTGAAAGACTCATCTCAAGGTCCTGGAGTGGCCTAGCCAGTCTCCAGACCTGAACCCAATAGAAAATCTTTGGAGGGAGCAGAAAGTCCGTATTGCCAAGCGACAGCCCCGAAACCTGAAGGATCTGGAGGAGGACTGTATGGAGTAGTGGGCCAAAATCCCTGCTGCAGTGTGTGCAAACCTGGTCAAGAACTATAGGAAACGTATGATCTCTGTAATTGCAAACAGGTTTCTGTACCAAATATTAAGTTCTGCTTTTCTGATGTATCGAATACTTATGTCATGCAATAAAATGAAAATTAATTATTTAAAAATCATATCATGTGATTTTCTGAATTTTTGTTTTAGATTCCGTCTCACACAGTTGAAGTGTACCTATGATAAAAATTACAGACCTCTACATGCTTTAAGTGGGAAACACTGCCGATTTTGCAGGTTATCAAATGCTTGTTCTCCCCACTGTAAATGGCACATGAATAATCAACCAATGTCTGCCGACAGATTTAGACCAAATTATGACCCATCTGAAAAGCTCATTTGATTTCATTTTTTTGTTGCTTTTAATAGTTTGGATGTCTTCTTCCGCTGGCTGTTTGATAAGAAATTCCTTGCTGACGCCACAGTCAGATTTGAGTAAGTATTTCTATTTTCATAAAAGAGGAATATAATTAAGATCTGTTGCTGTTACAGCTTGTATTTGCCTGGTATTATGGGGAAAATAAATAGTACGTCCTGGTTCTGTACTTTCAACACAATTGTTAATTACCTGGTACATTTAATGTACATAACAGCGTTTCTCTCAATGAAACCAAAGCATAATTACTGTGTGATTTATCAGGCCGTTATCACCTGTGAAAAGTAATTACAGTACTATGGTAAATGCTATCTAATCACACTGGTGGTGCCTCCCCCTGTTTAAGGTGTGTCTTCCTCCCTGACAACGGAGCCTTCTTCGTCAACTATGTCATCGCCTCAGCGTTTATCGGTAACGCCATGGACCTGCTGCGGATTCCAGGCCTGCTCATGTATATGATCCGACTGTCCCTGGCCCGTTCCTCTGCAGAGAGGCGCAACGTAAAGAGAGTAAGAGTCATGAAGGAAAATATTGCCGCTGCTGTGCTCAAAATTCAATTTACTTTTCAATGCTGAATTTTTTTCGTGTCTTCAGCATCAAGCATTTGAATTCCAGTTTGGAGCGGCCTACGCCTGGATGATGTCCGTCTTCACTGTAGTTATGACATACAGCATCACCTGTCCAATCATCGTCCCCTTTGGTGAGTCAGCCCACCTCTCCCCAGAGAGGAAAGGTGTAACAGGGTGAGAGATGGAGTATGGGAAGAGTGACTGGGGATAGAGAGGACTACTCTCCCCTCTCTAGGGTCACCTACTGGCAGTGCTTTGTATGAGTCAGAATGAATCACCAATGAAATTAGGGTAACTAAACACTGCATTGCGCCAAGAACAGGCTTACCCACACCTGGTGTGTACATACAGTATTTATGTCACTACTGTGCATCTCTATGTTAAAGCACTGTATAGATACATTGTATATTGTATCTTTACTAAGAGATAAAGTGCAGAAAGTATTCATACCCCTTGACTTATTCCACATTTTGTGGTTACAGCCTGAATTCAAAATGGTTTAAATTTCTCACCCATCTACACATAATACACCATAATGACAAAGTGAAAACATGTTTTCAAAAATGTTAGCAAATGTATGGAAAATTAAATAGATGGGTGGGAATACTTTATTTGACCGAGTCAATACTTTGTAGAAGCAACTTTGCCAGCGATTACAACTGTCAGTCTTTCTGGGTGTCTCTAAGAGCTTTCAACACCTGGATTGTGCAACATTTGCCCATTTTATTATATTCAAAATTCTTCAAGCTCTGTCAAATTGATTGTTGATTATTGCTAGACAACTGTTTTCAGGTCTTGCCATAGATTTTCAAGCATTTTTAAGTCACTGTAACTCAGCCACTCAGGAACATTCAGTGTCTTTTTGGTAAACAACTCCAGTGTAGATTTGGCCTTGGTGTTTAGGTTATTGTCCTGCTAAAAGTTAATTAATCTCCTACTGTCTGGTGGAAAGCAGACTGAATCAGCTTTTCCTCTCTTTTTTGCCTGTGCTTGTTTATCCAGAAAAACTCCCCAGTCATTAATGATTACAAGCATACCCATAACATGATGCTGCCACCACTATGCTTGAAAATGTGGAGATTGGTACTCGGTAATGTGTTGTATCGGATTTGCCACAAACATGGCACTTTGTATTCAGGACACAAAAGTGAATTGGTTTGCAACATTTTTTGCAGTATTACTTTAGTATCTTGTTGAAAACAGGATCCATGTTTTGGAATATTTGCATTATGTACAGGCTTCCTTCTTTTCACTCTGTCAATTAGGTTAGTATTGTTGAGTAACTACACTGTTGATCCTTCCTCAGTTTTCTCCGATCACAGCCATTGAACTCAGTAACTGTTTTAAAGTCACCGTTTGCATCATTGTGAAATCTCTGAGCGGTTTCCTTCCTCTCCGGCAATTGAGTTTGTAAGGATACACCATCCAAAGTGTAGTTAATTTTCAAAGGTTTTTTCAAAGTCTGCTTTTTTGGGGGGGGGGTTACCCGGCTACCAATAGGTGCCCTTCTTCTTTGTGAGGCATTGGAAAACCTTATGGGGTATTGTGTGTAGGCCAGTGACACAAAATCTAAGTATTATAAATGTTATATTCTGTCTGTAACACAAACTGATGTGATCCCACTGTGAAAAGGGGAGATTCTCACAACTCCCACAAGTATCATGGGTCTGAAGGTAACCAGATTTTTGGTATGACCAGTGACACAAAAATATCAATTTAATCCATTTTATGTTCAGGCTGTAACACAGCAAAATGCGGAAAAAGTCAAGGGTTGTGAATAGTTTCTGAAGACACTGTACTTGGAAAGACAGGCCAACACCAGCGAAGGTGGGAGTAATTTTGAAATCTGTTCACTCACAGTCGTCTATCTTGTATCATTGATCCATACCGAAGCCTAATATATTGGCATGTACACTGCTCAAAAAAATAAAGGGAACACTTAAACAACACAATGTAACTCCAAGTCAATCAAACTTCTGTGAAATCAAACTGTCCACTTAGGAAGCAACACTGATTGACAATAAATTTCACATGCTGTTGTGCAAATGGAATAGACAACAGGTGGAAATTATAGGCAATTAGCAAGACACCCCCAATAAAGGAGTGGTTCTGCAGGTGGTGACCACAGACCACTTCTCAGTTCCTATGCTTCCTGGCTGATGTTTTGGTCACCTTTTGAATGCTGGCGGTGCTTTCACTCTAGTGGTAGCATGAGACGGAGTCTACAACCCACACAAGTGGCTCAGGTAGTGCAGCTCATCCAGGATGGGACATCAATGTGAGCTGTGGCAAGAAGGTTTGCTGTGTCTGTCAGCGTAGTGTCCAGAGCATGGATGCGCTACCAGGAGACAGGCCAGTACATCAGGAGACGTGGAGGAGGAAGTAGGGGGGCAACAACCCAGCAGCAGGATCGCTACCTCCGCATTTGTGCAAGGAGGAGCAGGAGGAGCACTGCCAGAGCCCTGCAAAATGACCTCCAGCAGGCCACAAATGTGCATGTGTCTGCTCAAACGGTCAGAAACAGACTCCATGCGGGTGGTATGAGGGCCCGACTTCCACAGGTGGGGGTTGTGCTTACAGCCCAACACCGTGCAGGACGTTTGGCATTTGCCAGAGAACACCAAGATTGGCAAATTCGCCACTGGCGCCCTGTGCTCTTCACAGATGAAAGCAGGATGAAAGCACTCATAAATATGTTTACATATTCTGGCTGTTTTTCGACATTTAAATAGTTTTTACATACAGTACCAGTCAAATGTTTGGACACCTATTCATTGAAGGGTTTTTCTTTATTTGTACTACATTCTAGAATAATAGTGAAGACAAACTATGAAATAACACATAAAATCAAGTAGTAACCAAAAAAAGTGTTAAACAAATCAAAATAGATTGTGGTATACAGAAGATAGCCCTATTTGGTAAAAGGCCATGTCCATATTATGGCCAGAACAGCTCAAATAAGCAAAGAGAAATGACAGTCCATAATTTCTTTAAGACATGAAGGTCAGTTAATCTGAAAAATTTCAAGAACTTTGAAAGTTTCTTCAAGTGCAGTCACAAAACACATCAAGCACTATGATGAAACTGGCTCGCTTGAGGACCAGGTAGCTCTTCCACCAGGTGGCTGATGAGATATGTTGGAACAACTGCCATATTGTGTCTCCACCCCAAAGCCCTTACTTGGAAGTGTACTTCACCAGACTGCCAAGAACCTTGTCCTCATCCAGGCCAAAGTGGCGAGACATGGTAGTGATGACACCATAGGCCTTGTTGATCTCTGCACCAGACAGGATGCTCTTGCCAGCATACTTGGGGTCCAACATGTATGCTGCAGTGTGTATGGGCTTCAGGCAGAAGTCTTCACGCTTTTTGATGTATTTCAGAACTGCAGTTTCCTCTGCTTGGAGCAACAGTGAAGTGGGTAGGATGCAAGCAGTCTGAACATCAGACAGGTGGCATTGTCTCCCTCAATCCGTGCAATGCCTACTGCTATAGGTTTCAGGAGTTTCAGGCTGCTTACCACTCTCTCCCAAAATACATCATCCAGGAGGATCCTCTTGATGGGGCTGTCCATATCAGCAGACTGTGGCCATTTCTTGGAGAGACTTCTTCCCTTCCAGGAAACTGTCAAACATGATGACAAAACCACCCCAACTGGTGGTGCTCTTATTCTTCTCACTTTACTTGGTGAGGTAGATTGCTGCTATAGCTTGATGACCCTTCACAAACCTAACCATTTACTTGGGTCTCTTGTAGAGTGTATCCATTGTTTTCAGTGCCATGATGTCCTTGAGGAGCAGATTCAATGTATGAGCAGCACAGCCAATGGGTGTGATGTGACGGTCACCAGTAGCCTTCATGTTCTCAGCATTGTCTGTCACCAGTGCAAATACCTTCTGTGGTCCAAGGTCATTGACTGCCTTCAGCTCATCTTTAATGGTGCACCGGTGTGTCTGTTGTCCCTTGTGTCTGTGCTCTTGTAGAATACTGGTTGAAGGTTGGAGATGATGTAGTTAATTATTCCTTGACCACGAACATTCGACCACCCATCAGAGATGATTGCAATACAGTCTGCTTTCTCTATGATTTGCTTGACCTTCCGTTGAACTCTGCATCCAGCAAATTAGTAGATAAAGTATATCTGGTTGGAGGGGTGTATGCTGGGCGAAGAACATTCAGTTGCATACTCAGCTTGAGCAAGACATTCATTAGCCTTTCTCTGACTATGTTTCTCTATTGAGTCAAAAAAACTTCTGATTCCAGGAGGACCATGAGCTGTTGCTGTCGATAAGGTGTCTACTTCATCATTTTCACCTCAGATAGAAGTAGAGGGATTTTTGTCAGAGGTTGCTTGTTTTGAGCGCTGAGGGAATTTTATGCATTTGGCCAGATGATTTAGCATCTTTTTCTTTTTTTTTCACCTTTATTTAACCAGGTAGGCTAGTTGAGAACAAGTTCTCATTTACAACTGCGACCTGGCCAAGATAAAGCATAGCAGTGTGAACAGATAACAACACAGAGTTACACATGGAGTAAACAATAAACAAGTCAATAACACAGTAGGGAAAAAAAGAAAGATGGTCATGTGCAGATAGAGATACTGGTGTGCAAAAGAGTAGAAAACTAAATAAATAAAAACAGTATGGGGATGAGGTAGGTGAATTGGGTGGACTATTTACCGATGGACTATGTACAGCTGCAGCGATCGGTTAGCTGCTCAGATAGCAGATGTTTAAAGTTGGTGAGGGAGATAAGTCTCCAACTTCAGCGATTTTTGCAATTCGTTCCAGTCACAGGCAGCAAATACCTGGATGGAAAGGCGGCCAAATGAGTTGTTGGCTTTAGGGATGATCAGTGAGATACACCTGCTGGAGCGCGTGCTACGGGTA
The DNA here is from genome assembly GCF_018296145.1 of Oncorhynchus tshawytscha. Classification (NCBI taxonomy): domain Eukaryota; kingdom Metazoa; phylum Chordata; class Actinopteri; order Salmoniformes; family Salmonidae; genus Oncorhynchus; species Oncorhynchus tshawytscha. The sequence continues at coordinate 5,564,544 of NC_056460.1, read as the reverse complement.
GGTGTTGCCATCGTCGCCAGTGAACTGAGATAAGGCAGAGCTTTACCTAGCATGGACTTGTAGATGACCTGAAGCCAGTGGGTCTGGCGACGAATATGTAGCGAGGGCCAGCCGACTAGAGCATACAGGTCGCAGTGGTGGGTGGTATAAGGTGCTTTAGTAACAAAACGGATGGCACTGTGATAAACTGCATCCAGTTTGCTGAGTAGAGTATTGGAAGCTATTTTGTAGATTACATCGCCGAAGTCGAGGATCGGTAGGATAGTCAGTTTTACTAGGGTAAGTTTGGCGGCATAAGTGAAGGAGGCTTTGTTGCGAAATAGAAAGCCGACTCTAGATTTGATTTTAGATTGGAGATGTTTGATATGAGTCTGGAAGGAGAGTTTACAGTCTAGCCAGACACCTAGGTACTTATAGATGTCCACGTATTCTAGGTCGGAACCATCCAGGCGTGCTGCGGGTGCAGGCAGCGAACGGTTGAAAAGCATGCATTTGGTTTTACTAGCGTTTAAGAGCAGTTGGAGGCCACGGAAGGAGTGTTGTATGGCATTGAAGCTCGTTTGGAGGTTAGATAGCACAGTGTCCAAGGAAGGGAAATATACAGAATGGTGTCGTCTGCGTAGAGGTGGATCAGGAAATCTTCCGCAGCAAGAGCAACATCATTGATATATACAGAGAAAAGAGTCGGCCCGAGAATTGAACCCTGTGGCACCCCCATAGAGACTGCCAGAGGACCGGACAACATGCCCTCCGATTTGGCACACTGAACTCTGTCTGCAAAGTAGTTGGTGAACCAGGCAAGGCAGTCATTAGAAAAACCAAGGCTACTGAGTCTGCCGATTTAAGAATATGGTGATTGACAGAGTCGAAAGCCTTGGCAAGGTCGATGAAGACTGCTGCACAGTACTGTCTTTTATCGATGGCGGTTATGATATTGTTTAGTACCTTGAGCGTGGCTGAGGCGTGGCTGAAACCAGATTGCACAGCGGAGAAGGTACGGTGGGATTCGAGATGGTCAGTGATCTGTTTGTTGACTTGGCTTTCGAAGTCCTTAAATAGGCAGGGCAGGATGGATATAGGTCTGTAACAGTTTGGGTCCAGGGTGTCTCCCCCTTTGAAGAGGGGGATGACCGCTGCAGCTTTCCAATCCTTGGGGATCTCAGACGATACGAAAGAGAGGTTGAGCAGGCTGGTAATAGGGGTTGCGACAATGGCGGCGGATCATTTCAGAAATAGAGGGTCCAGATTGTCAAGCCCAGCTGATTTGTATGGGTCCAGGTTTTGCAGCTCTTTCAGAACATCTGCTATCTGGATTTGGGTAAAGGAGAAGCTGGGGAGGCTTGGGCGAGTAGCTGTGGGGGGGGCGTAGCTGTTGGCCGAGGTTGGAGTAGCCAGGAGGAAGGCATGGCCAGCCGTTGAGAAATGCTTGTTGAAGTTTTCGATTATCATGGATTTATCGGTGGTGACCGTGTTGCCTAGCCTCAGTGCAGTGGGCAGCTGGGAGGAGGTGCTCTTGTTCTCCATGGACTTTACAGTGTCCCAGAACTTTATGGAGTTAGAGCTACAGGATGCAAATTTCTGCTTGAAAAAGCTGGCCTTTGCTTTCCTGACTGACTGCGTGTATTGGTTCCTGACTTCCCTGAACAGTTGCATATCGCAGGGATTATTCGATGCTATTGCAGTCCGCCACAGGATGTTTTTGCGCTGGTCGATGGCAGTCAGGTCTGGAGTGAACCAAGGGCTATATCTGTTCCTAGTTCTGCATTTTTTGAACGGAGCATGCTTATCTAAGATGGTCAATATCCTTCCAGGATACCCGGGCCAGGTCGATTAGAAAGGCCTGCTTGCAGAAGTGTTTTAGGGAGCGTGTGACCATGGACCTGTAGCGGATACAGGCAATGAGGCAGTGATTGCTGAGATCCTGATTGAAGACAGCGGCGGTGTATTTGGAGGGCCAGTTGGTCAGGATAATGTCTGAGGGTGCCCATGTTTACAGATTTAGGGTTGTACCTGGTAGGTTCCTTGATGATTTGTGTGAGATTGAGGGCATCTAGCTTAGATTGTAGGACTGCCGAGGTGTTAAGCATATCCCAGTTTAGGTCACCTAACAGAACAAACTCTGAAGCTAGATGGGGGGCGATCAATTCACAAATGGTGTCCAGGGCACAGCTGGTAGCTGAGGTGGGTCGGTAGCAGGCGGCAACAGTGAGAGACTTATTTCTGGAGAGAATCATTTTTAAAATTAGAAGTTCGAACTGTTTGGGTATGGACCTGGAAAGTATGACTTTGCAGGCTATCTCTGCAGTAGACTGCATCTCCGCCCCCTTTGGCAATTCTGTCTTGACGGAAAATGTTATAGTTTGGTATGGAAATCTCTGAATTTTTGGTGGCCTTCCTAAGCCAGTATTCAGACACAGCAAGGACATCAGGGTTGGCAGAGTGTGCTAAAGCAGTGAGTAAAACAAACTTCGGGAGGAGGCTTCTGATGTTGACATGCATGAAACCAAGGCTTTTTCGATCACAGAAGTCAACCAATGAGGGTGCCTGGGGACGTGCAGGGCATGGGTTTACCTCCACATCACCCGCGGAACAGAGGAGGAGTAGGATGAGGGCGCGGCTAAAGGCTATCAAAACTGGTTGCCTAGAGCGTTGGGGACAAAGAATAAAAGGAGCAGATTTCTGGGCATGGTAGAATATATTCAGGGCATAATGCGCAGACAGGGCTATGGTTGGGTGCGGGTACAGCGGAGGTAAGCCCAGGCACTGGGTGATGATAAGAGAGGTTGTATCTCTGGACATGCTGGTAATAATGGGTGAGGTCACCGCATGTGTGGGAGGTGGGACAAAGGAGGTATCAGAGGTATGAAGAGTGGAACTAGGGGCTCCATTTGTAAACTAAACAATGATAACTAACCTGAACAACAGTATACAAGGCATATTGACATTTGAGAGAGACATACAGCGAGGCATAATGTAATCGCAGGTGTTGATTGGGAGAGCTAACTAAAACAACAGGTGAGACAACAACAGCTAATCAGCTAACACAACAACAGCAGGTAAAATGGCGATGGCAAGGCAGAGAGGGTCGGATTAACTACACACAGAGCCTGAGTTCGCGGCTGGAGCCGACAGATAAAATAAATAAGTACCGTGATTAATGGACAGTCCAGCAGGTATCATCTATGTAGCCAAGTGATCATAGTGTCCGGGGGGCAGCAGTAGATGGAACAGGGAAGCCGCCACTACGCTAGCACGCGGGCGACACAGCGTTTAAAGTTAGTAGCCAGGGGCTAGTAGGAGCGTCTGCTCCGACGGAGGCCGGTTGAAGGCACAGAGGATGAAGTATTCGTCGGCAGGCCAGTTGTGGTGGTGCGGCGGGGCGCCGTGTCGACAGAGAATCCAAGCCAGATGGCGAAAGAGGTATTGTAGAATTTTGTTTGCTAGCCAGGAGATGCGCCTGGCTCACGGCTAACTGGTGCTAGCTTCGTGGCAGTGGTGTTAGCCACTATAGCCAATCGGTAGCAGCGGTGATCCGGTGCCAAGGTCCAGAGTTTACAGCAAGGATCCGGTGGAGTATTGGGCTCTAGCCGTGTATGAGTGGGGTTTCGGTGAACAGCTGAGTAGGCCGGGAGGTGAGCCTCAGGGATAGCTTCGGTACTGGGTGCCACGGTGAGCGCAAGCTGTGAGCGAGCTAGCTTGCTAGCTTGCTAGCTTGCTAGCTTGCTAGCTTGCTAGCTTGCTTGCTAGCTTGCTAGCTAGCTTGCTAGCTTGCTAGCTTGCTTGCTAGCTAGCTTGCTTGCTTGCTAGCTTGCTTGCTAGCTTGCTTGCTAGCTTGCGAGCTTGCGAGCTAGCTAGCTTGCTCATCTTCAAATAATATTTTTGCAGGAATATCCTTGCGAATGATTTTGCCGAAGATTGTATCACCGCCGGGCTGGGCAACCTGAGCTTTTGCTATCTCATCCGCCATGGCGCTAGATGTTGGTCTTTGTAGTTGAAAGTCAATATATATAAAACATATTTAAATAAAGCAAGCTGCGAGCTAGCTGTAATCTTTGTTGCATTCTTCACATATGACTTGGCACAGTATATGCAAATGTAAACAGCTTTTCCTTCTAGATTAGCTGCAGTGGAATGTCTCCACACATCAGATAGTGCCTGTGGCATTTTCCTGTAAAGATTAGAAAAAAAGAGTTTTGAAAAATCAACAAATACAATTCCATGTACAGATAAACAGTTAGATTAAACAACTCCTTTGTAAGATACATGTTTTAAAATTAAACATGTATGGAAACAGGTCAATTTAACACTCATTTAACAAGCTCAAGCAAGCCAAAACCCACCTGGTAGCAAAAACTAACTAGCGGAAATTGTTAACAATTTAGAAATGAATAGTGCCAACTGTAAAGTTTAGTGGAGGAGGAATAATGGTCCGGGGCTGTTTTTCATGGTTCAGGCTAGGCCCCTTAATTCCAGTGAAGGGAAATTTTAACACTACAGCATACAATGACATTCTAGACAATTCTGTGCTTCCAACTTTGGCAACAGATTGGGGAAGGCCCTTTCCTGTTTCAGCATGACAATGCCTTGTGCACAAAGCGAGGTCCATACAAAAAGGGTTTGTCGATCGGTTTGGAAGAACTTGACTGGCCTGCACAGAACCCTGACCTCAACCCCATCGAACACCTTTGGGATGAATTGGAACACTGACTGCGAGCCAGGTCTAATCGCCCAACATCAGTGCCCAACCTCACAAATGATCTTGTGGGTGAATGGAAGCAAGTCCCTACAGCAATGTTCCAACATCTAGTGGAAAGCCTTCCCAGAAGAGTGGAGGCTGCTTTGATAGCAAAGCAGCCATATTAATGCCCGTGATTTCTGAATGAGATGTTCGACGAGCAGCTCTCTACATACTTTTGGTGGCACAAAGAAATGTTATAAAATATATTTACATACATATTCTATGATGTGTTATGTTTTAGAAATATTTTCTGGACATAGAGTACAGAGTGAAAAGTTTGGGGACACCTACTCATTCAAGGGTTTTTCTTTATTTTTATATTTTCTACATTGTAGAATTAGTGGAGACTTCAAAAATATGAAATAGTACATATTTTATATTTGAAATTCTTCAAAGTAGCCACCCTTTGTCTTGAAGACACCTTTGCACACTCTTGGTATTCTCTCACCTGGAATGTTTTTCCAAAAGTCTTGAAGGAGTTCCCACATATGCTGAGAACTTGTTGGCTGCTTTTCCTTCACTCTGTAACTTTTGCCTGGTACTGTGTGTATATAAATATTAGATGAATTCCCCCACATACACGTACTGTATTGTATAATTTATGCGTTTTTGGTATGGGTAATTTACACTTGTCTACTTTAGTAAGGATGGGAACATTTATATTTTGGGCAGAAGTGAGCACACTTTTGTTAATTTAATAAATACTTGTAACCCCCCCCAACTCAGGAATTTCAACTGTAGCAACCCAGGTGTAATCCCCCAAAGATTAAGCACAGACTATTATCAGAATGTCAGTTTTCTCCAGCAAAGATTTAAAACGGGTGAGAGCAGGTCATGGGAGGTGTATGTTCAGTAGTTATATCGGTTAAACAACAGTTCTCAAACAAAACATGTTCTCCCTCTTTCCAGGTCTGATGTACATGCTGCTGAAGCACCTGGTGGATAGATACAACATGTATTACGCTTACCTTCCCTCGAAACTGGACAAGAAAATCCACTCCGGTGCTGTCAATCAGGTGGTAGCAGCTCCCATCCTCTGTCTCTTTTGGCTGCTATTCTTTTCCACCATGCGCACAGGTAAGGCACTGGGGGATCTTTTTCTTCCCAGAAACAAAGTGGTAAATTGGATTGTTAAGATGTGTTAGTACCTAAACACTCACCACCTTATTTGGAGGGTGAGCCCTGAAGTCAAACATTGTAACTTACTGTCTCTTTGCACTGTTGTAACCCAGGCTTTGTGACCCCCACGTCCATGTTCACTTTGGTGGTCCTAATCATCACCATTGTGGTATGCCTGTCGCACGTCTGCTTCGGCCACTTCAAGTACCTCAGCGCTCACAACTACAAGGTACGGGTCACCAGCACGCCAAGTGTCCAGTCCTTAAATTCAGGTAGCAAACTTAGGCCAAGTAGTCCCATAGAGGATCATCTCTGACAGCTCTTTTCCCTTCTTTCCACCCTTTCTTCCCCCCTCTGGTCTCAAACAGATTGACACCAAGGAAACAGATGTTGACGTGGTTGAAAATGGCCGCCCACCACTCCGCACCTTCTCCGCTCCTTCTACTAAGTCTCAGGTAAGCAGAGAAGCCAATTCCTTTTGGTTTTGGAGTATTCCGAGCTGTTGAATTGTGGGGGACTAGAATGGAACTGTCCAGATTAAAAATATATATCTATTTAACCTTTATTTAACAAGGAAAGTCAGTTAAGAACTAGTTCTTATTTACAAGTACGGCCTACCAGGGAATAGCAGAACAACAGATTTTTGCCTTGTCAGCTCGGGGATTAGATCCAGAAACCTTTCGGTTACTGGCCCAGTGCTCTAACCACTAGGCTACCTGCTGCCCCAGATAGGACACTGAGATTGGCCCAAAGTTATCGCAATGCACAATATGCGTAATATTGTCCAGTGTTCCGACAATATGTGTTTGTTTGCTCCCTTGACAAACAAACTGACTTTGGCCCAAATCTGTGATTCAAAAAACAACAAAGCGGTCACCCCGCCATTTTGGAAAATGAAAAAAGATGAGGCTGGAGAAATGTAACCACTCTCAAATTCATAGACCGACCTATCGGTGCAAGGACCGTGAGATCAAAATGATCGCTTTAATATTTTTTTAAGCTATACACTACTTCGACATTGCAGCCGACTTTGAAAGCAAGTCGAGAATGACTGATCTACAAATCACCTTGCGTCATAAATAACTACTCAATATTATTTGTAGATCAGTCACACAATGATGAATTACCCATGATGCATCGTGGGTTTTGATGCTCCCGAACACGGCCAATGTCAAGTGTTTTCGGATCATGTCATCGGAAATACTTTTTCTTTTTGAGTACAAAACATAGAAACGCACCATTTTCATGTGGTTCTCTGTGGCTCAGTTGGTAAAGCATGGTGTTTGTAACGCCAGGACAATGGGTTTGTTTCCCAAGAGCACCCATACGTAAAATGTATGCACAAATGACTAAGTCGCTTTGGATAATAGCGTCTGCTAAATGGAATATATTTATATATTATATACTGTGTTGATCGAGCCCTGAATGCTGATTGGCTGACCGCCGTGGTGTATTAGACCGTATACCACAAAACATTTGTCTTTACTGCTCTAATTACGTTGGTAACCAGTTAATAATAGCAATAAGGCACCTCGGGGGTTTGTGATATATGGCCAATATACCACGGCTAAGGGCTGTGTCCAGGCACTCCGCGTTGCGTTGTACATAAGAACAGCCCTTATTGGCCATATACCACTCCTTCTCAGGCCTTATTGCTTAATTTTTATATATGCTGATGTTGGGGTGGTGCTCAAGATGATGAATATGAAATGTTCATTTAATTTTAAATGATATAAAAATGGATGAAATTAGTTATTTCCAGCTCTATCTCCAAGCGCTAAATTGCTAGTGTTATAGTGGAAATTCTGACGACTCGGGTTCTGATGCACGACTTGGCTGTATATAAATGTTTGTCTCCCCGTCAATGCAACTATGTACCATCTCCCTGTCAACTTTTCACCAGCAGCATTCCACTCCCGTCTTGCTTCTGAAGCTAAGCAGGGTCGGCCCTGGTTAGTCCCTGGATGGGAGACCAGATGCTGCTGGAAGAGGTGTTGGAGGGCCAGTATGGGACACTCTTCACCTCTGGTCTTAAGATTGAATGTCAGTACCCCAGGGCAGTGAAGGGGACATTGCCCTGATGAGGTTCACATATTACAGATGTGACATTAAATGGGTGTCCTAAATCTGTGTTTAAAAATCCCATGGCACTTATCACAAGAGTAGGGGTGTCATGGCTAAATTCCCAACCTGGCCCTATTTCCATCATGGCCACCTAATCATCCCCTAATTAGCATATATCATTCCTCACCTCTCCACCATGCTAGCTGATGTATGGTGAGCATTCTGGCACGAAATACATTACCCAGGTGAGTGCCACAAATTGCTAGTGGATGAGGTGAGTTTCCCCCTTTATTATGTAAAGCGCTGTGAGTACCAAAGTTGTTTGAAAGGCGCTATACAAATCCAATCCATTATTATAAACTTTAGATAATTTGCTCCCTGGGTATTCCCTGTCCCAGTGGTTGTTTGGAGTCAGCAGCACTTTTAAATAGGGCTTAATATCAATTATAATATCTGTTATAGTAAAGGAATTAAATTCCTTAAGAGAAAAATAAAACACAAGTTGCTTGTTCACTGGCCATTCTGATCATCTTCAATGTAAACAAACAGCAGTGTCTTGCTGACTTACTATTGGTTCACATTTTTGGCATTTGAACATGTGAAAAATATATTTCATTTTATTGCATAGAATGGGTGAGTTCCTGCCCGACTAGATGCGCAGGCGTTGTATTCCATCAATCAATGGTTGCGCCGACTGTGCAGTCAGGCATCATTTTCCTATATCATATGATGCGGTTAACTGATATATTAAATACCTATCCAGGGCTTTGTAAGAGCTGGCTTTGGTCTGCAATGTAGTCGGGCAGCAACTCAACCATTGTGTGTTTGGGTTATGATGAAGTATGACGCAATACAAAGCTAAGTAGCATGTCAAACACCTTTAACTTCTCAAGATGCCATTTATAAGCATAGGAATGGTGAGGTGCAGGATCCTTCATAACATTGAATGTTTGTTTTCTCCTTAGCAACCAACGTACATTGCCCAGGTCTTACGGGACCCAATCACGGATGACGCTTGCACAGGTAGTGGGGTGGAAGATCGGGGGTCCTCACAGGATGAGGAGATGATCAACACTGGAAATAGTCTCAATGAAGCCGATTTCCAGTCTGGTGAAGACAGCCTCATTGCCAACGAGGTCCACCAGTAACACTACCAGCTGAGAAGGGGAAAGAGAGAAAGATGGTGAGAGAGGGATTTTGGAGAGGATGAATGCCAGACACAAACAAATCACCAACTTCACTTTGTATTCTAAAACAATCTGCAGTCATTCCTCCCCCATGCTCACCCACTGTCACTTTTTTTTGGGTTGTGCCTCTGCACATTGGCATTACCAGAAAATGCCACACACACACGGTATAATTGTCTAATTTGGAGCTTGTCTGTACGGATTCTTCAAAGTCCCCTCTCAGTGTATTTTGAACACCTATCTGCGCGATATGAATCTGGGCGTTGACGCCCCTTGTTTTATTTATTTATCTACTGGAGTCCTACACTTTTATGGAGCTTCTATGGAGCACAAGTCCAACACTGGTTTTCATCAAACCCAAAAAGATGTAGTCCCAGGAAAAAAAAACATACAATAGCCTAGACTTTGTACATATCCCAAAATATACCAACCCATTTTTGTCTCTCTTATTGGGATGAGGGGGGTCCAAATCGTGCCTGGTTTGAGTTTCTTTTCATCCATGGTTCCTTACTTGTGTCTAACTACTAAATCCCCATCAGGGTGGCTCAGGACTAGTGGAGAGGTCAGGAAAGTTAGGCTACAAGGTCTCCAATGAATTCCTGCTCCAAGCACAGGGGGTCATTAATTTTTATGGGTCTATAGACTCATACCCAAACTAAACTTGGTTCATTCTTGTCAATGTGCAAAGCACCCTGCATTAGGTCTTCTTTCTCATAGTTTATGAACAAAATGACTTGCTTGTTCCTTTTTCATTGATGTCTTCTGTTTGTCATAAGATATTCACTCTGCCACTGAAAATCCTAGTCAGTGGTTGGAGACACCATCTTAACATGACGTATAAAAAGATGATGCAGTCGCTCAAGTTTGTGTTTTAAAAAATATATATATATGTTTACTTCATGTGTCTCACGTCACTGAATGGGCAGTGTTGGAGGATATCAGGGCCATGACATCGGCCCTCTATCGTGTCAGACATTCCAAAGACGGCTTTGAGCATGGCATGCCAAACAGCCAACCTGCCAGGCTCCGCTCAGTTGGATTGTGGTATTTCTGGTGTGATTTGTTGTCATGACATTTGTCTACAGTGATGCCTTGTCAGTCACCTGCTCCCCTCCATCCTGTCCTTCTCAGTTTCCAAAGGGTCAGTCATGGATAGCTTGGTGACTCTTGCAGCCACTGACATTGTACAGCTTTTTAAAATTTTGTCTTTTTGTTTTTTATTTTACCTCTACTACCTTAAACATATGAACATCTACACCAGAAATAGGAAGCAAATGTTCCTATCAGTGCATAGTTCAGTTGTCAACTTCTACTGTGAGTTCTGTTCACCTTGATCTTGAACATTTGCACAATCTTTCAATAGTTTAGCTTGAGTTGTAGATCCATGGAAAAGCAGTGCTTTTGCACTTGATGATCTACCTTTTAAGTCTGGAGTTTTCAGCAGGCCTGTGAGAAGGTATCTATATGGGTCCTGTCTGTGTTTAAGTGTGCACTAACAGTAGATCAAAACATGACAACGCCAAACAAAGTTGCTAAGGATTTAAACACTAACAGACACCCCCTCCCTATATTCTTTATTATTCCTGATTCTTGCTATGTTTATATTTACTTACAGTTGAAATTTGGAGAGGGGTCAACTACAGATTTAATCTATAAGTAGGAAAAAAATGTTTTACAATGACTTTCATGCGCGTGAGCATTAAAGTATTTGCTTATTTTTTGTAGTTAAGCCTTGTCTTTCGTCCCACAGGGAACACAAAACAAACAAAAAAGGTTCACATTGTGAGTACCCACTTTGTGTTTGTTGACTGGTCATCTACTGGTGCCTGTTCTTTTGAGTCAAGAAGTGTTCAAAGAGAAACTAGACCGGGGAGGCACTGGGAGACATGAAGAAACTGGTCTTGCCTCAAGTTGTACCACTCTACCCTTAAAATCCTACAATCAGAAGTACGCTGAGGTGAGCTAATGCATCTCTGGAGGAGCCAAGTCCCAATGAATTAGCTGTTTTTCTATGCTTCCTCTCAGAGGGAATAGTAATGAAGTATAGATGAACAAAATGTAGCCTTAGTAAAGTATTTTGCTCCTCGGGAGTCATACTTATGTAAGATCATTTTTCAGATACACAGCACCAATGAATAGCGATGCTTACATTTATTTTTGTCACATCAGTTTGGGTGCAGTGTGTTTTCATGCACTTAGATGCAAAGTATCATTAAGTTGTCTCTGATTGAAGTGCAATCAATCAGATGCCTGGTTGAGAACAACATGACATCATGGGCTGGCCCTTTTGGCTTAGATGTCGGCCATCTTTGTTTTGCACTTTCTGGAACAGAACTGTGGTATTAAGGCCAGAGTCTATTTTGGCCCTCAGCCTCTTTTCTCAGCCTGCATAGCAACTACCCCATTTGGTGTTCAGTTATACTCTGGGAAATTGTGATGACATTTCAAAGCCAGTGTGCACTTTCTTTTCTAAATGAACATCGAGCACAAAACACATGAAAATACAATCAAATACTTCCATAAAAGGCATTAGGTAGAAATAAATTAATGCACAACTATGTATATAATTTCATATATGTCTTAAATTACCACAATTTCATGAATTTGATTTATATAATCCAAAACAGAAAAAAAGTGGATAACAGAACAAAAGCGGAAATAAATGTCACTTTCCAAGAGTAATAAATCACTGGGTAAGTATAATCAATATACAGTAGTGATGGCTCATTCGCCCTAGTAGCTCCCTAATACTGTTAAGTGGAGCGTTCTAAGTATTGCTTTATAAACCTAGCCAGTCCTTTCAGATATGCGAACACCATAGGGATAGGGCCAAATGGAAGAGACTAGGGACCAAAAATTGACCGAGTGTGGCTGCACTGACTAGTCCAACCGATGAGGTGCAGTGATCGTGAAGGTCTGCTAGAGGTCACTGTATAGCTGTGTTTTTGTATTACTATAATTTAGCCATTAGTTTTTGTATTTCATCTCTGTGCAAAATGATTTGTAAGAAAAAAAGGATGTTTTACCGATTTGCATCAGGAACATAGAAGTGCGACAATCAGTAAAGAAATAGAACTAGAGCAGTGACTTAATGAAATGTTTAAGTCTCAGGTGTACTTTGTTTTTTTTAAATGTTTACATCTGTTTGTTTTTTTACATTGTATTAGTTGTTTTCAACTTTGAGCGTTTCGATCTGTTGACAAAGCTAATCTATGAAAGCTACGGCTATTGGTAACATTCCATCAGAGGAAAAATGAATACATGTACCATGGTTGTCTTGTTATTAGCAGCACATGTTCCTCTGTAGACACACTGAAATTACCATTGTGGTTTGTCCCTGTTTGAAAACCATAGCTACATGCTGGATATATTGTCGCTTTTCTGTGTCTACTCTGGTCTGTAACTTCTGTTTCCCTTTAAGTGAGTGTGCACTAACACTCTGTTCATGATTGTATGCACTCTAACACAAGACAAACAACTATCCAGTGAAAGTACATTTTCCTGACACAATAAGACATATTTTAAAAGACTTGCTTGCTAATAGACAGTGTATTTCTCAATGAAAATTAAGTTATTTTACAGCAACACTATTCTATAGTGACGACAAAAGGTTTTGCGATTCAGGTAAATCGCAAAAGGAACTGTGTTCAGTGACAAGCCTATTCCAGATGTGATACCGATGTATGTATTATGTTGATAGCTGTGACAATGCTGTTACATTTATTGGTGATTTTTTTTTATTTATCATGATCTGAGTTTTTATTTAATTTTATATTTGTTGCTTAGGATTTAAGTTGTGAAAAGAAGAATGTGATCTAAAAAATAAACATGTCAAATGCTCAGATAGAAGGATTGGGAATGGTTTGCTAAAAGTTTGTTTAGATTTCGATATATATATATTTTTGTAAATAGCCATCAAAATTCACTATTAAGTTATGGTAGTGTTATAAAGTACATCTACAGTTTCTATAAAGCATGAATATGGGTAGGGCTACATAAATACAGCAAATGGTCACACGTTTGTTTGTTTTTCAGTCTCTGCTAACATTCATGCTGGTTCCCTTCACTAAGACAACTAAGGAAAGTTTCATTTGATGCTGTAGATTTGTCAGGTTGTGTATGCTATGTATTTGGACTTTTGTCCAAAGGTCTGTATGGTGAGGCATTTGTCATTATCTGTTCCTTGAGCAATAAAATCGGCATTCATGTTGAGGAGCGATCCCTGTGGTAGCAGAGATTTCATCTCTTGTGACATAATGCTATTCCAGTTACAGTGGTTTTGTAGGAGATTGGTTTTCCAAACCCTTACATATGTTTTTGTTTTTGTGATAGAACAGTAGGGGAGAGCGTGAGAGAGCTGGAAGGGCACCTAAGGTAAAGTGGCCGAGACGTTTGTTTGGTCAGGAGCGGTACCGCTACACCAGACTCTGGCACTAATTTACAATCCAGTCACACTTTATTTAATACATTTTAGAAAAAGGCTGTAACGTAAGAAAATGTGGAAACTGCAAGGGATCTGAATATTTTCAGAATGCCCTGTACTTTAACCTGGACCTCTGTCTCAAAATGTGCATCTGCCAATTAAAATGTTTAAAGTACAGTGCCTTGCGAAAGTATTCGGCCCCCTTGAACTTTGCAACCTTTTTCCACATTTCAGGCTTCAAACATAAAGATATAAAACTGTATTTTTTTGTGAAGAATCAACAACAAGTGGGACACAATCATGAAGTGGAACGACATTTATTGGATATTTCAAACTTTTTTAACAAATCAAAAACTGAAAAATTGGGCGTGCAAAATTATTCAGCCCCTTTACTTTCAGTGCAGCAAACCGTTCTCCAGAAGTTCAGTGAGGATCTCTGAATGATCCAATGTTGACCTAAATGACTAATGATGATAAATACAATCCACCTGTGTGTAATCAAGTCTCCGTATAAATGCACCTGCACTGTGATAGTCTCAGAGGTCCGTTAAAAGCGCAGAGAGCATCATGAAGAACAAGGAACACACCAGGCAGGTCCGAGATACTGTTGTGAAGAAGTTTAAAGCCGGATTTGGATACAAAAAGATTTCCCAAGCTTTAAACATCCCAAGGAGCACTGTGCAAGCGATAATATTGAAATGGAAGGAGTATCAGACCACTGCAAATCTACCAAGACCTGGCCGTCCCTCTAAACTTTCAGCTCATACAAGGAGAAGACTGATCAGAGATGCAGCCAAGAGGCCCATGATCACTCTGGATGAACTGCAGAGATCTACAGCTGAGGTGGGAGACTCTGTCCATAGGACAACAATCAGTCGTATATTGCACAAATCTGGCCTTTATGGAAGAGTGGCAAGAAGAAAGCCATTTCTTAAAGATATCCATAAAAAGTGTTGTTTAAAGTTTGCCACAAGCCACCTGGGAGACACACCAAACGTGGAAGAAGGTGCTCTGGTCAGATGAAACCAAAATGGAACTTTTTGGCAACAATGCAAAACGTTATGTTTGGCGTAAAAGCAACACAGCCCATCACCCTGAACACACCATCCCCACTGTCAAACATGGTGGTGGCAGCATCATGGTTTGGGCCTGCTTTTCTTCAGCAGGGACAGGGAAGATGGTTAAAATTGATGGGAAGATGGATGGAGCCAAATACAGGACCATTCTGGAAGAAAACCTGATGGAGTCTGCAAAAGACCTGAGACTGGGACGGAGATTTGTCTTCCAACAAGACAATGATCCAAAACATAAAGCAAAATCTACAATGGAATGGTTCAAAAATAATTATATCCAGGTGTTAGAATGGCCAAGTCAAAGTCCAGACCTGAATCCAATCGAGAATCTGTGGAAAGAACTGAAAACTGCTGTTCACAAATGCTCTCCATCCAACCTCACTGAGCTCGAGCTGTTTTGCAAGGAGGAATGGGAAAAAATTTCAGTCTCTCGATGTGCAAAACTGATAGAGACATACCCCAAGCGACTTACAGCTGTAATCGCAGCAAAAGGTGGCGCTACAAAGTATTAACTTAAGGGGGCTGAATAATTTTGCACGCCCAATTTTTCAGTTTTTGATTTGTTAAAAAAGTTTGAAATATCCAATAAATGTCGTTCCACTTCATGATTGTGTCCCACTTGTTGTTGATTCTTCACAAAAAAATACAGTTTTATATCTTTATGTTTGAAGCCTGAAATGTGTCAAAAGGTCGCAAAGTTCAAGGGGGCCGAATACTTTCGCAAGGCACTGTAGTTGCACATGATCAAGCGCAATATGTTAGCTGTTCCCATCAGATAACTTGGCAGACAGTGGCGTGCATTCATGGATGCCAAGGGAAGCCAGGCTTCCCCAAAAAAATGTATCAAGAAAAATCCTTATAAAATAATGTCTTTCATATTGCTGAATGTCATTGGCGTTTCCCTACAATTAGGTGACTCAACATGTTTTTCTACATGCACACAGAAATCAGAACCAGGGACAGCAACGTTATATTAATCTTATTTTGATTGGAATAAATCATTTTTGGAATCTTTTAGTTGTCACTGTATTTGACTAAGCGTAAGTGATTTGATGATGTTTAAATGGTGCTGGAATAGTGGAGGCAGCTCCTGTTTTCTATGGAATTTGCGGTAACTCTACATGGTTCTAAATCAATAGCTGTTTAGTGGTCTGAAAATGTTGGAAACATTAACTTGCTTGACCATGTAACTGTTTGTTACATGCAACATGCTTTGTGGACATCACTGGACAGAGGTTGCTCTCCGGTTTTGTGATGAAACAAAGGTGTGGTTGAATTTATTCGGCCTTTAGGCCTACATATCACGGGTGCAAGTTATATGAACTAACAGGTTATAGAGAACCCAATTATCACAACACACAGGTTGTAATATGGCTTTTTTTAATGGCTTCCCCTGTGATTTTACCCATCCACCACTACTGCAGACAGTCCTGAGCTAACCTACACACAGCTGGCTGTGATTATATCTGGTTCAAATTCCGTATCAGCAAATTAAAATCATTGACTTAGTTGGACGTTTGTTAAACACTTGTTTATGAATGCCAATGGGAACATTCTGATAACCAACAAATGTAATGTAGTTGCTTTGGTTATTTCTTAAATGTCTAAGCCATTTTATCACATCTTTGATCAAATATTTAATTTGGCCTTTACTACTATAGCCTGTAGAAAAGCATTGAAAAACACATTTTAAAAATACATCATAAGGAATAAAGTTTTAAGGTGTCCTATATCTAGGAGATACAAGAAAGCCCAGGAAATATATACAGTACCAGCCAAAAGTTTGGACACACCTACGCATTCAAGGTTTTTTCTTTATTTTTACCATTTTCAGAATGCTGAGGTAGCCATGCTGGTTAAGTGTGCCTTGAATTCTAAATAAATCACTGACAGTGTCACCAGCAAAGCACCACCACACCTTTTTTATTTCACCTTTATTTAACCAGGTAGGCTAGTTGAGAAGTTCTCATTTGCAACTGCGACCTAGCCAAGATAAAGCATAGCAATTCGACACATACAACAACAGAGTTACATATGGAATAAACAAAACATAGTCAGTAATACAGTAGAACAAAAGAAAACAAAAAATCTATATACAGTTAGTGCAAATTAGGTAAGATAAGGGAGGTAAGGCAAAAAATAGGCCATGGTGGCGAAGTAATTACAATATAGCAATTAAACACTGGAATGGTAGATGTGCAGAAGATGAATGTGCAAGTAGAGATACTGGGGTGCAAAGGAGCAAGATAAATAAATAAATACAGTATGGGGATGAGGTAGGTAGATAGATGGGCTGTTTACAGATGGACTATGTGCAGTGATCTGTGAGCTGCTCTGACAGCTGGTGCTTAAAGCTAGTGAGGGAGATATGAGTCTCCAGATCCAGTGATTTTTGCAGTTTGTTCCAGTTATTGGCAGCAAAGAACTGGAAGGAAAGGCGACCAAAGGAGGAATTGGCTTTGGGGGATGACCACTGAGATATACCTGCTGGAGCATGTGCTACGAGTGGGTGCTGCTATGGTGACCAGTGAGCTTAGATAAGGCGGGGCTTTACCTAGCAGAGACTTGTAGATAACCTGTAGCCAGTGGGTTTGGCGATGAGTATGAAGCGAGGGCAATCCAACGAGAGCGTACAGGTCACAGTGGTGGGTAGTGTATGGGGCTTTGGTGACAGAATTGATGGCACTGTGATAGACTACATCCAATTTGTTGAGTAGAGTGTTAGAGGCTATTTTATAGACTTCCATAGTTCAGTGGGAACCACAAATGCGAAGATCATCCGTTCACCTACTCTGCATTTCACAAAGACACAGTGGTTGGAACAAAAAATCTCACATTTTGTGTTTCTTGGCCCAAGCAAGTCTCTTCTTCTCATTGGTGTCCTTTAGTAGTGGTTTCTTTGCAGCAATTTGACCATGAAGGCCTGATTCACAAAGTCTCCTCTGCAACTGCACTTGAAGATACTTTCAAATTTCTTGACATTTTCCATATTGACTGACCTTCATGTCTTAAAGTAATGATGGACTGTCATTTCAATTTGCTTTTTTGAGCTGTTCTTGCCATAATATGGACTGGTCTTTTACCAGATAGAGCCATCTTCTGTATACCACCCCTACCTTGTCACAACAACTGATTGGCTCAAACACATTAATAAATAAATCAATTCCACAAATTTACTTTTAACAAGGCACATATGTTAATTGACATGCATTCTTGGTGACTACCTCATGATGCTGGTTGAGAGAATGCCAAGAGTGTGCAAAGCTGTTAAGGCAAAGGGTGGCTACTTTGAGGAATATGAAATATATTTTGATTTGTTTAACATTTTTTGGTTACTACATAATTCCATATGTGTTGTTTCATAGTTTGATGTCGTCACTATTGTTCTACAATGTAGAAAATAGTAAAAATAAAGAAAAACCGTTGAATGAGTAGGTGTGTCCAAACCTTTGACTTGTACTGTATATATATATTTTTACACATATTTCATCTCTTATTTTTTGGGGCAAAAACTACCTCCATACTTCCATAAGTTTGTATGGGTTATGAGTCCCGTGACACTTGTGGGAGTCATAGAGCAAAATGGAGAACACCATTGTGAGTCTCATCTTTCCTTAGAGTGGAATGCTACAGACTTTTTTTTTTGTGAGAAGAGACATTTTCAGGATGTCTCCTGGTCTGATAAACAGCGCTGTTGCTCTGCAACGTTCCACCGCAGATGCAGAAGGGCGACAGAGGCGGATGCTGTGTATTGAGACTCAGCCCACGCAACAACAACAAAAAACGGACATCTAAACTGACGGATTTTGATGGGTCTTTTTTTCTTATGTTACTTAGATTGACACACTGGTGCGTCAATAGGATCTAAGGGGATTTATATTGCACAGTGTAGAGCGCCTACCTTGTATTTGTTGCAGATTGTGGCAAGTGTTCAAATCCCACCATTTGTTTTCTTTGAAATGTAGAATTACATTTGTGTTTGTATGTTGAGAATTGAAGTGCAGCCAACAGCTTGAAAATGTAGATTAAGAATGAATTTAATAAATACCTACGTCTTCCTTCAGCCTTGCAGACAAACACACTGCTATTGCCTCATAGGCTGTTACATGGGCTTGTAGGCCAACAACATTTTATCAGAATTGTTATATTCATCTACCTGGTCACATATATGTTATTTGACCTTTGAACCTTGCCTCGACACGGGCTTCAAAATGACGCCCATTATATCTCCCATTTCTGGGTTTACCCCCTTAGTTGATCACACCACCAATTACGGTTAACAGTAAGAGGTAAACTACAGCTATTTGACATGACCACGAGCATCTTCAACTTTTTTTTACAATGTACAAATAAACATACATGTTGTATATTCCTCCTACATCTTTATTGCAGTGTGTGAAACAGGCAAAAACTTGGGATTTTGTCATATATGTCTTAGCGTTAGTAAGCTAGTAGCCTAGCCAAAGATGCATCATCCAGTATTGGCACCTAGTGGAACAAAAGTAAACCTTGAAGTTGGAGATTTAAAATATCCCTCTGGAGGCCAAGTTGATCTATTATAAGAAATACCATTGGTTGGTGGATATAAAGTCTACAATCTTTTAATAGGCTGATGTGAAATTTGTCAGCTTGTTAGGTTAGCATAGGGAAGATGAAATTCATGTCAGAGGCCCGGGCAAGAAGATCGTGGATGGCGAGATGGAGAGGAAGAAAGAAGAGCACGAGGTTCAAACCCAAACCGTCATCTGCGAAATACAAGCTGTGTACTTTCTACTTTAGTAGAATACTAATAGAGTCAAATACAGGACAGATACTGTAATTACACGCCTGAAAACACTGAGCAGTCGACAGATGGTCAACTCTCAGAAATTTAACCTGACTTGTGAAGAGGAAGAACCCGCTCAGGTGAGGTGAAGGCTTCCGAGCCTCACCCCAGTGATAAGGAAAATACCAGAGATGTCCTCGGGCCTAGTAGCAGTATGATTCTTGGAGATAGTGGATCCATGCCTTTTGGCAGATCCAGTTATGGTTTCAGGCTGGGTGAAAAAGTCTTTGGCCTCTGTCAATTCGGTCCAAGTATCATCCAGAAGTGGACTTGCTGATTATTATTTATTTTTTTGAGTGTCTGCTGCCCAAAGTGAGAGGATGCTACGTTTTCTTCTTGACAAAAGCTGTGTCCCGCTTTGCTCTCCGGAGCAGAGTGCCGCTGAAAGGAGTGATAACTGGGGTGGTGTTGAGGTGGATCGACTGATGTTGAGGATCGGTGTCTGTGATGCACGCAGAAAGTCTCACATGCTGAGGCAGTGAGGAAAGTAGAGGATGGAGGGCAAAGGGCGAAGGAGCCTGAGAAGATCCCTGTGAGTAGTAGGCCAGTACAGAGTGACCTGAACAGTTTAGCGTTTATTGCTATGGTCATTAATTGTACCTCACAGATGGGAAAAAATAAATCCCAGTAGATTGTAATAGCAGCAGCAGAGAGGTATTTTAGTGCAGAAGAACTACAGGGGGTTTTGAGAGAAGGTATTCTAGGGTCTGTTAGGGCCAAAGTAGTGGGAAGGGATGGTGGGATGTGTTGGGGATGGTGGTGTGTTTACTGTAAGAAAATTGCACCAGCATGTAACCCTATATACTCTATACAGTGTTTTTGTGAACAAATGTGCAATACACTCTCCGAACTGTTGAAGGCAGCAATACGCAACAAAGTGTCTTGTCTGCCAGAAAACCACACAAAGAAGAGGAGGTTAGCATAGGGCTAATGATGGGGCCAGCTACAATGCAATGTTCTTATCACGTCAACGATAAACCACAGAGCAACCAATATAGATCCTGGAAATCATTCTGAATCAGATTTTTATTTTTTTCCCGATATGGTGAAAATCTAAATTATTTGAATAATTTAAACTTTGCAACAGATATGGTGCAGATCTAACAATGCCAGATCTTAATTTTATCACTATTTGGTCGTATAATTCTCCCCATGCATCAGGAAATTCAAATCAGCCTTGTTATTTAGATACATTCTCTACATGCGGGGCAGTCGAGTGATTTGGACTAGTGCCAGCTATCAAAATCATCCTCGCTCAAATGCTAACGCACCAGACAGAATATTAACAAATGTCCTACTGCTACTGCAGGCCTATAGATCATATTTCTACAACATTCAAATGTACTAAAATATATCTGAAATGCATCCATACACATCAACAAGTGTAGTTTTATATAGCTTCACACAGATATTGGTATCAACTACAACATACAAGTGTCAAGTGTATCTGAAAAGCAGCTGAACAGTAGACTAGAACTAAAATATAGCCTACTGCCTATCAAAACGAATTGCACATATTGGCCTATAATATCTGATGTAAAGACGTGATGAAATTGAAAATAGTGAGGTACCCTACGTAATGGAGCACAATGGCTCATGAAAGAGAGCGACTGATTTTAAAACGGAAAAAAACACAGCCCATGATTGTTTTGATCTATAGTTTATCGAAAAAGAGGTAATCTTAAGGTTTCTAGTGAACCTAAGGTTACGAAACCACTGTCAAAATGTAGTTAAATTGTGGCCTGGGGTGGTCCAGCAGTTAGGGCCGTTGCCTTCAGTGCTCACAGACTGGCCACTGTGTTGGTGTGTTCGATTCCGGCCCACCCCCCTCTGGCAAATAACTCAATGCCCCTGATTGACTTGATTTAGTTACGCATTTCAAATATGGATAGTCCAGGGATATTTTTCCCCCGATCTTGATGATAAATGCCTATACCAGACACTTTTATTTTAAAGACAGTTGTATTTAATCAATAACATAAATAGGAAACAAATAAAATAAGACTGCTACACCAATATTTGTTTCTATTCATACATAGTGTCTGGTAAACTGCCATGGTAAACAAGGATTATTACACAGGTGCACATTGTGCGGGGGACAATAAAATTACACTCTAACATCTCAAATTTTGTCTCACAACACTATGCCAGAAGTCTCACGTTTTGAAGGAGCATACAATTGGCATACTGACTGCAGGAATGTCCAACAAAGCTGTTGCCAGAGAATTTAATGTTATTTTTCTACCATAAGCCGCTTCCAACGTCGTTTAAGATAATTTGGCAGCATGTCCAATCGGCCTCACAACCACTGACCACGTATAACCATGCCAGCCCAGGACCTACACATCCGGCTTCTTCACCTGCGGGATCGTCTGAGGAGGGGGTGCTACTGAGGAGTGTTTCTGTCTGTAATAAATCCCTTTTGTGGGGAAAAACTCATCCTGATTGTCTGGGCCTGGCTCCCAAGTGGGTGGGCCTATGCCCTCCCAGGTCCATCCATGTCTGCGCCCCTGCCTATGCCCTCCCAGGACCACTCATGTTAAATCCATAGATTAGGGCCAAATGTATTTATTTCAAGTGACTGATTTCCTTTTATGAACTGTAACTTAGTAAAATCTTTGAAAATGTTGCATGTTGCGTTTATTTTTGTTCAGTATAGTTATGGTCTGCTAAGCTGTTATGCACAGGCCTACTGTACCTTCAGTTTGATGCCGGCATTTGAAGACATCCTTGTTGTGGCTTGAAAGCCTGTATTGTGTGGCTTTAATATTTAATTTCTTAAAGCTGTCAAGATGTTTATGCATTTCAGCCTATCCAAAGATTATTTTGTTTAGCTGAGACACTTTGATGTGTAAATGATCAGGCTACTTGTTTTACTTCTTGAAAAATGTTAAATAAATGCAAATAACTTGTGGGGCTAATATAGGCTATCTAACATTTTTTTTAACTAACACACCCATCCCAAACATTCCCCTGGCGGCCCCACCCTACTATCCCCAACCTCAGACAACCCATAATATACCATTCAAATTAACACCACACTAGAATACAAATGATACACAGAAAAGTAATTTGCCAATACAACACCATCAAGAAAGCATTTATCACACACCCACATCATCTCCAGCAATACAGAGGTTTCTGAGGCAGCTACTTCCCACGTTTCCAAAGTGTTAAGTCTGACTTCATTCATACGGGCAGTGAATAACTCCTACATAACTACACCCTGACAGTATGCCAGCCAATTCCTCATATGAAGGTCACGTGGTGGCACCCAGCGAGGACAACGTGTTTTGGGCAGCAGTCAACCCAACCAGCCAAACCTTTTGCTGTTTCCCATTCAACTACATACCTGTATCATCGTTAAGCAAAAGCGGAATTGGTTCAAGGGGTACAGTTTTCTCTGGACCAATCCCATATATGTTTGTATGTGTCAAGTGTATCGAGGTTACATCGGTCAGAGTATGGGCTAGGAGCCTATTTTGCATGAAACGGATGTCCAATTAGGATCTATTGACAAAGTTTTAAAATGAATAAACTGATGGTTTGGGTTATCCCAATCAATAGCCTCATCCTTGCCAGCCAAATCCTTTACCCATGCTTTAACCATTGAAAGGTGTTTCTGCTTTAGAATTGAACATGAGAGTAAATAGCAGACATAAAACCTCTGGACGGGAATGTAAAAATCAACTCTGTCATCGGGTGCCTTCCCAAACTTGTACCCCATGGGACCCCATAGGCATGAAGCACTGACTGCATTCTAAGAAATAGAAAGAATGACAACCCTGGCAAAACAAAGACTGAGTTCCTGAAAACTAAGACACTTTTTTTTATTGAAGTGATAGAACAGTGTTGGGAAGACAGGGGAGGGTCAATAGGTCAGTGGACCGGATATGAACCCATGCCAACTCTGGCATGTGTGTTTTGGGATCAGCAGCTGTAACTGCTGGACCACACAGGCACCGAGGCCACCAACAATTTATTCTGCTTATTGCTTGACTTGAACCAAAATAAAACAATTGCTTTTAAAAAATGATTTTCCCTAAGGAAAAATACACCTAACCCCTACAAAAATGTCAATTTATTATAATACACATAATTCACACGAGACTCTCTGTGGCTTGCAAATAGCCTACATAGGCTACCTGAACTGGCGCCCAGTGGACTTGCAGTCTAATGTACAATGTAGGTATGGTACTCTATTGTATACAAACACTGCTTCCAGCTGCCCCCTGGCGGCATTTCTAAATATTTCTTCAGTTATTAAAATCCTCCTGCTGCAGGATTATTTTCCTCCGATGACAACACGGGTCGAATTAAGATTCAAAATGTCCAAATTGTCAGAAATGTGATGCCCAATTCTATATCAACTCCTAGGCAATGGTGCATTGGAAAAAGCGGTGGAGGTTGCATTTCACATACACCGACAACTCTTTCAAATCTTCCGAAGTGTCAGGTACAGTGAGCAGGGTTTGATTTAGGATTGTAGTTAGGATGTGCAGATACCACATCATGGACACATCCATCCTACTAGCGTTCACTGCTGTCTTGAGCAATGTTGCCAAGTGTTCAGCATACAACTCAGTGTGCAAAACTATGTCAGTAAAAACTTAAACTACTTGGCAAATTCGCCACTGGCGCCCTGTGCTCTTCACAGATGAAAGCAGGTTCACACTGAGCACATGTGACAGACGTGACAGAGTCTGGAGACACCGTGGAGAACGTTCTGCCGCCTGCAACATCCTCCAGCATGACCGGTTTGGGGGTGGGTAAGTCATGGTGTGGGGTGGCATTTCTTTGGGGGGCTCCACAGCCCTCCATGTGCTCGCCAGAGGTAGCCTGACTGCCATTAGGTACCGAGATGAGATCCTCAGACCCCTTTTTTTATTTTTTATTTTACCTTTATTTAACCAGGCAAGTCAGTTAAGAACAAATTCTTATTTTCAATGACAGCCTGGGAACAGTGGGTTAACTGCCTGTTCAGGGGCAGTCCAGGTCTGGGAGGAGATCCCTCAGGAGACCATCCGCCACCTCATCAGGAGCATGCCCAGGCGTTGTAGGGAGGTCATACAGGCACGTGGAGGCCACACACTCTACTGAGCCTCATTTTGACTTGATTAAAGGACATTACATTAAAGTTGGATCAGCCTGTAGTGTGGTTTTTCACTTTAATTTTGAGTGTGACTCCAAATCCAGACCTCCATGGGTTGATAAATTTGATTTCATTTTTGTGTGATTTTGTTGTCAGCACATTCAACTATGTAAAGAAAAAAGTATTTAATAAGAATATTTCATTCATTCAGATCTAGGATGTGTTATTTTAGTGTTCCCTTTATTTTTTTGAGCAGTGTATTTTTGTTTCATCAGACAAGAGGACATTTCTCCAAAATGTACGATCTTTGTCCCCATGTGCAGTTGCAAACCGTAGTTTGGCTTTTTTATGGCGGTTTTGGAGCAGTGGCTTCTTCCTTGCTGAGTGGCCTTTCAGGTTATGTCGATATAGGACTCGTTTTACTGTGGATGTAGATACTTTTGTACCCGTTTCCTCCAGCATCTTCACAAGGTCATTTGCTGTTGTTCTGGGATTGATTTGCACTTTTCGCACCAAAGTACGTTCATCTCTAGGAGACCGAACGCGTCTCCTTCCTGAGCGGTATGACGGCTGTGTGGTCCATTGTTTATACTTGCGTGCTATTGTTTGTACAGATGAACGGGGTACCTTCAGGCTTTTGGAAATTGCTCCCAAGGATGAACCAGACTTGTGGAGGTCTACAATTGTTTTTCTGAGGTCTTGGCTGATTTCTTTTGATTTTCGCATGATGTCAAGCAAAGAGACACTGAGTTTGAAGGTAGGCCTCGAATTACATCCACAGATACGCCTCCAATTGACTCAAATTATGTCAATTAGCCTATCAAAAGCTTCTAAAGCCATGACATCATTTTCTGGAATTTTCCCAGCTGTTTAAAGGCACAGTCAACTTAGTGTATGTAAACTTCTGACCCACTGGAATTGTGATACAGTGAATTATAAGTGAAATAATCTGTCTATAAACAATTGTTGGAAAACTTACTTGTGTCATGCACAAAGTAGATGTCCCAACTGACTTGCGAAAACTATAACAAGAAATGAACAAGTTAATTAATCTGTTAACAAGAAATTTGTGGAGTGGTTGAAAAATGAGTTTTAATGACTCCAACCTAAGTGTATGTAAACTTCCGACTTCAACTGTAGATTATCTTTGCTACCACCGATTTTTTGGGGGAAAGATAGAGCTATGGACAACTGCAAAAGTGTTCTTTCTACAGATCTCAAAAACATTGCAGCCCTGAATTTAGCAGGTGCTATCGACAAAGCTAAGTGGGCAAAAGCGTAAGTAAAAAAGTGACAACTTTCTGGAGGAAAATGCCATTCTGATTGTGTGAATGATGCTGAATGGGTGCTGAACAAACAAAGACAGATCCGTGAAAATCTGAGACAAAAACCTTTCAAGCCTCTCTTATGTAGGTTTACAGGTTTATCAACTTTCAAAGCAGCATAACTTTCCCTTGTTTCCTCCATCTACAGTGTATATGATTTTGAAGCTCTGATTCTGTACTTATAAATAAGAAGAAGAAAAAGAATACCTAATTGCAATGTTTTACTTAATCTCACATGAAGGTTTTGGGTCACATATAAACTGTTCTCAAAACCAAGGCTTCTAAGGGCATTATCAGACCTGTAATAAGACAACACATCTGTTAATATGCAAAGTTTGAATACGAATCAGTTCAAATTGACCAATTTCTATCACTCTATTTACAAGTGCTTTGTTGACGACTTACCCACATACACACTAAGGCTTCTACCAACCCAGTCGCTGAGGAGGTTGAAGAGCAGGAAACAACACACCGAGATGAAGTACAGCTCGAGAGGAGAGTGCAATGTATTATAAGACAACACATCTGTTAATTTGTGTTTCATTGATTGTGAATTATTGAACATGATACTTTTGTAAAGGCTTGCAAGATGACAAGTCACATACTCTAATATGGACTCATAAACCATGCTCTTATCATAGATATTCATACACATATACATGTACCACACACACACACACCAGGTGCCTCCATCAGCGATGGTAGACTTGACATCCTCATTCACTGCCGGGAAGGTGCCGATGGTGGAGGCAAAACACACAGAGAGAGCCAGGACCCAGATCTACAGTAAATGTAAAGTAAATCAAGAAGAAAGCACACAGATGCCTTTTCTCCTGCAGACATACCCTTGTCAAGCACTATTGTACTCGCATTCCTCGGTTAATTCAACCCAGAAGAAAGATAGAGAGCAGTATGTGGGTAAGCTGTAGAACAAGATTCCCCAACTCGCAGCCCGGTGGTTTTATTTGGCGCCCCAAGTTTTCTGAGCAAAATAAATATAAATCAATTCGAATTTTGTCTGGAATTGTCTTTTTTAGACATAAAAAAAACTGAAAAAGAACACCAGGAAATCAGCTCCAAGTGATTTTAAAATAAGAAATCTGTTCCCAAGTATTCCCGTGCATAATAAGGAGACACAACTGTACAAATGTCAGCAGGGTTTGAAATTATTACGCTTTAGTCAAACGTACCTGTTTGGGCTTCTTGCAGTCAATTTGCAGTCTACAAATTATTTATAAGTATGTTCCAACCCCCGACTATCTGCTCAAGAAATAAACAATGTGTCGCGGCTGAAACCAGTTCATGATCCCTCCTGTAGAATATCAACAGTGTGACTGAAGGTGATCTTTGGTTTAGGGATCTACTTTCGTAGTTTAAAAAAAATGGTATTTAAAAAGTTTTTATTGCTACGGCATGTTAATCCATTTTAAGGACTTACATAAAGTGTCTTGGTTTTCATGATTTTCCAATTCATAAAGTGAATTGAAATTCATGAAATCCATTAAAAAAACTCCAAAACTCATATGCTATGAAAGTGACTGGTCATTCGACATGCTAAAGACAGCTGAATAAACCGTAATTTTTTTAATAATTGGGCCGTTCCACAAAATGAGTCCCCTTTGATTTTGTAGTAGAAATTGTGCACCAATATTGAATTTTAAAACCTTGTTATATGCAATGAAGTTCATTTTAATATATACAGTGCCTTCGAGTAAATATTCAGACGCCTGGAATTTTTCCACATTTTGTTACGTTACAGCCTTATTCTGAAATGGATTAAAGAAAATAAAAAATATTCAGCAATGTACCGAAAATACTCCATAATGACAAAAAGAAAACAGGTTTTTAGAAATGTTTGCAAATGTATTACATATAAAAAATACAGAAATACCTTATTTAGCTAAGTATTCAGACCTTTTGCTATGGGACTTGAAATTGAGATCAGGTACATCTTGTTTCCATTGATCATCCTTGAGATGTTTGTACAACTTGATTGACCTGTGGTAAATTCGATTGATTAGACATGATTTGGAAAGGCACACACCTGTCTATATAAGGTCCTACAGTTGACAGTGCATGCCAGAGCAAAAAACAAGCCATGAGGTTGAAGGAATTGTTCCCCTGAGACGGCGGAAGACATAACCCTTAATCGGTCAGGTCTGTACAGCTCCAAGACAGGATTGTGTCGAGGCACAGATCTGGGAAAGAGTGCCAAAATAATTCTGCAGCATTGAAGGTCCCCAAGAAAACAGTAGCCTCCATCATTCTTAAACAGAAGACATTTGGAACCACCATTTGGTTGCTGATAATGGGCCTCTGTATGCCTATGTAGATATTCCATTTAAAAAATCAACCGCTTCCAGCTGCAATAGTCATTTACAATATTAACAATGTCTACACTGTATTTCTGATCAATTTGATGTTATTTTAATGGACAAAAAAATGTGCTTTTCTTTAAAAATGCACTCAAAATGGCTGCTTAATAAACATTTTAAAAAGCTCATTAAAAGCTCTTACTTTCCAAACATCAGCTATATCAATATTGTGTCACTAAACAATTATGTGTCATTATGTACCAAGATGGCATAGCAGTTCAGACGTCTTTTGTCCTCGTCTTGTCGTGTCCTGTATATATTTACAACTTTTTTCACATACATTTTATTTTTATTTTCCATCAACTCATCTTCAAAACACTCTCCTGCAACCCGCCTCACCAATTTATATTTATAAAAAAGTATTATTTACCTCAAATCTGTAATCCTCCAAGAAGCTAGCCAGAAACTCCAAAAAGCTAGACTGAAACTAGCCAGAAGCTAGCCAGGACCTAGCCAGAAGCTAGCCCAGAAGCTAATCCAGAAGCTAGTTCAGAAGCTAGTTCAGAAGCTAGTTAGCTTCTTTACTGGCAAATCGTTAGTATTCAGCTAACCACGGTTTGTGGTCATCAGCTATCCTTTAGCTCGAAAATCTATCGCCAGTTTTGTACGGCGCAGCACCAATTTTTCTCTCCATGTCCCTGGATTTCAACTGCTCTCTGGACATTCATACCCGGATCTCACAGCTAGCTAGCTGCTATCCGTGTGACTATCGGCTTTTGTCGATTCCGGAGCAAACATCAATTATTCCGGAGCTAGCCAGCTCCGTCAATGTATTATTTACCTCCAAATCTGGAGCTAGCCAGAAACTCACTCCTGAGTTCCATCAATCACTCCTGGGCTGCAGTCACCTATCCGGACCCGTTTTACTGCCTACGCGGAGCCCCACCGGGCCTTCACAACTGGACTGCCGACGTTATCTACCCGAAGGAGATCCGGCTGGCTCCTCCATCGCAACGTTACCTGAACACCCATCTGCGGCCTGCTAACCGTTAGCTGTCTTACCGGCTGCTATCTGAATAGACAATCGGACAATTTATTTATTATTATTATGTTTTCTTCTTGGGACTCTATAACTATATCTATTGTTTTTATTTTTGTTGTTGTTGTGTGATTTGGATTAATCCCCTCTACCACACGGAACCCCACTAATCTACTGACGGAACGCAAGAGGTGGCTAACAACAGACCTCCATCCTATGCTAGCTTGCTACCGATGGCCTGGCTAGCTGTCTAAATCGCCGTGACCCCCAACCAACCTCTCCACTCACTGGACCCTTTTGATCACTCGACTAAGCATGCCTCTCCTTAATGTCAATATGTCTTGTCCATTGCTGTTCTGGTTAGTGTTTATTGGCTTATTTCACTGTAGAGCCTCTAGTCCTGCTCACTATACCTTATCCAACATATTAGTTCCACCACCCACACATGCAATGACATCTCCTGGTTTCAATGAAGTTTCTAGAGACAATATCTCTCTCTTCATCACTCAATACCTAGGTTTAACTCCACTGTATTCACATCCTACCATACCTTTGTCTGTACATTATACCTTGATGCTATTTTATCGCCCCCAGAAACCTCCTTTTACTCTCTGTTCCAGACGTTCTAGACGACCAATTCTTATTGCTTTTAGCCGCACCCTTATTCTACTCCTCCTATGTTCCTCTGGCGATGTAGAGGTGAATCCAGGCCCTGCAGTGCCTAGCTCCACTCCTATTCCCCAGGCGCTCTCTTTTGACGACTTCTGTAACCGTAATAGCCTTGGTTTCATGCATGTTAACATTAGAAGCCTCCTCCCTAAGTTTGTTCTATTCACTGCTTTAGCACACTCTGCCAACCCGGATGTTCTAGCTGTGTCTGAATCCTGGCTTAGGAAGACCACCAAAAATTCTGAAATTTTAATTCCAAACTACAACATTTTCAGACAAGATAGAACTGCCAAAGGGGGCGGTGTTGCAATCTACTGCAAAGATAGCCTGCAGAGTTCTGTCCTACTCTCCAGGTCTGTACCCAAACAATTTGAACTTCTACTTTTAAAAATCCACCTCTCTAAAAACAAGTCTCTCACCGTTGCCGCCTGCTATAGACCACACTCTGCACCGAGCTGTGCTCTGGACACCATATGTGAACTGATTGCCCCCCATCTATCTTCAGAGCTCGTGCTGCTAGGCGACCTAAACTGGAACATGCTTAACACCCCAGCCATCCTACAATCTAAACTTGATGCCCTCAATCTCACACAAATTATCAATGAACCTACCAGGTACCTCCCCAAAGCCTTAAACACAGGCACCCTCATAGATATCATCCTAACCAACTTCCCCTCTAAATACACCTCTGCTGTCTTCAACCAAGATATCAGCGATCACTGCCTCATTGCCTGCATCCGTAATGGGTCAGCGGTCAAACGACCTCCACTCATCACTGTAAAACGCTCCCTGAAACACTTCAGCGAGCAGGCCTTTCTAATCAACCTGGCCGGGGTATCCTGGAAGGATATTGATCTCATCCCGTCAGTAGAGGATGCCTGGATATTTTTTTTAAATGCCTTCCTAACCATCTTAAATAAACATGCCCCATTCAAGAAATTTAGAACCAGGAACAGATATAGCCCTTGGTTCTCCCCAGACCTGACTGCCCTTAACCAACACAAAAACATCCTATGGCGTTCTGCATTAGCATCGAACAGCCCCCGTGATATGCAGCTGTTCAGGGAAGCTAGAAACCATTATACACAGGCAGTTAGAAAAGCAAAGGCTAGCTTTTTCAAGCAGAAATTTGCTTCCTGCAACACTAACTCAAAAAGGTTCTGGGACACTGTAAAGTCCATGGAGAATAAGAACACCTCCTCCCAGCTACCCACTGCACTGAAGATAGGAAACACTGTCACCACTGATAAATCCACCATAATTGAGAATTTCAATAAGCATTTTTCTACGGCTGGCCATGCTTTCCACCTGGCTACTCCTACCCCGGTCAACAGCACTGCACCCCCAACAGCAACTCGCCCAAGCCTTCCCCATTTCTCCTTCTCCCAAATCCATTCAGCTGATGTTCTGAAAGAGCTGCAAAATCTAGACCCCTACAAATCAGCCGGGCTAGACAATCTGGACCCTTTCTTTCTAAAATGATCTGCCGAAATTGTTGCCACCCCTATTACTAGCCTGTTCAACCTCTCTTTCGTGTCGTCTGAGATTCCCAAAGATTGGAAAGCAGCTGCGGTCATCCCCCTCTTCAAAGGGGGGGACACTCTTGACCGAAACTGCTACAGACCTATATCTATCCTACCATGCCTTTCTAAGGTCTTCGAAAGCCAAGTCAACAAACAGATTACCGACCATTTCGAATCTCACCATACCTTCTCTGCTATGCAATCTGGTTTCAGAGCTGGTCATGGGTGCACCTCAGCCACGCTCAAGGTCCTAAACGATATCTTAACCGCCATCGATAAGAAACATTACTGTGCAGCCGTATTCATTGATCTGGCCAAGGCTTTCGACTCTGTCAATCACCACATCCTCATCGGCAGACTCGACAGCCTTGGTTTCTCAAATGATTGCCTCGCCTGGTTCACCAACTACTTCTCTGATAGAGTTCAGTGTGTCAAATCGGAGGGTCTGCTGTCCGGACCTCTGGCAGTCTCTATGGGGGTGCCACAGGGTTCAATTCTTGGACCGACTCTCTTCTCTGTATACATCAATGAGGTCGCTCTTGCTGCTGGTGAGTCTCTGATCCACCTCTACGCAGACGACACCATTCTGTATACTTCCGGCCCTTCTTTGGACACTGTTAACAACCCTCCAGGCAAGCTTCAATGCCATACAACTCTCCTTCCGTGGCCTCCAATTGCTCTTAAATACAAGTAAAACTAAATGCATGCTCTTCAACCGATCGCTACCTGTACCTACCCGCCTGTCCAACATCACTACTCTGGACGGCTCTGACCTAGAATACGTGGACAACTACAAATACCTAGGTGTCTGGTTAGACTGTAAACTCTCCTTCCAGACCCATATCAAACATCTCCAATCCAAAGTTAAATCTAGAATTGGCTTCCTATTTCGCAACAAAGCATCCTTCACTCATGCTGCCAAACATACCCTTGTAAAACTGACCATCCTACCAATCCTCGACTTCGGCGATGTCATTTACAAAATAGCCTCCAATACCCTACTCAACAAATTGGATGCAGTCTATCACAGTGCAATCCATTTTGTCACCAATGCCCCATATACTACCCACCATTGCGACCTGTACGCTCTCGTTGGCTGGCCCTCGCTTCATACTCGTCGCCAAACCCACTGGCTCCATGTCATCTACAAGACCCTGCTAGGTAAAGTCCCCCCTTATCTCAGCTCGCTGGTCACCATAGCATCTCCCACCTGTAGCACACGCTCCAGCAGGTATATCTCTCTAATCACCCCCAAAACCAATTCTTTCTTTGGCCGCCTCTCCTTCCAGTTCTCTGCTGCCAATGACTGGAACGAACTACAAAAATCTCTGAAACTGGAAACACTTATCTCCCTCACTAGCTTTAAGCACCAACTGTCAGAGCAGCTCACAGATTACTGCACCTGTACATAGCCCACCTATAATTTAGTCCAAACAACTACCCCTTTCCCAACTGTATTTTATTTATTTATTTATTTTGCTCCTTTGCACCCCATTATTTTTATTTCTACTTTGCACATTCTTCCATTGCAAAACTACCATTCCAGTGTTTTACTTGCTATATTGTATTTACTTTGCCACCATGGCCTTTTTGCCTTTACCTCCCTTCTCACCTCATTTCCTCACATTGTATATAGACTTGTTTATACTGTATTATTGACTGTATGTTTGTTTTACTCCATGTGTAACTCTGTGTTGTTGTATCTGTCGAACTGCTTTGCTTTATCTTGGCCAGGTCGCAATTGTAAATGAGAACTTGTTCTCAACTTGCCTACCTGGTTAAATAAAGGTAAAATAAAAAATAAATAAATAAAATTATAGGGTGATCAGACAAGTCTTAAAAACCTCCAGTATTTTGATGTTTGGATGAAAAACGTACCCATATTAAACTGCCTATTTCTCAGTCCCAGAATCTAGAATATGCATATAATTAGGATAGACATTAGGATAGAAAACACTCTAAAGTTTCCAAAACTGTCAAAATATTGTCTGTGAGTATAACAGAACTTGTATTGCAGGTGAAAACCTGAGGAAAATCAAACCAGGAAGTGGCCTCTATTTTGAAAGCTCCATGTTCCATAGCCTGCCTTCGCTCCATTTAAAGGGATATCAACCAGATTCCTTTTCCTATCTCTTCCCCATGGTGTGAACAGTCTTTAGACATAGTTTCAGGCCTTTATTTTGAAAAATGAGCGAGAAAGATCACATCGCGTCATTGTATGGCTGGGTGTCAGCAGCACTTTGTATGCGCAACAGCTTGGTGCAGCCATTTTCTCTCTCTCTCCTATTGAAGAAGCTACATTCCCGGTTGATATATTATCGATTATATATTGTAAAAACAACCTGAGGATTGATTATAAAAAACATTTGAAACGTTTCTACGAACATTACGGATACTATTTGGAATTTTCGTCTGCGATGTCGTGACCGCTCGAGCCTGTTGATTTCTGAACATAACGTGCCAACCAAATGGAGGTATTTTGGATATAAAAATAATCTTTATGGAACAAAAGGAACATTTATTGTGTAACCTGGAGTCTCGTGAGTGCAAACATCCAAAGATCATCAAAGGTAAGCGATTTAATTTATTGCTTTTCTGACTTTCGTGACCAATCTACTAGGCTGCTAGCTGTTTGTAATATTTTTCCTGCTGAGAGAGATGTCCTTACATAAACACTTGGAATGCTTTCGCTGAAAAGCTTTATTGAAATCTGACACGCCAGGTGGATTAACAACAAGCCAAGCTGTGTTTTGCTATATTGCACTTGTGATTTCATGAAAATTAAATATTTTTAGTGATTTAAATTGAATTTGGCGCTCTGCAATTCAGCGGTGGTTGACGAAAATGATCCCGCTAATGGGATGGGTGCATCAAGAAGTTTTAAGTATTGTTGGCAAAAATGTAATTTATGGCAGAAGAAAAGCTTTATCTTGTTGTATACAACATGTTGCCATATTTTTTATTCTTGCTTTAGCTCTCTGTCAAAGTCTACTAATGTGCAATCATTCATTTTAAAAAATCCATATAGATATCAGCTGCAATTAAACGATATTCAACAATGTATGCTGTGTATATTTATATTTATACTATCCGTCACAATAACAGGTGACAATAATGACACATTTTGAGATCAGAGAGATGTTCCACCACATAAACAAACAATGGCAGTGAAGGAAAAGTTGCTGAAACATGCAGAATGGAGCTAATTGTCAATATTATTGATCATTGCTGGTCTGAAAAATGTGTTCACATGGTGTGAGAAAAGCTAAACGGTCTAGTTGTGCTTTACTTTGTATTTTTTTCTAAGATGGGTGTTGGAGTGTGTGGTCTTTCTAAAAATGACAAACTGATGAAAGATTATGACTCTAAGTGAGACAAATTATTTTCTTAAAAGTAAATCAACTTAAGGAAAAGAGTAAATACTTACTTGCAATTGTCTGTCAGAACTATGTTCTACGGCAAGCGATGTCTCAACCGCTGAAGTTCAAAGACCAATAGGGCCTTATCTGAAATGATCTGTGTTCAATGGGAGTGGTAAAAAAGACCGCAACCTCCTTAATGATTAATGATGGAAATACTTTACAATACTTTATATTTAATCTACCTAGTATGGGATAAATAGAATAGCCCCAAAATTGCAAGCTTCAAGCTAAATCAAATCCACCTCATACATAAATATTGGAAATTGTTTAAAATATTTAACCAGGTCGACTAGGGACTCTTATACTGCATGTCATGCAATCACTAAAACATTCCATTTAACATCTGTCACTCTTTCTCAGTAACCTCACTTTGTTTTGTCAAATCCTTATTGATGTCAACAATACATGATTTAAATTAAAGTCAAAGTTGTTGCCCAATATGCTGGGAAAATGAATCACATGACCACTTTCCTGCCTTTAATTTTTGTCCTAAAAGCGCAGGGGGTGTCAATGACAACAAGGCTAAGAAACCAAGAGTTAGCTCGTTGAATTAGTCGTAACAGGAAAAACTGTCGCATTGTTGTATACTAGGAGATCAGCTGGTGGGCCCATTGCCAAATGTGGAGATAGGGTTTGTCATTTTTTTTGTCAACTTCTCAATGACAGGCATCTGTTTTACCCAAGAACTCGCAAGTTCATGGATCCCATCATTGTGAGGAAAATAATGTTACGCTAAGGTGGCACTATCGTGTCGATTCATGGCAGTTAAAATGCTTTTGAATAGATGCTGGATGCTAAATAACAAACTATTTGGATGGAACAGTCTGTGGACCCCATGCAGAGTAGCTGCTGCTTCAGTAACAGCTAATGGGGATCCTAATAAAATACTAAATACTAAACTTCCTAGATAAGTCGAATATATGCTAAAACTAGTCCTTGTTTACATTAAAATAGCAGACTATTAACTGATAACTAATAAGTTAATTATCAAAGTTCAGGAGACAATTTGTAAGATCTCCTGATAATCAGCTACTGAGAGTGATTAGGTGGAGGTTTCAGAAACAATGTTCATGTACCCACCCAGTTAGCCAAATTATGGACTATGAAATAACGTTTATTTTTAGTTCTTTGTAAAAATTGAAAATACTTATACTGTATTTTTTGGAAATGCATTGTTTCTATGCCTAAATTTGAGCATTTCTTCACTTATATTTATGTCAATGAAGTAGGCCTTATGTCACCTTCAAAAGTTTTATTTTATTTTTATTTTATTTTAAAAAGGAAAACAGACGGAAATTAAGATGCAGGATAGAATATTTTTTATTATTGCTCCCACCTGTTAGCCTTATCAAAAAAGTACAAATAGAAACATATTTTTAAAAGATTGTTCCAATAAGTGAGATGTTAAGAATCAACGATACATTTTACGTAAATCTGTAGTGACAGACGGAATTTCAAGCGTAAGCCATCCCTGTGAGCTGGTATGGTATAACATACTTTTATAGGTTAGTGACTATGTCGATGTTAGGTAATGTGGGAGTTTTTGAAAAGGGGATTTATAAATGAACCGAATGCAATGATTCAACGTCAACAGGCTTTGCCCCCTCCAACCTGCGTGGCCTTGATCCTGCCATCTCCGACCGCCTTGCCATTCGGTGTAATGTGGCTGTCCCTCTAACCAAGCTGCGGCCCATCTATCCTAGGAAACAGGTTTCAAACACACAACAGCCCCAATCCTCTTCTGAGGAGCTTGTGTTTCCAAATTACATACTTCTCTCCTCCAGCCTTGACTCTGTTGCCCCTTTGAAAAAACTAGGACTCTCTCCTCCTCCTTATCTGCTCCCTGGTTTACCCTTGAGCTGTGTTCTTTGAAGTCCACTGATTGACAACTGGAGAAGCTCTATAATAAATCTGCTCTCAGGTCACTGAAGTGGGTTCACCTAGGGGTCATGAAAGGTGCTGTACCAAATGTTTGATGTATTATAATAATTGATTATGCTTATGTTGTATTAATAGAAGGGGAGGGGTTATAAGACCCTCCCCCACTACATGTATAGGGTTCTAGACCACAGATTAACAATATATATATGCATTATAAGGTTTAATATTGTTCCACAGTACTTTTATAGGCTCTCTACCTCTTATGAAGAAACTGTCTGAGAAATGTGTGACTGTGAAGAACTCTGCAGGGGAGTGTAAGAGATAAGAGATTAGTCAGACATTCCACTATAAATCAACTTGGACATTTACTGCTAAGCTTCTAGATAGCTATATAAACAAGAGTTTTAGTGTTGAGTAGGCAGGGTTTTGCTCTCAGGAGTAGAATATAATAGGCACGTAGGCAGTAGGCAGTGACATCACTAGGGCTGGACTTCGGGTTTAATAAAATAACTTGCAACCTTTACTTTGATGCAGAACTTACTCGGAAACATGCGTTATGTTCCTGTTGTCAACTTCTGTCTGCAATTGCATTAATAAAGATTTTTGAAAGATTTAATTAAAGATATTGTCATAATGCTAATTTCACCAATGAGCCAATGATTGACAAGGAACAAGGAAAACGAACCCCGACATCACTCAGAGGCTCTCTCTGGCAAAATCAGTCTACTATTCCAACCTCATCAATAACAGCCAAGGAAATCCTAGATCCCTTTTCTCGACCATCAACAGACTACTTCGACCCCTAGATTTATCCCCCCCACTGACTCTCTTAACATTAGGGGGCGCTATTAACATTTTTGGATGAAAAATGTTCCCGTTTTAAACAAGATATTTTGTCACGAAAAGATGCTCGACTATGCATATAATTGACAGCTTTGGATAGAAAACACTCTGACGTTTCCAAAACTGCAAAGATATTGTCTGTGAGTGCAACAGAACTGATACAGATACAGGTGAAACCCAGATCAGCATTTAACACCATAGTACCCTCCAAACTCGTCATCAAGCTCGAGACCCTGGGTCTCGACCCCGCCCTGTGCAACTGGGTACTGGACTTCCTGACGGACCGCCCCCAGGTGGTGAGGGTAGGTAACAACATCTCCACCCCGCTGATCCTCAACAGTGGGGCCCCACAAGGGTGCGTTCTGAGCCCTCTCCTGTACTCCCTGTTCACCCAGGACTGCGTGGCCACGCACGCCTCCAACTCAATCATCAAGTTTGCGGACGACACAACAGTGGTAGGCTTGATTACCAACAACGACGAGACGGCCTACAGGGAGGAGGTGAGGGCCCTCGGAGTGTGGTGTCAGGAAAATAACCTCACACTCAACGTCAACAAAACTAAGGAGATGATTGTGGACTTCAGGAAACAGCAGAGGGAACACCCCCCTATCCACATCGATGGAACAGTAGTGGAGGGGGTAGTAAGTTTTAAGTTCCTCGGCGTACACATCACAGACAAACTGAATTGGTCCACCCACACAGACAGCATCGTGAAGAAGGCGCAGCAGCGCCTCTTCAACCTCAGGAGGCTGAAGAAATTCGGCTTGTCACCAAAAGCACTCACAAACTTCTACAGATGCACAATCGAGAGCATCCTGTCGGGCTGTATCACCACCTGGTACCACAACTGCTCCGCCCACAACCGTAAGGCTCTCCAGAGGGTAGTGAGGTCTGCACAACGCATCACCGGGGGCAAACTACCTGCCCTCCAGGACACCTACACCACCCGATGTCACAGGAAGGCCATAAAGATCATCAAGGACAACAACCACCCGAGCCACTGCCTGTTCACCCCGCTATCATCCAGAAGGCGAGGTCAGTACAGGTGCATCAAAGCTGGGACCGAGAGACTGAAAAACAGCTTCTATCTCAAGGCCATCAGACTGTTAAACAGCCACCACTAACATTGAGTGGCTGCTGCCAACACACTGACTCAACTCCAGCCACTTTAATAATGGGAATTGATGGGAATTGATGTAAAATATATCACTAGCCACTTTAAACAATGCTACTTAATATAATGTTTACATACCCTACATTATTTATCTCATATGTATACGTATATACTGTACTCTATATCATCTACTGCATCTTTATGTAATACATGTATCACTAGCCACTTTAAACTATGCCACTTTGTTTACATACTCATCTCATATGTATATACTGTACTCGATACCATCTACTGATTCTTGCCTATGCCGCTCTGTACCATCACTCATTCATATCT
Organism: Oncorhynchus tshawytscha; assembly: GCF_018296145.1. Classification (NCBI taxonomy): domain Eukaryota; kingdom Metazoa; phylum Chordata; class Actinopteri; order Salmoniformes; family Salmonidae; genus Oncorhynchus; species Oncorhynchus tshawytscha. The sequence goes on along the minus strand of NC_056460.1, from coordinate 5,525,556 downwards.
TTATGTACATATTCTTTATCCCTTTACACCTATGTGTATAAGGTAGTAGTTTTGGAATTGTTAGCTAGATTACTCGTTGGTTATTACTTCATTGTCGGAAGTAGAAGCACAAGCATTTCGCTACACTCGCATTAACATCTGCTAACCATGTGTATGTGACAAATAAAATTTGATTTGATTTGATTTAAAAATTCAACCAGGAAGTGCTGCATTTTTTGAAACCGCCTCATGCCAATGATTCCTTATATGGCTGTGAATGAGCTACGAATGAGCTCACGTTTTCCACGTATTCCCCAAGGTGTCTACAGCATTGTGACGTCTTTTTACACATTTCCATTGAAGAATAGCCATAAGGGACCATATATAGCAAGTGGTGTCTCCCGCAGAAAATCTTGCGTAAAATACTGAGGTAGCCATTTTTCCAATCTTATGAGAAACCAATTGCCTCGACGGATATATTATCGAATATATATGTCAAAAACACCTTGAGGATGGATCCTAAACAACGTTTGCCGTGTTTCTGTCCATATTATGGAGTTAATTCTGAAAAAAGTTTGGCGTTGTAGTGGTTTCATTTTCCCGTCGATTTCTCAGCCAAGCATGATGAACAAACGGGAGCTATTTCGCCTACAAAAATAATCTTTTTGGAAAAAAGGAACATTTGCTATCTAACTGGGAGTCTCCTGAGTGAAAGCATCCGAAGTTCTTCAAAGGTAAATGATTTAATTTGGTTGCCTTTCTTATTTTCGTGAAAATGTTGCCTGCTGCCAGCAGAGCCTAGCATAGCATTATGCCATGATAAACTTACACAAATGCTTGCATATTTTGAAAATCTGAGATGACAGTGTTGTTAACAAAAGGCTAAGCTTGTGTTTGAATATATTTCATTCATTTCATTTGCGATTTTCATGAATAGGAAAAGTTTCTAGGGGTATTTATGTCTGCTGCGTTATGCTAATTCATTTGAGGCTATGATTACGATCCCGGATCCGGGATTGCTAGTTTCAAGTTAAGCTTTGCAATATGTTTCTGGACTTCTTTCAGTCAAAATGTAATCCTTCTAGCAGCAGCTTCAGCCATCCCCCACCCTGCCCCCCGAACAGGTTCTGGCTAACACTACCCACACAGCCTGGTGTTTCTCTGCCTTCTCTCCTGTTAATGTGGCCCACATCACAGAGTTGGTCACCAGATCCAAATCCTCCACCTGTCCACTGGATCCCATGCCCACGTCTCTGGCAAAGGCCTTCCCTGTACCCTCATGATGGACATGATGAATTATTCCCTCTTGATTGGAAATGTACCTCCTGCACTCAAAATGGCTGCTGTTATACCCATCCTGAAGAATCAAGGAATGGACCCGGATAGCTTGAACAACTGCCAGCCTATTACCAACTACCCGTTTCTAGCCAAAATCCAGGAGCGAGCAGTCGCCACACAACTACAGCGTCACTTAACCAACCATAACATGTACAAACCTCTTCAATCAGGGTTCCTGGGACAAGCACAGCATAGACTACACCTGTACAAGTAATCAACAACCTCCTCATTGCCACTGACTCTCGCCACTTCAATATCTTCATCCTCCTTGACCTCTCTACTGCACTTGACACTGTCTGCCACAGCATCCTCCACGACCCCATGGAAATTGTCCTGGGCATCACCGGATCGCCATTCAACTGGTTCTGGTCATAACTGGCTGACCGAAAGCAGTATGTGTCCTTTTGAGACTCCAAATACCCCCCAGCTCCTGTCAACCAAGGCATGCCTCAAGGTTCCGTACTTGGACCCCTGCTGTTCATCATATACAGTTGAAGTCGGAAGTTTACATACACTTAGGTTGGAGTCATTAAAACTTGTTTTTCAACAACGCCACAAATGTATTGTTAACAAACTATAGTTTTGGAAAGTCGGTTAGGACATTACATTGAACATGACACAAGTAAGTTTTCCAACAATTGTTTACAGACAGATTATTTCACTTATAATTCACTGTATCACAATTCCAGTGGGTCAGAAGTTTACATACACTAAGTTAACTGTGCCTTTAGACAGCTTGGAAAATTCCAGAAAATGATGTCATGGCGTTAGAAGCTTCTGATAGGCTAATTGACATAATTTGAGTCAATTGGAGGTGTACCTGTGGATGTATCTCAAGGCCTACCTTCAAACTCAGTGCCTCTTTGCGTGACATCATAGGGAAATCAAAAGAAATCAGCCTCAGAACCTCAGAAAAAACAGTTTGCAACTGCACATGGGGACAAATATCGTACTTTTTGGAGAAATGTCTTCTGGTCTGATGAAACAAAAATAGAACTGTTTGTCCATATTGACCATCGTTATGTTTGGAGGAAAAAGGGCGATGCTTGCAAGCCGGAGAACGCCATCTTAACCGTGAAGCACGGGGGTGGCAGCATCATGTTGTGGGGGTGCTTGCTGCAGGAGGGACTGGCTAACTTCACAAAAAAATATGATTTCCCGAGGAAGGAAAATTATGTGGATATATTGAAGCAACATTTCAAGAAATCAGTCAGGAAGATAATAGGAAATGGTCGCAAATGAGTCTTCCAAATGGACAATGACCCCAAGTATACTTCCAAAGTTGTGGCAAAATGGCTTAAGGACAACAAAGTCAAGGTATTGGAGAGGCCATCACAAAGCCCTGTGCTCAATATGTTAGAGGAATTTAACTCCTATATGTTCATTAACCAATTCAATTAAAACACTCTGTCCGTTTCTAAGAATTTGTAAGATGCTTATTTGCATAAAATGGACAGAGACCAGTCTCAAAATTAATCAGTAGCGTTTATTTTCCAAGAGCTCTCCTCATAATACCATGTACATTGGTTTATATACCTCACATTTCGTCATAAATGTCTCTCCTCCACTCAGATACAATGGCAATATAGTTCACAAGCCTTCCAACATTGTCTGCCACATGTTAAACAGTCAGTACCTGGTGTGGCCACCGTACTGCAGTGCATCTCCTCCTCATGGACTGCACCAGATTTGCCAGTTCTTGCTGTGAGATGTTACCCCACTCTTCCACCAAGGCACCTGCAAGTTCCCAGAAATTTCTGGGGGGAATGGCCCTGGCCCTCACCCTCCGATCCAACAGGTCCCAGATGTGCTCAATGGGATTGAGATCCGGGCTCTTCGCTGGACATGGAGGAACACTGACGTTTCTGTCTTGCAGGAAATCACGCACAGAACGAGCAGTATGGCTGGTGGCATTGTCATGCTGGAGGGTCATGTCAGGATGAGCCTGCAGGAAGGGTACAACATGACAGAGGAGGATGTCTTCCCTGTAACGCACAGCATTGAGATTGCCTGCAATGACAACAAGCTCAGTCTGATGATGCTGTGACACACCACCCCAGACCACGACGGACCCTCCACCTCCAAATCGAACCCGCTCCAGAGTACAGGCCTCGGTGTAATGCTCATTCCTTCAACAATAAACGCAAATCCAACCATCACCCCTGTTGAGACAAAACCGCGACTCGTCGTCAGCACTTTTTGCCAGTCCTGTCTGGTCCAGCGACGGTGGCGTTGTGCCCATGGGCATTGTGCCCACCCGTGAAGGGAATGCATCACGCCAATCAATTTAACCCACTTGGTGGGAATTGTTATCGCTAAAATATTGAATAGATCTAGGCCTAACTAAGCCTATAAGTACTGTGTGAAGTGATAATAATTACACTTCAGTGCTTAAACTAAAAGACGATTGATTGATGACACTTCATTTGAAGCCAACAACAGGTACATGTATGAAGTAATGCACTAATACAACTACTATCGTTGCCCAAGATGTAAACCCCACTCAAGGAAAATTCCACCCCAAAACTATCTTTTGGTATTTGTTTCATAAGACCATTGTTGATATAGTCCCAAAAAAGTTTTCCATGTCAGCAATCAAGTTTTCATGATACAGATACAGTGCCTTGCGAAAGTATTCGGCCCCCTTGAACTTAGCGACCTTTTGCCACATTTCAGGCTTCAAACATAAAGATATAAAACTGTATTTTTTTGTGAAGAATCAACAACAAGTGGGACACAATCATGAAGTGGAACGACATTTATTGGATATTTCAAACTTTTTTAACAAATCAAAAACTGAAAAATTGGGCGTGCAAGAGAGTTCTCATCTGTATTATTCGTAGCCGTCTATTTACCTCCACAAAGCAAAGCTGGCACTAAGACCGCTCTCAACCAACTCTATAAGGCCATAAGCAAAGAAGAAAATGCTCACCGAGAAGCGGCACTCCTAGTGGCCGGGGACTTTAATGCAGGCAAGCTTAAATCGGTTTTACCACATTTTTACCAGCATGTCAACCAGGGGGGAAAAATCCTTGACCACCTTTATTCCACACAGAGAGATGCACATAAAGCTCTCCCCCGCCCTCCATTTGGCAAATCTGACCAGATTTCTAATTCTCCTGATGCCTGCTTACAAGCAAAATCTAAAGCAGGTAGTACCAGTGACCCGCTCAATACGGAAGTGGTCAGATGACGCGGATGCTACACTACAGGACTGTTTTGCAAGCACAGACTGGAATATGTTCCGAGATTCATCCAATTGCATTGAGGAATACACCACCTCAGTCATTGGCTTCATCAATAAGTGCATCGATGACGTCGTCCCCACAGTGACTGTACGTACATATCCCAACCAGAAGCCATAGATTACAGGCAACATCTGCATTGAGCTAAAAGAGCTGCCGCTTTCAAGGAGCGGGAGACTAATCCGGACGCTTATAAGAAATCCCGCTAGCCATCAGACGAACCATCAAACAAGCAAAGCGTCAATACAGGATTAAGATTGAATCCTACTACACCGGCTTTGACGCTCGTTGGATGTGGCAGGGCTTGAAAACTATTATGGACTACAAAGGGAAATCCAGACGCGAGCTGCCCAGTGACGCGAGCCTACCAGACGAGCTAAATACCTTTTATGCTCACTTTGAGACAAGCAACACTGAAGCATGCACGAGAGCACCAGCTGTTCTGGATGACTGTGTGATAATGCTCTCGGTAGCCGATGTGAACAAAACCTTTAAACAAGTCAACATTCACAAACCCGCTGTGCCAGACGGATTCCCAAGACAAGTACTCAAAGCATGAGCGGACCAAACTGTCAAGTGTCTTCACAGATATTTCAACCTCTCCCTGACCGAGTCTATAATACCTACATGTTTCAAGCAGACCACCATAGTCCCTGGTAAATGAAGGTAACCTGCCTAAATAATTACCGCCCCGTGGCACTCACGTCGGTAGCCATGGAGTGTTTTGAAAGGCTGGTAATGGCTCACATCAACAGCATCCTCCAGGACACCCTAGACCCACTCCAATTCATAAAATTTGGCACCGGACAATTTACCCCAATTTACCTACGCTGTTTGTTTGTTACCTATGCATAGTCACTTCGCCCCCACATACATGTACAGATTACTTCAACTAGTCTGTACCCCTGCACGCTGGCTCGGTACCGGTGCCTCCTGTATAAAGCCTCGTTATTGTTCTTCTTATTGTGTTACTTTTTATTATTACTTTTTATTTTAGCCTACTTGGTAAATATTTTCTTCTTCTTCAACTACACTGTTGGTTAAGGACTTGTAAGTAAGAATTTCACGGTAAAGTCTACACTTGTTGTATTCGGCGCATGTGGCAAATAAAGTTTGATTTGATTTGAATTACATTGTAGGAAGCTACAATCTATCCACAATATTAAAGCTGATCTACACCCTTATATATAAATATATTATCTTTCACAAATGCTAAATATACACTTACTGTACAGTGTTTTAGAAGGCTTTCTCACAGTTACAGCTAATCGTATTTTCAGTGACAACACGTTATTGGTGGCCTTCTTCCCTTACACACAGGTGTTCAGAGCACCCTAGATAGTTAATTAGCACAGGTGGTCCCTCCATCTTCTGTCTGTCTTCTGTAAACATGCACTTTAACATGGAGATATGGCCGTGTGGGAACACTAACCCCTAACCCAATAAAAGGTGTGTATCAATTTAACCTTTTGTTTTTTGAAAATTATTTCTTGCTGATATGAAAGATAACGTCCTTATACTTTCAAAACGTACTACAAGCCATCCGTGTTAATGTTCAGGCCAAGCGTAGGGCTCTTAACAAAACTGCCCTCTACAGAAGATATCTTTGTCCAATGACTCTTCTGTGTAATGGAATGGAACTAAGAGTCATGATCAAAGGCTCCTACTAACGTTACTGCTACTGATACCACTGCTACTAGGGAGTAATAATAATAACAATAGTAATAATTATCTTGTTTATGCAGCAGTTCAAAGTGCTTTACAAGCTAAAAAGGAACTTGTAATAGGTTTGAACCCAAATAATACATTACCCATAAAGGCGTGTTGCGGCATGGCGGCAACTTTAAAACCAGACCAGTTTCAAAAAAAAAAAAACAATGATAAGAGACACATTATAATGTTTTGCCATTCGATACATCTTTAATATTACAACTGTTGACATTACCTACAACGTGGCTTAACCTCTTCTTTATTTTGTAAGTAAGAGGAAGTAGTAGTCACTAGTGCACACTTTATTTTCAGTTGTCCTGCTTTTGGTCGTACTGCATTTGCTTGTTTAACATTAGTGAATGAATGCGGACCATTGAATAGGCTTTTTTATTCCGCAATCTGGGCAACCTGGGTTGTTGGTTTGTACAATCTGTATCATGTGAGTGAATGCTTGTGCAACAATCTCTCACCATTGAATGGGTGATACAAGATAGCATTTATGGAAACTTCTGCCTTCTCTAAGGCTGACAGCGAGCCTTCAATAAAACTTGTGGGCCAATAGCGAGCAGTAGTTTTCCCAAGGCCTAGCTAGCTAGCTGTACGCTAGTTTACAGCAGCTGCAGCAGGTTTTATTGAAGAGGATGTTGTCCCTAATTTGTTAGCTTTGCCCAATTCAAGATGAACTTTCAAATGATTATGCGTGTGAAACATTGTGGCATTTGAACTTTAGATCACCGGTTACTTTATGTGATGAAGGTGAAAAATATGTTTGCAATGGGAAGTAATAATTGTACATGAATGTCCAAGAAGATGTCCAAGTATATGTTTTACAAAAAAGTGTGCTCTCCTACAGTATACCACATCACATGGAGTGTGCTGAATATTAAGGTCACCATCCTTTCAGCATCATGAGCCTGTCACACACATCCTTTGATGGGTCACGGTTGTCGCTTTTGGTGATTGTGTGATAGAGATGGCATTAGGCATCCCGTCAGTTCAACGTCTAGTTTTGATTTATATTCGGTTGAGTTGTCAAAAAATGTGAATTCAACATGAAATCTCCCAAAAAAATCACGGCATTGGATTTAGGTTCAAAGTTGTGTAAAAAAAAAAAGAAAAAAAAAGGAAATGCCCTTATGTTGATGAATTTTGCAAATCCAATTATTTATCCACGGTGATTCAACGCCATCACATATATTTTTAAATGCTGTGTAAACAATGTTGATTCAACTAGTTTTTGCCCAATGTGGTGGCTCAGGCTTGTTTGATTCAGTTGGGTGCATTAAGTGATGCTAATTCTTTGTTATGTTTCTAGATTTTTTGTTTAGTACAATGTGTTGGAAGGTTATTTTCCCCACAGGTCCAATAGCCACGGTTTGCCACTGACCAATACAGTGACAAGAGTTTGTAACCCTTTAATAACAAATCTAACCCTTTATTTCTGAGAGTGTTAAACGGAAAACTTGTGGCAAACAGATCTTTAAATCTGGATGTCCCAAATAATCACTATCTATGCTTTTAAATTGATGCAGTGCACTTCTCATATGGACTACCTATAGGCCAAGCCTGCTTGTTGTCAAACCCTGGGTCTTTTTACTCCTCCATGTTGTGCCAACCACCATGTCCTGGGCACCACATCTCAGCCCACCATCACAAAATGTCAGTGTGCTGCTCAGTGATATATATGACCCTCTTCCAGGAATGTGAATCATTCAGTGGAATGCTGTGACACACTAATGCCATTTTGGTGACTTATCCCGCCAGCCTTGCCCTGGACCAAATTCTGAATATAATCATGTTGACACTTGTGTTCTGTTTGGTCGCCAGAATTCACATAAGAACAAATGATAAAAACCAGGGCCCTAGGGGTGACCTGATGCTAGATCAACACTCCTAGTCTGAGACCTGTTACCAGTGGCGAGCGGGGACAGAAATCCTCATGCAGGCCAGTCAAATGATTTCAATGCAGCCAGGGTATAATAACATTTAACATTGTTATTACCGGGAAATCCCATGGGGTTGCAGTTTTGGGGGGGGAAATCCAAAGGAAGCAGAAAGGGGTGAATATTGACAGTATTTATTGACACTTAAAAACAAACATCCATATTATTATTATTTTTCTTTCAATAACAATAGACTATTCTGATGTTGCCATATAATAAATAAATCAGCAGTGCCACCTACTAAGAGTTTTAGTCTGTATCATCCTCACTAAAAATGTTTTCAAGCTCCTCTCCTTAACTTCTTTCTGTGCTCAAGTCTATTGGGTGCTGAAATGTCTGAACACAGCCATCTCCGTTATTATCTCAATGCATTAGGAATGTCTGTAGTTTCACACATTGCAACGCTGACAAGTAAATACACAATACTGGATACATGAATCAAATGTAATGCATGTAACACATTATTTGGCATATGTACTATATATTATAATACTGGTGAATGCATCTAAACAACATTGCAAATCTCCAGTGTACTGGCCAAAGATAATGCTTTTACTGTCATATCATTTAGGATGCGTTGAGTTTGCAATACTCCCACGACGATGTATACATGTTTTGTGATTATCACTCAGCTACACAGCTATTTCATGAAATGTACCGGCGAGGCAAACTAACGATTTAAAACAAAAAAATGACATGACATATAATAATGGTCAAAATGTACATTTTGTCTGGCTTTGCCGTTCGGTTCACTTTAGAAGATATTCCTTAGAGGGTCTGAAAAAAAGGAACAGAAATGTTGCGTCATAATATAAAAACACAATAGCATGATGTGTGTATGATGTCAGCCTGTCTCCCTTGTGTCCGAAAAAAATCACTGAGAAATTGGGGACCACATCAACTGAGTATCATATTATTAATAATTAATGAATATTTAAAGTACATCAACTGAGGCTAATACAGTGTACAGTATCTTAAAATACCAATAACTCACAATTGTTTTGTTAGAAATTAGCATAAAAACGTTGTACTGTACATCAGTTAAAAACGCATGAAACTAGCATGCTAATATCCAAGCAGGACCTACTGTACCAATGAAAGACTATTGAGGAGTTCATGAATTGAGATGTCATCATTGGTTTGCTGTGAGGAAGGCTCGCTCCTAATGGATAATTCTGGAATAGTAGGTTCCTCCAAGCTAGAATTCAAAAAGTAAACCATCAGTATTAAATTTGTTTTGGAGAACAAATGAGTTTTAATAGACATTGGACATACATTCAAGCTTTATACACTGTTTAAATTATATTGTCCAGTCTTTTATGTTAAAAAACTAGGCCTGTCCTGGTTCCTACCTCCTCTTGTTTGACAGCGCTGATTTCAAGTATTTCTTGATGGCCATCTGTTTTCCGTAGTGGCTGTAGTTGTCTGAAAACACAGCGTCTGAGTTGTGTTTTACTGGAAACTGGTCCTCCATGAGGTCATTACTACAGATGAAAATATAATTAGAAAACAAAAAATGATTACAATAAGATCTGCTCAAAGCAAGTTTTACTTGTTCACTGGTTTACGTATTGTTGTACCATGATATACAAGACCTTGTGAATTGTTGAAACATTTATACCATGGCATTATTGAATACTAGTTTCTGATTGACTTGAAGAGCATTATAGAGTGTGCATTATTTCTCAGTAATGCATGACAATAACCAACGGCTGTGAATTATTTCTTGGAGGGTGCACTAATAATTCAGATGGAACTGTTAACAGGCATTTGCTGCAGATTATGGTCTGTGCTGTAGCTGACAGAATGATGCCAAGTGGCGAAACCAACATTCTGACGTGTTCCATCTTTCAGCTGATATTTCAAGCCAAATTGAAAACACTACTGGCATTGTTGAATTACAATTGTGTAAACAGTTAGCTAGTGGTTTGGTGGTTTGGTTCGTCACCAAGTCTATTTGTTCTGTTACTACACTTTACTGTAGCTGTAGTAGTAAACTTCCTAGCAACTTCAGTGAATGTTGAACACATTTCTACCGGCAAATTTGCATGTGTGTGTGTGTGTTCAATTATAATCGCAATATGGTCATGATAATCAACTCGGGGCTCTATGTGTTCTCTGAAAATATGCAACCGTGCGGAAGTTTGGTGCCACTTCTGACCGGGCAGTACGGACCTGCACAGGGGTCTCTGCCATATTCGTGGAGATTCCAATCCATAAGGGACTCAAATTGTTCAGTTTAAGGGGAACTGCAACTTGGGCATGATCACAAGGACCAACCGATGGTCACTCCACAGGAATAATTTCCCCCCAAAGGCCCTTCTGAATGACTACTGGGAGATTTGAGGCAGCACTAGATCATTTTTTTGGAAAAACCATGGCATGGATGCTAAAAACACAAACAGGGAATCTTCAACATTAATATAACATTGAGTTACTCCCCATTGTAAACGTTCTTTAATCCATATCATGTTGCAGTAATAAGAGAAATGTGGCAATATAAGTGAGATATAACTTTTGACGATGGCAGTCAAGCTAAACTGTAGTGGTATTACATCGGTAGAGTGATTCAATCGCCAGGATGAACTGGCAGGATCGCAAATGCGACATTGTTGTGACAAACTTCTATGAACTTCTCAGCTGTAAAACTTCAATTCACACCATTGGTGTTTATTTCGGTCAACCTACCTTAGACGCCCCGGCGTCCCTATTTGTACCTTACCGTACTGATTGACTACATAGTGAATGTTAGAAATAGAGGTATAGACCAAGATAAATTAGAGTCCCTCAGAGCACAATTTATGGTTACCATATGAAAGTTGTACCTGACTCGCTTTGCAATCAAGGATTCAAGGTAGTCCTTGGCCGAAAGCTGACCTAAAAGTTTGCTGTAGCCACTTGTGAAGAGACCATCTGCATGTCTTGTTGGTCTAAAAAAAGATTAATAAAATGCGTTATTGATTCATCAGATTCAGGACAAATGATGTTAAGTGACAACAGTTACATCAATTAACTTTTGATTGATGCAGACAGGATGTCAAGAGCAGATTATTCAGCAAAATGTCATAGTCACAAAGTATTCATTGCTGGTGACGGGCACTTCAGGACGTTTGACATTTACTGCTAAGAACTTTAGCCTCAAATATGTTGGTGGACCCTGATGTTTTTGATTTATTTCACCTTTATTTAACCAGGTAGGCTAGTTGAGAATAGCAGTGTGAGCAGACAACACAGAGTTACACATGGAGTAAACAATTAACAAGTCAATAACACAGTAGAAAACAAAGGGGGAGTCTATATACAATGTGTGCAAAAGGCATGAGGAGGTAGGCGAATAATTACAATTTTGCAGATTAACACTGGAGTGATAAATGATCAGATGGTCATGTACAGGTAGAGATATTGGTGTGCAAAAGAGCAGAAAAGTAAATAAATAAAAACAGTATGGGGATGAGGTAGGTGAAAATGGGTGGGCTATTTACCAATAGACTATGTACAGCTGCAGCGATCGGTTAGCTGCTCAGATAGCTGATGTTTGAAGTTGGTGAGGGAGATAAAAGTCTCCAACTTCAGCAATTGTGAGGTCAATGTTGCCTTATTATTATCATTGGCTAACAACACAACACATTTGATTTTTTATTGTAATACAGACTTGGCCCATCAGAAAACAGATGTCAACAGATACCTGTATGACAGAAGTGCATTAAAATCCATAGGAGGAACCAATTTCATTCGATTCTGTGCTGAGAAACATAAGTGAGGGACTGATTTCATCACAAACCATTTTGTAACTAAGTGAATGTGACCATTACCTTGCAATTATATCATAGAGAAGTTTAAGGGTTTCCATGTCATTTATTGACAGACTCTGCTCCCAGTCACCCTTCCCATCTGTCTCAACAGTCCCTGACCTATAGAACGGAAGCAATAAGTGAGTCCATCATCATATCAAATTCAATACACGTAATTGACCAATGACATTATTTAATTTCTCAATTGCTACATAGTCGGATTCACCAAATGTTTTATGTGAAAACGTTTTTCTTTTGAGTTTCTTCTTCAAAGTCCCCTTCGGATGGCAGAGATGAATCTTAACATACAGTATATTTAATACACACCAACAGTTTCCAATCAGAATCATGTAGCAAGACCAGAATCATTTAAACATGGTTTTAGTACCGGCAGTCAGATAGCCTGTTTATGATAACCATGTAACCATATAGTAAATGTGTCTGTATCTATCAGCGATTGTAACAAGATGCTTTTCAAGTCAGCTTTTCTTTAAATTATCAGTAAGAGTATCTCAAAACAGAAGTCAGAACAAAATCATAAAATATCGTTACCTGACTGAGTATGCGGCGACAGCAGGTAGACTCATGGTTCTGGTACACAGCATACTGCATAGTGCCATCAAAAAAAGTCGATGAAAGCTGTTCGTCTGTGCCATAACGCTCTGCACATGCAGAGACAGAATAATAGCATTGTATTTTTTCTCCTTCTTAGTCACCATTGGGACAATTACTATATCATTACTGTTAAGATTAACATTTTAACTAAATGAAATAAAAATACGCCGTCTTGTATTTCCTTAAGTAAATCAGGTTGTATATATTGCACAATGCAATAGACTCACATGCATCAACAATCACCGTGCGTCGGCTGGGCTGCTGTCCACGGTGCTGAAAGGAAAGTTTCTGTATTATTCAAGCCGTGGTTTGGATCTGGTAAAATGAACCACCAACTTTCACTGACTCTGTATCTATTATTTCCTTGCTTTCTAAGTATGGAACGCAATCACAGTAGTGACGATACGTCATCGTAACAATTCCCAATGCGCTCGTCACAGGCTTATTAAGAACGGACAGTCCGGACTTCGTGGTTGGCCCTGACATCACCTGCCAAAAAGGTCAGATTATTACAGAAGGCAGGGCTAAATGTGATATGATGATGATGATGGCCCTTCTGATATTAGTATTGTCAAATTTCATTCTGTTTAATTGTCTTCAAAATTTTCCATAATGGAGCCCACTGGGCACACACTGATTGAATCAACGTTCTTTCCACGTAATTTCAATGAAGTGATGTTGAACCAACGTGGAATAGACATTGTCTGTGTCCAGTGGGAGGCTTATTGTTGCACTGAGTGTACAAAACATTAGGAACACCTTCTTACTATTGCGTCGGTGCATGGATTCTACAAGGTGTCGAAAGCATTCCACAGTGATGATGGCCCATGTTGACTCCAATGCTTCCCACAGTTGTGTCAAGTTGGCTGAATGTCGTTTGGGTGGTGGACCATTCTTGATAAACACTGGAAACTCAGACAGAGAGGGATACAGTTCAATCTTTGTCCAAAAATGGATGGATTGTGGTTAAAAAAGCAGATAAAGCTGGCAATACAGTAGTGTGGAGTAAAGACAAATATGTGACAGAAGCCTACCATCAATTAGACAATGATGAATTCTACCAATCTTTTACCTTCAACCCTTCAGAGGACCTAAAAACTGAATTGAAAGGGATCCTCACAGAAGCTAAGGAGAATGGCTACATTTCAGACAATGAGTTCAAATTCATTTTCAATGGCAGTCCGGCATATGGCTTCTCTTTATCTTCTCCCAAAAGTCCACAAGAATCTTGAGAACCCCTCAGTGGTAATGAAAGTCTGACAGAACCCATCTCTAAGTACATTGATTACTTCATTAAGCCTTTTCTGACATCACTCCCAGCCTATCTTCAAGACACCACAGACGTGTTGAACAAAATGAAGGAATTGAACAATATAGGTACAGCTTCTTTTTTAGTCACCATGGATGTGGAGTCTCTACACACCACCATTGAACATGATCAAGGATGGGCAGGTATGTACCATTTCTTGACTACCCGGCCTGAGACTGAAATGCCTCCTACAGAATTCATTGTATCACTGACTGAACGGACTCTTAATAATAACATCTTTGTCTTACAGGACCGTATTGTTAAACAAGTCAAAGGATGTGCCATGGGAGCATTCCTACAGCCCTTCCTGCGCTGGTTTGTACTTGGGTAAATGGGAAAATGACTTCATTTTGGATCCTTCGAAAAAACAGTTCTTTGACCGGATTATATGGTGGGGACGCAATATATTGATGATGTTTCCCTGTTCTGGTCCAACTCAGAAGATGAACTTATTTCCTTCACCAATACCTTAACAGAATTAACCCTAACATCAAACTAACTATGGAGTACAGCAAGGATAACATCCATTTTTTTGGACCTTGACATCAGTAAAGATGATAAAGGTTGTTTGCACACATCAATCTTTAGGAAACCTACAGATGAGAATACCATTCTGAGGGCAGACAGCTTTCACCCCAAAAGGCTCAAAGAAAACATTCCATATGGCCAATTCCAAAGAGTCCGCAGAATTTGCAATCAGACTACAGTATCAAATCTGCTGAAGTAGAGAATCGCTTCTTGAATCGGAGCTACAGTGCTGAGGTCCTGAAAGATGCAGGTATAAGGGCCGGACGACTTGACAGAGAACTTGTTGTGATTAGGAGTGCCTCGTGACACATCCAAGAGAGTGTACTTTGTTACAAAATAGAGCACTGAAGCAGAGAACATTAAAGGAATCATTAAAAATAATTTGGGAATCATTGAAAGTGATACGCTACTAAGTCTTCCCAGAGCCACCAGTCATAAGCTTTAAGAGATGTCCTACCCTATAAATGACTAATTAGTCCACAGCTATCTTCCTGCTGACTCTCCAAACAAAAAAGGCTTGAGCACAAACCAAAGGGCTCTTAAATGCAACCAGTGCAGAAATATTGCAAAGAAAAAGTGTTTTTGTTTCTAAAATCACGTCAAGCAATTTCATTAACTGTAAAAACCACTCATGTCATCTACAGATTGGAATGTCCACAACGCAAGGTGTTCTACATTGGACGGACAAAGAGACGGCTTCAAGACCGCTTAGCGGAACACAAGTACGCCACGCGGGTAGGCAATGAAGACCACCCCACGGCAAGGCACTACAAGTCCTTACACCATGGCCTCACTACAAGCTATAGGTATTGATCGGGTTCCAGACTCAATTAGAAATGGGGACCATCTTAAATAGCTAAACCAAAGGGAACGTTTTTGGATTGACAAACTACAGGCCACTAAGAACCCTGGTTTAAATGAAGATATGGATTTACAAACTACAGGCCACTAAGTACCCTGGTTTAAATTAAGATATGGATTGACAAACTACAGGCCACTAACAACCCTGGTTTAAATTAAGATATGGATTGACAAACTACAGGCCACTAAGTACCCTGGTTTAAATTAAGATATGGATTGACAAACTACAGGCCACTAAGCACCCTGGTTTAAATGAAGATATGGATTGACAAACTACAGGCCACTAAGCACCCTGGTTTAAATTAAGATATGGATTGACAAACTACAGGCCACTAAGAACCCTGGTTTAAATGAAGATATGAATTTACAAACTACAGGCCACTAAGCACCCTGGTTTAAATGAAGATATGCATTTCTCAATTTTTCTGTAGGGTCGTGATAGGTCCATTTTCTGTCATCTAGTGGACATTTTGCTCTATTGCCCTCAGCTATGTTTAGACTGTTGTTGTCCATGTTTGCTGTGTTCTAGAGTACTATGGAATAGATTGCTTTCCTATTCCTGGCACTTTGCCCAGTCACATTTAAGGTTAGAACTAGCTTTCTAGGCGTTATGATGCTTCTAGCTTGGGGTTACATTTTTTTGATAACACATCTACAGTATTTCACTTTTTAATGTGTATAGTATTGCTTACTAGGGTGTTGTCCAATCAATGTTGTAACCACTCCCTCTTCAAATTAGGGATGATTGGATAAACCTGTTCAAAAGAGGACATTGTATTATCATTTCTTTGTAATCCCTGACGAAGGTCATGCAGCCGAAACGAGTCAGATTTTTAAAACCCTTTCCATTAAACATGCCATACAAATAAAGGCATTTTAATTCATTATATGAAGAGTGCCTTCGTCCTCCTTTCTTTTTGATGACCAATTTACCCCTTTTACCAAAGAGCACCTTTTGTCTTCTGCTTCCCTTCCTCCTGTTGAGCATGAAAAACCCAGCAGCGTTGCAGTTCTTGACACACTCAAACCGGTGCACCTGGCACCTACTACCATACCCCGTTCAAAGGCACTTAAATCCTTTGTCTTGGCCGTTCATCCTCTGAATGGCACACATACATAATCCATGTCTCAGTTGTCTCAAGGCTTAAAAATCCTTCTTTAACCTGCCTCCTCCCCTTCATATACACTGATTAAAGTGGATTTAACAAGTTACATCAATAAAGGATCATATCTTTCACCTGGATTCAACTGGTCAGTCTGTCATGGAAAGCAGGTGTTCCTAATGGTTTGTACACTCAGTGTATGTTCAAAAAGACAAAACAGCCTGTTTTTGGTCTTAGTCAGAACAGCTAATTAAATATGATTTATTCGCATTCCCAGCAATGCTTTAGTACCACGATTTACATTTAAGTGGATCATAGCACAGTAATGATTTATCCTACAGAAAGACAGAATCCCAGAGCATACAAGTCATCAGGTCCAATCATATTACAGGACTCAATACAGCAAATCCAATTCTATTTCACATTTCCCTTTTGTGGACAGAGTTCCCAGATGTACAAATGACGGTTTGGGTGTACATCTCCAGTTGCTGTATCTCTGGTTTAGGTGAACAGTTGTTTAGATTAGACTGGTGGTCAGACTTTCTCACCTTTTAAACATTAGCAAATGATTGACAGCCAGGAGAGAAGTGACAGGCTTTGGTTTACATGACAGTTTATCTCAGGTTCATGCTGCCCAACTGTTCCAAAGGGAATTATCAAAAAGTAAACTTTTTTTTTTTTAAATTTATAATTTCCTTTACATAACAAATCACACGAAGTATGTGAGGCCTGGTTTCAAACACTATATAAGTTAAATCCTTTGAAATACCTGAGCTTGCCTAGTGCAGCATTGAATACCACGTCATACCTTGTCCATAGACCGCCTACAGGGTAAGTAATTTAATATTTCATTTTGTCATTTGGATTAATTATCACTTTAAATACATTTTTACTCATATGAGCACTTCAGGCCCTTGCCTATGAAAAGCCAAAAGGTTTGAAGATCACCCATCACATCCGATATACAGAATGTTTTGGATGGTAGGGCCAAGCTAAATTTGTCACAGTGTGATTGCAGAAGTTGATTCATAGTGACATCAGGAGTTGATTCATAGGGACATGGCAGTATAAGCAGAATCACCCTGCAAAATGCCATCTGTTATGTGCCCACCAGGAGATAGAGAAGGTTAAAAGCCACAGAATGTCACCCCTCACAACCTGCCAACACATTGATTTTCTGTCAGAATGACTGTAATCCCGGGCAACCATACTGTCACAATGCATATGATGTATGCATTTGTAGACCAACTTAGGAAATGTAGAATGGTTACATTATCCATAATGCTCATTGACCAGACATTCCAAATGACCATGGCAATTATTCATCACTGTAACGGTCTGAGTGTAGTGGGTGAGGAGTCAGGCGCAGGAAGCAGAGAGTTCAGGGGAGTGCTATTTTAATGCACTGAGAAACAGCGAACATAAGCCAACCCTCACGAAAACACAGGGTGTAATGAACAAACAAATGCCCCAAACAGGGGGCCTTAAACTGTCCAGAAAAAACCCACAAAATGGGAAAACCCAAAACCCATAGACGTGCACACAAGTACACCAAACAGACGGTCACAATAATTAATCCCGCACAAGGAACCCTGCGGGCCGGCTGACTAATAAAGCCTTACTACTAACTACCTAACTCAAAACAGGTGCACTCAATAAACACATAAGGGGGGAAATAATCAGTGGCAGCTAGTAGGCCTGCGACGACGACCGCCGAGCGCCACCCGAACGGGAAGGGGAGTGTCCTTCGGTCGGAGTCGTGACAATCACAATAGTAAACCGTGGCAATTTTGCATCACAATAGTAATTATATTTATATTGTGTAAGGCAGACTAGTAAGTTTTGCCATCATTTTTTAAGTTAAGCAATTCAAGACAGTTCAGGAGTCATAGGTGGGATCATGGGATCATTAATCTTTACTGACCTGGTCGCAGAGACTTTTATGGTCACACAAAGTGCCACCTGTAAATTCAAAATGAGTAGCTTAATTATTTTTATTAAATTAAAGGGGAATTCCACTCTTACATATTTTCAAGCATTTTTTTTTTAGACGGATTATACATTACAAGGGGCTACAGCGGTTAAAGAGGAGAGAAAGTTGGATTGAACCTCGCTCTATGGTGAGAAAGTTGGATTGAACCTCGCTCTATGGTGAGAAAGTTGGATTGAACCTTGCTCTATGGTGAGAAAGTTGGAAGTCGTATATTTGTTGAGTTTACCACTCAGCCACAGCTCAGCACTGCCAATAAACATTTTCGGAACCAAGTACTTTTTCAATATTGCACACACAAGGTGACATTTTGCGTGCACAATTGGCAGCGAGCACCATAATCATAACATTTTAAATAAACGGGATGTTGCGAATAGCTTTTTAGCAGCATGAATTTGTGCTTTGTGATGGTGGCAGTCCACAAAGATGAAATTGCATTGAATCAATCAGGTCCATTGATTTAGTGCCCATAGAGTGGGGTGAAGCTAGTGTATTTTAATAAATCATGAATGTAAACTCAACTGTAATTGAAGTACAGAAAACGTTTGATTTGTTCATCAAGCAGCTTATTGGTGGATTCATGGCCGTGGGGAGGTGGTTGTGGCATATTTTTATGCTGTGCCATCATGGCGCACATTGCTTCTCTAAGCAAGCTCTGGCTCAGCCGTAATTATTCTCCTGAGACAAATCTCCACATTTCCTGAAACTGATGGTGAGGGTGTCTCTTCTTTGCACTGTTATCACAGTCCATCATTGTCAACCACAGGGTTTCATAACCAGATCCAAACAGCAAATTTAACTCTCAGGATCGATTGTTTGATCATGTGCACCTACTTCCATTTTATTACGCATTGATATTATCCCCCAAAACAACGTCTTTCTTGCGAGATATGATACAGTCTGCATTCCATAGTATTTTGAGCTTTATGTAGCCATCATTCTACCCTGTCTGGTAATTCCTTCAGAAGAGGTAATCTCACAACTCCAGTGGATTCACTAGGCACACTTTATGATGCTGCTCTAGGATTTGTAACCAACACTTACCCATCTCTGTACCTTATAGCAGTTGGCAGAATGGCCATTCTTAAAGGAATTACAGCCTGAATTTAAAAAAAGGATTAAATGTACATTTTGTTTGTCACTGGCCTACACACGAATGGTTCAATTACATTTCCATAATGTCAAAGTGGAATTATATTTTTAGACATTTTTGCAAATTAACAAATAAAGAAAAGCTGAAGTGTCATGAGTCAACAAGTATTCAAGCCCTTTGCTATGGTAAGCCTAAATAAGTTCAGGATTCAAAATGTGCTTTCAAGAAGTCACATAATATGTTGCATGGACTCACTCTGTGTGGAACAATAGTGTTTAACATAATTTTCGAAATGACTACCTCATCTCTGTACCCCACACATACAATTGTCTGTAAGGTCCCTCAGTCGAACATTGAATTTCAAACACAGATTCAACCAAAGATCAGGGAGGTCTTCCAATGCCTCGCAAAGAACGGCGGATGGGTAACAAAAAAAAGCAGACATTGAATATCCCTTTGAGCATAGTGAAGTTATTCACTACACTTTGGATGGTGTATCAAAAAACCCAGTCACTACTGTTGATGAATTGATACAGGAGACCAAGTTGAAACACTGGACAAGGTGGATCAGGTATAGTAAAGGCAGTTTATTTTTGTAGTGTATAGATATCTGGCAAAGCGTGCACGGACTCTTGTTCGTCTAGTTCATAGGGAACCTTCAGAAAAGAGCCCCGATACATTGTGTACAGTCATTTTATTCATGGGCCTGACGTAGGTAGATTCTGGTAGATCAGGCCTCTGGTAGGTTGCTGGTAGTTGATTGGCAGTTCCCTCCAGACTGGTGTCGGCATCCCATTGGCAGTTGGAACCCATCCCCAGGAGAGGGAATGAGTGTGTGTATGTGTGTGCGTTCTTGTCTTGGCAAGTCAAGTCTGTGTGTCCTCGCAGTGAGTGTGTGTAATGTGTGTGCGTTCTTATCTTGGTGTCCTCGCAATGAGTGTGTGTATGTGTGTGCGTCCCTGTCTTCACAAGTCAAGTCTGTGTGTCCTCGCAGTGAGTGTGTGTAATGTGTGTGCGTTCTTATCTTGGTGTCCTCACAATGAGTGTGTGGATGTGTGTGCGTTCTTGCAGTCCTGGGATGTTGTGGCCGAACTGACGGCTAGCACCTGTGGCTAGGATGTATCCTGTTTTGACAGTGTTGTGGATGATTTAAGTGAATGTGTGTGTGAGAGATATCCTGTATGAGGCCTAACATGTTTTACTGTGAAAATACGTTGCTATGTGTTGTCTCAGTTATAGCAATGCAATAGCAGTAAGCTGGTCATTTGCATACGAAATAGCACATCATATATATATATATATATATATATATATATATATATATATATATATATATATATATATATATATATATATATATATACATATATACATATACATATATATATACATACAGTTGAAGTCGGAAGTTTACATACACTTAGGAGTCATTAAAACTAGTTTTTCAACCACTCCACAAATTTCTTGTTAACAAACTATAGTTTTGGCAATCTACTTTGTGCATGACGCAAATCATTTTTCCAACAATTTTTTACAGAGAGATTATTTCACCTAAAATTCACTGTTTCACAATTTCCAGTGGGTCAGAAATTTACATACACCAAGTTGACTGTACCTTTAACCAGCTTGGAAAATTCCAGAAAATGATGTCATGACTTTAGAAGCTTCTGATAGGCTAATTGACATCATTTGAGTCAATTGGAGGTTTACCTGTGGATGCATTTCAGGCCTTCAAACTCAGTGCCTCTTGGCTTGACATCATGTGA
Organism: Oncorhynchus tshawytscha; assembly: GCF_018296145.1. Lineage (NCBI taxonomy): Eukaryota > Metazoa > Chordata > Actinopteri > Salmoniformes > Salmonidae > Oncorhynchus > Oncorhynchus tshawytscha. Next base: position 5,504,285 of record NC_056460.1, on the reverse strand, counting down.
AAATCAAAAGGATTCAGTAAAAAAAATTGTAGACCTCCAAAAGTCTGGATCATCCTTGGGAGGAATTTCCAAATGCCTGAAGGTACCACGTTCATCTGTACAAACAATAGTATGCAAGTATAAACTCCATGGGACCACACAGCCATCATACCGCTCAGGGAGGAGACGCGTTCTGTCTCCTAGAGATGAACGTACTTTGCTGCGAAAAGTGCAAATCAATCCCAGAACAACAGCAAAAGACGTTGTGAAGATGCTGGAGGAAACAGGTGCAAAAGTTTCTGTATCCACAGTAAAACGAGTCCTATATCGACAGAACCTGAAAGGCCGCTCAGCAAGGAAGAAGCCACTATTCCAAAACTGCCATAAAAAAGCCAGACTACGGTTTGCAACTGCAAAAAGATCCAAAAAGATTGTACTTTTTGGAGAAATATCCTCTGGTCTGATGAAACAAAAATAGAACTGTTTGGTGATAATGACCATTGTTGTGTTTGGAGGAAAAAGAGGGTGGCAGCATCATGTTGTGGGGTGCTTTGCTGCAGGAGGGACTGGTGCACTTCACAAAATATATGGCATCATGAGGAAAGAAAATTATGTGGATATATTGAAGCAACATCTCAAGACCTCAATCAAAAAGTTAATGCTTGGTCGCAAATGGGTCTTCCAAATGGACAATGACCCCAAGCATGCTCCCAAAGTTGTGGATAAATGGCTTAAGGACAACAAAGTCAAGGTATTGGAGTGGCCACCACTCTATCCGTCTCCTACTTATTCAGGAAGTCACCTCAAACAACGGCCATTTCGGCCCTGTCTTCACCCTTTGCCATTTCACATTCCACTCACTTATTCCACTATAGACGGCCTTCAACTGGAATGGAGGCCAACCCTGTTTGTCATGTCCTTCAGAGAAACGTCTGTTGCTATCTTACATTCGGCAGACAAAGACAGCACGCAAAACCCCTACACTTGAAACGGAAAAGGATACAAAGCAGCCACTCTCCAACTCGGCCCACAGCACCGGCCCACAATGGAACAGTCCTACAATGGACACAGCCTACCTACATACACATTCATTCGGTCGCAATGGAATTGCTTTTTTACAGACAGGGTGGGTGGCTCTTAAAAGAGCCTTAGGGTTAGTATAGCAGTCCAAATGCACTGCTTACTTGGAGCTGGTGTACTTGGTTATGGCCTTGCTGCCCTCAGACACTGCGTGCTTGGCCAGCTCACCAGGGAGCAGCAGGCGCATGGCGGTCTGGATCTCCCTGGAGGTGATGGTAGAACGCTTGTTGTAGTGGGCACACCGAGAGGACTCTCCGGCGATACGCTCAAAAATGTTGTTCACTAACGAGTTCATGATTCCCATGGCCTTGGCGGAGATGCCAGTGTCGGAGTGGACCTGCTTAATACTTCCTGTCCACTCGGAGTGGCTCATGCTTTCCTACCAAATAGCATACCTAAACAATATTCCAATAACATACCAACCACTATATGGAATTGGCCCTTTTGAAGAGGATGTGGGTGGCTCTTAAAAGAGGCCTTTGGGTTCAAGTCGGGATGTCGAAGTTCCGAAAACAGTGCGTTTAACCGTACAGGGTGCATCCCTGGCGTTTCAGAGCGTAGACCACATCCATGGCTGTAAAGGTCTTCCTCTTGGCATGCTCGGTGTAGGTGATGGCATCACGGATCACGTTCTTCAGGAACACCTTCAGGACAAGGCGGGTCTCCTCATAGATCAGACCGGAGATACGCTTCACACCGATAGCAGGCTTGGTTGATTCCATGGATCTTTTTACAGAGAACTTTGCGGTGACACTTGGCACCTCCTTTTCCAAGTTCCTTGCCACCTTTGCCTCTTTGCCTCTTTGACTCTTTCAGGCATAGATTCGTTGCTCTATTTTCCTTTCCCGACATGAATTTACTGTACTTAAAACCAACTTTATTACAATTACAGCTCATAGCTGTATGGGGGGAAAGGGAGGGGGGTGAATGAATGCATCCACATATATACACACATTTTTATTTTTATTATGCAAATGTATTTAGCATTTTTTGTATTTTATTTTTGCTCTTTTTATGTTGGAAGGAAAATAAACTATGTGTAATTAAAGTCAGTCTTGCATGATTATGTTTTAGATGGGGGATATTTTAGGTCAATTTCAGCATTATGTACACGGGTGTGTCTGTGGCCCATTTGGCCTATCCGACAGCTTCCTTCAATGATGGATTATGAGTGGCTCTGTTGATGAACTTCTGGCCAATGATTGACTGTCTATTGTTGATTGATGTGAGTCCGGATATGCTGTGAATGTAGTGATTGCTGATGTATCTTGGTAGTCTGTAAGCCATTTCTATTTCCATGTTTCGGGTTTATCTGTAGCCAATTCATCTGCTATGGTGAAGCTGTTATCCAGGCTGGTATCCAAAGAGAGATCAGATGTAGTTGATAGACTTTCATCACTGTCTGAGGTGAAGCTCCATATTTTCTTCCACACAGCGTTTTTAAGTGGTTTAGTCTTTTTTCGTCCCTCTCTCTCTATGTTCGCTATATGGGTTGTCCAGTGCATGTTCTTCTGGAAGTTGACTCCAAGGAATTTTGCTTCTTTTTCTATTTTCATTGTTTCTCCGTAAAGTCTGGGATCTATGGGTTTCCTGTTGTTTTTGCTGGTGCTTATTTTAAAGAGGACACATTGAGTCTTTTGTGGGTTCAGTTTTACTCAGCACATGTTAAACCATGTCTCAATCTTTTCAATAGGCTGCTGGAGTTTTTTTGCAGCAAATTGAGGACATTTGGAGCTGGACCAGTAGCAAAGGTCATCGGCAAACTGTGAGACTTGGCCTATGTGGGTAACAAATGTCTGATATGTATAGTAGAAAAAGTAGTGGGCTTAGGAATGCCCCCTGGGTGTGGGGGGGGTATTGCTGTGGAGACCTTCACTTTAATTGTACGGTTGTGGGGTTGTGGAGAAAGTGATAATATTTCTGATGGAGAGTGGTAGTTTGTGATTGGCGTCTGCAAGCCGGTAACACAACCCATTGTGCCACATCTTATCAAATGCTTTTTCTATATCAAAGAAAATCGCCCAGGGTAGTTCCGAAGGATGTATCAGACCACCACAAAAACAACTCCCACCACATATCCTCAGTCTCATCAAGCAGAAGAGAAAGGTCCAGAGAGATTTTATAAGAACAAGAGCACCAAACTTGAAAACAGAAGTCAATTGGTTTCAGAATCATATCAGATATCAACTCACCCTCCACAAATAGAAACAGAGGACTGCCTTTTATCACTAGCTAGATACAGACACCAACCCCTGGATCTTCTGGCAAAAAAATCCAAGCAATTAAAGGAAACAACCAATATTATCATACCTGTGCTAAAGTCTCAAGACCAATTAATTGAAGACAACAAAACAAAAGCTATATTATTTAGAAACCACCTACAAAATGTTAATTCTCGTCCCAATTAATCCCTCTATAACAAATGGAAAAACATTGTCAACAGAGAAATATAGAAAACAGTATATACTTCAAATCTGACACCAGTAGACCATCCCCTCACCCTCTCTGTTACTATTGAAGAAATAAAGACTCATCTGAAAAAAAAGAAAAACAAAGCATCTGGGGAAGACAACATTGACAGCACACACAAGCAAGCACCTGATGAATACCTGCACCTCCTTTCTAACCTCTTCACCACATATCTCATGGATGGCCATTTTCCCCTACCTTGGAAATCTGCAGTTGTCACAATGAGTCACAAACCTGGTAAAGACCCACACAACGTCACAAGTCAAAGACCAATCAGCCTCCACAGTCATGTTGGGAAGCTGTTTGGGGGAGTACTCACCCAAAGACTGAGGAGCCACACTGAGGAAATTGGTCTTTAACTTTAAGTTTAACTTCACAGGCCATGGAAGGCACACTAACTACATACTGAACTAGTATGACTCACCCCACGTTGAAACCCTCTAATAGAGATAGGCCTAAAGAACTCAAAGAGGTCCCAAGTAGAGAGGAGGTGACTCTCCCACACACAAAATAACAACAAATCACACACCAAACATCCATTGGAAAAAATGCCCACTTTTTCATAAATGGATTCTTCATCTTTCCATACACGGGACACCGTCAAATCCAAATGCCGAAGATCTAGGCTACAGGGAAACAAATACACATGGGATGCCCTAAAGGCAAAGGGGCCCCATCATGTCACCTTGTGGAAGGCCATGTCATCTTGCAGCGGTAGTATATTACCTGTCATTAATAACATCATTCTTCTTATTTCTTCCCTAGACAGGATCCAGCCTGACAGTCAGGGGGCCAAGAGGACCTGAGGTGCCGATAGGAGGGGTGGTGATACCTCTGTAAGCTGAAACGCAGTAAAACATTCCTCAGACACCCACCCACCTACACAATGAACAGATGGTTTACCTATCCATACAGAGGTGATAGGGCTGTGCAAAAATTGTATTGTACGTTTCTTTGCTAACCAATAACAAAGTGTCTTATTATTGGTGTGATGTTGCTCATTTCTGGCCCAGGTGACACTATGCCCACAAGAGTGCCCCAGATGTAGCATAAAACGACGGCCACAGAAGGAGGGCCCATCTCATCTGTTCATTTCAAAAGGGACAAATGGGGCGGACCCATTGATGCCATAAGGGTCCAAGAGCACATACTGGCACTTTATCATTCAGTGCAGTCTAACATCTCAGATGTGACTAGCTTTAATCTAGCAAATTATTGTTGCCATACTGGTCTCTTACCTGTACTTACTGGCTGCCAGTCCTTGGTTTAGTAATATATAAATAAATACAATATAAATAAATGAATAGTACATAGTACATCTAGGAACAGAGTTAGCTTTTTAGGATAAGGGCTGACAACGTTTTGACTAGGTGGGCTACAGCTAGTGTCATGAAGTGACTTTTCCTTAGCAGGTTAGGATAATTATGTTAAGGTTATGAAAAGGGTTAGGGTTACCGAAAATGTCACTTCTGGTCGTAGCTGTACTCCATCTAGTCACAATCAACGTACAAGTCATCACACAGAGAGCAGACTTGAAGCACAACTGCACTGTCTGGAAGACTGCACCGGGACTGAATTGGAATCCCTCCAACAGCACACTAGCTACATTCCACTTTATGGTGTCACAGTCAGCCCCTCGGAACACTGACCCCCAACATTCTCAAACACCTTGGATACCAAAGCCAAACATTCTCGAATCACTCAGATGCCCAAATCAACTAGGGTGAAGGCTGCCATGAATTGGATGCTGAAAAGCAAACCTCCTTCACAGAGCAAGATCATAGGACTGGGAGTGAATAATACTCTGTCTGCAGAGGTGTTTGGGGCCTTGTGTTGAACAGCAGGTGAGTCTTTCACTAGTTCCCCTCAACTGCTTGCAATCCCCTATTCTCAACAGCCTTGCTCTTCGCTAGGCTAGAGTGCAGATACTTCACATGTACAGTACAAAAACAAATGACAGAGGGCCTGTTACCACACCCTATAGCCTAGAAAATCTACTTTGTCTACAGTGACATTGCTTGTAAGTGGCCTACAGTATAATGGATAGCTCCCCAACTAGGACATGAAGTGGAAATGGAAGATGGACACACACTGAGGAAAACTCCTACCAACATCAAATCTAATCCAATCACCCATCAAATCAAATCCTATTTGCCACATACACGTGTTTAGCAGATGTTATTGCGGGTGTAGTGAAATGCTTGTGTTTCTAGCTCCAACAGTGCAGTAATGTCTAACAAGTAATATCTAACAATTTCACAACAACACACACAAGACGCATCAATCTAACAAAGGCAATGGAATTACAATGTATGCATGTATGGGCGAGCAACGTCAGAGCGGCATAGACTAAGATACAGTACAATAGAGTAGAATACAGTATATACATATGACATGAGTAATGCAAAATATGGAAACATTATTCAAGTGACTGCTGTTCCATTATGAGTGGCTAGTGGTTGCCGAGAAGAAGAAAAAACACACCTTAGTGGAACCCACGTGGCAAGACAGGAAGGAAGACATGCAGAGGGACTAATGAAGAGGACATGAAGAAGACAGGAATTATCTCGAATGAAATGAAGAAAGGGGCTCAGAACAGGGTTCAGCCGAGATGCACTGTTCACACCCTCGGCCTAATTTAGGAGCTCAAAGGAATAAGTAAACTCATGTAGGGAGAGATCTCACCGCCACCTACTGGACCAGAAGACATGTGGCCAACACTGCTTAAAATCATTAGGAGCTATAAGGAGTCAGACAACTAACTGGTCAGTCAAGTCATGTAGGGAGGGATTTCATTGCCATCTGCTGGATCAGAAGTCATATTGCCAACACGGGCCTTAAATGCATTAGGAGCTATAAGGAATAGGTCTACTCATCATTCAAGCCACGGAGGGAGGCATTTGAGCACCACCTGCTGGATCTGAAGTACTATTCACAATGGCCACAGAGAGCCATCATTGCTCAACTGGTGCCATTTCCTCAAGTATGTTGTTAAAAAACAAAAAACAGCAACAACAGATCATCAAATAGGCAGTGCTTTCAAAACTCCAAACACATTTTCAAGTAGAGTACACCAAATCATAGTTACTTTTTCACCCAACTTAATCAGTGTTTCATCTACAAATACATGCTGCACATTGCAATACATGTTTTTATGAAGTCATTGCTTTCCACAATGCAATGCTCACATTACTTTTGATATGATATTCTATTTAATTTGTTAAAATGTATTTCACTATTACTTAATCTGACTGCTCTGAAATCAGAATCACTTAACCGTTTGGTGTTGACCTGCACATTTTCAGCTGGTTTTTGTCTACTGCAGATTTGGAACACTACATCATGACAATGTATGTTTGTGAAGTATAAAATGAGGGTCACTTCAAATGGTACTACTTGATTAAAAATGGATTGCAACTGTTCTCTCTAACCGAGAGCATTATTTTTCTGTACGCTCTACTACTGGTATATAGATTGTAAAAAAACAACAACGTTTGAGATGCCATTACATTATATATCCTGTATAACTTCTTCTCGAGGACTATATATTACATCAATGCACCTCCACAATCGTTTTGATGCAGTGACTTAAAAAGTGGAGATGCCACAGATGACCAGGGAAAGTGGAGGAAATAAAGTGGTTTCTGTGAGAATTACAGGGGGGAGGGGGCTTATATAGATACTGGAGCCTATTGGATGAGGTGTGTACTGAACTGTGCCTATAGTGTGTCAAAATTCCCTCAAACGGGAAATAGCCCTTGCCAACTGGGCAGAGGCGGTGGCCATTTCAGCGCCACGGTTACTATGAGAATATTTAGTTCCTTATGAAGTCTATGCAGCAACCAGGACGCACCTGCAATGTTGATAGCAATTCTTGTCATTTGTCAAGTAATAATTTGACCGTCGTTGCTGCTGCTTTTGTACTGTTTAATAAGAGCTGTTTTGCAAACTGTTGATGTTTAAATCAACGGATTCCTGCTGTCCTAATACCTTTTCTGTTAAGGGAACTCTGATCTAGCAAAATCCATAAGTAAAATGTGAACCTTTGTGATTGGGTCTAAATGTATTTATAAAGCCCTTCTTACATCAGCTGATGTCACAAAGTGCTGTACAGAATTCAGAATTCATGTCAAATAACATGGATAAGAGTTCATTCAACTTATATGATTCCCATGGCCTTGGAGGAGATGCTGGTGTCAGGGTGAACCTGCTTCAGGACTTTGTACATGTAAATGGCGTAGCTCTCCTTCCTGGACTTTCGGTACTTCTTGCCACACTTCCCTGCGGTCTTGGTGACATCTTTCTTGAAGCCCTTCTTGGGCGCGGACTTTGCTGGCTCGGACATGATGTTGATGTCTCGTTGCTTCTCAGAAACAAATGAGGGGTGGAGGGCGCTTACCTGTCTTATGAAAAGGAAGCTAAGCATATTCAGCTGCCATGGACACACCCCTGCTTTCTCATCCCTGCCATTTGCCCAGTGGAGCTCTTGCGCTCAAAAGAGTCTTCCACTCAGAGGCGGGCTTCCCGAACAAAGACAAATGTGTGGGATGCCTTCCCCTCCCCTCCCCCTTCCCTCACATTCTGTGATGGATGGGGAATTGTGTGTTTCAAAATGTGTGTGGGGGGCACGATTGCTGCTCCAAATAACGCTGATCCTAGAATTGCCCACTTTGGCACTGTCACACATAGGCCTCACTCTGTGCATGAAGGCTGTACTGAACAGAGTCCTGTCATTAATATTCCCTGTCTACTCGGATTGGCTCATGCTTTCCTACCAAATAGCTTACCTAAACAACATTCCAATAACATACCAATCACTATATGGAATTGGCCCTTTTGAAGCGGATGTGGGTGGCTCTTAAGAGCCTTTAGTTTCAAGTTGGGAAAACAGTGCGTTTTACCGCCGAAACCGTACAGGGTGCGTCCCTGGTGTTTCTGAGTATAGACCACGTCCATGGCGGTAATGGTCTTCCTCGTGGTAATGCTTGGTTTTAGGGGCAGAGTCACGGATTTCTAAATAAATAATACTTTAATATATTGAACTGGCTTCTTACCAAGGAGCTGCTGCTTTTCCTTCCAAGACTGTTTTGGACATTGAGGATCTCTTGAACCACACGACGACTACTGATTCGGGCTGCCCATTTATCAATGGAAGTCATTTTGTAAATTTTCTGGTCTGCCAGAATCAATGTGTGCTCAAAGCATCCTAATTTTAGGATGTGTAGCCTCTTGATGGCAACATCCATATTGCCAGAATTATCAACAGTCACAGCTACAATCTTTGCTAAGCTCTATCTCAAACTCTTCCAGAATGTCTGAGATCTCCTGCCACTACTTTGCCAATTTGCGATTTTTACACTGCCCTGGCTTGTGTATTGCACTGTAACAGTGAGATAGTGGTCCTGACAGAGGCTGTTCCACCCGTCTGATGTGATGGCCAGCTTTGGCACATCCTTCAGCTCAGTGATCACATCGTCCTTTTCTACACCATACCAGATAGGAATTAATGTGTCACTGATGTAACTTGGGGGAGGGGTATATTTGGGGTTGAGTGCCTTGCTCATCTCCCTACAGTAAAAAAATATAGTTTCCATGTGTTGAATTATCATTATTGTGTTGTGTATTGTATTGTGGAGTGATGGGACTAACATACAACCCTTTCACACTACTATATCCTAAAAATGAATACAACTCTATAAATACTGACAGACTGTTACCTAAAGCCCTTGGACTCCACTGTTGCAAAGGGGTGTAGGCTTTACACTATGAACTTGGTCACAACTAGGTGGCACTCATTCACCCTCTCCTCAGTCATCCTCACACTAGCTGCCAACGTGAAGGGGCTTTGGGCTTGTCTGGCTTGGACCAGCGGTATTAGAGGGAGGCGTTGGTTGGTTAGAGGGAGGCGTGGGTTGGTTCACACGTGTGTGTGTGTGTGTGTGTGTGTGTGTGTGTGTGTGTGTGTGTGTGTGTGTGTGTGTGTGTGTGTGTGTGTGTGTGTGTGTGTGTGTGTGTGTGTGTGTGTGTGTGTGTGTACGCTGTATCGTGTGTGCTGTAGTGTGTGAGAGACACAGGCTCCGTACGAGAGATCTCTCTTCTGGATTGGGAATAGCTAAATTGCAAATGAGAAACGATTGGTGAAATAAAATTTCCAAGATAACGTTTAGGTTAGCAATAATAAATAGGACATGTATTTTCTTAATTTCTCCAGTACTGAAAGCAGAACCGATAACGTCGGAGCTTATCGATACTACGGTCTTTCATAATTTAGCCCCGGGTCCGTTTAATACCAGGTTTCGGTTCCCATCCCTACTCCAATCTCGTGCTTCCTGTTTACAAAGATGTGCAAAATACTGAGGTGGTCGGAGGAAGCAGACGCGATGCTACAAGACTGTTTTGTTAGTACAGACTGGGATATGTTGCGGGATTCATCCGATTGCATTTGAGTTTACCACAACAGTCACGGGCTTCATCAATAAGTGCATAGATGATGTCGTCCCCACAGTGACTATAAGAACGCATCCAAACCAAAAACCATGATTTACAGGAAATATCCATCTAATGGCTAGAGCAAGGGTGCCCAGACTTCAGTTAGATAGGAAGAGGGTGGAAAAAGTAGATCCTAACGCGGTCTGCCCCCTCCCCTAGCCAATATTAAATAACTTTTCACCTTATTGATTGGATGATTTGCACTGCATGCTGTCAGCAAGCTTTGTATACTCTTGGTTGTAGCTACTGATTGCTATCTTCAAGCAGGTGTCCAGGTGATCATCTGTTAGAGTGGACCGTTATTTTTGACTTGATGATCTTCATGTCTGAAAATGTTGACTCGCAAAGGTAGGTAGATCCAAAAAAAACGCTGTCAAGTACATGGCAACTTTTCTCATGTTTGGATATTTTTCCTCCATGATAAGGTTCCGAAAGTGTTCCCCTGATGCCCTCAATTTGATTTGGAGGTCACTTTGCAGAGTCAAAATTTCACTCTCGACGGCTGATGCCTCCATGTGAAAAAATTATGCAATTTCTTTTGCAATTTCGTCAATATCAACTTCCACACCAAACATAAAGCACATAAATGTTGCCACGGGTTCCAAGATCGCAAAGTCTTGAAAGTGTCAGTCAAAGTCTGCGATAATGTTCAACGTATCGACCACAGTCACAAAGTGCTAGTGCTTTTCCCTGACTTTCAAGCTCTGACATATTTTTTAAATTCCTCAGTTCACGTTGCTGCGACTGTGAGGACAGCAATTTAAATTTTTGTTTAAATGCTGTCAGTCACAAAGCTAATCATTTAAAAAATATTTGTGTATTTTCCTTGCAGCTCAAAATTGAGCTCATTCAGCCGAACAGTTACGTTGGTCAAAAATGCTCAATTTAACAGCCACACTTTGTCTTGCAACTGCTCATATTCTGCATCTTTTGAAGCCAGAAACTCCTCGATTTCAAATAACAGATCCCTAAATATCTGCAGGAATTTACCTCTACTAAGCCACCTTACATCTGTGTGTTGCGTGTCTGTCGACACGTCAAATTGAAGTGAAAAGAACACTTACGCATTTATGTATTTAGGTGCTCTCTCAAATCCTCAACCATCATTTCTCAGTGCCACAGGTTCCAGGATCACCTGGACACCTTTCAATAAGGGACAGGGACATGGATGCATACAAGAAAGCCTGCTACCACCTCCGACGAGACATCAAAAGGATAATATAGGAGGAAGGTGGAATCCTATTACACAGTGGAATACTATTACATAACACCATCATCCCAGACACTGTAGACCCACTCCAATTTGCATACCTCCCCAACAGACCCTCAGATGATGCAATCTAACATTATGGGCTATTGTGTGTAGGCCTGTGACACAAAATCGCAATTGATTCCATTTTAAATTCAGGCTTTAACACAACAAAATGCTTTTAAATAGCAATTTTTTAACTGTGTCCAGCAAAACTCCACCAGTATGTTAGAGTGGCCGGACGGAAGCCAATCTTCAGTAAAAGGCACATGAGAGGCCGTTTGGAGTTTGCCAAAAGGCACCTAAAGAAACAAGATTCTCTGGTTTGATGAAATCAAGATTGAACTAGTAGTGAAGCATGGAGGTGGCAGCATCGTGCTGTGGGGGTGTTTTTCAGTTGCAGGGACTGGGAGACTAGTCAGGATCGGTGGAAAGATGAACGGAGCAAAGTACAGAGAGATCCTTGATGAAAACTTGCTCAGGACCTGGGGTGAAGGTTCACCTTCCAACAAAACAACAACCCTAAGCACACAGCCAAGACAATGCAGGAATGGCTTTGGGACAAGTCTCTGAATGCCCGTGAGTAGCCCAGCCAGAGCCCGGACTTGAACCTGATCTAACATCTCTGGAGAGACCTGAAAATAGCTGTGCAGCAACGCTCCCCATCCAACCTGACAGAGCTTGAGAGGATCTGCAGAGAAGAATGGGAGAAACTCCTCAAATATAGGTGTGCCAACCTTGTAGCGTCATACCCAAGAAGACAACGCTGTAATCGGTGCCAAAGGTGCTTCAACAAAGTACTGAATAAAGGGTCTGAATACTTATATACATGGGATATTTCAGGTTTTGATTTTTATAAATTAGCGAACATTTATAAAAACCTGTTTCTGCTTTGTCATTATGAGGTATTGTATGTAGATTGATGAGGGGGAAAAACAATTTAATACATTTTAGAATAAGGGTGTAATGTAACAAAATGTGGAAAAAGTCACGTGGTCTGAATACTTTCCGAAAGCACTCTGTTAGGGGCCTCGCCTTCACCTACACAACTCAGCCGGGCCCGGTACTGGCCAAAATGCCAGAAATGGGAGCCATGATGGTAAGGGTTGGCTAATCAGATAAGGAAGGTGGACCACAGCTTACTGGCATCGTCCTGTCATTGTGTGTCCTCTTTGTAGGCTCTGTGGTAAGGTACTCCTCAAACATCGTGTAGCACCCACCTGGGTGATGCCAGATAGGGCGCCAAAGGGTCACTGCACCTCAGTTACAGGAAAAGTCCACCTTGGAGTAACCACTCGGGAGATCGGTGCCATTTCCAAACCAATTCTTCTGTTCTTGTTAAAATAAAAAACAATAGCTAACTAGCTAGTTAACTAGCCTCTTAGTTGTCTTAGCAAACCAACTGACTAGCCAGTCTATGATGTTATGATAACCACTGTTTGCCTGGATTTAATTAGTTATCGTTTTCCTTTACTACTGGTCTGGCTGCTTTGTACATTTCCAACTGGCGGCGCTGTTGCACATTTCCGGGTGCGCCAGCTGCTGTTAAACACAAAAGAAGAAGAAAACCACAAAACTAGATTTAGTTTAGAAGAAGAGAATGGCCAAGGAGCAAAATGTTTTAATTGCCCTTACAAGAAAAGTCCTACAGGAATCCTGCAGGAAAACAATCCTGTAGATAGTCATCAAATAAATATTGCAGGATTTTTTTCCTGAAGGAATTGGCCCCAAAATACAGTGGGATATCTGTATCTGTAGGTAATTCCACATGATTTTCAGGGCCATTTTCCTCTGGACAACCTGCAGGATCCCTTCCTCATCCTTCAGAGAGAATTTCCTGTAGGATAATCCACTTTTTTTCAAAGGAATGGCTGGTACACCAACAATATCTGGGAGTATGCATGTGTGTTACTGTCTTGTGCAGTCCCATCCACTCAGGCCCCAGAGACTGAGCAGGGTATTTGAGTTTGCGAATGACAGAAGGAATGGGAATGTATATATTTTTTATTTATAGTTTTTGGGGAGTTTGTGTGAATTCATCTTAATGGGGAAAATTGTTTTGTAAATATTTCACCCCCGTCCATTCGGTGGCGACAATACGCCTTTTGCGTGTAGTTCACCATGAAACCCAAAGAAGAAGAAGAAGAAGAAAAAGGAAGTAGGAAGATTTGGAGACTAGTTTGTTTTGGTTATGAACATTCCTTGCGGATTCAAGACCTACTGACTGAACGGAATAGGCCGACTACCCACCTCACTCTGTCGAAAATGTCTAAACTACAGTCGTTTCGTGTGTTTTTAAATGAGCGTTTAACGGCAGCTGCCCTGGATATTTTCGCGGCAGTTGAGAAAACGGTGGCAGAGTACAAGGAGGAGAATGATCGGCTACGGAGACTGCTGCGGATCACACCGAAGATAAAACTAAGTAGAATTGGTTAGTATGTAGCTAGTAGATATCTACCAGGGGATCTAGGGTTATGTAATTATGTAAGGGATAAACGCCCGACATTTTTTCCCCAAGCTGGTAATGTACAGAACTCAGGCCTTTATCCCGCTTATATACCACAGTTGCCAAATAAAACAATACTAAAGTCCACTTACGGTAAGTGGACTTTAGTATTGTTTTATAACCCTATATATATATATATACTCATCTTTTGGTTGCTAGATGCGACCGAGTCTTTCGTTTAGTTCGATATTCATGGACGCTGCCCAGTTCGTTCTATAGCTATGTTCCATGGTCGCTGGCAACGTTCTTGCCCCTTGCTTGCTAGCTAGCCAACTAGCTATGGCAAATACAGTCACGACCTCTGCAGCCAGTAGCTACATTTGCGTGTGTTTAAGCTGCTTTCTATTGACATTAATTTGGATACATCCATACCAACGAGCGGATGTTGCCCGATGTTTCAATTTCATAGCCCCCTAGACGGGGGACTGGGGGATATTTAACTTTTTTAAAGCGAATTTCCTGCCATTCTACGTATTTTGACACAGGCCTAAACTATGACCAGGGTGGGAAATAAAAACCATAGGTCAGGTGTATTCAGGATGCTTTGAACATTTAAATGAACACTCAAACTTCGACGACTTTGTTACTTGTAGCTTTTTGGGGGATGAAATTAACACTTTTAGGTTCACAATCTGTTCAACACAATTATTTTTATAGTTACAAATCAGGTCACCTTACAAAACTTCCCTGCTAAAACACACTGTAGATCTATCTATCTATCTGTCTGCTGCTTTTAAGTTGCCACAGCCTAAATGACAATGACTTTTGTACATGCCGTCAAAAGGCTGCATTCTGCTATAAGGATGGGAGTACCAGCAACCTAATTTAGTTGACAACATCCTTTTAGTTAAATAAATTCAGTGGAGAACATTCTCTCTCTCCATTCAGCTCCACTCTAATATTGAGGTGTGTTTCTTTAAAACATGCATCCAATCCTGTTGATCCCTTACATAACTATAAACAAAGGTTAACATTCTTTTTTTCTAACTAGGCAAGTCAGTAAGGAACAAATTCTTATTTACAATGATGGTCTAGGAACAGTGGGTTAACTGCCTTGTTCAGGGACAGAACAACAGATTTGCATCTTGTCAGCTCCGGAATTCGATCTAGCAACCTTTCGGTTACTAGTCCAACGCTCTAACCACTAGGCTACCTGCCGCCCCTAGACCAATGAAATGCTTCAATGTGCCACGGGTTCAAAGTGCCGTGGCAAGACAGGACAATTAGAGGTTTCGCTCGTGATGTTAAGTTTCCGGCGCAGATGAGATCGCATGCTCCGATTTCAAAACTATTTGGAGCACAGTTGAAAAATGTACGTGCTCACTATACAGTGGACTAATTAGAAAAATAAAAGCAGTATTTTTAATGCGTGTGATATGAGGTGTGCTGTGAGAGCGTGAGAAGAGGGTCAAAGGAGTGTGTCTCACAGCCAATGCGTGAGACTTGCGAGGAGATCACATTGCATATCAAACACTAGGCTAGAAGCTAGCTAAATACACTACATATACAAAAGTATGTGGACACCACTTAAAATTAGTGGATTTGGCTATTTCAGCCACACCTGTTGCTGACAGGTGTGTAAAATCGAGCACACAGCGATGCAATCTCCAAAGACAAACATTGGCAGTGGAATGGTGTCACTGAAGAGCTCAGTGACTTTTTCAACATGGCACTGTCATAGGATGCCACCGTTCCAACAAGTCGGTTTGTCAAATTGCTGCTCGGGTGAACTGTCTTTGGAAGCAACGTCAGCACAAGAACTGTTCGTTGGGAGCTTCGTGATATGGGTTTCCATGGCTGAGCAGCCGCACACAAGCCTAAGATCACCATGTGCAATGCCAAGCGTCGGCTGGAGTGGTGTAAAGATCGCCGCCATTGGACTCTGGAGCAGTGGAAACCCGTTCTCTGGAGTGATGAAGTACGCTTCAGCATCTGGAAGTCCGGACTAATCTGGTTTTGGCAGATGCCAGGAGAATGCTACCTGTCTCAATGCATAGTGCCAACTGTAAGGTTTGGTGGAGTAGGAATAAATATCTGGGTATGTTTTTCATGTTTCAGGCTAGGTCCCTTTGTTCCAGTGAAGGGAAAGTGGAAAGCCTTCCCAGAAGAGTAGAGGCTCTTGTAGCAGCGAAGGGGGAACCAACTCCATATTAATGCCCATGATTGTGGAATGAGTTGTTCGACGAGCAGGTGTCAGCTTAATCAAGAGTGTGCAAAGCTGTCAGGCAAAGGGTAGTTACTTTGAAGAATCTCATAAAATATATTTTATGATTTGTTTAACACTTCTTTTGGTTACTACAATATAGAAAATAGTACAAATAAAGAAAAACCCTGGAATGAGGAGTTGTGTGTGTCCAAACTTTTGACTGGAAATTTTTGGACGTCTACCTTCTAATCGCTAAAATAATGATGATCACTTCCTCAATTCAAATATTATGGCGACACTATACCAAAGATGGTTTGATATGGCTTAGAAACTTGGGAGCCAAGCTCGAGTTCTCAGTGTAGCCTGCTATCGCCTGGACAGGTTGAAATATCTTCTAATTCCTAGAATAAAAACCTCCAGGCTTCTGCATAACAATCCATTTATTTAAAAAAAAAAAATTACAGGAGCCAGTTTTGAACAAACTAATCCAGTCCAAATCGTCCTCTGGAATAACGGACATTGTGGGGTAATAGTTGCATAACCAACGTTCTCTAGTAATACTACTCCTGTGCAAATAGGGCTTTAAACATTTTATTTTTATTTTATCTATCTCTGATCACGGGTGTTCCATTGAGGGTTCTAGGGATAGGCCGTCCCGCTAGCGGGACACCTGTCGACAGCATCCCGTGGAGGGCGTTCAATTCAAATAAATAATTGTAATATTAAACATTCATGAACATACAGGTATCTTAAATAATTTAAAAGCTTAAATTCTTGGTTAATCTAACGGCGTTGTCCTATTTACAATAGGCTTTACAGCGAAAACATACCATGCATGATTGATTGAGGATGGCACCCGCAACATATTTTCAACCAGCACAGGCTTCATAAAATCACAAATAGCGATTTAAATAAATCACTTACTTTTGAAAATCTTCCTCTGTTTGCAATCCCAAGTGTCCCAGCCACAACATGAATGTTTTTTTTGTTAGATAAAATCAGAGTCGAAAGCCTTGGCAAGGTCGATGAAGACTGCTGCACAGTACTGTCTTTTATCGATGGCGGTTATGATATCGTTTAGTGTGGCTGAGGTGCACCCGTGACCGGCTCGGAAACCAGATTGCACAGCGGAGAAGTTACGGTGGGATTCGAGGCGGGCCAAGCACATGAAGCAGCTCTTTCAGTAGTTTAGTTGGAATAGGGTCCCAGTATGCAGCTTGAAGGTTTAGAGGCCATGATTATTTTCATCATTGTGTCAAGAGATATAGTACTAAAACACTTGAGCATCTCTCTTGATCCTAGGTCCTGGCAGAGTTGTGCAGACTCAGGACAACTGAGCTTTGAAGGCATACGCGGATTTAAAGAGGAGTCCGTAATTTGCTTTCTAATAATCATGCTCTTTTCCTCAAAGAAGTTCATGAATTTATCACTGCTGAAGTGAAAGCCATCCTCTCTTGGGGAATGCTGCTTTTTAGTTAGCTTTGTGACCGTATCAAAAAGGAATTTGGGATTGTTCTTATTTTCCTCAATTAAGTTAGAAAAATAGGATGATCGAGCAGCAGTAAGGGCTCTTCGGTACTGCACGGTACTGTCTTTCCAAGCTAGTCGGAAGACTTCCAGTTTGGTGTGGCACCATTTCCGTTCCAATTTTCTGGAACGGCTTGCTTCAGAGCACAGGTATTTTCTGTGTACCAGGGAGCTAGTTTCTTATGAGAAATGTTTTTAGTTTTTAGGGGTGCAACTGCATTTAGGGTATTGCGCAAGGTTAAATTGAGTTCCTCAGTTAGGTGGTTAACTGATTTTTGTCCCCTGGCGTCCTTGGGGAATCTTTGATGTCTGTGAATTTATAGCACGACTTTTGATGTTCCTTGGTTGGGGTCTGAGCTGATTATTTGTTGCAATTGCAAACATAATAAAATGGTGGTCCGATAGTCCAGGATTATGAGGAAAAACATTAAGATCCACAACATTTATTCCATGGGACAAAACTAGGTCCAGAGTATGACTGTGACAGTGAGTGGGTCCAACAGACTGTTGGAATCTAGTGGAAGCCATAGGAATTGCAATCTGGAAGCTGGAATTACATAGAACCAATAGCTTTCCATTATTAGAGCCTGGGAGCTCAAAAAAAAAAACATTTCTGGTTGGTTTTTCTTTGGGATTTCGCCTGCCATATCAATTGTGGTA
This sequence comes from Oncorhynchus tshawytscha, assembly GCF_018296145.1. Classification (NCBI taxonomy): domain Eukaryota; kingdom Metazoa; phylum Chordata; class Actinopteri; order Salmoniformes; family Salmonidae; genus Oncorhynchus; species Oncorhynchus tshawytscha. The sequence continues at coordinate 5,486,180 of NC_056460.1, read as the reverse complement.
TAGTCTCAGACATTATAAAATAATTTCTAGAAACTTCAAAGAATTTTCTATCCAATGCTACTAATTATATGCATATCCTGGCTTCTGGGCCTAAGTAACAGGCAGCTTACTTTGGGCACATGAGTCAAGTGGAAATTCAGGAAAATAGACTCTAGCTCTTTAATATACTTCAAAAAAGGCATTTGATAGATTGATCTTAAATTACCTCTGTGCGTTTTCATGAATTTCGTTATCTTGAAGCCAATTCACAACAATATGGGAAAGGATATGGAAGTGAAGCAGAAGGGTCATCACTTTCACCAAAGATTTGTGATTATATTGACAAGATGGTCGGCTAACCGCTCTAACAATGGAAATACATGTCCGCAAAAGGCAGGCGGCAAGATCCGGTGGGAACATTCTAGCCAATGAGAGGCCAGATATGCATGTGAACAACAGGCGCAACTCCGATATAAAATCTTTTTGCGTAAAATTGCTGGAATGTCACGCGCATTACACTTATATCAGTACATGCGTAACAACCCAAGCATTATGAAACGTATATTTGATCAAATAAGCCTTACCTTTCAAAATAGCAATTCACTTTTATCTTGACCAAATTTGACACTCGTTACCCCCCACCCATACAAAAACTCTTGGTCTGCTTAACGCTTGATATCGCACAGACAGATTTTGGGCGGAGTCGACCCTCTCGCTTCGCCTCTACATCTCTGCTCGTATAGCTGTCGCAAAAATATTGGATACTGCTAGTGTTTCGCTGGTCAGACGTTGCGGATGTATGTCAAAAAACAAAAACCTGTATTTTACATATCAGCACTGGCAATCTACTCCAATATAAAAATACTGTGGTTTGAGAGTGCCAGAGCGCAGAATAATTGAGGAATATATGAACAACCAAGTACCCAGTTGTTATGACAGGTGTCTGTAAACATCAGCAAAAAAAACCTAATTAAATTGTTGCCAGTGTAACGCAGCTTGAAATGTCGTGGATGGAGCCATCCAATAGATACCTTTTGTGTGGCTCAACCTATTGCAACATTGTCAAGTTACCCACTAACCCTCTTGATAACATGAAAACACTCTAACCAGATCTGCTAGGACTAGTAAAATGGTCAGAGTGAGGTATTCTCTCATTTGTGCCTGGAAGTAGCTGTTAGCTTGGGTGTTTGACTGCCGTTTTGAGGTCAGAACACTTAGATCAATCCTACTCCTCAGCCAGAGGGTCCAGTGTGCACTCTGAGACCGAAATGCTCAGAATTTACGATCAGACAATCTGACCACGCTCTGAATTTACTGATGGCCCAGAACACACACTGACACTCGAGAGTGAATTTACGAATAGAGCACCCTATATGTTATAGCAATCTGCTCCACTATGGCACAGTCAAAGCTGGTCAAGCAGCCATTGGTTGATACATGCAATGTCTGAGCAAGGGAACACAACCGAAGATGTCTGTACTGTCTCGCTGGTGGTGGCACAAAAGGGCTGGGTTTTGATGAATAAATAAGTTGAGGGTGTGACGAGAGCTTGATCACTCACTGGCCAATCAAGGTTCTCCTTGGCTTAGTACTGCATGCTGTTGTCTCAAGTTGTGTAGGTTTTTGATGGTCTTTGCGTTATCATCCACTCCAATTCGGCTGGAGGGCAAGGAATATTCTCGTCCTAGTCCGGTGTAGGTTATTGATGGTCCTTGCCTTATCAACTCCAATTCGGCTGGAGGGCACAGAGTATTCTCTTCGTAGCCCATTTGTAAATTGATAGCGTTTATTAAATAGCATGCAGTAACGAATAATAGCAACAGTTAAATTAATCCAGTTTTGCTTAATATGTTTGTCATGTTTGCAGTCTACAATGTTCTATTTGGCTTCAACATGTAGGCCTAAATGCCTTTGCGCATCACATTTGCACTCTAGAAATTTGGCACTGTTGGGTTGTAAATTTGAAATACTTTCTACACCAGAAGTTAATGTTGGAATGTATATGTTGGGGTCAATTAAGGTTGGGTATGAGCCATGGGCTCAGAGGGTGCCTTTTCCCTTCCTTAGTAAATCACATGGTTGTGGTCACTGATAAGGGTGGATAGCTGTGGATTAGTGAGGAATGGCAGCAGAGGTCAGGTCACATGAAGGGACAAGGAACAGTTTATTACCCACGTCCTGCCGAGCAACAAAGATGTCATGTTTAGAGAAAAGTTGATAAAAATGTATACCTTAAGGTGGGTATAAATACTGGTGCTGGTGGGAGCATGTCTTTGTCTTAAGCAGCTGTGTGACCCAGTGGGTGAATAAACTTGGTTTGAGCTTTACTAATCGTCTGAGTTTTTACTCCGTTTATTTAGAACCTAACAGCGCGTTTTCAATAGCAAAGATATATTTGCCGATGATATGGAATTATAGGACTGAATCATTTAAATAAGTTTGGAGGAGTGCTTATTTGGTCATCAGACAAGACTCAATCTTTGGAAAAGGGATGGATACTTGAACAAGCAAAATGAAGTATGCAGGTAACTATGTGATTTGTGAATTATGCAAAAACCTCATATTTCAAGGCATTCTTACGAGTACACCATTTAAAATCCTTCCATTGATGGGCTACTTGGCTAATGCATGGCCAGGATGAAAGAGACTGACACATTGCTGTTAAACAAGACTTCATTTTAGTATTCTAAAATTGATTAAGTAATTTTCCCCCCTCATCAGTCTATACACAATACCACATAATGACAAAGAAAAAAACAACAGGTTTTTAGACATTTTTGCAAATGGAAACAAGTATCCAGACCCTTGACTCAGTACTTTGTTGAAGCACCTTTGGCAGAGATTACAGCCTCGAGTCTTCTTGGGTATGACGCTACAAACTTGGCACGCCTGTATTTGGGGGGGGTTCTTCTATTCTTCTCTGCAGATCCTCTCAAGCCCTGTCAGGCTGGATGGGGAGCGTTGCTGCACAGCTATTTTCAGGTCTCTCCAGAAATGTTAGATCAGGTTTAAGTCCGAGCTCTGGCTGGGCCACTCAAGGACATTTAGAGACATGTCCTGAAGCCACTCCTGCATTGTCTTGGCTGTGTGATTGTCTTTTTCTTGTTGGAGGGTGAACCTTTGCCCCCAGTCTGAGGTCCTGAGGGCTCTGGAGCAGATTTTCATCAAGGATCTCTCTGTACTTTGCGCCATTTATCTTTCCCTCGATCCTGACAAGGAAGAGTCTTGGTGCTTCCAAACTTCCAATTAAGAATTACGGAGGCCACTTGTGTTCTTGGGGACCTTCAATGCTGCAAACATTTTTTGGTACGCTTCCCCAGATCTGTGCCTTGACACAATCCTGTCTCGGAGCTCTACAGATAATTCCTTCGACCTCATGACTTGGTTTCTGCTCTGACATGCACTGTCAACTGTGGGACCTTATATTGACAGGAGTGTGCCTTTCCAAATCATGTCCAATCAATTGCAATTACCACAGATGGACTCCAAGTTGTAGAAACATCTCAAGGATAATCAATAGAAACAAGATGCACCAGAGCTCAATTTCGAGTCTCATAGCCAAGGGTCTGAATACTTATGTAAATAAGGTGTGTTTTTTAAAATGTTGAATACATTTGCTAAAATTTCTAAAAACCTGTTTTCGCTTTGTCATTATGGGATATTGTGTATAGATTGAGGAAACATTCATTTGATACATTTTATAATTAGGCTGTAACATAACAAAAATGTGGAAAAAGTGAAGGGGTCTGAATACAAGTATCTTGTGATTAGTGGACTTTTGAAGTTGCTTTGAGACATGATTTGGGGGTACGTGTAAGACTAAGAAGAGATGCAAAGAAGTAATTGAAAATGGATTCAAGTTTTTATTTTATAGAATTGGAATTTCTGTTGTTTTTTTTCTGAATGTACTGACTTCAATTCAAATTGACCCTGATGTTTAAAGGCTGAATAGATAATATCTGCTCCTTTCTCCTTCCCTCCAGACTCCCTGCAGCTCTCTCTTGCTGTCTCTGAAGAGGTTCCCTTTGAGCAGCAACACTGTGAACAGGAGTGGAGCACGAAACTGGGGCAGGAGGATCCAGAGCCCACACAGATTAAAGAGGAACAGGAGGAACTCTGTACCAGTCAGGAGAAAGAGAAGCTTCAAGGGATGGAGGCTGATATCATAGAGTTCAAATTCACTCCTTGTGTGAAAAGTGAATGTGATCAGGAGGACACACTTCAGTCCTTGACTCTTCCCCAAACACAGACTGTGGAGAACAAAGATAGTGACTCTAAACTAGTGGATCTCAAACCTTTTGGCAATGTGACCCATCTAAATAATCAAAACAATGACTCCAGCCACACCACGTCTATAAAAAATCAACGCTGCCGTGACTGTGGTGAAACATTTGCTCTGAAAGCTGACCTGCAGAGGCATTTGACTCTCACTAAGATGAGACCCAGGGAATGCAGATTCTGCAAAAAACAGTACAACTCCACCTGTAAACTGAAGGCCCATGTTCGACTCTGTCACGTGGATAAACCCTGCTCAATTTGTGGCAAGACCTTCAAATACAAAGGGGTTCTGTCCAGGCACATGAGGACTCATACAGGAGAGACAGGAGAGAAACCATTTAGTTGTGGTGACTGTGGGAAAAGCTTCAAACGCAAGCAGCATCTAACCAACCATGTACGGACTCACACAGGAGAAAAACCATTCAGCTGTGGAGACTGTGGTAAAAGCTTCATTCAGAAGGGACATCTAACCGAACATATTCGAACCCATACAGGAGAGAAACCATTTAGCTGTGGTGACTGTGGGAAAAAAAGCTTTAATCAGAAGTGGCTCCTAACCGAACATATACGGACTCACACAGGGGAGAAACCATTTAACTGTAGTGACTGCGGGAAAAGCTTTAGTTACAAGGGAGACTTAAGGAGGCATATGCTGACTCACACAGGAGAGAAACCATTTAGTTGTGGTGACTGCGGAAGATGTTTCAATCATAAGGGGCACCTAAGGAAGCATATATTGACTCACACAGGAGTGAAACCATTTAGCTGTGGTGACTGTGGGAAAAGCTTCAATCAGAAGGCAGCCCTAAAGACACACATACTGACTCACACAGGAGTGAAACCATTTAGCTGTGGTGATTGTGGGAAAAGCTTCTATCAGAAGGGACACCTAAATGAACATATTCGGACTCACACAGGAGAGAAACAACATGTCTGCTCAGTATGTGGTAAAGGATTCACGCAGAAGGCTCATCTGGTGAGGCATGTAAACAACGTCCACAAAGAAAGAAAACAGGACGAAAACAGGAAATAAGAAAGAAATTAGGAGAAAGATCTGTCAGATGGTGGGAATAAAAAGGCAGGATGTGGACAGGACAACACTCCTAGGAAAACACAAAGAAAAGCAAAATAAGTATGGGTCATTCATGCTGTAGGTTTCAGATAAATGGAGGAATGATATTCTGTAGGCCTACAATTGGGGTAAGTGTAGCGACCATAGTGCCACCACTACCAACATTGTTAGCCGAATGGTTTTGGACCTCTGGTGTAATATTTGAGGGATTTGACTGATCGTCGCAGGAACTGGGGTTTGAGTCCTGGTATTTTTTTCATTTTTTTTTTACCATGTCATTCTTAATCCACCCCTGCCCTAGGTCTTTGGTGGCTCAGATTGCTCATCTTGCTAAAGATATTGTTATAAACTGTTTGATTTGTCTTCCCTTAACATGTTTCTTTAACTTTTAAATATATATTATTTATAACCACAGTAAGGAAAGATGATAGCTTATGGATATTTTGCTCTGAACTTGCCACCCAAAGCAGTTTTAGTCAGGGGCCATATTTAAGTTCTGTTTTTAGGCCTCTCAAATATGTACAAATACATCGTACAAGGGAGCATATGTATTCCATTCTCTGTATAGTGAACAGAACATTGCTGTTCAAGGTCATGTATATTAAAATGTAGAGGAAAATAAAGTGCTTGCTAAATGTTTATGGAGTGCTGAACTGCCTGTTAATTCTATCCATCATTTTAGGGAGCCTAAAACATGATATACTCTAAAGCATTTGTCTAATTCCATTTGTGCAATCAAAACAGTTTTTACTATTATCCATGAGTGCTGTAGCTATGCAAAGGTATTCCTGTGATAAACATTACAACAGCAATTTGATGTAGACTTAATTTTATCTGATTTCAAGGGCAGAAGCAAACCAAAAAAGCAAGGGTAAATGGGAATGTGTGAAAACAAGGTGAGAGTTGTCCTACTTTCAAAAATACAAATGTTGTTTATTACGTGTTACATCAGGCTTGTTGTTTGGGGGCTTACAGTAATTCTGTAAAATGACCTGTGAGACAATGTCTTTAAAAATAAAAAGCATTGAATCGAATTAATCAGATGCATGATTAGTTGAGTCCAGGGTTCAAAATAGTTAAAAATAATGACTCGATGTACCTAATGTTGAAGTCGGAAGTTTACATGCTTAGGTTGGAGTCATTAAAACTCATTATTCAACCACTCCACAACCAAACTATAGTTTTGGCAAGTTGGTTAGGACATCTACGTTTTCCAACAATTATTTACAGACAGATTATTTCACTTATAATTCACTGTATCACAATTCCAGTGGGTCAGAAGTTTACATACACTAAGTTGACTACATTTAAACAGCTTGGAAAATTCCCTAAAATGATGTCATGGCTTTAGAAGCTTCTGATAGGCTAATTGACATCATTTGAGTCAATTGGAGGTGTACCTGTGGAAGTATTTCAAGGCCTACCTTCAAACTCAGTGCTTCTTTGCTTGACCTTGTGGGAAAATCAAAAGAAATCAGCCAAGACCTCAGAAAAAAAATTGTAGTCTGGTTCATCCTTGGGAGCAATTTCCAAATGCTTGAAGGTACCACGTTCATCTGTACAAACAATAATACGCAAGTATAAACACCATGGGACCACGCATCCGTCATACCGCTCAGGAAGGAGATGCGTTCCAAGATGTATGTACTTTGGTGCGAAAAGTGCAAATCAATCCCAGAACAACAGCAAAGGACCTTGTGAAGATGCTGGAGGAAATGGGTACAAAAGTATCTGTATCCACAGTAAAACTAATCCTATATCGACATAACCTGAAAGGCCGCTCAGCAAGGAAGAAGCCACTGCTCCAAAACCGCCATAAAAAAGACTAGGGTTTGCAACTGCACAGGGGGACAATCTTTACTTTTTGGAGAAATGTCCTCTGGTCTGATAAAACAAATATACAACTGTTTGGCCATAATGATCAGTGTTATGTTAGGAGGAAAAAGGTAGAGGCTTGCAAGCCGAAGAACGCCATCCCAACCGTGAAGCACGGGGGTGGCAGCATCATGTTGTGGGGGTGCTTTGCTGCAGGAGGGACTGGTGCACTTCACAAAATACATGGCATCATGAGGAAAGAAAATTGTGGATATATTGAAGCAACATCTCAAGACATCAGTCGGAAAGTTAAAGCTTGGTCGCAAATGGGTCTTCCAAATGAACAATGACCCCAAGCATACTTCCAAAGTTGTGGCAAAATGGCTTTAGGACAAAAAGTCAAGGTATTGGATTGGCCATTACAAAGCCCTGACCTCAATTCTATAGAAAACTTGTGGGCAGAACTGAAAAAGTGTGTGCGAGCAAGGAGGCCTACAAACCTGACTCAGTTACACCAGCTCTGTCAGGAGGAAAATTCGCCCAACTTATTGTTGGAAGCTTGTGGAACGTTTGACCCAAGTTAAACAATTTAAAGGCAATGCTACCGAATACTAATTGAGTGCATGTAAACTTCCGACCCACTGGGAATGTGATGAAATAAGTAAAAGCTTAAATAAATCATTCTCTACTATTATTCTGACATTTCACATTCTTAAAATAAAGTGGTGATCCTAACTGACCTAAGACAGGGAATTTTTACTAGGATTAAATGTATTTAATTGTGAAAAACTGAGTTTAAATGTATTTGGCTAAGGTGTAGGAAGTTTACAGACTTCAACTGTATATATATATGAATAGTGTCAATAGTATTTTGTTTTCTCTTGGTGTCTTTAATACAACTCTTATTTTAGTTTTGTATTTTGAATTTAATGTATTATCTTATCTTTCAAATAGATGACCAAGCACAGAACAGTATGTTTTATGTGGACCCCAGGAAGAGTGCTGCATGTACAGTAGTTAATGATAATCCTAATAAACTAAACCTCTGCTTTTGTGTGAATGTGCAGTAAAATGGTTTGTCCGTGGTACTATGACGCCTCAGAGTACTAAACGGCAAGGCATCATAATTCAGAAAATGTTGTTATCCTGTCAAGACATCAGACCAACTCTCATTGTTGCAGTTACGGAAATTAATTGTCTGTTAGGTGATCCTAACTGACCTAAGACAGGGCATTTTTACTAGGATTAAATGTCTTTAATTGTGAAAAACTGAGTTTAAATGTAATTTGGCTAAGGTGTATGTAAACTTCCGACTTCAACTGTAACTGCAGAGATGGAGGACAAGCATGTGAAGACTCAAGAGAGCTGTGGCAAAGGGAATTGTGTATGTCAACGGAAAGAGAGAGGTTGTATTTTCTTTCTCTGTACTTTATTTTTCTACAGTAATTGTAATTATTTATCACATTTTCTGAGGGTGTTATGATTGGTCTGTGGTTGACCAACTACGGGGTTCTCAAACCTATCGTCAGGGACCCCCAGCTGTTCCATGTATTTGATCTATTCTAGAAATCAAATAAAATAAAATTTTATTTGTCACATACACATGGTTAGCAGATGTTAATGCGAGTGTAGCGAAATGCTTGTGCTTCTAGTTCCGACAATGCAGTAATAACCAACAAGTAATCTAACTAACAATTCCAAAACTACTGTCTTATACACAGTGTAAGGGGATAAGAATATGTACATAAGGATATATGAATGAGTGATGGTACAGAGCAGCATAGGCAAGATACAGTAGATGGTATCGAGTACAGTATATACATATGAGATGAGTATGTAAACAAAGTGGCATAGTTAAAGTGGCTAGTGATACATGTATTACATAAGGATGCAGTCGATGATATAGAGTACAGTATATACGTATGCATATGAGATGAATAATGTAGGGTAAGTAACATTATATAAGGTAGCATTGTTTAAAGTGGCTAGTGATATATTTACATCATTTCCCATCAATTCCCATTATTAAAGTGGCTGGAGTTGAGTCAGTGTCAGTGTCAGAGCTAGCACATCTGATACAACTTGTCAACTAATTATCAAGCCCTTGATTAGGTGAATCAGGTGAGCTAGTTCAGGGCTACAAAAAAATGGTGAAACGTCTGGGGGTACCCGAGGAGGGGTTTGAGAATCACTGATCTGGAGCAAACGCCTATCATCATTCCTGGCACTGGTATCTTGATATAGTATGGGACTTTTGAGCAAAGTGATAGCAAGTAAGAATGTGAACCTTCCAGTGTGCCTTTTCTGAAGAGAGAGAGAGAAATAGGGTGTTTGTGTATGTGTGGCGTATGTGCATGTCCATTGTAACTCTGTGTCCACAGGATGATGTGATTAGTGGAGTCTAAGCTGAGGATGGAGGCAGCTGTTCCACACGCAGCTCACACCACCCAACAACCGAAGATGAGCAGAATGGCCAGGGTCATGGACAGAGTTCAAAGAGACAGGAAGGCAGAAAGACAGGAGTGGAAATGAGAGATGGAGAGACAGACAGTCAAGGAAAATGTAGGTGCAGAAGTAAAGAATGAGATCTGTAAGACCAGCAAGAGAGAGAAAGATGAGTTTGACGATAAAGAATTTGTAAATGAAAGAAAATAATTGAAGGGAAGAGAAATAGTAGATGAAGATGGCGAACAAGAATTGGATAAGGAGGAGGTAGATAAGAAAGAAGGAGGTGGTGAGGGAGAGAGAGAAGTTGTTGAACAAGAAGATAGACAGTGGAGAGAAAAAAACAACAGCCTTGAGAAGAGAATGAGATGCTGGAGAAGAAGAGGCCTAATTTGGACAAAGGAGAAAGAGTTGGACAGCAATGGTGGACAGAAAGGAGATGAAGACGGCGAATCAGGAATTAGATGAGCGAAAGGAGGAAATGGACAAAAAATAAAATGAGGTGAGAGAAAATGGAGAGACAAAAGTTTGGGGAAGAGGATAAAGAGTTGGAGAAGAAGATGGTCAGTGGAGAAGAAAAACAACAGTCTTGAGAAAGAGATGCTGGAGAAGAAGAGGGATAGTTTGGAAACAAGAGAGAAAGATGTGGAAAAGAAGGTGGAGAGGAAGAAGGATGTCTCGCTCCTTAAAATATTCCAACATCAGAACAAATTCAGGGTGTACACCTATGTGTTTTCCTCTGCAATGCTTTTGTACATTTCTATGTAAAATGTGTATAGTCTTCTCATTCTATAGTTAAGGTTTTGTTGGGGGCTAAAATGTAGACTTTATTGCTGAATAAGTAAATAACAATAAGTATAATATTCTAGGGATTACCAAACGATGTCCCAAATCTCCACATAGAGGCATCACTAAAGCCAGCTGGAGGCCAAGGTTCTTTGATTATTATCATGACTAGGGTTGCAAAATTCTGGTAGCTTTCCCAAATTTTCCAAAAACCCTGGTTGGAGGATTTCCTGCTTATTCCCTCCTGATTCCTCTGGGAATCTTCCACATTTTGGGAAAGTCACTGTAATTTTACGACTCTAGTCATGACAAATGACTGATGACAAAGTACAGGATGTAAAGGCTAAAAGCACCATATTGTCGCTTTCAATGTGACTTAGAGTAGATATTTTTTCTGACAATTTTGACTTATGTAAACATGGTAATTGCTTAATAATTTTTATTCTGAAAATATTCTTATGTACTGGTAGAAAAATGTATACACACCAATCCAACTCATGAAATTATACTTTTCTGACATGTAGTAATAACATTTGTAAAAAGTTGTCTTTTTTGTCTAAGTTATCTCAGATATTGTCAGCACAACTTAAAAAATACAAATTGCAGACACTTCCGCTTGGAACACAACCATTCGATACCATTAGATCGATACCAAAGATGATCTAAACTCAGCAAAAAAAGAAACGTCCCTTTTTCAGGACCCTGTCTTTCAAAGATAATTCGTAAAAATCCAAATAACTTCACAGATCTTCAGTGTAGATCTGTAGATCTTCAACTTCACAGATCTTCAAGTGTTTAAACACTGTTTCCCATGATGAACCATAAACAATTAATGAACATGCACCTGTGGAATGGTCGTTAAGACACAAACAGCTTAAAGAGGCCTTTGTATGGACTCTGAAAAACACCAAAAGAAAGATGCCGAGGGTCCCCGCTCATCTGCGTGAACATGCCTTAGACATGCTGCAAGGAGACATGAGGACTGTGCACGAGAGAAAAGCACACTTAGGGCTAAACTAAGCATAGTTTACAAATGATTCTAACACCTTGCCCCGAACTGCCGCTCTTATGGGTCAGAATATAATGATGTAATTACTTGTCAAAGGTCTCCGTTGGGGTATCTCTTCATGGACCGAGTTCCGCCTCCTCCTCTGATGGCTGCTCCTCTTTCGTCTCACCGGGTGTAAGTCTCTGATTTTTCCACACAATGTCAGTCCTTTCTCTTAGTGGTCTGTTTCCTCACCCTCATTCTGTAAGAGGGGTCTTCTGAGGATGGCTAATCAGCCATGTAGATGTTCCAGCATGGGAATGAAAGCAGTGTTTTCACACGATTCCTTGGAGAAAATAACCAGGTGGTCCTGGTTGAATTCACCTTAGATACAGATACAGCTACTCAACCGTAGCATTGATTGTTAACCTCTCTTGGGTAGGGGGCAGTATTTTGACATCTGGATGAAAAGCGTGCCCAAAGTAAACTGCCTGTTACTCAGGCCCAGAAGCTAGGATATGCATATAATTGGTAGATTTAGATAGAAAACACTCTAAAGTTTCTAAAACTGTTACAAATAATATCTGTGAGTGTAACAGAACTGATTTGGCAGGCTAAACCCCGAGGACAATCCATCCAGGGGAGAAACAAAAAAATCGAGGTCATAGGATTTTCCAATGGGTTTCTATGGGATACCCTTATTATTAGGAACCGGGTTGCAGTTCCTATGGCTTCCACTGGATGTCAACAGTATTTAGAAATTGTTCGATGTTTTTCTTTTGAGAAATGAAGTAGTCCTATTCATTGTAAGTGTCACTCCAGGTGGACTCTACTGTTTTGGTGCGTGTGAACAGGAGCACGCTCCACGTTGTTCTTATCTGGTGTTAGAAACAGTTTATTCAGTCTTCAATTTTATAGATTATTTACATTTTAGGGTACCTGCGGTTGGATTAGAAACGTTTGAAATAAGGTAACTTTACAGGTTTACAGGTAACTTATTAGATACTTTGTAGGCATGTTGGGCGAGTTGAAACCGGTGTATTTCTGAATCAAACGCGCCAAATAAATGGACCTTTTTGGCACATAAAGGACATTATTGAACAAAAGGACCATTTGTGATGTTTCTGGGACATTTTGGAGTGCCAACAGAAGAAAATCTTCAAAGGTAAGGCATTAATTATATCGCTATTTCTGACTTTTGTGTCGCAACTGCCTGGTTGAAAAATTATTTTAATGTGTTTGTATGTGGGGCGCTGTCCTCAGATAATTGCATGGTGTGCTTTCGCCGTAAAGCCTTTTTGAAATCTGACACAGCGGCTGGATTAACAAGAAGTGAAGCTTTATTTTGATGTATAACACATTTTCAAGAACGTTCAATTTTTGAATTTAGTATTTTTGAATTTCGCGCTATGCAATTTCACCGGATGTTGGCCAGGTGGGATGCTACCTTCCCCCATAAGAAGTTTTTAAGAGGTTCCTTTGTCTTCTTCAACCTCGTGTTGCATTTTGGAGTTGTGACTAATCGTAGACCTTGGCAGCATCGCGTGGTCACTATGTAAATTCTCAACTCACATGTTTTATACCCCCGGGTCACAAAGGGCATTTCCGTCTTTATGGCAAGTTCTCTGGGTCCGTATCTAGTTATATGGCAAGGTATAGATTTTATCAGATCCAGTTTAGACAACTAACTTCAAATTTAATCTTTACAAAAACATATTTGATCTGGACACTTTCCACACAATGCACAGTATGCAAACTTCAGGTACCTATTATGAAAACTCTTCGAGTTACAATGTTTTCATCATAACATTGTCATTTAACTTTTAATAACAACATAACAAAAACATTCATTTTCATATTCCATCTATCGTTGGCTGATTTTGTCTGATTACATATATTGTCCAAAAGTACATTTATTGCATGTTACCATCCTGAGGTAGGTTCTCCATAGTGAGAGGACAAAGTATTTGTCTGCTGCCTTAAGATTTACAATGGGCGTGAGGTGGGCCCCCCGCCCCCGCGGCAGTGAGAGATGTCTCTGTAGGACTGTGATCCACTATAACCTGACCCGAACAGGCCAGTCATAACAATGTACTCTACCTTGGCAAATAAAGGTGCAGTTCGGGTATGAATGTATTTGATATTATTTTTCAGTCATATCCAATACCAGGACTATCAAATTCCAGTCTTTGAATGATGCTGTGTCTGCATGTATGTGTTAGAATTATACACTTCAACAGTGTTAACCAATCTTGGTCCTGGGACATCAATGGTTACACATTGTAACTATGCAATAGATTAGAAACATGATTTAACTAGTTAAAGGCTGATTTGTAATTCATTTTTACATATATAATTTAAGACACAGTACACTACACTTCCTATCCATCATGTAAATACTCTAAAACCGGATTCATCTCAATATCTAATATTCCTTCATCTGCATTGATCTGATAAACACAGAATAGGTGAAGTATTGCATCAAATGAGAGACTTAAGTTCAACTAGTAGAGAATGTGAAAGAAGTTGAAGTTCATTATCCAAGTGCTATAAATACATAACATGTATTATACATATTATAACTGTAATATAAATACAAGTTCAATCTGTACTTCAATGCACATCTAGTGTGCATTATAAAAACAGAGGAAGAAAGAGTTGGTGAGAGAGGTGTAAAAGACAAAGGGAAAGAGGTATGAACAGAAGAGCAGGAAGACGGCATATGATTAATGAATCACAGTGCTACCCTAATATTCTCTCAGTTCATCACAATTATATGATAGTGTCTAGTGGTGTCTCAGTCGGAAAGGTTATCTTAAGAGCAGGTGAGGTGGCGATGATGGGACTGGGGGTTGGCATCCTCTCACATCAAAACATACCTGCAGACAAAAGACAGATGGAGAGAAAGAGAGAGAATTTTATTAAAAACACAAGGCTTAAACATACTAACACTGTCAGTCATCATAATCATCAGGAGGTGAAATGCAAGACTGACATTGAATCATTAGCTCTGAGACAACTATATCTATCTGGATTTCAATGTAAAGCATATCTTGAATAATATTTCCTGTTGACCTGACCAAGTGACCTCTCACTTCTGATCATGCTATGCTCTCTATGTATCCAGTTCAGATGCGGTAGGGGTTCACCGACACAGCTGATATAACCTATAGGACAGGGAGAAGGGGAGAGAGGGATGAAGTGAAGGAGAGAGACTTATTGAGAAAATAAGGTAGTTAAAGAGACGGTGTTCAACAGGAATCTGTGTGTGTGGCCTCACCTAGTGTCCACACTAAGTGGGTGGAGAGTGCTTTATGCTGGTAAAACATGCACAGACACACAAGGACAAAAAAAATATAGCACAGTTATGGAAATAATTAAGTGTTTTACTATTGTCCATGGTTGGCCCTCTTGCCTATTCTTTGAAGGTGGAAGGAGCCGCAGTTACACACACGAGCTTGCTTACTGCACAACACAATCCATCAATCAGATTGATACATGAGTGTGTATGTGTGGGTTATAGGGATTATTTCTTCATTTTTAATTTAACTAGGTAAGTCAGTTAAGAACAAATTCTTATTTACAATGACGGCCTACCAAAAGGCAAAAGGCCTCCTGCGGGGACGGGGGCTGGGATTAAAAATTAAATATAAATATAGGACAAAACACACATCACGGCGAAACAACACAACACTACATAAAGAGAGGCCTAAGACAACAATATATTTTTATTTTTATCTGTTATTTTACCAGGTAAGTTGACTGAGAACATGTTCTCATTTGCAGCAACAACCTGGGGAATAGTTACAGGGGAGAGGAGGGGGATTAATGAGCCAATTGTAAACTGGGGATTATTAGGTGACCATGATGGTTTGAGGGCCAGATTGGGAATTTAGCCAGGACACCAGGGTTAACACCCCTACTCTTACGATAAGTGCCATGGGATCTTTAATGACCTCAGAGAGTCAGGACACCCATTTAACATCCCATCCGAAAGACGGCACTCTACACAGGGCAGTGTCCCCAATCACTGCCCTGGGGCATTGGGATATATATATTTTTTTAGACCAGAGGAAAGAGTGCCTCCTACTGGCCCCCCAACACCACTTCCAGCAGCATCTGGTCTACCATCCAGGAACTGACCAGGACCAACCCTGCTTAGCTTCAGAAGCAAGCCAGCAGTGGTATGCTGCTGGCAACATAGCAAGGCAGCAACACATGACAACAAGGCATGGTAATGATAGCAGCACAAAACATGGTACAAACATTATTGGGCACAGACAACAGCACAAAAGCAAGAAGGTAGAGACAACAATACATCACACAAAGCACCCACAACTGTGAGTAAGAGTGTCCTTGAGTCTTTGAATGAAGAAATTGAGATAAAACTGTACAGTTTGAGTGTTTGCTGCAGCTCGTTCCAGTGACTAGCTGCAGCAAACTGAAAAGAGGAGTGTCCCAGGGATGTGTGTGCCTTGGGGACCTTTAATTAAAACTTCTTCGGGATAGGGGGCAGCATTTTCACTTTTGGATAAATTCAACTGCCTGCTACTCATCCCCAGAATATAAGATATGCATATTATTAGTAGATTTGGATAGAAAACACTAACGTTTCTAAAACTGTTTGAATCATGTCTGTGAGTATAACAGAACTTATGTAGCAGGCAAAACCCAGAGGACAAACCATTCAGATTGTTTTTTTTGGAGGTCACATTCAATGGGTTTTCATTGGGAAACCAGATTTTTAAGGGACTTGTTTGCAGTTCCTACCGCTTCCACTGGATGTCACCAGTCTTTAGACATTGGTTGAGGTTATTCCTTTGTGTAATGAAGTACGGCCATCTTGAACAAGTGTCACATCATGTGTACTGTCTGATAGAGGCGCAAGACCAGAAAGCATGCTTGAGTTTGTTGTCTTCCTGTATTGAACACAGATCATCCAGTCTTCAATTTTATCGATTATTTACGTTTAAAAATACCTAAAGTTGTATTACAAAAGAAGTTTCAAATGTTTTGGCAAAGTTTACAGGTAACTTTTGAGATATTTTGTAGTGGTCAAGTTGGTCAAGTTGGAACCAGTGTTTTTCTGGATCAAATGTGCCAAATAAATGGACATTTTGGATATATATGGACGGAATTAATCAAACAAAAGGACCATTTGTGATGTTTATGTTGTAGTGTCAACAAAAGATGCTCGTCAAAGGTAAGGCATGATGTTTTGTGTCGCGCCTGCAGGGTTGAAATATGCTACTCTCTCATTGTTTACAGTTGTGCTATCATCAGATAATAGCATCTTATGCTTTCGCCGAAAAGCCTTTTTGAAATCTGACATGTTGGCTGAATTCACAACGAGTGTAGCTTTAATTTGGTATCTTACATGTGTGATTTAATGAAAGTTTGATTTTTATAATATTTTATTTTAATTTGGCGCTCTGCATTTTCCCTGGCTATTGGCCAGGTTGGACGATTGCGTCTCACCTATCCCAGAGAGGTTTTAACAGAATGTGACTGTCAGAACGGGTGTTGTATGTGGAGGATGAGGGCTGCAGTAGATATCTCAGATAGGGGGAGTGAGGCCTAAGAGGGTTTTATAAATAAACATCAACCAGTGGGTCTTGCGATGGGTATACAGAGATGACCAGTTTACAGAGGTGTATAGAGTGCAGTGATGTGTCCTATAAGGAGCATCGATGGCAAATCTGATGGCAGAATGCTGAAGAACCTCTAGCCGCTCGAGAGCACCCTTATCTGCCGATCTATAAATTATGTCTCTGTAATCTAGCATGGGTAGGATGGTCATCTTAATCAGGGTTAGTTTGGCAGCTGGGGTGATAGAGGAGTGATTACGATAGAGGAAACCAAGTCTAGATTTAACTTTAGCCTGCAGTTTTGACATGTGCTGAGAGAAGGACAGTGTACCATCTAGCCATACTCCCAAGTACTTAGTATGTGGAAATTTTTAAAATTCTGTAGATTTTTTAAATTCTGACAATGAGTCTGAGTATGAAAGTCAGGAATCAGATTCTGACAGTGAGGAGCTGCCATTAAGAACCCTGAATGTGAGGACTCCTTGTCCACGGACGAAGTACCAGGTCCCTTTGAAGATGCTGGTGGTGATGGAGGCAGACCAACAGTGGATGAAGTACAGGAGTTCTGTGGTAGCTTGAAGGCCGCCAGCTATTTCACCCCTCCTGGCCCTGCTGTTTGCTTTGATGAGTCCCCTTCTGGAGGACAACAACCCTTGCCATTTCCATCGGAGGCAGAGTGCTTCAAGTTGTTTCTGACAGAGGAGCTGGTGGGAGACATAGTAGAGGAGACCAATCGCTATGCCTTGGAGCTACAGGAGAAGAGAGGGCCAGGAGTGAGGGGGAAACTCGCTAAATGGGTGACAACTAAAATGTGTTAAATGTATAAGTTTCTGGTGACAGGGGGATAGTAAAGAAGAGAGAATACTAAGAGAATACTGGAGCATAGGTCCTATGTTTGCAACTCCATTCTTTGCCACCCTCTTTTCCCAAGACTGCTTCCTAGTTCTGCTGCGATGCCTGCATTTCGTCAACAATGTTACTGCCATCCTAAATGACCCATTATACAAAATAAGAAATGTTCTTACCAGCCTGACATTAGCATTTGGTCGGTCTTTGTGCCATACAAGGACCTATGCATTGATTAGTCCCTGATGTTATGGAAAGGTAGGCTGGCGTTCCGGCAATATTCCCTCCAAAAGGCACAGGTTTGGGGTCAAGTTCTTTATCATGTGTGACGCGAAGACAGGATTTGTCCAGGCCATTATAGTTTACACAGGGTCCACCACTGACATCCAACATTATGAGAGGCTTGGGGTGTCTGGGTCCGTGGTAATGACCATACTGGCTCCTCATCTCAGCAAGGGACACACTTTGTATGTGGACAATTATTACAGCAGTCCCAAACTCTTCCAGCGTCTGCTCTCCAACAGCACAGGGGCCTGTGGCACAGTCAGGTCGAACAGGAAGGGGATCCCGGCATTCAGATGCAGAGAGGGGAGGTGGAGTACAAGGAGAACGGTCAACAGTTGGCAATAAAGTGGCATGACAAATGAGACGTCCATGTCCTCTCCACTGTACATACAGCAACCATGTCGGCCACAGGGAAGGTGGACCACCTGATGGGAGAGAGAAAAATCAAACCAGTGTTTGACTATAACCCCAAAATGGGGTCAGTGGATAAGGCAGCATGATGATCGACACTGCTGCCCCTCAATGGCCACATAGTTCACCGCCAACTAACAGGTTAGATGATTACTGAACAAGGTATTTGTTGTAATTGAACATACAGTTCACATACAGAAACTGTTATAACATAATAAGGCACTTACTTTGATAGAAACGCAGCTTAGATTTGAACCAGGGTTCTGTAGTGACTCCTCTAGCACTGAGACGCTGTGCCTCAGACAGCTGCGCCACTTTGGAGTCATAAGGCCAGGTTAGCTTCAAAATACAACAAAAGCTAATACTTCTCTGACGCAATCAGCATCGTTTTACAGAGCTAATAGAAGAATGTAGCTAGCTACATAAGCACAATTGAATATAACACCATAAAAGGTTATGAAATGAGTAACGGTACCTCGCATGTCCACGGTTATAAGGAATATACACAAATATATAATGCTCCATACATACAGTGAGCTACAGTAGAAATGACATAACACTACATGCAGAAACTATAATAACGTAATAAGGCACTTTGATAGAAACGCACACATTTCCAAAGTTATTATTGGTAAATGAAAACAACAATGACTGCGATGCGGGCAACAGACGGAAAATGTGAACACGTGTGTGAAGGACCTGTTCTGACGGGAGATGCGCAAATGTCTGCAGACTTGAACTGCACAAACATTTGGGAAGTGCTTTGGGAATTTTGTCCGGGTTAGAAATATAAAAAATATATATATTGTCCGCAAAAGTAAAAAGGACTACTTATATGTGAATGAATGAGGAGGAACACCTCAATTCAAACTGTTCTTAGAAAATAAAAACCGTTGAAATTGACAAGTTGAAAACAGCCTATAAATAAAAAGAGGCTGCTGCGTGCCTTGGTTTGAGGGCAGCGCAGATTAAATATACTGTTGCATAACAATCACATTCTGGAATGGAAAGAACATTCTAACATCACATGCATAAAAATTAAAAAAACTCACCCTGGGGCGACCATTAGAGATATTTGGAACTCACGTATGAAAAAGTTAAAGAAGAAAGGGTCTAAACCATCTGACCCAGATGTTTTTTTGGGGTGAAGTTTCAAGAGCTCCTTTAGCACCTCGGACTCAGTGACTGCCTGCAAAGAGAAACTTTGTAGCGGGGCAGGGGAAAAAAAGAGGAAGATGCGTCGAGGATAGTCGCATTAGAAGAAGTGGGAGATGAGGAAATGTTGGACAGGCAAGGAGGCATGGCTGAGGCAAATAGGAATCCTGACTTAATGAAGTGGGGATTAAAGAGCTCAGCCATGTGCTTCTTGTCAGTAACAACCACATCATCAACATGAAGGGACATGGGCAGCTGTGAGGAAGAGGGTTTATTCTCCAGGCCTTTAACCGTTTTCCAGAACTTCTTGGGGTTAGACCCAGAGAGAGAGAACTGCTCCTTAAAGTAATTAACTTTGGCCTTTCGGATAGCCTGAGTGCACTTATTTCTCATTTGCCTGAACGAGAGCCAGTCAGCATGAGTACGTGTGTGCCGAGCCTTTGGCCAAATGCAATTCGAGGTGGAGCAAGTCTGCAAGATCACGGTTGAACCAGGGGCTGAACCTGTTTTAATTCTCATTTTCTTTATAGGGGCGTGTTTGTAACAATCCCACTGAAAATATAAAACAAGAAGGTCCAAACGTCTTTGACAGAGGGGTCAAGCTGATTCTATACCATTTTACAGGGGCCAGTTCTGTAGTAAGGTTTTGTAGCAAGCATCTATGACAAATCAGGACAGGTTGTTTCACTGAGCAACCATTACGAACACAGGCTGTAAAACAGTGGCCACTAAGGTCCTTACAGAAAACACCAGACTGATACCTATCAGGATTATTTGTGAGGATAACAGAGGAGAATAGCCTTTTCTGGGTGTTTGGAGTCATACCTGGTCATAATGGTCATAATTTGAGAAAGATTTAGGGTGTCCCATTGCCTTAGGACTTGGTCAGATGGTTAAAACATGTCCCAGTTTAGGTCACCTAGCAGGACAAATTGAGACTAAGGGGCCAGGAGAGAGTTTATGGCAGGTAGGGTACAGGCCGGTGCTGATGGAGAACGACAGCACCCAGCAAGTCAGCAAAGAGCTATTTGAAAGTTTAATACTTAATACTTATCTCTATGGTCAATACACTGTTGAAATGCTTGCTGGGATAAGAGATGACGCAACCCCAAAATTCTGCAAAGCCAGATCTGTTCCATACTCCCTGAGACCAAAGGTGGAAGTGGAAATCGATCGCTTGCAGGATACAGGGATCCTGACGAAAGTGGACAGAAGCGAATGGGCCACACCCATAGTTCCTATTGTGAAGAAAGACGGGTCTGTTAGAATGTGTGGGGACTTCAAGGTAACTGTGAATTCAATGTTGCATGTGGACCAATACCCCCTACCACGTATGGATGACATCTTTGCTGCACTAGCTGGTGGGAAACACTTCAGTAAAATCGATCTGAAACAGGCTTACCTGCAGCTACCGGTTGAAGAGAGTTCCAAACAGTACCTGACAATAAACACACACAAAGGTCTATACAGGTATAACCGCCTGGTTTTTGGCATTGCATCAGCCCCAGCCATTTGGCAACAAACTATTGACCAGATTTTGCAAGGAATCCCAGGAACCCAGTGTATCCTGGATGACATGATCATAACAGGACGTACCGACAAAGAGCACCTGGCTAACCTGGAAGAGGTCCTGAAAAGACTGAAAGAGTATGGTCTACAGGCAAACTTAAAGAAGTGTGAGTTCTTCAAAGACAAGATTGTCTTCTGTGGACATGAGATTGACTGCAATGGATTGCACAAAACACAGGACAAAATCGAGGCAGTGGTACAGGCACCACGACCACAAAATATCACAGAAGTGAAATCTTTCACGGGACTGATCAATTACTACAGAAGATTCCTCCCAAACCTTTCAGTAGTACTCCAGCCTCTAAATCAGCTCCTGGAAAAGAATAGGACATGGCGGTGGACAGAGCAATGTGAAAATGCATTTCTGGAGGCAAAACGGCTCATAACATCTGAACAAGTCCTGATGCATTACGACCCTGAAATGCCAGTGAAGTTGGTTTGTGTTGCGTCCCCTTATGGATTAGGGGCAGTCCTTTCACACACACTGAAAGATGGGTCAGAGAGGCCAGTTGCATTTGCATCACGTACATTGAATGATGCAGAGAGAAACTACTCACAAATCGACAAAGAAGCACTGGCACTAGTGTGGGGCGTCAAGAAATTCCACGCATACCTATATGGCAAGCGTTTCACACTGGTTACAGATCACCAGCCGTTGCTTTCCATTTTCAGTCCAAAGAAAGGCATTCCGGCGATGACAGCAGCCAGGTTACAGCGATATGCCCTGTTCCTTGCCAGTCATATGTATGACATTGAGTTTAAGCAGTCGTCCCTCCATGCAAATGCAGATGGATTATCCAGACTGCCGTGTACAAGAGAAAGACAAAGGAGGGTGGATGCAGTGGACATGTTCCATACCGCTCAGCTCGAGGCACTACCGGTCACAAGCACAGTTATCAAACAGGAGACAAAGAAAGATGTGACCTTGTCAAAAGTGTACACCTACACCATGTCAGGATGGCCAGCTACTGGCAGAAAGGAGCTGACTCCGTATTTCCAGCGGAGAAACGAAATTACAACGTACCAAGGATGTTTGATGTGGGGAATGAGAGTCATGATACCCCAGAAATGCCAACATCTAGTCTTGCAGCAACTACATGAAGGTCATGTTGGAATTGTCAAAATGAAGCTGCTCGCAAGGAGCCACGTCTGGTGGCCAGGTCTGGACCAACAGATAGAAAATATGGCAAAGAACTGTAGCGGATGTTTGGAAACCCTTCACATGCCTGCTCCTGTCCCAGTCCACCCATGGGAATTGGCCCGCAGAGCCATGGCAGAGAATTCATGTGGACTACGCTGGTCCCTTTGAAAAGCACATGTTTCTGGTTATAGTTGATGCCCATTCCAAATGGCCGGAGGTGTTTTGCACTGACTCCTCCACCTCAGCTCAGACGATAGTGTGTCTCAGAACAACGTTTGCACACTTCGGTTTGCCGCTGCAGCTGGTAAGTGACAAAGCGCAAGCTTTTGTAAGTGACGAGTTTACAAGATTCATGTCTGTAGATGGAATCAAACACTCAACCTCAGCTCCGTACCACCCTGCCACCAATGGGTTGGCAGAACGCTTTGTGCAAACCCTAAAGCAAGGACTCCGTGCAGCAAAACGAGACGAAGGGACTTTGCAAACAAAACTGGCCAAGTTCCTGGCCTCCTACCGAAACACCCCACGACAAATGAAAGCCCAGCCGCACTGATGTTCGGGAGGCCTCTCCGCACACAGCTGGACATCATGAAGCCAAACAGGCATAATGAAGTGCTGAACAAACAAGCCAAGATGCTCTCCGGTGGCCGAGAGCGC
Organism: Oncorhynchus tshawytscha; assembly: GCF_018296145.1. Classification (NCBI taxonomy): domain Eukaryota; kingdom Metazoa; phylum Chordata; class Actinopteri; order Salmoniformes; family Salmonidae; genus Oncorhynchus; species Oncorhynchus tshawytscha. The sequence goes on along the minus strand of NC_056460.1, from coordinate 5,463,165 downwards.
CATCTCCAAACAGGACAGGAAGTGATGGTGCGAGACTACAGAAGAGGAGTGTTCTCGGGGTGATGAGAGGTGTTGGATTTGTGCCAGACATAGCATTTTCCTTGATGGCCAAAAAGCTCAATTTTAGTCTCACCTGACCAGAGTACCTTCTTCCATATGTTTGGGAGTCTCCCACATGCCTTTTGGCAAACACTGAACATGTTTTCTTAGTTTTTTCTTTAATCAATGGCTTTTTTCTGGCCACTCTTCCGTAAAGCCCAGCTCTGTGGAGTGTACGGCTTAAAGTGGTCCAATGGACAGATACTCCAATCTCCGCTGTGGAACTTTGCAGCTCCTTCAGGGCTATCTTTGGTCTCTTTGTTGCCTCTCTGATTAATGCCCTCCTTGCCTGGTCCATGAGTTTTGGTGGGCAGCCCTCTCTTGGCAGGTTTGTTGCGGTGCTATATTCTTGACATTTTTTGCTCCGTCAGATTTTCAAAGTTTCTGATATTATTTATAACCCAACCCTGATCTGTACTTCTCCACAACTTTGTCCCTGACCTATTTGCTTGGTGGTGCCCCTTGCTTAGTGGTGTTGCAGACTCTGGGGCCTTTCAGAACAGGTGTATATATACTGAGAACATGTGACAGATCATGTGACACTTAAATAAAGTCCACCTGTGTGCAATCTAACAAATTATGTTACTTCTGAAGGTAATTAGTTGCCCCAGATCTTATTTAGGGGCTTCATAGCAAAGGGTGTGAATACATATGTACGCACCTCTTTTCCGTTTTTAATTTTAACATTTATTTTTTAACTAAGTAATTTTTTCATTTCACTTCACCAATTTGGACTATTTTGTTTATGTCCATTACATGAAATACAAATACAAATCCATTTAAATTGCAGGTTGTCATGCAACAAAATAAGAAAAGGAGATGAATACTTTTGCATGCACTGTACATTTTCTATCAGCAAAGATACAAACGGAGCAGATTACCTTCCAGTGATTAAACCACTGCAATTTATACCTGATTGAATATTCATGGTAAAGAAGAAAAGGCAATGATTGACTTTGACCCTGACACCCCCATTGTCAAAACTCCCCAGTCATTGGGTGACCTCATTGATGGTGGCCTTTGTCAGGTGTGTTTTTTCACATGTCACAGTTTAAGATCATATCAAATCAAATGTTTATTTGTCACATGCGCCGAATACAACAGGTGTAAACGTTACAGTGAAATGCTTACCTACGAGCCCCTAACCGACAGTGCAGTTTTAAAAAATACAGACATGTACATGTAGGTAGAGTTAATTAAAGTGACTATGTATAGATGATAACACAGAGTGGCAGTGGTGTGGGGCAATGTGAACAGTCGGGTCTAGCCATTTGACAAGATGTTCAGGAGTCTTATGGCTTGGGGGTAGAAGCTGTTTAGAAGCCTCTTGGACCTGGACTTGGTGCTCCAATACCGTTTGCCGTGTTGTAGCAGCAAAAACAGTCTATGACAAGGGTGGCTGGAGTCTTTGACAAATTTTTAGGGCCTTCCTCTGACACCGCCTGGTATAGAGGTCCTGGATGGCAGGAAGCTTGGCCCCAGTGATATACTGGGCCATTTGCACTACCCTCTGTAGTGCCTTGCGGTCGGAGGCTGAGCAGTTGCCATACCAGGCAGTGATGCAACCAGGATGCTCTTGATGGTGCAGCTGTAGAACCTTTTGAGGATCTGAGGACCCATGCCAAATCTTTTCAGTCTCCTGAGGGGAAATAGGGTTTTGCTGTGCCCGCTTCATGACTGTCATGATGTGCTTGGACCATGTTAGTTTGTTGGTGATGTAGACACCAAGGAACTTGAAGCTCTCAACCTGCTCCACTGCAGCCCCATCGATGAGAATGGGGGTGTGCTCGGTCCTCTTTTTCCTGTAGTCCACAATCATCTCCTTTGTCCTGATCACGTTCAGGGAGAGGTTGTTATCCTGGCACCACATGGCCAGATCTCTGACCTCCTCCCGATAGGCTATCTCGTTGTTGTCGGTGATCAGACCTACCACTGTTGTGTCATCGGCAAATGTAATGATGGTGTTGGAGTCGTGCCTGGCCATGCAGTCATGGGTGAACAGCGAGTACAGGAGGGGACTGACCACGCACCCCTGGCGAGCTCCAGTGTTGAGGATCAGCGTGGCAGATGTGTTGCTACCTACGCTCACCACCTGGGGGCGGCCCGTCAAGAAGACCAGTTGCAGAGGGAGATGTTTAGTCCCAGGATCCTTAGCTTAGTGATGAGCTTTGAGGGCACTATGGTGTTGAACGCTGAGCTGTAGTCAATTAATAGCATTCTGACATAGGTGTTCCATTTGTCCAGGTGGGAAAGGGAAGTGGAGTGCAATAGAGACTGCATCATCTGTGGATCGGTTGGGGCGGTATGCAAATTGGAGTGGGTCTAGGGTTTCTGGGATGATGGTGTTGATGTGAGCCATGACCAGCCTTTCAAAGCACTTCATGGCTACAGACGTGAGTGCTACGGGTCGGTAGTCATTTAGGCAGGTTACCTTAGTGTTCTTGGGCACAGGCACTATGGTGGTCTGCTTAAAACATGTTGGTATTACAGACTCGGACAGGGAGAGGTTGAAAATATCAGCAAAGACACTTGCTAGTTGGTCAGTGCATGCTCGCAGTACACGTCCTGGTAATCTAACTGGCCCTGCGGCCTTGTGAATGTTGACCTGTCTAAAGGTCTTACATCGGCTGCGGAGAGCGTGATCACACAGTCTTCTGGTACAGCTGGTGCTCTCATGCATGTTTCAGCGTTATTTGCCTCGAAGTGAGCATAGAAGTAGTTTAGCTCGTCCGGTAGGCTCGTGTCACTGGGCAGCTCTCGGCTGTGCTTCCCTTTGTACTCTGAATAGTTTGCAGGCCTTGCCACATTCGACGAGCGTCAGAGCCGGTGTAATACGACTCGATCTTAGTCCTGTAATGACGCTTTGCCTGTTTGATGGTTCATAGGAGCGCATAGCGGGATTTCTTATAAGCTTCCGGGTTAGAGTCCCGCTCTTTGAAAGCAGCAGCTCTAGCTTTTAGCTCAGTGCGGATGCTCCCTGTAATCCATGGCTTCTGGTTGGGGTATGTACGTACGGTCACTGAGGGGACGATGTCATCGATGATGTGCTTATTGATGAAGCCAATGACAGATGTGGTGTACTCCTCAATGCCATTGCAAGAAACCCGGAACATATTAGAGTCTGTGCTAGCAAAACAGTCCTGTAGCTTAGCATCTGCTTCATCTGACCACTTTTTTATTGATCTAGTCACCGGTGCTTCCTGCTTTAGTTTTTGCTTGTAAGCAGGAATCAGGAGGATGGAATTGTAGTCAGATTTGCCAAATGGAGGGCGAGGGAGAGCTTTGTTTGCATCTAATTTAGCCACTTATATTTTAGACTTTAAACACGTTTTGTATGTTTTACTTCGTGTTTTATGTCCAGAATATTTGCAAATTATTATTACTACTATGAATTTGATAATTGTTTACATCGATTAGTTATACTGTCTCCAGAGTCGGTACCCTGCTCGGTACTCTACTCCACAGCCTAAACTCATCGACACATTTTTGAGATGTCCTGTGCTGTGCTAACGTTATCCAACTCCTAGTTTAGCAATTTCCTGTGTCACCAAACTACATGCAATACTAGATAGCTAGCTATGTATACAACCACTAAAGTTGTACTAGGCGTTTCTGAGATACTTACGGTGAGCACCGTTGCAGGAGTGCATCTCAAGCAAAACTGGGACCAAGAGGTAAACAATTAGCTCGCCTGCGGACCAGCTCAATGACTGTATGCTTCAATTCCCAGATAACGTTAGCGATCTAGCCATGTGTCTTAGTAGGGTACAGTGTTTCCCATGCAAAAGTCCGTTGCAACTTAGCTAGCTACATTGAGAAAGTTGTCGGAAGAAACATGACCTTTTGCTTAGCCTCTGCATGCTTTTCTGCTAGCAGACAGCTAACGGTAGCTAGCTAGCCACAGCACATCTAGCCATAATTTTAGACAGAGTAGAGAGAATCTTCGAGTGCTCGAGAAACGAATTCTGACCAAGGAGCTCAAGGCAGAGCACGACAGGAGAGAAGCAGGGCAGTAGGGCTCCGACCAACCACAGGCATAACAACAACTACTTTGACAACAGCCTTCACAATTGTTATGTAGCGATATGTAGTGTAGCTATGGCTAATGTTCGTGTTAGAATATTGATAAAGCGATGTAGTACACCATAGTTTTCTTTCAAACTGGACTGGGCTGTCTTTGTGCAAATGAGCACCCATGCCTTTTACAATAGACATATTTGTAGATTCTTTGGCCAATGATTTATCAATTACAGGTTTGGAGGAAAAGTAAACTAGCTGACACTGCAGAAGTCATTGCCACCCTTCTGGATAGCTATTGATTGTCACTGGTTTTGAAATACATGTAGGTCTATGCGTAGCATGCAGTTAGTTCCCTAAAGGTAGGCTATACATAGTGTTTAGTTAGGTAATAGGTAATGTTATGTCCTTACACAATTATGACTCTTGACTCTGCACAGGATTAGAGTGTCTGACTCCACCTGGTGATGATGGAAAACGGTGGTGAGCAGAGGGGCCAAGTGGAAGATGAGGCCATGTGCACCACTGCCTCGGAGGGGCTGGAGGAGGGTGAGGTGGAGGGTGAGACGCTGCTCATCGTGGAGTCGGAAGACCAAGGCTCGGTGGATCTCTCGCACGACCAGAGCGGTGACTCGCTCAACAGTGATCTGGGGGAGGACGCCGAGGGTGGCTGGAACGAGGACATGGCCTTCTACTGCGACAAGTGCCACAAGTGGATCCCCATCGGTGAGAGGAAGGCCAGGCAGCCCCTGGGGGTGCACCAAAAGCAGGGAGGGAGATTGACCTCTCCCTGTGACGGGGCGTCGTTCTTTCTCAATATCACATAACAATAGCAAATCACAACGATTTGGACAGAGTATATTTTGCGCAGTTATTTCCTCAGTAATTTCAGTGGGGTTGGCCTATAGAGAAAAGCAGCAGCCCATTTTAAAATCTATGCTCCATAGATTTTAAAATGGGCTGCTGCTTTTCTCTATAAATTCGCACAAGTCAATATTTGGATGTCGTGTCCTGTTGCACCGTACATGCTTTTAAAATAAAGAATGAGAATGAAATGAACAGAATGCCTTGTCTCTTAGCGGTCTTTTTATTCTCATCCCCACCATTCAGCTCAGCTGCACGGAGAGCAACCCAGCTACCTGAAAGGAGACAACTTCTTTAAGTTCACCTGCTATGACTGTACAGAAGATGTCAAGGAGACCTTTGAGAGGATGAGACTCACCTGGCAACAGGTATATGTGCCACAATGTTTACAATAAAGAACTGATTTGTAGTGCAGCTTACATAAGATAATAAGAACATGAACAGGGTCAAAAGAGGAACGCCTTAATAAAAACGTATGGGGCAAGATCCTTATCTACAGTATGAACAAGTATAAAATAGCAAAGTATGGTATATTGCTGTAGACTTTATTTCAGTGATTATATTTGTTCTGGGCAACAGCACTCTGAAATGAGTACTGAACGAATGTCATATTTAATTTTCCTGGTTTCATTGCAGTTAGGTGTGTTTTCTGTTTTATTTCAGGTGGTTATGTTGGCCATGTACAACCTTTCTTTGGAGGGCACAGGGCGTCAAGGCTACTTTAGATGGAAAGAGGACATCTGTGCCTTTATTGGGAGACACTGGACCTTCCTACTGGGCACCAGGTTAGAAAGAGAACAACATTCATTTGGTTGTCAGTTGGTAAGGTTTTTGATAAGTTTGCATACAACCCTAAACATTTTAAACAGAAAACCTGATAATCGTTCAGTCAATTATCAGAATATCAAGAGCGGACAGATTTGGAACTTGACCCAACCTATGTGCAAAGAAGAGCTGTGTTTTAATGATTCTTTTTAAGTCTAGTATTTTGAAAACGGTTAGTGTTTTTTACTTCTCACCTTCACCTGCAGAAAGAAGACTTCCACATGGTGGAGCACGGTGGCGGGCTGTTTGTCGGTGGGGAGCCCCACGTTCTTCCGCTCAGGGGCCCAGGAGTTTGGCGAGCCGGGCTGGTGGAAGCTGGTCCAGAACCGTCCACCCACCCTGCGCCCAGATGGAGACAAGTCCTCGGTGGCCTCCCTAAAATCTAAAGGTGAACTGCAGAACACTCATAAATAACCTTAAGTTTTCGCATTTTCAGACACAACCAAAGGAATATTTTGTGATAAAGAAATTATAATAACGTCAGTGTGTTAAATAGACTTATTTAGGAAAAGTCAAGGGAGGATATGACTTTAAAAATGACAGGGATAAATTCACACTTCTTTTGTTAGAGGTAGTTAACCCTAAACAGTTTGCAGAATTGTGCAAAATCTGTTGTGTGAATCAATTATATGTTTTTGAGGAATAACCAGCTACTGTTGTATAAAATTAATTCACCCCTCCAGGCGACTGTACATGCATCAAATCAAAATCAAATTAAATTTATTTATATAGCCCTTCATACATCAGCTGATATCTCAAAGTGCTGTACAGAAACCCAGCCTAAAACCCCAAACAGCAAGCAATGCAGGTGTAGAAGCACGGTGGCTAGGAAAAACTCCCTAGAAAGGCCAAAACCTAGGAAGAAACCTAGAGAGGAACCAGGCTATGTGGGGTGGCCAGTCCTCTTCTGGCTGTGCTGGGTGGAGATTATAACAGAACATGGCCAAGATGTTCAAATGTTCATAAATGACCAGTATGGTCGTATAATAATAAGGCAGAACAGTTGAAACTGGAGCAGCAGCACGGTCAGGTGGACTGGGGACAGCAAGGAGTCATCATGCCAGGTAGTCCTGGGGCGTGGTCCTAGGGCTCAGGTCCTCCGAGAGAGAGAAAGAAAGAGAGAATTAGAGAGAGCATATGTGGGGTGGCCAGTCCTCTTCTGGCTGTGCCGGGTGGAGATTATAACAGAACATGGCCAAGATGTTCAAATGTTCATAAATGACCAGCATGGTCGTATAATAATAAGGCAGAACAGTTGAAACTGGAGCAGCAGCACGGTCAGGTGGACTGGGGACAGCAAGGAGTCATCATGTCAGGTAGTCCTGGGGCATGGTCCTGGGGCATGGTCACATGCATGTGTTTTTGATTGAGCATTTAGAGCCCTTTTTGTTTAACAATTTGCTTAGCTGGCGTTTGTTACTTTCTCAGCTGCCTCCAAGCCAACCCTGGACCCCATCATCACGGTGGAAGGCTTACGGAAGCGCGTGGGCCGGAATCCGGTGGAAAGCGCCATGCAGCTGAAAGAAAAGCGCTCACGCACCCACGAGGCTAAGGACATCCGGCGGGCGCAGAAGGAGGCGGCGGGGTACATGGATCACAGCGCCTCCTCCACGGCTGTCAAGTTCAGCGGCCGTGGTGGCGGGCGGAGACCCGACTTGGTCCTGGAGAAAGGCGAGGTGGTGGACTTCTCCTCAATGAGCTCATCGGACCGAACGCCACTCACCAGCCCCTCGCCGTCGCCCTCTCCGGACTTCTCTGCACCCGGCACCCCCGCCTCCCACTCAGCCACGCCCAGCCTGCTGTCGGAGGCTGACCTCATCCCTGACGTCATGCCACCGATGGCGCTCTTTCACGGTAAGAAGTTGGGGTCCCCTTGATCTTGGAGTTTTTAGTCTCGATAGAAAAGGCAAGATGAGAAATGGTGTCTGATAGCATTTAATGCCACAATGAACGTCAACAAAAAACGTCAACAATGAAGAAATATTCCAAGGTGCATTCCATGCCACTATCAATTGATTTCTATGATATACAGTATCTGTCTGTAGTGCTATAGGAATGAAATACTCAAAAGTGGTATTTAGTTAGTTGAAATTATCAGTGAATGGCTGGAAATTTCACAGACTGTATCGTTAATATTTCCCCTTTATGATTTGAAACTAAAGATGACGAGGAGCTGGACGGCGAAGGCGTCATCGATCCCGGCATCGAGTACATCCCCTCACCCAGTATGTCCTTGGGCACTGGCGACCTTGTCGTTCGCAAGAAGCTGCGGCTTGGGGTGGCAGGGGCGCACATCAAGCAGGAAGCAGAGAGTGACGACGAGGAGGGCCGCGGCCGGGATGATGAAGACGACGAGAGGCGGGGGCGCGGCGAAGGCCAATCCAATGTGGTCAGGGGGGGGCGGGGTGGTGGGGAGAGGAGGAGGGGGGCCTTAACAGAGAAGGGGAAGGGTTCCCCCCCTTCAGAGCCCCAGTTTTCCCCCCTCAGCCTGTATGAGGAGCGTGTGCTGCTGCGGCGCCTGGAGGCTTGTCCGCAAGCGTTGGCGGTGACTGCGCAGGCCAAGCGGCTGCACAGGAAGCTACTGGTGAGGAAGGCCAAGCGCCAGAGAGGGCTCCCCCTGCTGGACATCGACCAGGTGGTCAGCGCCACCCTCAGTCTGGTGGGAGGGTTGTACGGGTCCCAGGAGGGTGGACAGGGCCGCTACGAGGGCTCGGGGAAGTACCGCACCACCAGCCAGGACCTCCGAATCCTCGACCGCTTCCAGGTACACCTTCACTACCACAAGTACAGATGTCAAATTTGTGCACAGATCGCGCACACATACACAAATGTATGCACTCTGTACTGTTGGTCGCTTTGGATAAAAACTCTGCTATGAGACATTTATGATTAAATTCCGCTTTGTTATGAGTGGTCACGAACGAGAGGAATGGTTTGAATATTTCCAAACACATTACATCACATGCGTGATACGTCTTTTGCTTAAATCACACGTCTATGGAATGCATTTGATCCCTTTAGACAACGGTGTCCAGCAGAAGAGGGTACCACCAGCCCACAGTGTCCTTCTGGCACCGCCTTATGGGCTCCGACGCCAGCGTAGACCAAGGCATCAAGAGCCCGTACACCTCCCGCACCCTCAAACCCTTCATAAGGTATGCCACACGCCCTTACCTCCTTCATGAGGCACACCACATGCAGCCTTTATACCCCTAATATGGTAAGAGACATTCGTGACCAACTGACCTATGACATTAACCTGTAATTAAACTCTGATACTCAAGGTGAGGTATAACAATCACAGCATGGAAGGAATCAATATTATTGTGGCTCAATTCATGCCATTTTTATCTGTTACCCTATGTAGTATGTAGCCCTCCTGAACGTGGCCTATATCTTTGTTACATTCAGATTGAAATAAATTGTGAAGAATAGTCATTCCTCTCTGACACATAAATTAAGAAATCATGTTGGCTCTTTTCATGGCATTTATTTTCTCTCTCATCTCCTTGGTTATATTCACTAGACACCAAATCGGGGAAAAAATGGACTGAAACAGAGAGTGACTATTTGAACTTCTCCAATAAGAAACTCTCGTTTTGGTTGCAAAACGTTTTGCTATGGTGTGCACTAATGAATCCATCACCAGGAGGGACTATGAGAACAAGCCTATGAAGCTGAAGCTGTTGGCGGAGATCCGTGCCTACCCCCACAGGAAGGACCCCTGCTGGGTCACCAAGCCAGAGGCCCCCATCGACTACTGTTACGTCAGGCCCAACCACATCCCCTCTGTTAACTCCATGTGCCACGACATCTTCTGGCCAGGTCAAATCAAATCAAATTTATTTGTCACATACACATGGTTAGCAGATGTTAATGCGAGTGTAGTGAAATGCTTGTGCTTCTAGTTCCGACAATGCAGTAATAACCAACGAGTAATCTAACCTAACAATTACAAAACTACTACCTTATACACACAAGTGTAAAGGGATAAAGAATATGTACATAAAGATATATGAATGAGTGATGGTACAGAATGGCATAGGCAAGATGCAGTAGATGGTATCGAGTACAGTATATACATATGAGATGAGTAATGTAGGGTATGTAAACAAAGTTGCATAGTTTAAAGTGGCTAGTGATACATGTATTACATAAAGATACAGTAGATGATATAGAGTACAGTATATACATATGAGATGAGTAATGTAGGGTATGTAAACATTATATTAAGTAGCATTGTTTAAAGTGGCTAGTGATATATTTTACATCAATTCCCATTATTAAAGTGGCTGGAGTTGAGTCAGTGTGTTGGCAGAAGCCACTCAATGTTAGTGGTGGCTGTTTTTCAGTCTCTCGGTCCCTGCTTTGATGCACCTGTACTGACCTCGCCTTCTGGATGATAGGAGACTGAACAGGCCCATACTATCACATTTTTATTTTTATTGATCATTTTTTATATGTAAGACTGGGAACGTAAAAGGGACATTTAAGATGTTCCAGAACTCAAAAGTATGCTAGTGTCGAGTTATATTCCAGGCCATCCGTTGCGTAGATCCAGCTATATGCCTCAATTCCAAATGAATGGAAAAGATGAGCACCATCTAATTTCCTGATGTTAGTCAGTGCTTATCTTTTCCATTCATTTGGGGTTGAGGCATATTTCCCTCAGTTTTAGATTGATGGCTGATTTTCTCTCTGGCTCTCCTATCAGGTGTGGATCTCTCTGAGTGTCTCCAGTACCCAGACTTCAGCGTAGTGGTCCTTTATAAGAAGGTGTTGATCGGCTTTGGGTTCATGGTGCCGGATGTGAAGTACAACGAGGCCTACATCTCCTTCCTGCTGGTGCATCCCGAGTGGAGGAGGGCTGGGATCGCTACATTCATGATCTACCATCTCATTCAGGTATGGTAACAAAATCATAATAATGATTATAAAAACAACAATACTACAGTTTCAAGCAGCAATGAAAGGGGCACTATACTAGTGTCTGCATAAAGTGGTTAAGTGCAGCTTTAATAGTCTCTAAGCCACATTGTATAGAGCCATATTGCCATCATACACGTCATTGTAAGACACTGAGTGTACAAAACATTAGGAACCCCTGCACTTTCTATGACAGACTGACCAGTTGAAAGCTATGATCCCTTAAAGGATGTCACCTGTTAAATCTACTTCAATCAGTGTAGATGAAGAGGAGACAGGTTAAGGAATCATTTAAGCCTTGAGACAATTACGACATTGATTGTGTATGTGTGCCATTCAGAGGGTGAATGGGCAAGACAAAAAATGTAAGTGCCTTTGAACGGGGTATGGTAGTAGGTGCCAGGCGCACCGATTTGAGTCTGTCAAGAACTGCAATGCTGCTGGGGTTTTCACACTCAACAGTTACCCATGTGTGTGTCAAGGATGGTCCACCACCCGAAGGACATACAGGCAACATGACACAACATTAAACCATTGAAGTCGACATGGGCCAGCATCCCTGTGGAACACTTTCAACACCTCGAAGAGTTCATGCCCTGACAAATTGAGGTTGTTCTGAGGGCAAAAGGGGGTGCAACTCAATATTAGGAAGGTGTTTTGTACACTGTGTAAAGTCACTGTACTGGTGGTTAGTGCTTTTTAGACCAGGGACTAACTTGACCCTACGGCTACATTAGAATTAGTCGAGTCAGCTAGAAATAAATAACCATGAAAGTCACTTAAATTGTTTGGATCGATCTACAACAGCACAGGTTAAGTGGTTGAAAGCAATGTTCTCTTTCCCCCACAGACCTGCATGGGAAAAGACGTCACTTTACACGTCTCGGCCAGTAACCCCGCCATGCTCCTATACCAGAAGTTTGGCTTCAAGACTGAGGAGTACATATTGGACTTTTACGACAAATACTACCCGCTGGACAGCAAGGAGTGCCGACACGCCTTCTTCCTGCGGCTACGGCGGTGAGACAGGCCATAGAAATATAATTACTAGAATGGACATTCCCATGTAAGTTAACGTTCCATTGGTGAACTGGTATCCATATTGAGTGTACTAGTCAAATTGTCGTTGTCTGTGGAGCTTTGTCTGTTGTAGTGTTTATATTTCTATACAGGCAACCAGTCAGAAGGAGGAAAAAATACATCTGGAAATGCCTGTGCTATTCAGTGTATCCATTTTGTTACACCGTTTCTTTGTGGTCATTATATTTGTGAGAACCTATGGTGAGGTAGGTGTATTTTTGTTGATCCACAAAAGAGACTGAAGGACGGTATTTTGTAATTTTGTACACTTGCATTTCTGAATAATTCTGCAGTCCAAATGGCAATTATATAAAGAAAAAAAATCACTCACATTGCAAATTCTGTCTTCTTTTGCTTGCTGGAATATAATGTACAGTGACAAATTCTTTGTTGTTTTGGTTCTGTACTCCAGCACTTTGGATTTAAAATGATACAATGACTGAGGTTAAAGTGTAGACTGTCAGCTTTAATTTGAGGGTATTGTCATCCATATTGGGTGAACCGTGTAGAAATTACAGTACAAATTTTACTCCATAATACTAACGCAATTGACAGTGAAAAGGATGCCTGTACAGAATAAAAAAGTATACTGCAAAAAATGTGGCAAAGCAATACATTTTTTGTCCTGAATACAAAGTATTATGATTGGGGCAAATCCAATACAAAACATGACTGAGTAGCACTCTCCATATTTTTAAGCATAGTGGTGGCTGCATCATGTTATGGATATGCTTGTTATCATTACAGACTGGGGAGTTAAGGAAGAAAAAAAAATGGACTGAAGCTAAAGGTAAAATCCTAGAGGAAAAACTTGGTTCAGTCTGCTTTCCACCAGACACTGGGAGATGAATTTACCTTTCAGGACAATAAGCTAAAACACAAGACCAAATCTACACTGAAGTTGCTTTACCAAGAAGAGAGTGACTGTTCCTGAATGACTGAAAGAGTTACAGTTTGGACTTAGATATGCTTGAAAATCTATGGCAAGCCTTGAAAATGGTTGTCTTGCAATGACCAACAACCAATTTAACAGAGCTTGAAGACTTCTATAAAGAATAATGGGAAAATATTGTACAATGCATGAGTGCAAAGTTCTTAGACTTACCCAGAAAGATTCCAAGCAGTAATTGCTGCCAAAGGTGATTCTAACATGTATTGACTCAGGGGTGTGAATACTTATGTAAATTAGATACTTCTGATTCTAAAAACATGTTTTCACTTTGTCATTGAGGTATTGTTTTTAGGTGGGTAAGAGAGAACAATTAAACAATTAAATCCATTTTAAATTCAGGGTGTAAGACAAAATTTGGAATAAGTCAAGGGGTATGAATATTTTCTGATTATGTGAATTTGTCCAAATACTTTTGGTTCCCTAAACTGGGGGGGACTATGTACAAAAAGTGCTGTAATTACTATGGATGAGAATACTCTAAAATTAAAGCTGACCATCTGTACTTTAACCTCAGTTATTGTTTAATTTCAAAGTCCTGGAGTACAGAGTCAAAACTATAGGAGGTACATTTGTGTCTTTTTGTCTAGAGCAAAACTTATTTATTTTCGATCAAAAATAATTATTCTGAAAGCAAAAATGAGGCTTCTAAAGTAAAAAAATAAAAATACAATTTGCAATAGAGCGCAAAACGTTACGCGTTTTATACCCCCAAAAATATTGAGAACAAAAAATGTATTTGAAAACAAAACTCCAATTTCATTTCGCTATCAACCACCATTTTGCTGCAGTGCATCTTTTTTTAAATTAGATTTTTTAAAACTTTTTGTTGATTGAAACACTAGTTCTTCGTTTGCACTTTTGACCCCACAGCTGTGGGAGGGGTGGATGATGGTTCTCCATTGGTCAGCCATTTTTTTGAGTGTCAGTTTGGCTACAACCACTTAGAACATCTTGCCTTCTCCAGATGGAATTGGCATGGCACTCTGACCACCCAAAACAGCCTAGAGAGAAAAAAAACCCTATGGTAGCACCTTGACTTCTCAAAAAATGAAATCTTACACGGAATCCAAACCGGGTGCGCCATCGTGCATAAATTTATTTTGTCCCCCCACACCAAACGCGATCACTACACACAGGTTAAAATATCAAAACAAACTCTGAACCAATTACATTAATTTGGGAACAGGTTGAAAAGCATTAAACCATTATGGCAATTTAGCTAGCTAGCTAATTTGTCCTATTTAGCTAGCTTGCTGTTGCTAGCTAATTTGTCCTGAGATATAAATATTGAGTTGTTATTTTACCTGAAATGCACAAGGTTCTCTACTCTGACAATTAATCCACACAAAACGGTCATCCGAATCATTTCTAGTAATCTTTTTGTAGGCTTTTTCTTCTCTTGACTTTATATTGCGATTGGTAACTTTCATATATTAGGTGCATTAACCGCCACCGACCTTGTTAGTCTTTCAGTCACCCACGTGGGTATAACCAATGAGGAGATGGCACGTGGGTACCTGCTTCTATAAACCAATGAGGAGATGGGAGAGGCAGGACTTGCAGCGCGCTCTGCGTCAGAAATAGAACTGACTTCTATTTTAGCCCATGGCAAAGCAGACGCTCATTCGCGAGCAGTGTGGGTGCAATAATTGGGGGGGGGAGATCAAAAGCAGTCAGTCAGTATCGGATGTGGCCACCAGCTGCATTAAGTACACCAGATTTGCCAGTTCTTGCTGTGAGATGTACCCCACTCTTCCACCAAGGCACCTGCAAGTTCCCGGAATGGCCCTAGCCCTCACCCTCCGATCCATCAGGTCCCAGACATGCTCAATGGGGTTGAGATCCGGGCTCTTCGCTGGCCATGGCAGAACACTGACATTCCTGTCTTGCAGGAAATCACACAGGGGTCATGGAGGGTCATGTCAGGATGAGCCTGCAGGATGGTACCACATGAGAGAGGAGGATGTCTTCCCTGTAACGCACAGCGTTGAGATTGCCTGCAATGACAACAAGCTCAGTCCGATGATGCTGTGACACACCATCCCAGACAACGACGGACCCTCCACCTCCAAATCGATCCTGCTCCAGAGTACGGGCCTCGGTGTAACGCTCATTCCTTCGACGATAAACGCGAATCTGACCATCACCCGTGGTGAAACAAAACCGCTACTCGTCAGTGAAGAGCACTTTTTGCCAGTCCTGTCTGGTCCAGCGACAGTGGGCTTGTGCCCATAGGCGACGTTGTTGCCAGTGAGGATCTGCCTTACAAGCCCTCAGTCCAGCCTCTCTCAGCCTATTGCGGACAGTCTGAGCACTGATGGAGGGATTGTGCGTTCCTGGTGTAACTCAGGCAGTTGTTGTTGCCATCCTGTACCTGTCCCGCAGGTGTGATGTTTGGATGTACCAATTCTGTGCAGGTGTTGTTACACGTAGTCTGCCACTGCGAGGATGATCAGCTGTCCGTCCTGTCTTCCTGTAGAGCTTTCTTAGGCGTCTCACAGTACAGACATTACAATTTATTGCCCTGGCCACATCTGCAGTCCTCATGCTCCTTGCAGCATACCTAAGGCATGTTCACGCAGATGAGCAGGGACCCTAGGCATCTTTCTTTGTGTTTTTCAGAGTCAGTAAAAAGTCCTCTTTAGTGTTCTAAGTTTTCATAACTGTGACCTTAATTGCCTACTGTCTGTAAGCTGTTAGTGTTTTAACGACCGTTCCACAGGTGCATATTCATTGAACAAGCATGGGAAACAGTGTTTAAACCCTTTACAATGAAGATCTGTGAAGTTATTTGGATTTTTACTAATTATCTTTGCTGAGTTTATTTGTAGTTTGCTTGTAAATAGGGTTAAACCAAGGCCTAATACCTTTTTAAAGGGTTAATAAATTAAGGTGTGTTAACCTGTTGAGTGTTGTGACCTTCAGACACTATCAGAATAGTTCAGACTCCTCCTGTCTGGATCCCACTGTGGTTCTGGTTTTCTGAGAACACAAGGCTGCCACAGACCTGATGAAACCAGCCCCCTGTCAGAAGATGCTTACACTCGTTCATCACAAGGTGAAAGGTCAAGTTTCGGGCAAACCCACTGAGTTTAATTTTTTAAAATGTATTTTACCTTTATTTAACTAGGCAAGTCAGTTAAGAACAAATTATTTTCAATAACGGCCTAGGAACAGTGGGTTAACTGCCTGTTCAGGGGCAGAATGACAGATTTGTACCTTGTCAGCTCGGGGATTTGAACTTGCAACCTTCCGGTTACTAGTCCAACGCTCTAACCACTGGGCTACCCTGCTTTTACTTGCTGATAAGATGGTTCTTGTAGACCTCCACAAATTGTAGATCTCCAAAAGTCTGGAGGATGCTAAATGTTTTTTATATGCTGTAATTGTTGCCCATCACGAGAGAGGGTATGAGACGAAATTTGGGACCTCTAAGCCCTTCGGGAAGTATTTCATCGAAATTTTTTCGAATTAAAAATATATACGGAATCCACAACGGGAGACGTTCAAGTATTTTGAACCTTAATTTTCTTTTAGATTCCACAATTGTGACTTCATCAACATCGGCTCGGTACATTTTTTACGTGGATGGTGCCAAACCACGGTCGTCACATTGAACAAACCACTCACACACATCTGTAGTTATCCAGAAAACAGTCCTTCATCGGCCTTGCCCTCTGACAATGCGGAGGAATTCCCGTACTCGGATAAACTGGTGCGACTATTGTCAATTCGTTTAACTGAAGGGTGTATACCCGTAATAGTGTTCATAGAGTCAAAATTGCATTACTCCAAACCTCAATTCTGGACGGCACGCCGCCGTCTTCATCACTCTCGCTCTCCGTGGAAGTCGCCACGACGCAACCTTGCTCCCTCGGTTCCGAGCACAAGTTCACTACCGACCTGACTGGTTGGCTGCACCGCCGCCGACGCACCTGCCGTCTGATCACCCTCGTCCACCAGCTGCTGCTCCACAGACAACTCACTTTCAAAACACTGCAAAATCACAGGGTCCTCCGGCCGCGGTTCAACACCGTTGTCAGGCTGCATATGCTGCCCTGAGTCGGGCTGCTGTCTCTCAGTCGAAAACCGGCTAAATTGCATAGCATTCGTCCATTCCATAGTACCGGACTTAAGTGCATGTACAGACTTGAAATGTCGGTCTAGCCGCACGATATTCTGTTTACAACAAAGCCCACAGTCGCGTCTTGGTCTGCTGCTCATAGCTTCTCTCCTGCCTTCCGTGTCTCTTTGTTTGCTCCAAACAACCTAACAGCATTGAAATGCAGAAAAAAAAAGAACTTTCTTTCATAAACAAGCTCTAAATCATGGTTGATGCACTCTGGATGTCCAATTTTTGCTGTGCTATCTATTTGAGATTAAATGAACATTGTGGACAGTTTTCAGCATCTTGCAACATAGAAATGCAGAAAAAACTTTTTTTTCCATACCTTAAAGGGAACATTTTGACATTTGCTGTAATGGTTAGTGAGAAAGTCCATATTGCAAATGTACGGTCCCTTACTAGACGTCCGAAAACATTTCCGTCGGGGCCGGACCTACCGGGAAGTCAAACGAACTCCCAGACATTCGGTTTCCGTTTTATAAAATAATCAAATCTGTCATTTTTCCGCTGTCCCGGAAAATCCCACAAGAGGGCATAAGCAATCATATTGCAATTGTACAAAACATCACAAATCACGACGGGGCCTTATCTCCAAAACGGAAAATATTTCGAAGCCGAAACTTGGTGAGCGTAGGTTTGGCATAATGGGCAGTTGGCTCCGAACAAGATGGCATCTAGGCCTCAACGGTTTTTTAGTTATGGCCATTTTCTGGGATTAAAGGTCCAAAAGGAAAATATAGAAATAATTTTTCCGCTTCACGTCAAAGTCAAGGAGCCTCCAGTGTCAATAAAAAAAAGAACCAGCCATTTATCTATAGTCATTTAAGAGAAATCGTACAATGACAAATTGGTGATGTTCAAAGATGGTGTTTTTTTAAAAAACAGTTACAGATCCAGTTGCAGGGTGTTCATACAAATCTTTTTAAAGTGTGCTGCAAAGCTCTGCGAGATTTGTGATTTTCTGAAATAACTCACTAAACCCTCCGTAAATAACTCAGTTCTTAACGTAAAAACTTACAACTCAGGATTCTGTAAAGGCATACCCCAATCAGGATATGAGTTTATTTATAGCTTCCTGTGCCAACCGGAAGTGCCTTAAATGGTGTCATAGTGGCTGTTTCCAAGGGTTAAAGTGGGTCAGATCTTGTCAAAACATGTGTGATTAGGCAACCCCCATAAACTGTAAGTCAGTCATTTCTCCCAACATGTCAAAGAAAAGCTCACACACACACAGCAAGGATGGAGTGACAAAGTGTGGTGCTTAAAGACAGAGAGCAGGCAATGGCATTGCCATAATCCCTAGGCCGTGCAGAGTTGAACGAGATATCCCGCTTAACCGTAGCTCGCTCAGTCTAAGCGCAGCGACCATTAGAAAAGTAGGCCCAAAATGAAGCCTGCCCCACAACGTCATTTGCTTTTGGTTGACAGTGAGAGAACAGTTAGGGTGAGAAGCACAATTTGACCTCAGGTACGTTCCTAAGGTCCCCCCGATCTATGCAAGCCTAACCTTGACCGGGTAGTATTAACCCTTAACAGTAAAACAGGGTTTTTTGATCTCACAGATTACAATGACATCTCCCCATAGGAATACATTGCCTGCTCCTCTAAATTCAACCTGAGGCCTGTGGGTTATGAATGCCTTATGAACCCGTCTTCGATGACAGTCCATCAGGACACTATGAGGTCTACCTGTGTCGATTCTAAGCTTCCTGGACCAACCGGAAATGGTAAAAAAATAATAATAATAATCCTAAAAGTGTATATCCATACCCTGCCTGCAGTTTGATAGACAGTGCATTCAACCCTGTGTAAATCAGTCAGTTCTTAACGTAAAGACTTAACTCAGGATTCTGTATAAGCATACCCAATGAGGATATGTGTTGACTTACAGCTTCCTGTGCCAACCGGAAGTGCCATAATTGGTGTCTCAGGGGCTGTTTCGAAGGGTTAAAAAGTCAGATCTGTCAAAAACTGTGTGATTAGGCAACCCCCATAAACTGTAAATCAGTAATTTTTCCCATAAAATTTCAAAGGAAAACTAAATTACACACACAGCTTGGAAGGAGGGACACATTGAGGTGTGTAGAGACACACACTGCCTGCATTAGTTAGTTAACCTTGTTGGAACTTTTAAAGAACCATCAGACCTAGAGTTCCGAAACTTTAGAATCCTGTTCTAGACCTCAGAGCGACGCAACTCACCACGCACTAGAAGGTTCTCGGACCGAGAAACAGCCTCGTACATTTGCAATGACTTCAATTCATTTTTGCATCACGAAAATGACGACATTTAGAAATGTCCCAGTGTCGCAAGACTTGGTGCATTGCGACAGTCTCGGCCCATAGACGGAACCCAACGTTTGTCCGATAGCTCATTCAAGGACCCCGTAGCAAGTCATGGAAAAAGTGGATTTTCAGCACCAATTAAGGTTTTGCTCAGACACCAAATTACCTATCGAGCCGAAACTTGGGATTCGGGGGTCGCCTCAGCTAGGCCTACACATGACATCTGAACTGGACCTGCAGCTGGAACGTAACTATGAGTGTTAAGTTTTTATTATGGTTTGAATAGAATGAGTTGTGAATTTTGGGCCATCTCTGTAGTATGTGATATTTGGCTACTAAACGAGTTGGGAAAAGTGGGTTTGGTGTCAGTTTGGTGTCCGAATGATATCTAATTGACTGATGGACGGTGACTTTTGTCCATTTGCAATATGTTTAAACAGTAAGGTACCATCACCAAAGTGACATTCTGAAATCAACCCTAACGAGCGATGGAGAAGACCCATTATCAATCCCCGGCCATCCTGTGTTCATCAGGCCAGTCAATGTTGCATTTCTGCAGGATTTGGTGGATGGAGCAAGACATGTCCCAGATGTGCTCAATTGGATTCAGGTCTGGGGAATGGGCGGGCCAGTCCATAGCATCAATGCCTTCCTCTTGCAGGAACTGCTGACACACTCCAGCCACATGAAGTCTAGCATTTTCTTGCATTAGGAGGAACCCAGGGTCAACCGCACCAGCATATGGTCACAAGGGATCTCATCTCGGTACCTAACGGCAGTCAGGCTACCTCTGGCGAGCACATGGAGGGCTGTGCGGCCCCCCCAAAGAAATGCCACCCCACACCATGACTGACCCACCGCCAAACCGGTCATGCTGGAGGATGTTGCAGGCAGCAGAACGTTCTCCACGGCGTCTCTAGAGCCACATGTGCTCAGTGTAAACCTGCTTTCATCTGTGAAGAGCACAAGGCGCCAGTGGCGAATTTGCCAATCTTGGTGTTCTCTGGCAAATGCCACAAACGTCCTGCACGGTGTTGGGCTGTAAACACATCCCCCGCCTGTGGACGTCAGGCCCTCATACCAACTTCACGGAGTCTGTTTCTGACCGTTTGAGCAAACACATGCACATTTGTGGCCTGCTGGAGGTCATTTTGCATCCTGCTCCTCCTTGCACAAAGGCGGAGGTAGCGGTCCTGCTGCTGGGTTGTTGCCCTCCTACGGCCTCCTCCGCGTCTCCTGATGTACTGGCCTGTCTCCTGGTAGCGCCTCCATGCTCTGGACACTGCGCTGACAGACACAGCAAACCTTGCCACAGCTTGCATTGATGTGCCATCCTGGAAGAGCTGCACTACCTGAGCCACTTGTGTGGGTTGTAGACTCAGTCTCATGCTACCACTGGAGTGAAAGCACCGCCAGCATCCAAAAGTGACCAAAACATCAGCCAGGAAGCAATGGAACTGAGAAGTGGTCTGTAGTCACCACTTGCAGAACCACTCCTTTAATTGGGGGTGTCTTGCTAATTGCCTATAAATTTCACCTGTTGTCTATTCCATTTGCACAACAGCATGTGGAATTTGTCAATCAGTGTTGCTTCCTAAGTGGACAGTTTGATTTCACAGAAGTGTGATTGACTTGGAGTTACATGTGTTGTTTAAGTGTTCCCTTTATTTTTTTGAGCAGTGTACTTAAAGTAATGTTGCCCTCATTCCTCTAAATCAAGTACTATTGGCAAGTAAATGCATACAACTGCCAAAATAATGGAAACACTTGAGTAAATGAGGGATACAAAGTACATTTGTGCCATTTATATATTTTGTTGGTGACCCACTTATTAGGGCATGTACAGATCACTGCGTGTGGCTTTGCATTTAACAGAAACACACCTCAGGTCCATCCTGAAGGTCTTCAAGGTGTTGTCCGGGGATCTCTGCTCCTGAACATTGAAGCCTCTGGCATTGCACTTTGCAACAGTTAGCACCACAGAGGGAAAGGTGATGTTCAGCAGCTCCACATCAAGGTTGAAGGTCCCCAACTCAAGCACAAACACTGCCTGCTCAGGAACGGTGTCTAAGGGCGTGTCTGTTCATTGGCAAACAAAGGAAAACATTGTGCAATGGAAGTTGAAAGTGGACATTTGTTACTGGATAAGTCCGGGTATTGCCTCCCCGTTTCAGTACATTTTCTTCTGTTTTGTGCCAAATGAACAACCCAGGCATCCCAAATTACCATAGGCACTATTTAACTAAACCAGACTCACAGTTGCGAACTTGTGGAGGCCTGGCCATCGGAGGCGTTGTGATAGGGAAGAGGACTTTGTAGCTGGTGTCCTCGTGTGAGACCTTCTCGATCCACAGATACCCAAGCATGGGCTCAATGGTGTAAGTGACAAAGTACTGGTCATCCTGAATATGGCTCTGTAAGGGAGACGAGTGATGCAGTAATACACAATTGGAGTGCAAAAACAGGTCAATGTTCCTTATAAGCCAGAAAGTTAAATAATTCTACCGCTTGTCTTTTAGCCGCTCGTAATTTAAGACAAAATATCCAAAGGAAAGTATTGTTTACCAGACTTTAGAGTGCTGGTAAGGTATATGGTTGTCAACTTGTATTTCTGGCAGTGTGCATTTTCAAAGCAACTGACATGCAAAGTAAAACCACTTGCACAATATGTAAACAGCAGCTGAGTGTTGCTTGCATTCAGTTGACAGTGGCAAAGCTACCGGCTCCCTAAAAAGTCAGGCAAACAATACTTTAGTGTGGATATTTGGTCTCAAATTTCAAGCAGCTAAAGGACAAACTGCAAAGACAAGCAGTAGAGTATGTTTAAGTGTCATTTTGTGCAACATTCACACAATTTTGCAATCCATTGTATATTAGCCTGATTTAAGCAGACAATTGCTCAATAAGATACATTTTACACAAGACAACATTTCTAGGAGTTTACCCATGAGATATGGCAAAGGGTTACTGAAAAGCACTGACAACTGCTGTAGTAAAAGGCTCTACAATTCAAACAGGAACATTTTACTCATCCAACGCTGACCTTGAAATAGCCACCAACCGCCCCCACCGGAATTTCAACAATAATATGAGCCTCTGACTAAAACCCGAGTAGTTTCTGGCAGCCATTTCCTCAGTGTCCAGCCTCTTAGCGTCAATTCCCATGTACACCTCCAACATGGTGAAGGCATCAGAGGAGAAAAGTGAGTCTGTGCTTGGGCATGTACCAGGTGATCACTTCTGGAGTAAAGGCCACTGCAGTGAAACAAGAAGCCAAGTGCACATCATAACAGAACATTTTGCAAAATAAAACAAATGTGCCATTATTTGGAAAAAGTTCAACCAAAAACATTTTCCCAACTGAACACTACATAACAAATGAAAGTCTTGTCAAGAGCCAAATGTTTGCTCTACTGAACATGACCCAGTTCATGGAGGAAGTGGAGAAAGTCAGCTTACATTCTGGAGGTATGTCTCCTCTGCATTATGAGGGCTTCTTAACACCAGCCGTGTGGGAGTGTTGGCTATTGCATAGCCCTTTCTTTGGACCTCATCCACATTCATGACCTTCTTGCTAGGACTAAAGACGACTGCTGTCATTTTGTATCCTGAAGCAACAGCCTGTCTCAGGAAATGGAAATATGAAAAGCACATTTTGTTTAGCGCCATCCTGTCATGTTGTAGTGAAATTACAGAAACTGACATATGGCTACCTCAGCTCCTCTCCGGAAGTTGGCGCTCCTTGCTTTCGGGCTGTCCAGTGGACAGTTTGGATGTCTGGAAGAGTCCTTCTGACAGACACCTAGAGAAGAAAACACATAGGGAATAATGGCCTTTCTCCCTCCCATACAATAGGAAATCAAGTTCTCAATCGGTCCACTCGCCTCCTTAAATGCATTGAGAATAGGCCAAGATTCCTCACCTCTGAAGTTGTCCTATGTGCAGTTTGAAGTGGCGAGTGGAATTGAGAGAGAGTCAAGACCTCTATGTTGTGTCGCAGAAGAAATGAAACACTGGACAGTTGTAGCTCTAGACAGATTATTTATACAGGCAGTACGACAAGCTCGACTGTAAACATGTCCATTGGGGCATGCTCTGCTCACTTGCCTCCATGTAGTTGCGGTCGCACAGAATATCTCAGGAGGTCCAGGGGGTGTAGCTACATGTTTTTCCCACTCTATACACAGGGTCTTCAGTCATGTGGTTTCCTGGCAGCCTGAACTGCATGACCAAGCTGAACAGCGCATCATCCTAAAATGAAGGGGGAAGGAAAAAAAGCCTTTGATTATATAGCAAAAAAACAAATAATTCAGGTGACATTCATGCAAGTTATAGACTGTGGCAAAATTGGCTATATGAATGCAGCTGCCACTGTATTGAAGCCACACTACAGGAGAATAGCTCAGTAGTTCACATCACTGCAGTCTGTATCAGAAAGTTGGCTGGCCCTCTGAAAGCCCTCCATAAACTTCTGCTGTACCTTACGTCATCGTTAACTTAGAGGTAGAGATACCAGACCCAGGGGTGGCTAACAATGGAGATCCTTTTGATATCCACAGAGTTCAGTGAAACTGCTTCAATGTTTCTGGCACCGTACTTCTAATAACCTCCATGCTCTAAAGTTGTATGAATTACCACCTCTACGGCAACTCAGGCTTATTGAGGACCTTTTTACTGCAGAATGTTTGTTGTCAAGATTTCATTTTTCCATCTAGTGATGAAAATATTGACTTGTATCTGTGTATACAGGGCTCATCTGTAAAAGAGCCTGGTCTCAGCATGACTCCATGTCAAAGGTTAAATAAAATGACGTTGCTACATTATGGGTTGCAAATGCAGTGACACTGAAAGGCAAACACTACAGTGCTTAGAGTTACCATGTTTTGGGAAAAGCAGTTTTGAAGAGATGCAAAAAACATGGCATTCCCCATGGGGTCAAATTTAAAGCTGAATCCACACTGAGTAGCAAGGCCAGGCATCAGGTTTATGATTTGTGTGTCATCTGGAAGGGATGGAGATGGTGTGAACACAATAGTTGACAAGCAATATCAAGTCATGAATTATGAAAGGAGAGAAAGAGAATCATAAGAGGCAAAGTCACTGAAGACAGCATCAACCCCTTCAAAAAGAGGAGCGACACTCAAACGAATAACCTTACCAAGGCATTCAGTGTTGAGGTCATCTGGAATGGGAAAGGTTAGTTAAAAAAATATATTGTCAAACGCTTAGTGCTTGAATTTACAGGGTGCAAAATGCATACTTATAGAAGGTGTCTGTTGTGCTTGTATGCCCTCAATAGGCATCAATAGGCAAAACAACCTGTAAGGCATTTGACAAAATATTATTATGATTAAAAGGAGGAAGAACACAACTCAAATGTTTGCGTCACATAAGACTCTCCTAGGCCTGCTACTACTTACCCTGAGCAAAGGAAAAGAACCATAGTAGAACAGAATTGTTTCGATAAAATACACAGCTACAGAAACTAATATTTGACCCAAGGTGTGCAGCCTACAGCCCAGGGGTATGCAACTTTTACCCTATGACAAAGGCTTCCCACACTCAGTCACCTGAACTCCAAAGGGCTGCACGTTCTCTTTTTATTCCCCTAGCCCTACAAAGCTGATTCAAATAATCAGTCAGCTTTGTTAATCTGAATCAGCTGTGTAGTGTTAGGACAAAAACCTAAATGTAAGGCTACTGTTCAATTTTAGAAGGTTGCTCCTCCCTCACCACTTTTACTCATTCATGTCAGGGGCCATGGACCGGTGCACCTCGGCTCAGGTTAATAGAACTCCCTCATTAGCAACACAACAGCCTTTCACAGGTGAAAAGCATAATTACCCAACCGTCAACGATTGTAGCCCAGACAGAGAGAATGATATTGGCCCTCTAATGGCCAAAATGCTGCATTTGCATGCACTTTCACAATTTGAATGTAGTCCTCTGGGCGGGACTACGAACTTCATTGGCTGAGCCCTACGGGTGACCCTGTTTAAGTCATGTCCAATCGGGTCACAGCCCCAACCCTGGAACGCCAAGAAACAATCGGTAACCTCATCTCCACCTCCATATTTCAATAAACCCAGCAGATAAAACAACAAGGTGGTAAGGACTGGTCCTGAGCAGCACAAAAAGTATCATGCTGTTCAGGCCTTCACATCTTCTATTTCTAAATATAGTATTGTTGTGCTTTTTTGAATTGCACTGTCAGGTCCTCCTCGACTGAGAACAACCTGGTTGTATTGTATTAACTAGGAAGCGTAGTATTTAGGTATTTTAGCCTCAGGGTTTAGTAACAATGCAGGCATTAATAAATTTGAAGAGCAAGTCACATGACAGGATACCACAACCCCAAACCCAACCCTACGCATAAAGACAGTCTGGCCTATACGATCCCCCAGATGAGGAGACAAGGCAGACTGCCAAACTGTACTTTAAATTAATACAGGCAACCCACCACATGGAGGTGGTGGAGAACGCACTTAAAAACCATGCATTCCCTACTGGTATGTATGATGAGACAGGTGCATCGTGTCACCAAACCATCTTCACACACCACAACAAAATTATCACAGAACACACACCAGTGGATGCAAAACAACATGAACATACTACAGACACATTACCGGTCAATCACCTACACCATTACACAACAAATAACAACACAACACTTTGGCACTGACATAAATTGACAACCACCACCATCATTAGAGTCAAAACCACCTTGAAACCCCCTCAGGCCACTTCCTCTCCCCAACAAACAACTACACAGACCAACACAACACGAGACCAACCATATACACTTCCGGCGAGAGAACACACCCCACTACAAATTTCCCGACCAACGATACTAACTTTCAACCCAGTGCCCCCGCTCTCCTCAGCAGAGGAATTTCCACCTTTATCAAAACCTCGCCCCCTGCCAAAAAGACAACCATCATACCTACGGACACTATCACTGGGAAAACAACCGACCCAGAGTGAAACCTATAAACCTTCGCATACAGACTTTCCAAAACACATCTTCACTCCCTACCCTCAACATCCACTTTCACTGATTCTTCCCTTTCCAATCAAGAATAGCAACCCCTACAACTGGAAAGGAGAACTGGAAAAGTCCAGTGGGTCCCCCTACTCCCAAAGCAGTCACTCCTATCATAGCCCAGGTTCACCACACAGTCAACAGTCAAATAGAAACGTGTACACCTACAGCTACACCCATTAAACAAAACACTAACTGCAAAGGAGCACAGGGTAATGTATCAATATTATTAAGAGACATAATTACATCTGCTCCTCTTTCACCCACAGGAGGCGACAGGCAAGGGGTACAGACAAGGACAGGGCAACTCAAGGGGCATATGATGATGATTAAAGGGCAAGACAATGGGCAACACCCCAAAGCTCCCAAATCCGAACCCCCACAAAAATCGAATATCGCTGTGCCTCTGCCTGTCCAGGGCCCCTGTACAACTGGTGCCTCAAAATACCCACCATCATCCCCACCACAACCCCATCTCCAACCCCAACATCAGCCTAAACCCACACACCCTCCCCAAAAACCCTTCTATCACAAGGTTAGGCCGAATTACAAGGTGGCAGATTGGAACATTGAGGGACACACACCAACACTCATCATAGGAGACTCAAACCTCTTCCGGATCCCACCATTCAATAACCCCAACATCCAGGTAGACAGTTACCCAGGGGCAACATTCTATCATTTCACAAAGGTACTGGAGAAAACCCCCATACATACAGACACAGCGACTGTTGTTATCTCGGTGGGCGTGAACAACAAGGATCACAACCCATTCCAAACATCACTAAAACAGTTGTCAGGTATGCACAAGGAGGCAAAGAAAACATTTCCAAACGCAACTATATTACATTCCTCTCAGCCATTCACGTCTTCTTACTCTACAGCAGAAGAGAAACCTTAATAGCCCACCCAACTACCTCATCCCCATATGTTTATTTTTTTCTTCTTTGCACCCCAGTATCTCTACTTGCACATTCATTTTCTGCACATCTATCACTCCAGTGTTTAATTGTTAAATTGTAATTATTTTGCCACTATGGCCTATTTATTGCCTTACTTCCCTAATCTTACTACATTTGCAGACACTGTATATAGACTTTTCTATTGAGTTATTGAATGTACATTTGTTTATCCCATGTGTAACACTGTGTTGTTTGTGTCGCACTGCTTTGCTCTATCTTGGCCAAGTCGCAGTTGTAAATGAGAACTTGTTCTCAACTGGCCTACCTGGTTAAATAAAGGTAAAATAAAAAAATTCTTGTCATTAATGGATTTCACCTTTGAGTTGTCTCACGGAAATGTTCTTACTCTTTCAAGTGACTGCTCGACATGTTGACTGCTCGATCCACACAGCAGACATAGGGGGCTAGGTTAGGAATGCTGTGTTGCACGTGTAGCGCACATTTTTATGTGGTGTCATTACGTCATGTACCTAGGTTATATAGGTATGCACATCAGCTTTGACATCGGTTTTGCACATCGGTGTTAAACTAGACATTGGGCCGATGTTGGCATTTTTAGCTAATATCTTCCGATTCCGATATGTTCACCGATATATCGTGCATCCCTAATTGTAGTTCTCAATATCCATTTCTGCTCAGCCTAAATACATGACATTTCATGAGAGAACAATTAGATTTGAAGCTCTACATCATTTGTTTTTTCATTCTCAATTGTGTTGATGGCCACCAAGTTTTTTAAAAAAGAAAAAAAGAAGAGACTAAATGTTCTGAAAAGACAGGTTATTAAGGGATCTGATTTGGATTGAACCTAATAGGATGTTGGATTGATCATGTGGAGGTTTCATTTAGGTCTCTCTGTTTAACTGAATACTCTGTTTTTGGCAGGAGAGAGACCAGACTCTCGCTCTGAGAGTGAGAAGAGTCCTTCAGCGGAACCAGACCTAGAGAAGCCCAAACCAGCCAGACCACATCAATGCTCCCACTGCGGAAATAGTTTTACTTGGTTAGTAGATCTGAAAAAGCATAAGAGTATACACACAGGTGCAAAACCTTACCACTGCTCTGAATGTGGGATGAAGTTTGCGCTGCCAGGTAATTTGAAAAGACACCAATTGGCACACACGGGAAAGAAGTATTACAGCTGTGATCAATGTGGGAAGAGTTTTACTACCTTCAACTCCCTGATAAACCATCAGCGAATAGAAGCCTTACCACTGCTCTGTCTGTTGGAAGAGTTTTAATCAACAAAGCAACCTGAAATCACACCAGCGGAGAGACTCAGGACAGAAGCTTCATCACTGCTCTGATATATATATATATATATATATATATATATATATATATATATATTTACAACTTTTTTCGCATACCTTTTTATACATTTTTTTATTTTCCATAAACTCGTCTTCAAAACACTCTCCTGCAACCCGCCTCAACAATTTATATTTATAAAAAAAAGAAAGTATTATTTACCTCAAATCTGTAATCCTCCATAGAAGCTAACGAGAAGCTAACCAAAAGCTAGCCAGAAGCTAATCCAGAAGCTAATCCAGAAGCTAATCAGAAGCTAATCAGAAGCTAGTTAGCTTCTTTACTGGCTAATCGTTAGTATTCAGCTAACAACGGTTTGTTGTCATCAGCTATCCTTTAGCTCGAAAATCTATTGCCAGTTTTGTACGGCGCGGCTCAGAACGGAACATACCGGACCTATTTTTCTCTCCATGTCCCTGGATTTCAACCGCTAACTCTGGACATTCATACCTGGATCTCGCAGCTAGCTAGCTGCTATCCGTGTGACTATCGGCTTTCGTCGATTCCGGAGCAAACATCAATTATTCCGGAGCTAGCCAGCTGAAGAGTTCCATCAATCACTCCTGGGCTACAATCACCTATCCGGACCTGTTTTACTGCCAACGCGGAGCCCCACTGGGCCTTCACAACTGGACTACCGACGTTATCTACCCGAAGGAGTTATCCGGCTGGCTCCTCCGTCGCGACGTTACCTGAACGCCCATCTGCGGTCCGCTAACCGTTAGCTGTCTTATCGGCTGCTATCTGAATAGACCTATCGGACAATTATTATTATTATTATTATTATTTTTCCTGGGCCTCTATAACTATATCTATTGTTTTTTTTTTGTGTGATTTGGATTCATCCCCTCTACCCCACTAATCCTACCGACGGAAACGCACGAGGTGGCTAATAACAGACCTCCATCCTATGCTAGCTTGCTACTGATGGCCCGGCTAGCTGTCTAGATCGCCGTGACCCCAACCAACCTCTCTACTCACTGGACCCTTTTGATCACTCGACTAAGCATGCCTCTCCTTAATGTCAATATGCCTTGTCCATTGCTGTTCTGGTTAGTGTTTATTGGCTTATTTCACTGTAGAGCCTCTAGTCCTGCTCACTATACCTTATCCAACCTATTAGTTCCACCACCCACACATGCGATGACATCTCCTGGTTTCAATGATGTTTCTAGACACAATATCTCTCTCTTCATCACTCAATACCTAGGTTTACCTCCACTGTATTCACATCCTACCATACATTTGTCTGTACATTATACCTTGAAGCTATTTTATCGCCCCCAGAAACCTCCTTTTACTCTCTGTTCCAGACGTTCTAGACGACCAATTCTTATTGCTTTTAGCCGTACCCTTATCCTACTCCTCCTCTGTTCCTCTGGCGATGTAGAGGTGAATCCAGGCCCTGCAGTGCCTAGCTCTTGACCCAAACTGCTACAGACCTATATCTATCCTACCCTGCCTTTCTAAGGTCTTCAAAAGCCAAGTCAACAAACAGATTACCGACCATTTCGAATCTCACCATACCTTCTCTGCTATGCAATCTGGTTTCAGAGCTGGTCATGGGTGAACCTCAGCCACGCTCAAGGTCCTAAACTATATCTTAACCGCCATCGATAAGAAACATTACTGTGCAGCCGTATTCATTGATCTGGCCAAGGCTTTCGACTCTGTCAATCACCACATCCTCATCAGCAGACTCGACAGCATTGGTTTCTCAAATGATTGCCTCGCCTGGTTCACCAACTACTTCTCTGATAGAGTTCAGTGTGTCAAATCGGAGGGTCTGCTGTCCGGACCTCTGGCAGTCTCTATGGGGGTGCCACAGGGTTCAATTCTTGTACCGACTCTCTTCTCTGTATACATCAATGATGTCGCTCTTGCTGCTGGTGAGTCTCTGATCCACCTCTACGCAGACGACACCATTCTGTATACTTCTGGCCCTTCTTTGGACACTGTGTTAACAACCCTCCAGGCAAGCTTCAATGCCATACAACTCTCCTTCCGTGGCCTCCAATTGCTCTGAAATTCAAGTAAAACTAAATGCATGCTCTTCAACCGATCGCTGCCTGCACCTGCCCGCCTGTCCAACATCACTACTCTGGACGGCTCTGACCTAGAATACGTGGACAACTACAAATACCTAGGTGTCTGGTTAGACTGTAAACTCTCCTTCCAGACCCATATCAAACATCTCCAATCCAAAGTTAAATCTAGAATTGGCTTCCTATTTCGCAACAAAGCATCCTTCACTCATGCTGCCAAACATACCCTCGTAAAACTGACCATCCTACCAATCCTCGACTTCGGCGATGTCATTTACAAAATAGCCTCCAATACCCTACTCAACAAATTGGATGCAGTCTATCACAGTGCAATCCGTTTTGTCACCAAAGCCCCATATACTACCCACCATTGCGACCTGTACGCTCTCGTTGGCTGGCCCTCGCTTCATACTCGTCGCCAAACCCACTGGCTCCATGTCATCTACAAGACCCTGCTAGGTAAAGTCCCCCCTTATCTCAGCTCGCTGGTCACCATAGCATCTCCCACCTGTAGCACACGCTCCAGCAGGTATATCTCTCTAATCACCCCCAAAACCAATTCTTTCTTTGGCCGCCTCTCCTTCCAGTTCTCTGCTGCCAAGGACTGGAACGAACTACAAAAATCTCTGAAACTGGAAACACTTATCTCCCTCACTAGCTTTAAGCACCAACTGTCAGAGCAGCTCACAGATTACTGCACCTGTACATAGCCCACCTATAATTTAGCCCAAACAACTACCTCTTTCCCTACTGTATTTATTTATTTATTTTGCTCCTTTGCACCCCATTATTTTTATTTCTACTTTGCACATTATTCCACTGCAAATCTACCATTCCAGTGTTTTACTTGCTATATTGTATTTACTTTGCCACCATGGCCTTTTGTTGCCTTTGATGTCGGCCTATAAATGTTTACATTTAGAATGGCAGAGAAACTATTAACTATCTTTGGTAATGTTCTCTCAGTGTTCTTTCTGTCACAGACGTTTTAAATTCTCATGCCGTCGTTCCCCAAGTTGTGTATGTATAAAAAAAAGGGCACTGAGCCCAAGTCTACATAATTTCAGTAGAGGTGTTTTAGAATGAGGGGTGCTGTAGCTCTGTTGGTGTTGCTGTTCTGTCTGTCTGGGGCATGGGCTCAAGGAGAGAGTGCATGGTTCAGAGAAAATTACATTACTCAACAGGGTCACAGGGAAGGGGGCGATAGCAGGGTGCAAGAGGTTCAATGCTTGATGATCTGAGTGCCCCCCTGAGTTGAGTACAATTTCAGTAGATCACTTGTAGAACAGACAGGAACTTTGGGGCAAGGTCATTTAGTGCTTTGAATGTGATTCATATTGCCTTATTGTAGATTCAGGATTTGGACAAGGAGTCAGTGAAGCTTAAAGACGCAAAGATGATTTGGTCAATATCCGAGTGAGTTAACACCCTGTGCTGTGCTGTGCTGTGCTGTGTTCTGAAAATATTAGAAATTTTGCTCAGGCTTTTGGAAGTGAAAAGGGTATTGCAATAGTAAAGTTTGGGAAATGCTAATTTGATGTAGACCTACTTCGCCCACTCATCCGGAGAGAAGGTAAAAATATATATGTTTTATTGTCACACACCTGATAGGTGCATTGTTGAAAAAAGTACCAAATTGAGTAAAAGTAAAAATACCTTATTAGAAAATGACTCAAGTAAAAGTGAAAGTCACCAAGTAAAATGCTACTTGAGTAAAAGTCGAAAAGTATTTGGTTTTAAATATACTTAAGTATCAAGAGTAAAAATATAAATCATTTCAAATTGCTTATATTTAGCAAACCAGACGGCACAATTTTCATGTTTTTTTGTATTGCGGATAGCCAGGGGCACACTTCAACACTCAGACATAATTTACAAATGAAGCATTTGTGTTTAT
The DNA here is from genome assembly GCF_018296145.1 of Oncorhynchus tshawytscha. Lineage (NCBI taxonomy): Eukaryota > Metazoa > Chordata > Actinopteri > Salmoniformes > Salmonidae > Oncorhynchus > Oncorhynchus tshawytscha. The sequence continues at coordinate 5,430,730 of NC_056460.1, read as the reverse complement.
TGAGTCCTCCAGAACAGAGGCAGTAGAGATGACCAGGAAGGCTCTCTTGATAAGTGTGTGAATTGGACCATTTTCCTGTCCTGCAAATCATTCATATAGTAACAAGTACATTTGGGTGTCAGGGAAAATGTATGGGAGTAAAAAGTACAATATTTTCTTTAGGAATGTAGTGAAGTAAAATTAAAAGTTGTCAAAAATATAAATAGTAAAGTACAGATACCCCCAGAACTACTTAAGTAATACTTAATAACTACTTAAGTATTTTGACTTAAGTACTTTACACTACTGGATAGGTGCAGTGAAATGTGCTGTTTTAAAGTGTCAGCCATAGCTGAGAGGTTGCTGATTGATGACCTCTCTCAGGGACTCTCGCTCTTTCTTAGGAACGAATCTATCCCACATTTCAGCAAATGCGCTGTGCGTGGCTAGATTTTCCAATATATCATGGCCATGGTGCCTGTGGAAAAATATTCTGTATTATAACTTGCACACAACCAACTATTTCTGTTTTGTGGTTAAAAATGTTACACAATTGATTTAACAGTAATATATAAATATATATATTTTGTATTTTATGTACAATGACGGCATACACCGGCCAAACCCGGAAGACGCTGGACCAATTGTGCGCCACCCTATGGGACTCCCAATCACGGCTGGTTGTGACACAGCCTGGATTCAAACCTTGGTCGGTAGTGACGCCTCTAGCACTGAGATGCAGTGCCAAGGATCGGCTGCGCCAATCTCAACTATTTAAGAGCTGGGTATTATAACTCTTGCTTATTACCAAAATGAATTAATGAATTTGTGCAGCGCCTGGCTCAGGCAATTGCTATCAAGGAGGGTTGTGTTCATTTGGCACCAAATGCAAGAAAAGGGACTGATCCAATAAGAAACATAAGAAACTTTTCGTTTTCTGTTGCAAAGTTGTATAAATGTTTTCAATTGTGTGCCATCATATACGTGACCCAGGTCAATTTGCAGGAGGCTCTTCCCACCTAACTTCCTGTGCTGGGTCCACACACTGAGGTATAAATAATTGGAGACTGCATCCAAGACGACCGACTGTCATTGGTGATCTACTCACGTTAGTGTAAGCAGATTCACGATTCAGACTGTCTATATCCAAGTTACATCCGGTTTACACAGACAAAGACCCAGGGCCGATCCTTGCCATCCTGCCACCATAGGCGAGACCCCCGGATGTTGAAATTAGGCAAATTGTTGGTTCTGAATGAAAGTTGAAAATAAGTCATTTATAGATGTCTATGTTTGGCCCAAATCAAGCCTGGTCCAGACTGGGCAAAATCTGAACCAAACATAGACGTCTATGATTGGTTCAGAATTGGTCTGGACATTACCAAAAACTAATGTCTATGGATGTGGACATCCTGACCGGTCCCGAACTGCACACAAAAGACTTCCAAAAGGCGTCCGCGTTAGTCAGTGCATACTGAGGTGTAGCCAACAGTGCTGTCTGAAATGTAATTTTATGAATGCCTATCTATGTTGTAAGCCTACCGTTTGTAAAACACACAAAAATTACATCCAAAAGAAGTTGGCTCATGCTTACTGGAGTGTAGCCTCCATGGCCCACCCTTTATAAAACAGGCCATTGCATTGGCTTTATTAGTCTTGATTCCTGTGAATAATCAGTGTGGCTATTTAAACTCTGAATATCAGCTACCCAAATCCATCAGGAGTTATCGTGAGCCGATTTACAATGTGTTTACACCACGGGAAATGCATAATAATTTTTTTCTTCGCTATGATGAGCTTTTACTTTGACCTGTCCTGTTTTTAGTTGTTTGTTAATATGACAGCTCCTTATTTATTGGATTGAGTGCCATTTAAGTTAGGCTTTTTGATCGTAGAAACCCGCATGATTTAAAGGTGACCTTCTCATTACATTGTCATACATGTTACCTTCAGCCTGTAGGCTACAAAAAAGGTCACATACTCTTTGTACCATGTTTATGTTAGCAATATTTTTTTGACGGAACGTTGGTGGAGCGCTGCAGAAATGCGTCTCTCCAACAGCACCGGGAATGGACTAGCCTTTGACAAAGTGGACACTGCTTATCAAAGGGCGGCATTAACACTCACCTAAAAAGTCCATATGCCACTGGTTGAGAGAATTTGTCATTAAAGTGAGGTTTTGTGTGTTGTTGTTGGAGGAGCATCTTTGTCAGTTTAGCTCAGAATTGGCGCCCTCGTCAATCTAACGCCATAGCTGGCTGCCTAATGAGCGGGCCGGCAGTGCCAACATCCCCTGCGCGCATTAGCACCCAGTGCGCATATGGAGCAACGCAACACGTCAGACATTGTGTAACGGATGTGAAACGGCTAGCTAGTTAGTGGTGGTGCGCGCTAAATAGCGTTTCAATCGGTGATGTCACTTGCTCTGAGACCTTGAAGTAGTGGTTCCCCTTGCTCCGCAGCTTTTGTGGAGCGATGGGTAACGATGCTTCGAGGGTGACTGTTGTTGATGTGTGCAGGGTCCCTGGTTCGCGCCCGGGTATGGGCGAGGGGACGGTCTAAAGTTATACTGTTACAATTGGATTAATATAAATTCATTATTTGATTAATTCAATGGATATTTTGTGCACAAAGGTGGTTTGGCAGTATAAGAATACTGTATTTCTGGTGACGTCAGTTAAGCTACAGTACCGAAGAAAAACGGTAGGAGCAAACACCCCACCCAACAGACTGTCGACCAATCGCGTTCACGTTATCATCTGGTCTATAAAGTAAGGGTATGAGCAGAGGAACGTGCCTATTTTCCTCGAAAATAAGTAATGTCACGATTCCAAAGCTATACAATATTACAGATAGCAAGTTAATTATCTCACATCTTGGAAAATATCCATAATGTTGCACTTCTTTATGACGAAATGTATGGTAATGTTGGGTTTTTGAGCTCCCTATTGACTTCCATTCACTCCTTGGAGGAGAGCTCTCCTTATCCCTGAATCGCTCAGAATTCACCGCGCGACCCATTGACGTGGCACGGGCAACGTACACAATGGGAGTTCATTCGATTTCAAAAATCTATACTCCGCCCAAAAATCTCACCAGAAGGAACAGATAGATGGTTTCGGCCATGATATTCTCATTTTCCTTGTATTGATTAACGTTACATAACAAGCATCAGGTGACTATTTTTTGAATACTCAGGTGCCTCAATTTATTAGTTTGTTCTTGTATGACAAGCATCAGGTGACTATTTTTCGAATACTCAGGTGACTATTTTACAAACTTACGAAGAAGACTGAAAGTTGTATTTATTTTTTATGTATACAGTAACTAAGATATTATTTTAAAGGGCACACAGGTCTGCTCTGACTTTACACGGTTATTGTTCTATTTAGTTATTAATACTTATTTCCAAGTGATAAAGGTCTTAGGAACATGTATATAAGTTTAAAAAAAATATTCAACATTTTTTTATCAGTTTTCATATGCACTTAAAATAGTAGGTACCCTTTAATTTAAATTATTATTTTGTATTTTATTTATTTTGTATTTTATAGTTCCTGATTACACTAATGAAGGTCTTTAGTCTCTCTTACTACAAAAAAAACCTTGGTTTGGCTTTGTTGGCCTTTGTTGAATTGAATTTCAAAAGCCGGATAACATCTAGCTCAGAGTTTATGGAATAATCTATTTTCACGTTAAGTTGATTTAAATGGTGCAGATCTCGGTTCCTTATCGCTTACATTCACTGATCCTACGTTTTTGACTCATCCTACTACAGTCATGGCCAAAAGTTTTGAGAATGACACAAATATTAATTTCCACAAAATTTGCTGCTTCAGTGTCTTTAGATATTTTTGTCAGATGTTACTGAATACTGAAGTATAATTACAAGCATTTCATAAGTGTCAAAGGCTTTTATTAACAATTACATGAAATTGATGCAAAGAGTCAATATTTGCAGTGTTGACCCTTCTTTTTCAAGACCTCTGCAATCCACCCTGGTATGCTGTCAATTAATTTCTGAGCCACATCCTGACTGATGGCAGCCCATTCTTGCACAATCAATGCTTGGAGTTTGTCAGAATTTGTGGGTTTTTGTTTGTCCACCCGCCTCTTGAGGTTTGACCAAAAGTTCTCAATGGGATAAAGGTCTGGGGAGTTTCCTGGCCATGGACCCAAAATATCAATGTTTTGTTCCCCTTATCACTTATCACTTTTGCCTTATGGCAAGGTGCTCCATCATGCTGGAAAGGGGATTGTTCATCACCAAACTGTTCCTGGATGGTTGGGAGAAGTTGCTCTTGGAGGATGTGTTGGTACTATTCTTTATTCATGGCTGTGTTCTTAGGCAAAATTGTGAGTGAGTCCACTCCCTTGGCTGAGAAGCAAACCCACAAATAAATGGTCTCAGGATGCTTTACTGTTGGCATGATTACAGGACTGACGGTAGCGCTCACATTGTCTTCTCCGGGACAAGCTTTTTTCCGGATGCCCCAAACAATCGGAAAGAGGATTCATCAGAGAAAATGACTTTACCCCAGTCCTCAGCAGTCCAATCCCTGTACCTTTTGCAGAATATCAGTCGGTTCCTGATGTTTTTCCTGGAGAGAAGTGGCTTCTTTGCTGCCCTTCTTGACACCAGGCCATCCTCCAAAAGTATTTGCCTCAATGTGCGTGCAGATGCACTCACACCTGCCTGCTGCCAATCCTGAGAAAGCTTTGTACTGGTGGTGCCCCGATCCCGCAGCTGAATCAACTTTAGGAGACGGTCCTGGCGCTTGCTGGACTTTCTTGGGTGCCCTGAAGCCTTCTTCACAACAATTGAACCGCTCTCCTTGAAGTTCTTGATGATCCGATAATTTAGGTTGATTTAGGTGCAATCTTACTGGCAACAATATGGCCTGTGAAACCTTTTTGTGCAAAGCAATGATGACGGCACATGTTTCCTTGCAGATAACCCTGGTTGACAGAGGAAGAACAATGATTCCAAGCACCACCCTCCTTTTGACGCATCCAGTCTGTTATTCAAACTCAATCAGCATGACAGAGTGATCTCTAGCCGTGTCCTCGTCAACACTCACACCTGTGTTAACGAGAGAATCACTGACATGATGTCAGCTGGACCTTTTGTGGCAGGGCTGAAATTCAGTGGAAATGTTTTTTGGGGATTCAGTTCATTTGCATGGCAAAGAGGGACCTTGCAATTAATTGCAATTCATCTGATCACTCTTCAAAACATTCTGGAGTATATGCAAATTACCATCATACAAACTGAGGCAGCAGACTTTGTGAAAATTAATATTTGTGTCATTCTCAGAACTTTTGGCCATGACTGTACAGTTTATACTTTAATATAATCGTTGTTGTTTTGTCTTTGTCTATAGTTTCTCTTAATGCTAGGGGGTTACAAAACTATGTGAAGAGCAAGGCCTTATTTTTATTTGCTAAACAATTTCTAACAGATTTTTGCTTTTTTCAAGAGTCACTCTATTTCGACTCATGCCAACTTCTGGAGGTCACAGTGGGGCAACGACATTTGGCTTTCCCATGGATCTGAACGCTCCGCTGGTGTCACTACAATAAAAAACACCTTTGGTGGTAATATTCTACACTCGGAATGTGACCCCTTTGGTCACTTTATTTGTCTTGTGATCCGTTACAATGACATTACACTCATTACTGTAAACTTCTACGGGTGCAACACCAAACATGAGAATGATGAGTTGCTTGAATCTATAGAAATACATATACTTCATTGGTTATCTACATTTCCAAATTCATTATTATTGATAGCAGGGGACTTTAACATTACCATAGATATTTCAACTGATAGATGGCCCCCAGGTAGGCGAACCAATCAGAATTTGGCTTTAATACTTTTTATGGAAAAGTTTGATCTTACTGATATATGGAGAGAGATGTTTCCAGCTGACAGATCATTTACTTGGAGTAACAAAACAGGATCATACAATCCAGAATAGATTTTTGGCTTATATCCAAATGTATTGATAGTGAGTGTGTTACTACAAATATTTGTACTACTCCCCTCACAGACCATAGGGCCATTTACATTGATATCAAAATATTTACCCCTGATACTAACCTTGGTAGGCCATCCTACTGGAAGCTAAATAGCTCGTTATTAAATAATGATATAGTTAAGTTTGAGGTTAAAAATCTGCTTTCACACTTTTGGGAAAGGGCGTGTGAAGAAAAATCTTATTGCAAGAACTGGGATCTCTTTACATTTGAGGTGTCCAAATACCTTAGAAAATATGGTAGTAATCTTGCTAAGACCAGAAGAGCTGAGGAGGAAAAGGTGATCATTAAGATAACTTCCCTTTCTCAGAGGTCCCCAGCCGGCCTTTCGGGGGAGAAGATGGAACTGATTGAGTTACAAAATAAACTGGATAATATATATAGATTAAAAGCAGAAGGAGACTTTATTAGATCTAGGAAAAAATGGGTTGAGGAGGGAGAACAGAATTCATCCTATTTCATTAGACTTGAGAAATTTCACTCTACAAATAACACTATCCATAAGTTAAACATTGATGGTGTTATTACAGATGACCAAAAATTAATAGCTAAATACTGTAGCAATTTTTACAGAAAATTGTATAGCTCTACGTACTGTCAGGAATCCACAGATATTGACTCACCGAATAATGTTCACTCTATCAGTGATATAGAATCTAAACAGTGTGATGAACCCATCAAAGTTGAAGAGATTATAGAGTCTATCAAACATCTAAAGAACAATAAATCACCAGGTGTTGACGAAATTACATTAGAATTTTTTTTTAAATGTTCGGAACAAGTAGCTCCCTTCCTATTTGAAGTATTTTTAGAGAATATTAAAAACAATGTTCTCCCTCCTACAATGAGTCAGGGGTTAATAACACTGATACCTAAGCCTAAAAAATAAGTGCTGCTCATCGATAACTGGCGTCCAATTTGTCTTCTAAATAATGACTACTACTTTCAAAAATAATTAAACAAGTCCTGGATGCAATCATTGATGAAAAACAGACTGGCTTTATGAGGAACAGACATATTTCTAACAATATCAGACTAGTATTAGACATACTTGACTACTCAGACCTAATAACCGAGGACAGCTTCATATTATTTTGGGATTTTTATTAAGCATTTGACACAGTAGAGCATCAGTTCCTCTTCCACTCCCTTGAGAGAATTGGCTTTGGGGATTTTTTCTGTAAGGCTACTCTCTATACAAATGGTAACAGCTCTATCAAATTTAAATATGGCACCTGACCTAGATTTGAGTTAAAGAGAGGAATTAGGCAAGGTTGTCCTATCTCTTCGTACCTGTTTTTATTAATCACCCTCCTTACAAATTCTTTAAATAATAGTCCTGTACAAGATATTTCCATAGCTGGTAAAGAAATTATTATAAGCCAGCTGGCTGACAATACTACACTTTTCCTGAAAGACGTGAACCAAATTCCCATATCAATCAATGTGATTACAATCCTTTTCCAAAGCGTCTGGTCTATATCTTAACATTAATAAATGTGAACTCATGGCTGTCAAAGATTGTGTGACACCTTCATATTATGTTATTCCAGTAAAATAATAACTTACATATTTAGGCATAACCATTACAAAGGATCAGAAGTCTAGAGGCTTACTAAATTTTAACCCTCTTATTAAAAAACCCCAGAAGTAGCTAAATCAATGGCTACAGAGGGACTTATCTTTAAAAGTAAGAGTCCTAATAACCAAGGCTGAAGGTATCTCTAGACTAACATATGGCGCTCTATCTTTATATCTTGACAGTAAAATAAGCAAGGAGATAGACCAGATGCTTTTCAACTTTCTGTGGAGAAACCGTACCCATTACATTAGGAAAACTATTGTAATGAACATGTATGAGCATGGTGGACTAATTTTCTGGAATTTACTACCTTAAATAATAATTTTAAGATCAATTGGATAAAACAATTCCTAAGAAGACCCACTTCTATGTGGAATTTTATTCCTCATCATGTCTTCTCTACTTTTGGTGGCCTTAACTTCATGTTGGTTTGCAATTATAATATTGACCAAGTTCCAGTGAAACTTTCTGCTTTTCATCGGCAGGTTTTCTTGTCATGGTCCTTAATTTATAAGCGTAATTTTTCTCCAAACAGATATTATATATGGAATAATCAGGATATAGTGTATAAAAAATACTTCTTTGTTTTTAGAATATTGGTTCCGAAATAATATCCTATTGGTGAGCCAACTAGTAAATGTAGAGGGTCTTTTACTTAGTTATAAGGAATTCTTTTCACTTTACAAGGTCCCTGTTAAGCCTAAAGATTTTGCAATTGTTTTAGATGCCATTCCCTCAGGTGTTGCTTTATTATTCAGGAACGTGTCAAGACCTGACCCTTAAAGCCTGACCCTGTTGACTCATCAGTAGGAACGATTTGTTTTTCTTTTGGGTCCATTTAACAACGGAGCGCTACGAGCCGTGTTTCAGCAGGATATTGAATCTATCTATACCTTATGTCATGCCTTATTGGAATGGATTTATTGATAATATATGTTGGAAAAAAGTTTGAATGTTGCCACACACATACCTACTTGTTAACAAAATGATTCATAAATATTATCCTGCCAACCACTATATGAAGATGTTTAAGGAAAACATCAACTCAAATTGTTCCTTTTGTAATGACCACCCAGAAACAGTGTTGCATCTTTTTTGGCATCGTTTTCATGTAAGGAAACTGTGGCAAGACATCAGTAGATTTATAATTGAACACATTTATGAAGATTTTACACTATTGTGGAGAGATGCACTGCTTGGAATCTTTACCTACGATAGAAATAAGCTGAAACATTTCTATGTATTTAATTTCATTATTATTTTGGCCAAATTTCATATTCACAAATGTAAATTTACAAACAAAACACCACATTTTCTTACCTTACAAAAAGGAATTGAAATGTATTTTAAGACAATTAAATACTCTACTAACAAAAAAGCTGTTAGAATAATAAGTGTATTTATGTCCCTAAAAAAGGTCCTTGTGTAATGTGATATTGTACCCCTTAGCCCCGCCCCCAGCCCAGCCCCTATACCCCCTAGCCCAATTGTCCTTTGAATATTATTTATATATACCTGTGTTCCCACATGTACTTCATGTATTGATTTGTTGTTAATACATTTTTTTTAAAGGTTCATTCGATTTCAATGGAGTTTCCTATCTCCTCAAAAGTATATCTGACCTGCCCCCATGGTCAGGAAGCGATTGGTGAGGTCCTTTCTCCCGGTATTCACTAGTTACCACAGCCACAAAGTCATAAACTCCGCCTATTTCTGCAATTTATCTTCTTAAAATTGCATTTTAAACCTAACCTTAACCACACTGCTAACCTTATGCATAACCGTAAATTAATACCAAAAAACACTTTTTGTTAAAAAAACAACTATGTTTTTTTTGCCATTACAGCTAATTTCGACTTTGTGGCTCTGGTATTTTTTTTTTTTTTTATTTCACCTTTATTTAACCAGGTAGGCTAGTTGAGAACAAGTTCTCATTTGCAACTGCGACCTGGCCAAGATAAAGCATAGCAGTGTGAGCAGACAACACAGAGTTACACATGGAATAAACAATTAACAAGTCAATAACACAGTAGAAAACAAAGGGGGAGTCTATATACAATGTGTGCAAAAGGCATGAGGAGGTAGGCAAATAATTTTGCAGATTAACACTGGAGTGATAAATGATCAGATGGTCATGTACAGGTAGAGATATTGGTGTGCAAAAGAGCAGAAAAGTAAATAAATAAAAACAGTATGAACTGCTGCGCCTTCCTCACGATGCTGTCTGTGTGAGTGGACCAATTCAGTTTGTCTGTGATGTGTATGCCGAGGAACTTAAAACTTGCTACCCTCTCCACTACTGTTCCATCGATGTGGATGGGGGTGTTCCCTCTGCTGTTTCCTGAAGTCCACAATCATCTCCTTAGTTTTGTTGACGTTGAGTGTGAGGTTATTTTCCTGACACCACACTCCGAGGGCCCTCACCTCCTCCCTGTAGGCCGTCTCGTCGTTGTTGGTAATCAAGCCTACCACTGTTGTGTCGTCCGCAAACTTGATGATTGAGTTGGAGTCGTGCATGGCCACGCAGTCGGCGTGGCCATTCTCTAGTAAAGTCTTATTCGTTTTTCATAAACCTTTACTAACTTTTTTGTTACCAAACCATGCATATTTATCTTTATTGAGATCCTTTTGTGGTCTGTTCAAATCGATGGTTCAATCGAGACTGTATCAACCTTGTCAGCCATATCTTCAGATATCAGCCAGAAATCAATACGGGATTGTATAGATACATCTTTGGTACTCCATGTAAACATAATCTTATCTGGGTTCTTTTGTCTCCACATATCTATAACACCTAACCTTAGACATATATTCCTTATCTCACAAACAGAATTTCTATCCTTAGGAGGCCATATATCTAGATTATCTTGTAATACTGTATTAAAATCTCCACCCCATATTACTTTGGCCAATGGAAATTTAGACATAATTTTACTTATTTTCCTCTCAATGTATCTAAATAAAATCAGTTACTTGACTTATTATTGGAAGCATACGTATTTACAACAATGAATTGAATGTGGTTGAATTCTACCAATAGTATAATCCATCTCCCTGTATTATCTGCTTCATGACTCAATATATGACCCTTCAAGTAGCCTTTTAAAATAGCGACACCTGCTGACCGATTAGTACCAAACGAAAACCAAATATCATTCCCCCAAAACGCAGTATCTGTGGAACAGGCATTAGTTTCTTGAATGAAATAAAAGTCGGCACTCTTACCCTTACAATACAAAAATAAAGACTTCCTTTTCAAAATATTACGGATTCCCCTGGCATTAATAGAAAAAACAGAAATTGACATTTACTATCACAGTGACTATATGAAGAATATTACACTTGTATACGTTCACATGAAGCAGGTTCTCACAAAAAGGAAAGTTCTTACTAGTTGCAAATAAAAACAGTCATTTGCAAGTAGTTGACCTAAATTATATATATTTATACAATTGCAAATAACATTGTGCCATAGATTGGTAAAACGAATAGCCATCAATCTAACATTGAGTGTCAGTGGGAATTTCCTTGCCATAATATATATATATATATATATATATATATATATATATAAAAAGCTTGGCTCACACAAACAATGCTCTTTCCTCAAGACATATAAAGTTTTCTCAGATGCAAATATAACTCAGTCCTGCACAACTCACTTGATAAATCCAGCAGTCAACAAACTAGGCGTCAGCGTGAATTTCCCTTCCATTAACAAAAGCCTTGGCTCCCGCAAAGTATGCACTTTTCCCTTCCTTCCTTGCTCTCTCAATCATCGGCCACAGACGATTCCTAGCTTCTTTGTCAAATGCTGTCAGATCCTCCTTGAACCTCAGGTGGTTGTTTTTCTTTAAATAGTTATTTTTCTTTGCACTTTTCCATGTCATATCCCTCGCTGTCCTGGAGATGAATCTCATGATCACTGGTCGTGGTGTCTGGTTGTTTTCCCCATCTCTCAGCCTACCCAGGCGGTGCACTACATCCAGAGAACCTGCAACAACATTTCGCTCCTCCTCCGGGACTACCTGCAAATGTCCTTCACTCTTGCTATGATGTTCTCGTCAGATTTTTCTGCTATTCCATAAATTCGAAGATTCCATCTCTTCGATTTCTTCAGGTTAACGATGCTGGTAGTGTTCTTTTACATCATGATGTCATCTGCGCTCCCTTTGATAGCCGTGAGGATGCGGACGATGTTGTCCTGTAGCTGGCTCAGTGATGGTTCACTTCTCAGCTTCTTTGGAAGTTGCTCCTTGGTTGGGGTATTCGGGTATGAGTCACATTCACCCCCTTTTTTTTTACAAGTTTCAACAATGCCTATTTTCTCCTTGGAAGTTTCAACATCCATTATCTCAGCAACAGTTTGGTCATATCCTGATTACATGCTACTAGCTATGAAGACGTTAGCAGACTAACTTAACTAAACACGCTGAAACTTTTCGATAGCTAGCTTGTTCGTTGGAAATCGTCAAACATATATATTCAATGGTATGATTAATTACAACATTATTCAAAATAGCTACCATTGTATGGTTAGATATCTTTTTTTTTTGAGAAAACAAAAACAAATTGCAACTGTAGCCTAAAACTATAAACTGTGAGAAAACCCTCAAATTGTTCCTCAGCTAGAAATGTCACCCCTTCTCATGCCGCCATCCTGAGCCCTCCTCCACACGGATGCTGGTGGTGGAGGCTCGCTCCAGACAGGAGCGTCATCCTCTTTTTACGGTACGCAGGGATCATCAGCGAGATTCCGGACGAATTATTGTTGATGATCGGTGGCCAAAACATAATTTAAAATCATTTGTAGACTGTAAATTGACCGCAAAAAAGCCCCAACAGATATAATATTTGACAAAAAAATAATCATTTCAAACCTTGCTTGTGATCAAGGCTCTCTATTATGTGTGGTAATTTGGGAACAAGTGCCAAGGCATCTTTAATGACCTCAGTGTCAGGACACCAGTTTAACGTTCCATCTGAAAGACGGCACCCTACACAGGGCAGTGTTCCCAATCACTGACCAGGACCAACCCTGCTTAGCTTCAGAAGCAAGCCAGCACCCTACACAGGGCAGTGTCTCCAATCACTGACCAGGACCAACCCTGCTTAGCTTCAGAAGCAAGCCAGCACCCTACACAGGGCAGTGTCTCCAATCACTGACCAGGACCAACCCTGCTTAGCTTCAGAAGCAAGCCAGCACCCTACACAGGGCAGTGTCTCCAATCACTGACCAGGACCAACCCTGCTTAGCTTCAGAAGCAAGCCAGCACCCTACACAGGGCAGTGTCTCCAATCACTGACCAGGACCAACCCTGCTTAGCATCCCACTGCAAGCCAGCAGTGGGATGCAGGGTGGTATGCTGCTGGCAAATTAAATCAATTGGAGCTGATTTACTGGTGTTTTTAGTATTGTATGTCCAACAATGAAAAACATTTAAATTCATTAATATAAAAAATGGTAATATAATATAAATAATATAAATCGGGACCCGGGCCAGTTGGGGAGCCCTGATCATGGGCTAGCTAGCTAGCAGAAGGCAAGTGATGTAGAGAAGGCCAGCCTCAGTTGGACCGATTGCGTTAGCTACCCACACTGAGCCCGTATGTATGTGTATTTATTAATTTTCAGGCGTAAAACTTTAAGTCCGTTATATTCTTACAGCGTGGGTTAGCGTTAGCTATTTCATTCTCGTGATGGATGCGCAAATATCAGGCGGGACCGGTGTTGGTACAACCGCTAACGTTAGATCAAATTAGGCCTAACGTTAGATCAAATTTGCAAGGACCCAGTTCAGGTAACGGGAGAAGGATGACGTCCAAAAAAACGCGTTTAAAAAAGGGGAAAAGAAGAAAGAGACGGAGGAGTAAAAAGACGAAGACCAACAAAACACCACCATATTTACCACCGGAGGTAACTTGACTAACGTTAGCTACTGTAGCTAGCTGCAGCTTGCTATCAAGTTCATGTTAGTTGGCTAGCTAGCGATATTATTTTTACAAATTCGGACATTATTTTAGCTAGCTTCTGGCAGATGCTGTCGTCTGAGCTTTTTCCATTGTAAGAAAACTTTTTCGCCATACATGACGTTATAAGCAGGGAATGGGCATTTGTTTGTTTGTTGACAACAACAACAGCTGGCGTTCTCACATAACAATCTTGTATCGACTAGCTGCAAGAGAGAAGCTTGACAGCTCCATGTTGTTGCAAGATAAATTGCTTCCCTGGTGGTGCATAGATGTAAAATACTGTAGTGATAGCTTGCTGTGGTGTGGGTAGTTTTTATTCAGAAGTACATTAGTCAACAGGGGTGTGTGCTTGTCTGTCAAAATCCAAAATACAGTATAGACACACCTTTTCAAAACATGTCCTTCCCTCTTTTTCTCTCAGGCTGAAGAAGGAAACATTGAATATAAGGTACTAGTATACATTTCTTTATTTTTGCATGCCATCTTCCCTTTCACCTGTAGCTAGTAATCAAAAGTCAAAACACATCCATGTATATGCATGCACACTCTCAAACACGTGGTTCACTTGTTGGACACTTCTTGGTGGTGAAGTGCTGTCCCGTGCTCTAACTTCACTGTAGCTGAAGTTGGTGAACCCCACACAATACCGATTTGAACACCTGGCCACCCAGCTAAAATGGCGTCTTCAAGAGGGACGGGGCGAGGCAGTGTATCAAATTGGGGTGGAAGACAATGGTCTGCTTGTCGGACTGTCAGAGGGAGACATGAGAGCCTCGCTGAAGACCCTACGGAGGATGGCAGAGAAGTATGTCACTACCTCATATGCAAATGTCACCAAAGGCACAATCTGGGGTATTTTCTTCTGCCTAATGGTCATTTCAATTATACCCATTGATTCTTGAAGAAACTAGTTTATAAATGTCTAATTTGACAGTTTGCCATTGTTACTGTATTTAACAGGTGATAAATGTGATATCTCTGCCTCATCAGGGTAAGAGAGGTGGATTACGACTCAGACAGAAACTGCCGGAAAAGGAGGTTCTTGTCCGAAAAGTTCCAGACGACCAACAGGTGGGATAAACAGCACCTTGTCTTATTTAAGGGACAGTTCGAACACTCCTGGCTCCTTGCACATATGCGACGCTCCCCAGAGTCTGTGGTTCAAACCACTTCTCACTGTCTCCTTCTCACCTATCTCCCATTCTTTATTTTCTGTCTATCAATTAAGCATTAAAATGTGAAAGAAGAGTGACTTGTTTTGCACTCAATTATATGAATGGTCAATGGTAAGCTGTACATACAATGAAGGATTTCTGCCACGCCGATCTGCTGTAATTTCACTGCTGTGTCTCTTGTGTGTGTATGAGAGCAGTTCTTGGACCTGTGTGTGGCGGTACTGGGAAATGTGGACTCAGGGAAGTCCACGCTGTTGGGCGTGCTGACTCAAGGTGAGCTGGACAACGGGCGAGGCCGGGCACGCCTCGACCTCTTCAGACACCTTCATGAGATCCAAACGGGCAGGACATCAAGCATCAGCTTTGAGATTTTGGGCTTCAATAGCAAAGGGGAGGTGGGTAACTGCGTCTTATAGGTGACAAGATACAGAAGGAAGGATAAACATGCATGAGTTTCCCCTCCTTAGAGCAAGGACGTTAAAAAAAATGTATTCCTCAAAAACTACACTGATATAACAAAAAAGTAATAACACAATAAACTGTGTAACAGCACACAAATGTTTTGAACATCTTCCATTTGTTACTAAGTTCAGACAAAATTGATTCACTGTTTAACGGATTTTCCCCCCAGAAAAGTGAGGTGAGCGAGATACATTTTTTTATTAAAAAAATATATATAAATATATCATTAGGTGGATAAGGAATAACAGTACTTTACCACATTGTCCTAGGCCAAATGGACATGGACAATAGGCGAAATATTCAATTTCAGACTGATTGTCACGGCTGACTTGTTGTGTAGGTAGGAATCAGGTGCAGAGAGTTCCAGGGGAAAAATGCACTTTATTCCGGCACCAAAAATGGTAATGCCCAAAACACAGGGCACAAACGCTGACCAACCCAAACACAGGGTAAACACGGTCCGGAGCGCAACAACACAAACGTAAACACAAAAATAATCCTGCATAACAAAGGGCGGGTTCCACAATCTTAAATTAGGGAAACAAATCAAGAAACACAAATCGGAAACAGGTGCAACTCATAAGACAAAACTAAGGGAAAAGGGATCGGTGGCGGCTAGTAGGCCGGTGACGACGACCGCCGAGCACCGCCCGAACAGGCGGGGGAGCCAACTTCGGCGGGAGTCATGACACTGATTTTCAGATTATTATTATTATTATTACACATATTAACATTAATGAACATTATTCACATAGGATGAATAATGGAATGCAATATTCTATCATATTCAAAAAATTATATTTAAAAGTAATGTATGAATGTTTTAATCTACTTAATTATATAGCCTAACAAATTCAAGAATGATTGACAGTAAATCATTGTAATCAAATTAAAATGTTGATGCATAATAATGAGTTCATTACCTGAATGCATCTCTATAGCCTTGGCATTAACAGAATAGTCATACAAATATGATTAGGCCTCTCATAGAGGAGGGTCAATCAAGTTAGGTCTGCCAAATGAATGTAGCATTGGGAAAAAAATACATATATCCAGCCATCCAGCTTTAATCATCAAAAAAGAAAAAATTGGTTTATAACATGCACAATTAGAAGCATCAATCTATATAGAGCAAGAGCGACTAAATTCGAGCCCAGTAACTTTGCTCACCGCATCCTCCTTCGATTGTCTCATCTGGCTGCCACAAAAAGCCCCCACCTGCTGATCTGCACGAAGTATGTGCATGCCACTGGCGATGTACTTTGCTGGACATGCTAGTTGTTCTTGGCGGCGGGTCATCACTTCAAACGCATTCCGTTGTGGTGTTATCGGTAGGCCTACTGCTACTGGTAATACCAGTAGTTATGAATTTCAAATCACCATACAGCTGACAAACTTTGATTTCATCAATCATTTTGACTTAAATTTGGTTGTCCAAAATACTTGCACTGCGTCTTTGCTGATGAATGCCCTGATCTCTGGCCAGAAATGAAACATCTGCACGTCGCCTGCAGGTGTGAGCATGTGTGTTTCACTGTCCAATCCGAGGCTCGAACATGACCCGAGCGCGTGATTTGAGGCTGTTTGGTCTGTTGGGCATCAATTTATGAAAGCCTCAAGGGAGAGCGGACAGTGCATTATAAACAAATAGCCGCATATATTCGACAAAGAATAACACATCTGAATTTTTTTATTTTTTTTGGTGTGGAGAAAAGTGAGGCAGAGTAATTCAACTTTGCCTGGCCTAACCCATAAAAACATTGTAACAACACACAAGTTAATTGAACTTCCTCTCATGTGGCTTTTGAAGGTGGTGAACTACAGTGACTCCCGTACAGCCGAGGAGATTTGCGAGAGCTCTTCTAAGATGATCACCTTCATTGACCTGGCCGGCCACCACAAGTACCTGAAAACCACAATTTTTGGCCTCACCAGCTACTGCCCAGACTTCGCCATGCTGGTGGTCAGCGCTAACACAGGCATAGGTAAGCCAGATCATATAGCTATAATAACAGTGTAGATTGTGCGGGCCTTGTTAACTTCTACAAGATTTGTTTGGCCCAGCAAGCTATGAAAAGTGATGTGCGTTTAACTACTTATGTGACCACTGACTAGGGTTACAAAGTGGGCGTTAATTGCAAATGAGGTCATTGTTGATTAGATGTTTTTCCATTAATCTTCTCCTGAACCACATGGTCTATTTACAAGAAATTCATGGACACCATTTTTACTCAAGTATAAATTACCAAAGTTTCCTTAGATTTCCAAAATAATCAGTAAATTACCAACATTTCTGAAGTCTGGTAACTTTGGTAAATTACTGGGAGTTTTATGACCCTACCACTGACCCAACCAGATAATATTTTCTCCCTCTTAGCTGGCACCACCCGCGAGCACCTAGGCCTGGCCATGGCACTAAAGGTGCCCATCTTTATCGTGGTCAGCAAGTGGACTTGTGTGCCAAAGGAACAGTGGAGCGCACAGTACGCCAGCTGGAGTATGTCCTCAAGCTGCCCGGCTGTAACAAAGTGCCGATGGTGGTGGTCAGCCCAGACGACGCCGTAACAGCCGCCCAGCAGTTCGCTCAGTCCTCCAGGTATCTGCTGAAAAGGAGAAAAGACCTAGAAGGAAACTGGAATTGAGATTCACAACCCAATATACACCACATAGGCCTTAGTCCAGGGTGACTAGAAAGGAATTGACTTAGCAAGCGGCAACGTTGTTTGTATTGGTGGGGGAAAAAATCAATACAGTTACATATTTTTGACGATATATTGTATCGTTTTGACAATATCGCAATATTATTTTTGCGATAGCTGCACCAAAACTCCAGTATGTTTCCTTCATAGCTTGTTCTCCATCTTTTTAAATAGGGAGCCAATTTGTTTTCAACACTTTTATTTCCATGACTGATCAAAACTTGTTTTCTCATGGCTCTCTCTTGTCCCTCTGCAGCAGATATACGGTGAGCAATATGTTTGGAACATCGAATCACAATAAAATTGCTGTATCGAATCGCAATACATGTAGAATTGTGAGAATTTTAAAACATATCGTATCAGCACCAAAGTATCATGATAGTATTGTATCGTGAGGTCCCTGTCAATTCCCAGCCCTGGTTATTTGACCTAAGTCTCATTTAAATATCAAGGGACTAACTAACTTAGTGGGCATTATTTGGCATGGAACATCATAATAACTCAATTTCCCAGGTGTAAAGTAATTTTATGGAAGTCAGATAACCAGGTGAGAAGTTTTTTAGACTTCTTTTGAGCAACCATAAAAATAGGTCTATCTGGTTGTTATTTGGTTATCTGACCAGATAACATCCAAAATATGACATCTTTATGATTTGATGTATCGGATGTCTCCTCAACCAGAAAACCAGTTGACATCCAGAGAATGACGTTACGATCACCCAAGCCAATTTCTTTACACAAAATTACATAATTATGACAACTTTTTTGACGTTATGCATAGGTTAAATTCTGGTTGTAAAAGTCACCTCATGCCCACTTTCGCTATGTGTATAGTCTGTGCTTGAGTGTTCAACCCTGGTGTGTCCCTCACGTTGTCTCTTTGTGCCGTAGCATCACACCCATCTTCACCCTGTCCAGCGTGTCTGGAGAGAGTCTGGCCCTGCTTAAGGTCTTCTTCAACATCCTGCCTCCTCTCAGCAACAGCAAGGAGCAGGAGGAGCTCATGCAGCAACTCACTGAGTTCCAGGTACTACACCTGCGTATGCACACACATTGTGTGTGTCCATGCACACTCACAACTAACACAATAATACACATACACACGTTTGTGCAGAAACAAAGAATATATTACACACATACACACACTCTTTACAAACACACCACACCCATCCAAACGCATACATGCATTCATGCACACGCATAACAAAACATACACCCACACATGCATTGCACACATATGAGATGTGAACATGCACTTTCACACATTCAGATTCACGCCCAATATTCTGTATCAATGCTAGCAAAATATACCTCCTCATTCCTCTGCTTGTGAATATAGGTAGATGAGATCTATACCGTGCCAGATGTGGGGACAGTGGTGGGAGGAACTCTCTACAGGTCAGTTGGCCATATGTCATATTGATACTCATGAATGGAATGATAATGGATTTATTTAGCACTGTTCTAGGGATTGTTCACCCAAATTACAAAATTACATATTGGTCTCCTTACCCTGTAAGCTGTCTATGGACAAGGTCTGACAGCAATCCTGCTTTAGTTTAGTTTCCCTGGCACTGTTTCCAAGTGCTAATGTTTTAGCATTTGTGGTACAAATCCCATCTATAGGGACTTTGTTGAGCTTTTTTTTTAAAGATCATATCAGAGGATTTGCTCAGTTAAGCTTTTAGCAAATCAAAAAACAATAGAAGTCAATGTACTGCAAACTGTGTAACCCTGAATTGCTGCTAAAAATAATTTGCCCTGGAGAGTTCCCACTTTGACATATCATAATGTTTTTCCTCCCGTTGACCCGCGGACAGTGGGGTGTGTCGCGAGGGGGAGAGGCTGGTGGTTGGCCCTACGGACGAGGGCCGTTTCCTGAGGCTGAAGGTGGGCAGCATCCATAGGAACCGCTCGGCATGCAGGGTGCTGAGAGCTGGCCAAGCCGTCACACTGGCCCTCAGCAACTTTGACCGCTCGCTGCTCCGCAAGGTCAGAGGGTTCAGCCACAACACAACTGCACTGCATGTGAATTTTCATGATCTTTATCTATAAGATACTGTACTTTCCTCCCCATTTTCTATGTTCTGCCAATCACATCCCTTAATATGACTGAACATTGCAGGGTCACAATTGGAAACAGGATGACTGCACAAAATGCTCATGGTTATGATACTGTCATCTGTCCTATGTTTTGTGTGTTACATGTGAAACCTCAAGTATTGGTAGGAGGTCTGTGTAGCCAACTATGTTTTTGTTTGTTTCTTTTTGAAGCACTCCAGACAAGAAGTTGCCTCATGGGAAATATAAATCTATTCTAGAAATAAAGTAATTCTAAAATTGATAGCTATCAGTGAAAACCTATTTTTGTCCTTGAACAATCTGACACAATGTCCATGCACACTCATAACACAATATAATACATTTAAACTCAGTTTTTCACCATTTAATCTTAGTAAAAATTCCCTGTCTTAGGTAAGTTAGGATCACCACTTCATTTTAAGAATGTGAAATGTCAGAAATATAGTAGAGAGAATGATTTATTTCAGCTTTTGTTTCTTTCATCACATTCCCAGTGGTCAGAAGTTTACATACACTCGATTAGTTTTTGGTAGCATTGCCTTTAAATTGTTTAACTTGGATCAAACATTTCAGGTAGCCTTCCACAAGCTTCCCACAATAGGATTGGGTGAATTTTGGCCCATTCATCCTACAGAGCTGGTGTAACCGAGTCAGGTTTGTAGGCCTCTTTGCTAACCCATGCTTTTTCAGTTCTGCCCACAAATTTTGTATGGGATTGAGGTCAGGGCTTTGTGATGGCCACTCTAATACCTTGATTTTGTTGTCCTTAAGCTATTTTGCCACAACTTTGGAAGTATGCTTGGGGTCATTGTCTATTTGGAAGACCCATTTGCGACCAAGCTTTAACTTCCTGACTGATGTCTTGAGATGTTGCTTCAATATATTCACATAATTTTCCTGACTCATGATGCAAGTGAACCAGTCCCTCCTGCAGCAAAGCACCCCCACAACATGATGCTGCCACCCCTGTGCTTCACTGTTGGGATGGTGTTCTCCGGCTTGCAAGCCTCACCCATTTTCCTCCCAATATAACGATGGTAATTTTGGCCAAACAGTTCTATTTTTGTTTCATCAGACCAGAGGAAATTTCTCCAAAAAGTACGATCTTTGTCCCCATGTACAGTTGCAAACCGTAGTGTGGCTTTTTTATGACGGTTTTGGAGCAGTAACTTATTCCTTGCTGAGCAGCCTTTCCGGTTATGTCGATATAGGACTCATTTTACTGTGGATATTGATACTTTTGTATCTGTTCCTCCATTATCTTCACAAGATCCTTTGCTGTTGTTCTGGGGTTGATTTGCACTTTTCGCACCAAAGTACGTTCATCTCTATGAGACAAAACGCATCTCCTTCCTGAGCGGTAGTGTGACGGCTGCGTGGTCCCATGGTGTTTATACTTGCATACTGTTGTTTGTACCTTCGGGCATTTGGAAATTGCTCCCAAGGATGAACTAGATTTGTGGAGGTCTCCAATTTGAGGTTTTGGATGATTTCTTTAGATTTTCCCATGATGTCAAGCAAAGAGGCACTGAGTTTGTAGGTAGGCCTTGAAATACATCCACAGGTACACCTCCAATTGACTCAAATGATGTCAATTTAAGCCTATCAGAAGCTTCTAAAGCCATGACATCATTTTCTGGACTTTTCCAAGCTATTTAAAGGCACAGTCGATTTGTAAACTTCTGACCCACTGGAATTGTGATACAGTGAATTAGAAGTGAAATAATCTGTCTGTAAACAATTGTTGAAAAAATTACTTGTGTCACGCACAAAGTAGATGTCCTAACCGACTTTCCAAAACTATAGTTTGTTAACAAGAAATTTGTGGAGTGGTTGAAAAACAAGTTTTAATGACTCCAAACTAAGTGTATGTAAACTTCAGACTTCAACTGTACATGCACAAACAACTCACAAATCATATGCAGTCAAAATGTATTCTACTGTTGTTATAAAGCCAGTCCCACAATGGTTGTTCCTTTCCCATCTCCCAAAGTAGTTATTGGTGCATGTGTGATGAATATGGTGATGGTCAGCCCGAAGATGAACCCCACGATCTGCTGGCAGTTTGAGGCGGCCATCGTCCTTCTCTTCCACGCCAAAACATTCCGTCGGGGCTTCCAAGTGACTGTGCACGTGGGGAACGTAAGACAGACGGCTACCGTGGAGTGCCTGCATGGAAAAGTTAGTAATAATAATTATAAACTGGGTAGTTAGAGTCCTGAATGCTGATTGACTGAAAGCCCTGGTATATCAGACCAAACTACTTGTTTACTGTTCTAATTACCTCGGTAACCTATTCATAATAACAGTAAGGCACCTCAGGGGTTTGTGGTATATGGCCAATATACCAAAGCTAAGGGCTGTATCAAATCAAATATATTTATATAGCCCTTCATACATCAGCTGATACAGAAACCCAGCCTAAAACCCCAAACAGCAAGCAATGCAGGTGTAGAAGCACGGTGGCTAGGAAAAACTCCCTAGAAAGGCCTAAACCTAGGAAGAAACCTAGAGAGGAACCAGACTATGTGGGGTGGCCAGTCCTCTTCTGGCTGTGCCGGGTGGAGATTATAACAGAACATGGCCAAGATGTTCAAATGTTCATAAATGACCAGCATGGTCAAATAATAATAATCACAGGCAGAACAGTTGAAACTGGAGCAGCAGCACGGCCAGGTGGACTGGGGACAGCAAGGAGTCATCATGCCAGGTAGTCCTGAGGCATGGTCCTCCGAGAGAGAGGAAGAAAGAGAGAATTAGAGAGAGCATACTTAAATTCACACAGGACACCGGATAGGACAGGAGAAGTACTCCAGATATAACAAACTGACTCTAGCCCCCCGACACAAACTACTACAGCATAAATACTGGAGGCTGAGACAGGAGGGGTCAGGAGACACTGTGTTGCGTCGTGCCCAAGAACAGCCCTTAGCCATGATATACTGGCCATATACCACACCCCCAAGGGCCTGTTGATTTATGCGTCAACATAAACTGTTTTGTGTCCCCTTCCCTGCTTTCACCACCAGGAGGAGCTGCGCACAGGAGAGAGGGCTGTGGTCTGCTTTCGCTTCATTAAACACCCCGAGTACCTCTGCATGGGCGCCAAGCTGCTCTTCAGGGAGGGCGTGACCAAGGGCATCGGCCATGTCACCAGCCTCCTGCCTGACTCACATGACCAGAACCAGATCCATGACCAGAACCAGAGGGAGATAGAGAAATAGAGAGGAGGAGAAAGGAGGGAAGGAGAGGAAATGATAAGCTCTCCTGAACATGTATCCCCCTCTCAGAGTAAGTTTGGCGCCGGACGTCATCCCAGTAGATTGTTATTGAACCACACACTAGTATTTTAATCCCCATTTGTGTGTATCTAAGTGTGTCTGTACTGTACTTTCCACATCTGCCCTTCGTGCCATGTAGAGATGTGAAGCCCTATTGAAACACTTGATATTTCTCAGTGGTGGATTCTGGAACGAATGCTTTGATGAGTGTGGGTAGAGACAAAGGTCGGTGTCTTAAATCAAAGTCTGGTGACCTCATCGAAGGCAGGCTAAGCTTTCATCTAATCTGCTGTGGATTGCTTGAAGGAACCATTCCCATCCCTCTCTTGGTCATTTCATAACAGATACAATAGATCAAATGCCTGCTCTCCCTGTTTTACTATACTGGACAATGTGGAACATACTCAGCATACCCATCCATTGGAAGTTTAAAGGGATAGTTGGCTTTTAAAAGTATTAGGTCATTGTCGACTTACCTAAGGCAGGATTTTCCAAACTCGGTCCTGGGCCCCACTCCCCTTGATGCAAGTTTAGTTTTTTGCCCTAGCAATACAATTAACCAACTCACCATCGAGCTTTGATAATTTGATAATTTGAATCAGCTGTGTAGTGTTAGGGCAAAAAACAAAGCGTGTACCCAGGGGCGGCCCCAGGACCGAGTTTGGGAAACCCTGACCTAAGGCGTTGTCGTTTTTAAGTTTGTTAGCTTGTTATTTACCAACATCCAGAATGGCTAGCATGTAGCAATGCTAGTGTAAACAGGTTGTATCAGTTAGCATTGCTTTCAAAAGCATGAGCAAAGCAGGGGAGTTGACCAGTGGTGGTCCTGTCTGCAAATGAAAGAGCTCTTTTACCATGCTTTTGAATGAAAGTTTCCTTATTATGTGGTTTACTCTGCACTTCATTCGTCTTGGTTAGTATTAATGAAAAGTAGACTACGTGCCGCCCATTTTGGTGGCACAAGTGGCACTAGCACCAACCGTAAATGCTGCCATGCTAATTTTCCAAATGTCAAATTCAACTAAGTCTGTAGGGCAGCAGTAATGTGTGAGGGTTGACAATGAGCAGAGTCAAGACTCTTGGCGTAGTCAAGAGACTGGATTGCAAACCCGTTCTGAAAGAAATATAGGGGCAAGTATTTTAAGTGATGTGATGTAGCGACACTGCTTTTTTTTCATGGTAGCGACATGGCTTTTTTTTTCATGGTAGCGGACACTGCTTTTGTAACCCTGTTATAATGTCAACCCATTGAACCCAATGCTACAGGTTAGCATTGGGTAACCTAAACAGGTTTAAACTATTTATACTGTGTCATAGCTTCAGGCTCATCTGTGTACAAGGGAGCTTTGTGCAGCTAGATACCCATGTGGAGTCTGCATGCTTAATAGGGACTTGTGAAAATCTTCTCAGACAAAATGGACTCCTAAATGACAAATATTTATTGAACTCTTGACTTTATCCCTTATCCTTCACGGGGTTGTGTGCAATTATAACTAAAGCATTGAATGTACTGTACCTGAACTTCTAAATACCATATTGAAGCACTAAAATTGTAGTGGGAGTTGTCGATTTTGCACTTTGTATTTTTTTGAAATAGCTTCTGCATGTATGTGTCTATGCCAGATGTTACCGAATCTAGTCCTTTAAGGAAGAGCTTTAAGGTGTGCAGTAGTGAAACATGGGATTCAATTTATCATGGTGTTGATGCATATTGAGGTCTTGGTGACCACAGATGTATGCTGTTTATTCAAGTATCAGCTGATCTTTACAGTATCTTAAATGTTTACTGTCATAGGAAATATACAAATTTAGTACAGAAAGCATGCAGAGCACTTTTCTTTTGGATTATATATTAAATATTATAGGTATTATTAGCTTCTTGAGACAAGTGGCAAGTTTGCAGTATGTGTATGTATTGCATCAAGGTTGTGTAAATATTAAACATGTTTTATCATGACTTTCATAGAAACATCAAAAGACAATCTTTTTGCATATTTTTATTGACTTTTTAAAAGCTGAACTTATTTGGCTTGATGGTCAACACCGATTGTTCACAGAACACATTTAAATGTGAATTTTGCAGTTTAGCTGACAGCAAAGATTTTGAAATGTCACTGGTTTAAATTACTCAATGCCATTAATAAAATGTGTTTACACTTTTATAATGACTTTCATGAATAGGCTAAACATGTATAAATAGTTAAGGGTCTACATACTATTCATATGACTATTTCATCATTTACATTGAAATTAGGTATTTAAAATAATTTATAAAGGATTAAAATGCAGATATAATGGCTTAATCGTGAAAGTTATGTGTAACCAAAAAATGCTGGTCATAATTCTGTCTGGTCCATGTGCAGGGCTGCCCAACCCTGTTCCTGGAGAGCTACCCTCTTGTAGGTTTTCGCTCCAACCGCAGTTGTAAACTGACCCGATTCAGCTTATCAACCACCTAATTGTTATAAATAGGATGGGCTAGATTATGGTTGGCGCAAAAACCTACAGGACGATACCTTTCCATGAACAACGTTTAGAATCTCTTTAAGATATGAAGGTTTGGAATGAGGAGGTGATGTTGAGCAATGCCGTTGAAGCTTGTGCATTCAACATTATTAGCACAGCATGCCAGGCTATATACAGTACTTAAACACACACACACACACACAAAATGTTCTACAAAAACATTGGAAAATAAACATTGATAGGAAAACTGAAAGTAACACAACATTACAGAGCTTCAAATCTAGGTGGAACTACAATGTCTTTAGAAAGTGTTCACACCCCTTGACCTTTTTCCACATTGTTGTGTTACAGCTTGAATTTAAAATGGATTAAAACAGATTGTGTCACGGGTCTACACACAATGCCCCATAACGTCAGTGTATTTAAAAAAATATATATTTAAAAAAGTTTTATTAATTAAAAATGAAAAGCTGAAATGTCTTGAGTCAGTAGGTATTCAAACCCTTTTTTTTTGCTTAACAAGTCACATTAGATGCATGGACTCACTATGTGCAATAGTGCTTAACATGATTTTTGAATGACTCTCATCTCTGTACCCCACAAATACAATCATCTGCAAGGTACCTCAGTCGAGCAGTGAATTTAAACACAGATTCAACCACAAAGACCGGGGAGGATTTCCAATGCCTCACAAAGAATGCCCATGATACTTGGTAAAACAATTAAAAACAGACATTGAATGTCCCTTTGCGCATGGTTAAGTTATTGCACTTTGGATGGTGTATCAATACACCCAGTCACTACAAAAGGTTCAGGCGTCCTTCCTAACTCAGTTGACGGAGAGGAAGGAAACTGCTCAGGGATTTCACCATGAGGTCAAAGGTGACTTTAAAACAGTTACAGAGTTTAATGGCTGTGATAGGAGAAACTGAGGATGGTTCAACAACATTATAGTTACTTCACAATACTAACCTAAATGGCAGAGTGAAAAAAAGAACCTGTACAGAAAAAAAATATTCCAAAACATGCATCCTGTTTGCAAAAAGGCACTAAACTAAAACTGCAAGAAATTGTGGCAAACAAATGAACTTTATGTCCTGAATATTGTTAGGTTTGAGGGAAATCCAACACAACATATCACTGAGTACCACTCTTCATATTTTCAAGCATGGTGGTGGCTGCATCATGTTATGGGCATGCTTGTCACCGGCAAAGACTAGGGAGTTTTTTGGGGATAAAATAAAACAGAATAGAGCTAAGTACAGTTAAAATCCTAGAGGAAACCCTGGTTGAGTCTACTTTCCAACAGATGCTGGGAGACAAATTCACCTTTCAACATGACAATAACCTAAAATACAAAGCCAAATATACACTGGAGTTGCTTACCAAGATGATATTGAATGTCCCCGAGTGGCCTAGTAACAGTTTTGACTTAAATCGGATTCCAAATCTATGGCAAGAATTGATAATGGCTGTCTAACAATGATCAACCAACTTGACAGTGCTTGAATAATTTTTTAAAATTATAATGTGCAAATATTGTACAACCCAGGTGTGTAAAGCTCTTAGAGAGAGATTAATCCAGAAAGACTCAGCTGTAATCGCTGCCAAAGGTGATTCTAACATGTAATGAATGACTCAGGGGTGTGAATACTTGTTAATTAGATATTTCTGGATTTCATTTTCAATCCATTTGCAAACATTTCTAAACCATGTTTTCAGTTTGTCATTATGGGCTATTGTGTGTACATTGGTGAGAAAAAAAAACAAATTTAATCCATTTTGAATTCAGGCTGTAACACAAAATGTGGAATAAGTCAAGTGGTATGAATACTTTCTGAAGGCACTGTATACCCACAGCAAGATTGTTTGTGATAACGGAAGATAAAGGAAAATAGTCAAATACACAACCAAAGTTTTTATATACTGTGTATCTTGTGTGGATATAAGCTTGCCATGATGTAGAAAAAGCTTTACATTTCCAACTGCCACAGTTACAAACCCTTACAAATTGAATCTGCTCAGAAAATCACACGTCTACAAAAAAAAAACACTGTTCAGAAGTCTCCATTACAAATGTTGTCCCATAATTACATTCCTGCAGTGAAAAGGAAACAGCATGACCATGTGAATATTATCCATACATAGGTTGAAAACCCTTTAGCATGATATGGTCTTTCACAGACAGGTCCAAAAGCTTGAAGTGGAATGCTTGACTTTGACATCCAAAAAAACAGAAGTAGGTTCTTCATTCGCCTTTCAAAAAGTAACTTCTTCGAGTCGGAGTAGTTTTCAGCGAGTAGGGTGGAACGTCAGCCGATATAATTTAAGCCAAGCTCCTCTGCCGTGGCTTGATCCTCAGATACAGCTAAAAATAAGAAAATACCATTTTAAAGATCATATAACTATGGTAAGCTGGGGGCTGAGATTCTCATTTAGATGTCTCAATTTAGATTCAGCATTATTATATAATCTTCTTAAGTGACAGGATTTCCCCCACTAGTTAAAGAAATCTATTAATCATTGCCAGATGTAGGATGATTTCCATATGTGAAATGGCAGACAAGTTTTTGTCAAGGAGGTGACGCATAGAGCTGGTAGGTCTTTACAAGGCATTACTAAGAAATGTTAGCGTTGCATAGCACAATGTATTACTAATACAACTAATATAGGGACAGAACATTAGACAGGAGTAGAAACTAACATGGGCATTGTTTAATGCGTTTCACAGGACAAAACATTCCCAGCTTTCCAACGTAGGTAGGCAGGGGGGTGTTACAAGTGACCTAAAGGGACAAACTAGAATATCAATACACAACAGTTAGGTTTTCCCCAGTCTTCTAATCAGAGAAGTAGACCCCCCAAGGGCACTTTCTTCCCAAATAGATTGCAGGTTGCACTTTTCACCGGGGGCACAGTTTTGGTTTTAGAAGTGGGGGTGACATAATTATTCTTATACATTTTTCTTCAGTTGGATAAACACTCCAAGCAGCCTACCCGACCGCTCGGAGGCGTCCGCATGGTCATAAAGCACACCGTTGCCTTGTTTTGTACCCCCTGTCCCCAGTGAACGTTGCGCCCTTGCTTTTCACTGAACATGTTCTTCGAACCTCCAGCACCGGGGCCAGTATTCACAACATCTCAGAGTAGAACTTTTCACATTTCATTTGCCAAAATGTATCACTTTAAGCAACCGGTCGATTATTTACTTTATACGCAGAGCTCACCCTGTTATAAAATCAGGTTTCTAGCTCTACAAGTTGATAAAAACAGCTACGGTCATTAATAACGGTTCCGTTTGCTAATTAAAACACTTACATTTAGAACGCACTACAAATGTTAGGCTACAAAGGCGGCAAAGTGGATTAGGGTAAAGTTAGTTTGAGGTTGGAAGTTAGAGATATAGCTCTCCGAATGTTTTTTGAATATCCAACCTCTATGTAGGCCGTCATTGTAAATAAGAATTGGTTCTTAACCTCTTGAACCTCTGGGGGCAGTATTTCATTTTTGGATGAAAAACGTTCCCGTTTTAAAGAAGATATTTTGTCACGAAAAGATGCTCGACTATGCATATAATTGACAGCTTTGGAAAGAAAACACTCTGACGTTTCCAAAACTGCAAAGATATTGTCTGAGTGCCACAGAACTAATGCTACAGGCGAAACCAAGATGACATTTCATACAGGAAGTGAGCCAGATTTTGGAGGCGCTGTGTTCCAATGTCTCCTTATATGGCTGTGAATGCGCAAGGAATGAGCCTACACTTTCTGTCGTTTCCCCAAGGTGTTTGCAGCATTGTGACGTATTTGTAGGCATATCATTGGAAAATTGACCATAAGAGACTACATTTACCAGGTGTCCGCTCTGTGTCCTCCGTCGAAAAACACCTTGAGGATTGATTCTAAACAACGTTTGTCATGTTTCTGTCGATATTATGGAGTTAATTTGGAAAAAAGTCCGTGTTGTAATGACTGAATTTTCGGGGGTTTTCTTAGCCAAACGTGATGAACAAAACGGAGCGATTTCTCCTACACAAATAATCTTTTTGGAAAAACTGAACATTTGCTATCTAACTGAGAGTCTCCTCATTGAAAACATCCGAAGTTCTTCAAAGGTAAATTATTTTATTTGAATGCTTTTCTTGTTTTTGTGAAAATGTTGCCTGCTGAATGCTAGGCTTAATGCTATGCTAGCTATCAATACTCTTACACAAATGCTTGTGTAGCTATGGTTGAAAAGCATTTTTTGAAAATCTGAGATGTCAGTGTTGTTAACAAAAGGCTAAGCTTGTGAGCCAATATATTTATTTCATTTCATTTGCGATTTTCATGAATAGTTAACGTTGCGTTATGGTAATGAGCTTGAGGCTATAATTACGCTCCCGGATACGGGATTGCTCGTCGCAACAGGTTAACTGACTTGCCTTAGGTTAAATAAATAAGAACACGGTTGGCAGGTTTTTTTGCTGGCTACACAGACAGAATTATTGCATTTTGGCAGATAGGGATCAATCATCCAGCGCGAGGTAGAGAGAGGATTGAAAAACAATTCTTAACTCTTTGGTAGAGATGCTGTGAAATTCCACTGGAGCAGTGCGAGAAAATGCGTGCATGCATAACCTACTGGTAATTACCCTTTTTCGACCCTACACTTAATACAGACTGCCATTTATTTTGCGATGCCCGGCCATTAGAAGTGACCGGAGTTTGTTGGAAACTCGCCTTTTAATGGAAGTTTTACGGTATATGGACAGATCAGCATTCCTCCTCTTAGAAGCTTTGTGGAAATGGCCCTTGATCAAAACCACTGGATATGTGTATGTCCACTTTTCCTATACTAAACCACTGCTCTGAATACAATATGGAGCTGCAGCCCACAGACAGACACTATTGCTGGATTCCAAATTGACTGCTCTTCACTCTGCCTATGATTTTTGCCACATTTCTTACACCTATCCAATCATTTCAAATCTACAGGAGTGCCTAGGGCTTAGGAACTAGGGGTAGAGCGTATGTGTGGCCAGGCTAGTGTCCCTACTCTCTCTCCTGCTCACCCCTAGCAGGTTTCTTGGAATGTAGCCCTCTCGGTCTCCACAGCGGGCCCACCACCACTCTATCTCGTCCTTGTCCTCGCGCCGCAGCACCGTCATGCAGTCGCCTTCCTGGAAGGCCAACTCGTCATCGTCCTCAGCCTCGTAGTCCCATAGGGCGTACACCACACCACGGTTCATGATGCCCATCTTCTCCTGTACACCTGCATCAACACAAAGTCACACCCAACTCGTCAGGAACAAGCCGTTAAGATTCCATTTCCGCTAAAACGTGTTATGGAGGGCAGAATGTTAGAGTAGATGAGGGTAGCTACATTTTGTAAACCAGCGGAGGGGTCGAGTGCAAAACAAAAAAAAGAGTAGGCACACTGATTGTTTTGAGCAAATAATGTTTGTGCTTGGTCTCCAGTCAGAGTACACTAGCGGTCTCACCGTAGAGGAACTGGGAGCACTGTGCGTAGCCCTCCTCCATCTCCTCGCACTTGTCTGCCGCTGTCTGCATGTCACTGTAGGTGGTGGCGAACACAGCAGCCCCGGACTCCACCAGGAATTTACACACCTGCACATTGTTACAGGAGGCCGCACAGTGCAGTGGAGTCCTGGGAGAGAGAGAGACACGGAGAGGTAGAGTGAGGTAGGAATGGAAGAAAGAAAGGGAAGAAGGTAGAGAGGAGGGCAGAGGGAGAAGGAGATAAGAGAGGGAACAAGGTGGGAGAGTTGGAGGAGATAAGAGCAAGAGGAGGGGTGAGGGAGAGTGAAGGAGGGGAGAGGAGATAAAAAAACAAAAACAATAACGCTAATAATAGTGGGCGACTGGATAACATCATCCACATGAAAACATTGGATGTGACGTGCTACTGGTTGCTGGGGGTGACAACAGCTTTTATAAAGCTACTGTAAAGTGACAACAACCACTATAAAGTTACTGTAAAGGGACAACGGCAACTAACGTGACAAGGCCACTGTAAAGTGACAATGGCTCACCAGCCATCGCTGTCGGCAGCGTTGGCGTTCACGCCAAACTGCACCAGGAACTTGACGATCTCAGTGTGGCCGGCGCAGACGGCGTTGTGCAGGGCTGTGATGCCCTCGTCATTGGGCAGGCTGGGGTCATCCACCTATAAGGCGGAAAGTTAATAGGCTTCAAGACATTTCCTAGAAAAGGTCAGTTATCGCAACCCTTACGGTTGGGGCGGCAGGGTAGCCTAATGGTTAGAGCGTTGGACTAGTAACCGGAAGGTTGCAAGTTCAAACCCCTGAGCTGACAAGGTCTGTCGTTCTGCCCCTGAACAGGCAGTTAACCCACTGTTCCTAGGCCATCATTGAAAATAAGAATTTGTCCTTAACTGACTTGCCTAGTTAAATAAAGGTAAAATGGGGGGACAAAATGGCGCCGTAGAGAGAACACGGTGTTTCAGCGAGCTCTCGTGGCATTTGTCAATTTATATTCTTACATTAATCTCCTAGCTTGAAAAAGTGGTAGAATTGGCTAAATAAGTTACCATATAATGAGTCTTGACGACTATTTCGCAAAAATCTCAGACAACATGCCCAATAGAACTACTAAGAAGTCGACCAAAACCACCACCCCTGTGGATGAGGAGCTAGCTAACGTTAGCAAAGCTAACACCATTGCGGATACAGGCACAATGGACCTGATGATTCAAAAGATGACTGATAACATTACTAAAGTGATCGATGCTAAGATAAGAACGGTCTTGGAAGCAATAGCTTCAGCTGAAATACAGAGGGTTGTGAAACGTGTTGTTGAGGCGGAAGGAAGAATTGCTGCAGTGGAAACTTCAACTACATCTATGGACGCTAAGATAAAAGCACTTGAGAAACAGGTGCGCGAAAAGGCGGAGCACATTGACGACTTGGATAATCGAGGATGCAGATGCAATATTCGTGTAGTGGGACTCCCGGAAAATTCTGAAGGGACACGTTCAATAAAATTCTTTGAGGAATGGATCCCTGGCTACCTACAAATGGACACTAAGGCTGGTCGTGTGAAGCTGGACAGAGCCCATCGCTCTCAAGCACCGATACCCGGTCCCAATCAGCGCCCACGGCCGGTGGTTATAAAGTTCCACAACTTCACCGACAAGCAGCGCGTCATGGATGCGGCTAGAAACATCGGCTCTGATGGTAGCCAACATAAAGGTCCAAAGGTCTCATTCTTCAATGATTATTCCACAGCGGTTGTACGAAGACGCAAAGCGTTTGATGAGGCGAAGGCTCGACTCAGGAGAATGAAGATGGACTACGCACTGTTGTACCCTGCCACATTGAAGATTATGGTCAACGGATCACCTAAAAAGTTCTACACACCTGAAGAGGCTGCTGCGTTTATTGACTCTCTCGGGTAAATAACTTTAAGCTGCACCTCCACAGCATTGAATAACTTTGTTTATTTTTGGTTGAATCTGATAATGAAACAGTGGTGTGAGTCCTCACGTACTCCGGCTCAGTAATATTTGTATCTTTATTATTTTTCTTGCTAAAGTAATAGCCGCTATAGCTCAGGCTGAGATATGTGTGAATCCATATTGGTGCCCAGGCTTGGTTTTAGGTGGAAGAGCCTCAATCTTCTTCTATTGATTTTCTTTTCCATACATATAAAGGATGAGGCTATTGAGCGGCAATGCGGACTTAAGCGTCTACATTGGAGAGTTGAAATCCCCTGCATGTTAGCTAGTGGGAAAACCCCCTTTTGGATCTTTACATGTTTAATTTTTGGGTTTAGTATAGTTCGAGTTCAGGGTTCATATCGTTTGTTTATGCTCAGTGAGATAGAGGAGAGTTCAACACATGGAAAAAGGTACCACCCCACTTTTACAGTAGGATCCAGTCTGGATATTGAATGGTCAAGATACAATGGCAGGTAACAGACTGCGTGTATGTACATGAACATTAGAGGGAGCCATAACCCCATTAAAAGGAAGAAGGTACTGTCTTTTTTGAAAAAAGAAAATATTGATATTGCCCTGTTGCCCTGTTGCAAGAAACTCATTTGGATGATAAGGAGCACCTGAAATTACAACAAGGGGGGTTTGGTCAAGTGTTTTTCTCATCATTTACATCCAGAAGTAGAGGTGTAGCAATTCTGGTGAAAAAGAACTTACCACTTAAGGTCTTGAATTGTGTGAAAGATAAATTTGGTCGCTTTGTTATAATTAATGGTACTTTACAAGGGCAGAACATTTCCATAATGAATATTTACTTCCCCCCTGCTCACCCCCCTGATTTCCTCACTAAGGCATTTCTAGACTTTTCAGAATTAAACTCGGACACTGCAGTGGTTGGAGGAGATTTTAACTGCTTGTTGAACCCCCTTATTGATAAGTTTCCCAGTGGTATAGCTTCACTCTCTCCTCAAGCTAAGTCACTTAAAGCTATTTGTGATGATCTGGGGTATGCGGATGTCTGGAGAGCTTTTCATCCCTCCAACAGAGAGTTCACTTTTTTCTCTGCACCTCATGGATGTCAGACTAGAATAGATTTTTTTTTTAATGCCCAGGACGTCTTTGCAGTCTGTTTTATCCGCTAGGATAGGAAGCATAGTCATATCTGATCATGCTGAGGTGATCCTGGACATAAAACTCAACGGGGCATTCAATCAGTCAAGACATTGGAGGTTGAACACAACCATTCTTAAAGACCATACATTCACATCATATTTTATTACAGAGTTTAAAGCATTTTTCTCTATTAACTCTCAATCAACAGATAACACCTCGCTCCTTTGGGAGACCTGTACAGCGTATGCCAGGGATCTGATTATGTCATACACAGCTACTAAGAGACGGAAAAAGCAGAAAAAGCAAAAAATGTTAGAGGGTGAATTAGGAACTAAAGAGAAGGACTACATTAAAACGGCCACTCCTGCCCTGTTAAAGGAAATATCAGTCATTAGATCAACGTTAGACTCTCTCCTAACACAGGACGCTGAAAAGAAAATGAGATTTGTCAGGCAAAAGCTATATGAACATGGCGATAAGCCAGGAAAGTACTTGGCATACCTAGCTAAAAAGAGGGCTGACTCTCAGTCAATTGCTACTATTACTGATTCTGATGGTAATCATTTATATGAAAATAAATTGATAAGTGACTCATTTAAGAAATTTTATACAAACCTTTATGCCTCAGAACTGCCAAAGGATGCACCCAAATTAATGGAGAACTTATTTTGTAAGATTGAGCTCCCTACTATCTCCGAAGAGCAGAGGTCCCTCCTTAATGCCCCTATTACCAAGGAAGAGATAATGTTCGCAATTAAGAATCTGCAAAATGGTAAGGCCCCAGGACCAGACGGGTTTTGTAGTGAGTTCTATAAAGAGTTCCATGGCCTGATCCTTGAGCCATTGCGTGATATGTTTAACCACTCATTTTCAAATGACCAACTCCCTCAAACGCTGAGAGAAGCCAACATTTCACTTATTCTCAAAAAGGGAAAATGTCCAGAGTCTTGTTCCTCGTACAGACCAATTTCCCTTCTGAATGTGGATAGAAAATTGCTTTCTAAAATTCTAGCCACAAGATTAGAGGACTCACTGCCACTAATTGTGAAAGGAGACCAAACTGGCTTCATTAGGGGCCGTAAGTCATGCAACAATGTCAGGCGGCTTCTTAATGTAATTCAAGCTCACCAAACAAAGTGCTGTGGATGGTCTTGTGCTCTCCCTAGATGCTGAGAAAGCATTTGATCGTGTGGAGTGGTCTTACCTATTATTTGCTCTAAATAAATTTGGTCTGGGGGACAACTTTATAAAATGGGTGAAAGTTTTATATGATGATCCTCAGGCTGCTGTCCTTACTAATGGGCTAAGGTCAAATAGCTTCTCTATACACAGAGGTACCAGACAGGGCTGTCCTTTATCCCCCCTCCTCTTTGCACTCGTTATGGAACCACTGGCCGAGGCCATCAGGGTAACGCCTGCTATACAGGGGCTGCTCATTGGTGATGTTCACCATAAAATAAGCTTGTATGCTGATGATGTCCTGATATTCATCTCTAGTCCCGAGACTTCAATTACATCTCTTATTAATATTATTGAATTATTCAGCGAATTCTCAGGCTACAAGATTAACCTTACTAAGTCAGAGGCTATGCCACTTGGTAGCCTACACTCTGTACCTAATACTTCTCCCCCCTTCCCTTTTAAATGGTCTCCCTCAGGTTTCATGTATCTGGGTATATTTGTAACTACTAAATTCCAGCTAATGTACAAAGCCAATTTTGTTCCCTTGTTTATACAATAAGACAGGATCTGGAGCGCTGGAACTCTCTCCCGATTTCTTGGTTGGGTAGAATATCCGTCTTGAAAATGAACATTTTACCTAGACTACTTTACCCAATCCAAATGATCCCAGTATTACTCTCCAATAAGGTAATAAAGGATGTAAATGGATGGCTAAGTTCCTTTATATGGAGTAAACGCAAGCCAAGACTTAAGATGGCAATATTGCAGCTGCCAAGTTCTATGGGCGGTTTAGACCTGCCCAATATCAGGTTCTATCAATGGTGTGCCCACCTTTGTTATATTTCTGACTGGATCACAAATGATGACTCCTATTTGGTTAGACATTGAGACTTCTCTTTCAAAATACCCCTTACAGGATCTTTTATTTTTGAGAAGTTTCAAGTCTGTAGAAGATCACTGCAATAATCCCGTTACACTTAACACACTCAAAGTATGGAGGTCAGTTCAACGCTTCCTGGGAAGATCCAAACTAACCTCTGGTCTTACCCCAATTCTTAACAACCCAGATTTCAGTCCAGGATTGCTGGATGCTGGCTTTAACTTATGGCTTAATAAGGGCGTATGCAGGCTAAATGACTTATTTGCTGATAAGATTTTGTTGTCATTTGAGCAGATGGTCGAGAAATATCGACTCCCAAAGCAGGACTTTTTCCGCTTCCTACAAGTAAGACATTATATTCTGAAGAGCACCACCTTAATTGGTAACCCTGATCTGTCTGTCATTGAAAGAATGCTTTTTTTCCCACAAAGGAAAATGTCTGTAAGTCTGTTTTATGATACTTTAAGGTCCTTTTCTGCTGTCAACACACAGAGGGTGAAACAAGTGTGGGAGAAAGAATTGTCTGTTACTATTGACGAAGAGATGTGGGAGGACATTTGGAGATATGCAAAAACAATATCTATATGTAACCGTACTAGAGCAATCCAATTAAGAATAATACACAGATTGCATATATCCCCAAATCGCAGACATGCTTTTAGCCCCACTTCCTCTCCCCCTCAGTGTCTTAAATGCAAAACTGATTCAGGCACCCTAACACATTGTTTATGGTCATGTACCAAAATACAAAGATACTGGTCTGGTGTTCTGTAAGAAATTGAAAAGATCCTAGGGGTTGACTTAGAATTGGAGCCAGTTTCTTTACTGTTAGGTCTCCCTAGTAGGCATGTTACTTCTGTGGGTAAAAGGAGGCTTTACAACATCCTTACCTTCGCAGCGAGGAAAAACATCCTTTTACAGTGGATTAGTGATAAGGTTCCTTCTATTAAAGATTGGCATAAGATACTATTTGAATGGGTGCCTCTGGAATATCTGACATGTACATTGCATTCTAAAACAGACCAGTTCTACAAAGTATGGGAACCTTATCTAAATTACCTAGAACCTGAGGTATCAGCTATTATGCTGCAAGGATTCTCTTAGAACGGCGGGGATCTATGTATTTCAGAACTACACTGTACGTTCCATGTGTGGAACCTAACCTCTTGGTTTAAACTGAGCTTTTGTGTTTAATTTCTGTTTGTAAGTTTGTTTAAAATGTATGTATTGAGAGACGCAATGATGGTGATGGGGTGAGAGAAGCACCGAGCGGGAAGAGGAAAATGGTGTACGTATGTATGGGTGTGTATGTGTGTGTGTGCGTGCGCGTATGTATGCGTATGTGTGTGTATATGCATGGGTATATGTATGTGTGTGTATGTATGTATGTGTGTATATATATGCGCGTAGATATGTGTAAGTGGGTGCTGTTTGTCTTGTTTTTGTTCTCTGTGCTTTGTCTCTGTTGTTGTATCTCTTAATATGGGTGAAAATTGTGAAATTCCAATAAAAAATACTGTTACAAAAAAATTAAGGTAAAATAGGATTTGGGGAGGGATCTTAGATCTGTCCCCTAAGGGCAACATGGTTGAGGTTAGGATTTAGGTAGGTTTTAGCAGGTCCTATAACTGCCTAAGGGCAACTTCTAAGCTAAGCATTTTGACGGCCATTGACCAGCATTTCTTGTTGCTTAAGAGTACTACCTAAGCATTACTTGCAGCGGCATTGCAAAGCCTTTGCTTATGGGATGTCTGCGTGGAAGAGTCGTCTGAGGTTATCCAGTCTGGTATTAACATTGAAACAGACAAAATTAGCAGGGCTAATGATGTAAAACTCACATCACTGAGAATCTAACCAACAGCCCTTTGACTCCTCACCCCCATTTTCTTCCCAACGCTATACTATCTCTTCAATTAAAAGGAGTGGGACTACTTACGTCATAGATGACCCTCTGCACCAGATCATACTCGCCCTCCAGAGATGAGTCCAGCAGCAGGGCCAGGGGGTTAAACTTGACCCGCATGCCGTGATCTATGCGCTCCGAGCCGACCTTCCGCAGGTTGGTCCTCTTGCCCTGCAGGAGTGGAGTGAGGGGTGTAGATGCTTCACAATTAAAATATAAATGCAGTGACATCTGCTAGCTATGGTCATCGAAATTGTTAAAAGGTTTTAAAATGAATTATAATAAATGCAACAGTTGGACAATGGATAAAGATCCTCCAAACTTTTAGAAATTGTATTATCCATCAGATATTGACTACATTATAGCACATAAAACATTTTACTGGCTCAGACAAATAATGACTGCAGTTCAGGGACTTGTGGAATTGCAGGTGTCCAATATAAACATTTTAATATTGTGTCAGGTATTTTTGTTGGTGTGTGTTAAAAATATAATTATATGTGCATCATATGCAGAAATACACTGGATGTACTTGCATATATGACACATTAACATAAAGGGGTGGAACAGGACTGCTTCATTAATTACTGTTGTCACATTCTCTTGCATAATTCAACAAGTGTGTCAATAGCAGGATACCCTCGGATAAAAAAATAAACACGCTTCGCTTTAGAATACACCTATGTAAACATACTTTACATTGTTTGCAAAATCGGACATAATATCACTATAATCCGAGTGTTCATTTTTCGGGAAGTTGCTTTATTTCAGGGAAATCTAATTCGTTAACATTTTGTTATCTTTTTTCCTCAACTGGATTAAATTATTACTTTTCAATTCCACAAAAAATTAACACCCATCAAAATAAAGTTATATTTATTCGCTTTCTTGTGATGAAAGTGACGAGACTGTTAAATCCCAGACAAAGCTTTAGCGTTCTTATAGTAAACAGAAAGACAATGTATTCCATTGAGCCCATTTCAGCCATTACCGGGGTGTGTTTCACAGGTCAATACAAACATGTCCGCAGTCGTAATGTTAATGGGAAAAAATTACAGGCACAAGCAAGAGTATGAAAGAGTCGCAGGAGTAAAATGAAAACCATCAATCCAACTAGATTTAAGTGACGAGTAGGGCTGTGGCGGTCATGAAATGTTGTGAGCCAGTTATTGTCATTCAAAAGACTACCGGTTTCACGGTAACTGACAGTTAATTAACAAACATGTTTAGCATCTCCAGGCCTCCAAGCATACAGCCGCATACAACCCGCTGATGTGCGCCATTGGAACGAACATCTACAGTCTAAGAAATCTATTTAATATACACTATCACAATAAATCCATTATTTATTTTAGGCAGGTCTAAAACATTATGATTATGAAGAAAATGTATTTCAGAAGAACAGAATGATTTGACCTAGGTACATTATTTGGCTATGCGCCATAGGCTGTAGGCTAGTTCATTTAGCAAACAAGATATGTTTATAATTCCTGTGCTATTATTTTATACAGTATTACATGGTTTTATAGTAATAATAATAGAATTTAACTTAGTGCGCCTTCGGAAAGTATTCAGACTCCTTGATTATTTCCATTTTTTTTTATGTTACAGCCTTATTCTAAAATTGATTAAATATTATTATATTTTCCCCTCGGCAATCTACACGCAATAATGACAAAGCGAAAAGTGTTTTTAGAAATTGTTGCCAATTTATTTAAAAATGAAATATCACATTTACATAAGTATTCAGACCAGGGAATAGGAGATTAGCCAGGATCAAGGGAAAGATGAATGGAGCAAAATACAGAGAGATCCTTGTTGAAAACCTGCTCCAGTGAACTCAGGACCTCAGACCGGGGCTAAGATTCACCTTTCAACAGGTCAATGACCCTAAGCACACAGCCAAGACAACGCAGGAGTGGCTTCTGGACAAGTCTCTGAATGTCTTTGAGTGGCCCAGCCAGCCAGAGCCCGGACTTGAACCCAATCGAACATGTCTGGAGAGATCTGAAAAATAGCTGTGCAGCAACGCTCACCATCCAACCTAACAGAGCTTGAGAGGATCTGCAAAGATGAATAGGAGAAAATCCCCAAATACAGGTGTGCCATGCTTTTATACCCAAGACGACTTGAGGCTGTAATCGCTGCCAAAGGTGCTTTAACAAAATACAGTGTAAAGTGTCTGAATACTTATGTAAATATTTTTTCAATGTCATTATGGGGTATTGCATGTAGATTGATGAGAAAAGGGAAACAAATGTAGTCCATCTTAGAATAAGGCTGTAAAGTAACAAAATGTGGAAAAAGTCAAGGGGTCAGAATAGTTCCGAATGCACTGTTGCTGAATAAAATGAAGGATATTTTTCCTATTCCGGAGCGAGTGCACACATGAAGTGGCTTTGTTGAGTGTAAAAGTGACCATTTGAAACAGGTCCTATACACTAGATTTAGAGTTATTTGATAACTTTAGTTGTGATGATACAAACCTTAGAATGTCTCAGAAATCAAAACATATATGGGCTGCAAGATGCAACTATAGGCCATTGATGATTAAAGTCGCAAATAAAAGCTGTTCCTTGCCTCAGACTGCACATGCTGTCCTCTCATCAAGCGATCATATTTTCACCCATCAATTTAGTCTTGACTAAATACAGTACCAGTCAAAGGTTTGGACACTCCTACTCATTCCAGGGTTTTTCTTTATTTGTACTATTTTCTACATTGTAGAATAATAGTGAAGTCATCAAAACTATCAAATAACACATATGGAATCATGTAGTAACCAAAAAAGTGTTA
Organism: Oncorhynchus tshawytscha; assembly: GCF_018296145.1. NCBI lineage: Eukaryota > Metazoa > Chordata > Actinopteri > Salmoniformes > Salmonidae > Oncorhynchus > Oncorhynchus tshawytscha. Next base: position 5,389,660 of record NC_056460.1, on the reverse strand, counting down.
AACAAATCCAAATATATTTTACTTTATGTAAAATTAGTATCGATTTAGAATGAATTGCCCCTTATCAAATGGCCAGGAACAAGGGCAAAAAACATCTGCTCTTGAATAGTTAATGGAGGCCGCTTTCCTGCCATGGCGGACTGGTAGGCTACTCCAGATTTATAGTGGAGCATGTGCTTAATATGAGCAGCTGAAAATAAATATAGTAGCAGTATCCTCTTCAGTGGCAACCATCAAAACCCTGCTTTCACACTGGATTACATATAGAAAAGTCTGGGCTTATAAGAACACGCATTTCATATACAGGCCCATATAAGCTCTAATTTGCATATTGGGGTTTTGAAAAAATCTTCACCTCCAGAAAGCGCTGTCCATTTTGTTGCGTTAGGCTTTGAAACAACATCCACAATGACCATGTTTTCCAGTGAGTTTCAAGCTGTTGTTGAACTTCTTTCTTCAAATCGATCAATCACAGTGCGGTGAGTTTGAAAAACATGATACTGTTCTGATAAATGTTTGATGTGATTTTCAATTGCATTTATGTCCGAGTGGTTAGACTAGAGAGACAATAGAGCGCTGAGTACCAGGCGAGTTGGGTACAACCAACGCATGTCCAGAGTGCATAAAAGGAGATTACCTTGACTCAACGGTTACATGGAATTTTACTGCGGTCATGACTCATGACTGCCGTTGTGGAGGTAATAAGGTCACCGCAACAGCCATACTGGCAAGTGGATTTTACACCCTTCAAACACAGATGACTGAAAAAGACAGATCCTCTGGTGGGCGTATATGTTGTATACAGTTGAAGTCGGAAGTTTACATACACTTAGGTTGGAGTCATTAAAACTCGTTTCTCAACCACTCCACAAATTTCTTGTTAACAAACTATAGTTTAGCAAGTCGGTTAGGACATCTACTTTGTGTATGACAAGTCATTTTTTCAACAATTGTTTACAGACAGATTATTTAACTTGTAATTTACTGCATTTACAATTCCAGTGGGTCAGAAGTGTACATACACTAAGTTGAATGTCCCTTTAAACAGCTTGGACAATTCCAGAAAATGATGTAGTCGATTTACAAGCTTCTGATAGGCTAATTGACATCATTTGAGTCAATTGGAGGTGTACCTGTTGATGTATTTCAAGGTCTTCAAACTCAGTGCCTCTTTGCTTGACATCATGGGACAATCTAAAGAAATCAGCCAAGACCTCAGAAAAAAATTGTAGACCTCCACAAGTCTGGTTCATCCTTGGGAGCAATTTCCAAATGCTTGATGGTACCACGTTCATCTGTACAAACAATAGTACGCAAGTATTAACACCATGGGACCATGCAGCCGTCATATCGCTCAGGAAGGAGACGCGTTCTGTCTCCTAGAGATGAACGTACTTTGGTGTGAAAAGTGCAAATCAATCCCAGAACAACAGCAGAGGATCTTGTGAAGATAATGGAGGAAACAGGTACAAAAGTACCAATATCCACAGTAAAACGAGTCCTATATCGACATAACTTGAAAGGCCGCTCAGCAAGGAAGAAGCCACTGCTCCAAAACCACCATAAAAAAGCAATTTTGCAACCGCACATGGGGACAAAGATCGTACTTTTTGGAGAAATGTCCTCTGGTCTGATGAAACAAAAATAGATTGGGATGGTGTTCTTTGGCCATAATGACCATCGTTATGTTATGAGGAAAAAGGGAAATGCTTGCAAGCCGAAGAACACCATCCCAATTGTGAAGCACAGGGGTGGCAGCATCATGTTGTGGGAGTGCTTTGCTGCAGGAGGGACTGGTGCACTTCACAAAATAGATGGCATCATGAGGAAAGAAAATTATGTGGATATATTGAAGCAACGTCTCAAGACATCAGTCAGGAAGTTAAAGCTTGATCACAAATGGGTCTTCCAAATGGACAATGAACCCAAGCAAAGTTGTGGCAAAATGGCTGAAGGAAAACAAAGTCGAGGTATTGGAGTGGCCATCACAAAGCCCTGAGCTCAATCCTATAGAAAATTTGTGGGCAGAACTGAAAAAGCATGTGCGAGCAAGGAGGCCTACAAGCCTGACTCCGTTACACCAGCTATGTCAGGAGGGATGGCCCAAAAGTCACCCAACTTATTGTGGGAAGCTTGTGGAAGGCTACCCGAAGTATTTGACCCAAGTTAAACAATTTAAAGGCAATGCTGCCAAATACTAATTGAGTGTATGTAAACTTCTGACCACTGGGAATGTGATGTGAAAGAAATAAAGCTGAAATAAATAATTCTCTACTATTATTCTGACATTTCACATTCTTAAAATAAAGTGGTGATCCTACCTGACCTAAGACGGGGCATTTTTACTAGGATTAAATGTCAGGAATTGTGAAAAACTGAGTTTAAATGTATTTGGCTAAGGTGTATGTAAACTTGACTGTATGTCACACAAACAATACATTAATCAAAATGGTTTCCCAATACCAAATATCTCACCATCCATGTACCCCAATATCCATACCAGCACAACTTTTAGTATGTTTGGCTAAAACATGACCTCATACTATATAGTATGCTAGTATGGGGTATTTGGTGTGGCTACATACCGGAGGCAGAGTGACCTGTCCTGTGACCTCCGGAGCCTTCATGTTGAGGGTGTCCTCCCCCAGGTCCTGCTCCCCTTCGCTGGGGTATGGAGGGGGCGGGTAGGGCGGGTACTCCTCCAAGTAGGCTTCTGGCTGATGGGGGGGCGGGTGGCAGGGATCTGGCTCCTCTTCCTCCAGCGACGGGGGCATGGTGTGGCTGGAGAAGGAAGAGGGCTCTGGGATGGGCGAGTGGGGGGGCACCTGTGCATCTTCCTCGGTCTCAGCGAGGGACGCTGCAGCGGTGAAAACTTGGGACGTACCAGTGCAGTCTGGGGCTCCACCGGCACTGGCCCCCTCCTTCCATGTTCCTCCACCTTCACCCTCGTATGGAGACGCCACAACAGTCTCCATGGCGGCCAGTGTGGTCTTCTGGTAGAGAAGCTTCTGGATGTTGGGCCCCGCTGGGCCCTCAGGCTCTGTGATGGAGCTGCGCTTCTTGAGGGGTCGCGGGGCATGGTGCAGCCGACGGCGCAGGGCTTCCAGGTCAGCGTCGCTGGGGTGCCGGTGAGGGTGCGAGATGAAGGGGAGGAGCTTGGTGGGGCTGAGGGGACGAGGGGCCCGCTCCGTCTCCGTCTCCTGGCCACACTGGTTCTCAGGTGCCAGAGACGCCAGGCCGGGACCCCCCTGGTCCACCTCGAAATCGCCGGCCCCCAAATAGGTGGAGTCCTGGAGGAGCGACTGCTGCCCCCCACTGCCTGAGATGACTGGTTTTCCATACACTATCAGAGAGAGAGTGAATGGTCAATCTAGCATGCTAACACAATAACATCTTTTAAAAGAGTTTAAGGTTGTTGAGTAGGGAAATTTAAGGCAGGTATTTTCCAAAACAATAACAGAAAATGCAGAATGATTTTAACAAATTACTCAGTTTAGTAACATGGTAAAGATCCAGGAGTCACAGGAGTAGCCAAGACACAACAGTAGACCATGGCTCCTTCTATCACCTCTGGGCTGCGTGCGTGTCAGAGTGCCCCCGCCTGTCCTGGGCTGTTGGGTGTACATGGAGTAGATGGAGGAGGCAGCCACTGTCTGTGGCTTCTGGAGGACAGGCACTGCCGCTGTGGACTCTGGAGGATCCGGGGTGAAGGGGCGCACCGTAGCCGCCGGAGGAGCCTCCTGTTTGGGTGGCAGAGGCAGGGTGTGGCTGTGGATGGGCGGAGGTGCACACAGATGGAGGGAGGCGGACGGTTTTGCCTTGCCCGGGAAGGTGCCCGTGCTGTAGGGCGGTTTGCCGAAGGTCGGGGGCTTGGTAGGGATAGGAGGTGGCACCTTGCCGAGAGCCTTGCCACCTGCCTATCAAGTCAAGAAGACCGTAACATACATAGTATGATGAAAATTAAATGCATAATAATATAACTGCAACAATGTCAGTTAACAGATGGTTTTATCCAATGCAACTGTTCAAACACAAATCCAGTATGTGGGCCATGAGGGAATCAAACCTACAAATGGTGTTGCAAGTACAACGCTCCAACCAAAAAACAACCCTGTATATCAAAAATACATTGAAGCTGCTTCATTGGCTAATCGGGCATTTATGGAAAAGCTAAAAATGGAAAGCAGAATAATCTATATCTCTGACCACATTCTCTGTGGGTCTGTGATCATTTCTAGGAAGGATGGAAGTCGGGTAGGGAGGAACATAGCAAGGGAGCATCTTTTAAGTATACTGTATGAACGTTCCTAAAATGCATCTGAAAATCAGTGCAGTACCTGGGTATCCCTCAAGAGGTCCTCGCTGCTCTGATTGTTCTGTGAGTGGACGGGAGCCGGGGCGTCAAACATAGAAATGTGACGCCCCTTTTGGCCCTTGAGGGTCTCGGCGTCTCCTGCAACCACAGAGGAAATCACATCAGAACATTATGTGAACCATATGACATTTACATTATTAAAACCAAATTACATAACATTATTAGAACATTATCCAAACCATATGATGTCCACCAAACATAATCAAGATGGTCAGAACCATATACACATCACAATCACTGTAGCCTGGAGGCAGTCTTTATTTTGAATATATTCCCAGCATCAGTTTAATAAAACACTACTACATCTCAGGGGGTGACCTGACATTAATTTCTAAATGAATGAAATAATATGGCCTTAACAAGAATTCCCTTCATTAATTCAAAATTGCACAAATTTCTATTAGGATTTGTTAATTCATGCAGTGGAACTGACCCCAACCTTGTTTCCGAGCCAAGTCGAGGGAAGATGGTTACCTGAGCCCTTTGAGGAGAGGCTGGACATGCGAGGCAGAGTAGAGGATATGCCATGATGACTGCCGCTGGACTCTGCTCTGGAGCTGGACCAGTCGGACAGCTGAGACATCTTGGATGACTGAAAACCTGTCAGAGCTGGGAGAAGTGTTAACACATGGAAAGAGCACTTGAATTGCAAAGGCAGATATACACAATCTACTACTACACAGTTACACACATGCACACTAACACAGCCACAAGCGCACACATACAATCACAATTGAACACACACAAAGTAAAATCATCCATAAAGAAAAACAACATTCTTACCTGAGTAGGGTTTAAGCAGTCTAGGAGGGGCCTTCATGGAGGAGTCTGGCATGGGTAAGGTGGTGGTGCCGTCGGGGTAGGCAGGCTTGATCAGCAGCTCCTGTCGGCTGGGCACCGGAGGCCCTGGGGCCGCAGTGGAGGACAGGATGTAAGGGCCCACGGCCGCCACCCTGGAAGGGCCACATGGCTGCAGGGCCTGGCTCTTTGTGGGGACCTGGAGAGAATGTTTGGGTAACACATTATCTAAAGTTAGCAGGTATGACACTTTGTTAGTTGTTATTAGCATGTATGAGCCTTTATAATATCTTATTATGAGCCTTATATTTTATGTCACCCTATGTAGGCCAGGGATGGGCAACTGGCGGCCCGCGGATCAATTTCCATTGAAAAAAAATACAAAATAGAATAATAAATGTTTTTAGGAACTCAGTCGGGTCTCAACTATCTGCTGTCGCTGCTGTCAAGAGGGGGCTGCTAAAATGTTTTACTTGAATGGTGTGGGGGGGGACAACAACAAAATGTCACTTCGTGCCCCCAAAAGTATGGATGTGGGTAGTCAGACCCTTGAGCCTCTGTGGACCCTCGTGATAAGTACCGATTTTCTGTGGCCCCCACCCCCATCAAAGTTGCCCATCCCTTATGTAGGGATGCAGGAGTAAAATATTACTCCTGCACACATCACATTTATCTCATGGACAGCGAGGTCTTGCATCCATAGCACCGTCTATGAATTGGAGTGGTGATACATTTCCCTGGCCCCATTCCTAAGCTTAGTTCCAAGAAATGTGGGGCTGATGTGGTCTGATGTACACTGCCCTAAGGGAACAATAAAGCTTTTGAAACTCGACTTGACTCACGGGCAAGTTCGCCTTCTGCTGTAGCGCTGCCTTCTTCTTCCACAGGCGTTCGCGGAGTTCGGCCACTCGCTTGTCCATGGTGGCCACCTCCAGGTTGCGCTTGCTCAGGCTCTCACGCTGCTGTTGCAGCTTGGCACTCTGGTCCTGGTTCAGCTTATTCCTCAGCTTAAAATCGGGGGGAGAAGGGAGAAAGAGCTAGAGTCAGCTTTATGTGTGTATAGCGATTTTCCCACTACTGAGCCCAACTAAGCCGAGCCAAACCAATCTCTCCTGAGTATGCCTGGTTACATATCCACCATAGTTGTTGGAACCGTGCTGAAAAGGACCGTGTGAAAAGAAAACTTCAGAGCCAGCAGTTCTGTTCTGGGGGTATACACTATATATACACACAAAAGTATGTGGACACCCCTTCAAATTAGTGGATTCGGCTATTTAGGCCACACCGGTTGCTGACAGGTGGATAAAATTGAGCACACAGCCATGCATAAAAATCGTCTGTCCTTGGTTGCAACACTCACTACCAAGTTACAAACTGTCTCTGGAAGCAACGTCAGCACAATAACTGTTTGTTGGAAGCTTCATGAAATTGGTTTCCATTGCCGAGCAGCTGCACACAAGCTTAAGATCACCATGCGCAATGCCAAGTGTTGGCTGGAGTGGTGTAAAGCTTGCCACCACTGGTATCTGGAGCAGTGGAAACGCGTTCTCTGGAGTGATGAATCACGCTTCAACATCTGGCGTTCCGACCAACGAATCTGGGTTTGGCAGATGCCAGGAGAACAATACCTGCCTGAATGCATAGTGCCAACTGTAAAGTCTGTTGGAGGAAGAATAATGGTCTGGGGCTCTTTTTCATGTTTCCGACTAGGCCCCTTAGTTCCAGTGAAGGGAAATCTTAAAGCTACTGCATACAATGACAATCTAGACAATTCTGTGCTACCAACTTTGTAGCAACAGTTTGGGGAAGGCCATTTCCTGTTTCAGATTGACAATGCCCCCATGCACAATGCGAGGGCCATACAGAAATGGTTTGTCGAGATCGGTATGGAAGAACTTGACTGGCCTGCCCAGAGCCATGACCTCAACCCCATCGAACACCTTTGGGAATTGGAATGCCGACTGTGAACCAGGCCTAATCACCCAACATCAGTGCTGTGGTTATGATGTTATTTTGCAGAGTCTACCTGTAAATGCCACAAAAAGAAACTTCTGTGGAAGCAGACAAATCTGATGTTCTCTTACCTGCAGCTCCTTGTAAAGACGCTCCAGCTCGCCGGCGGAGCTCGGGCCGTCATGAGAGGGCTCCATCTTGACGCTTTTCAGGGTCTCCAGCTGCCTGCTCAGCTCCTCCACTCTCGAGACGGCCACCAGGAGCTCGCACTGCTTACTCTGAAACAGCCCGTTCATCTGCTCTATCTCCTCCACTATACAGCCAGGCACATACACACACGCAAATCAACAAACACACGCAAGCACAGACATGCACATTAGTCAAATTTGAAAAGTAACATTTAGAGAATGCTAATGATGTGTTCGGTCAAACCAAAATCGAATGTTCCGTTAACGTCAATATTTGATCATAAACCTAAACATGTTCTGTGAATGTCTGGTATGGTAGATAAAAAAAGAAAAACATTTGAGAAATGTTTTAGCTAACATTCCACCTTCAGGTTCCCATAACCGTCAGGTGTACATTCTCAGAACACAGATAACTGGACAAAATAATATTCTGGATACCTAAACCTGGAATCTTCTTTTGAACCAAAAGTAGTTAGCTGGTTGTACACTGTAGGCTTAAGCCAATCAGCTAAAAGAAATATCAAGTGTGTCAAGTAGGGAAAAAAACAGAAAACCCAGAAAGCCCTATACTCAGCTCCTTCCCCAAACCCCTATTCATCGAGTGTCTTGACTCCTCACTCTCCCCTTGGCACTGACCCAGTTTGCTGTTGCTAAGGCGTTTCTGCTCCACTTGACCCTTGAGGGCCCGCACCCGCCGCAGCTTGGTCTCCTGGTTCTCAGCGTTCTCACGAAGCTGCAGTAGTCTCTCATGCTCTGACGCCTGCTGCTGCTGCTCCTGCAGCTTCAGGTAGAGCAGACGTTGCTCCTAGCCGACCAAACAAGAAAACATTTTCAGATTAAAGTTTTTAATAATAGCCACATGGTGTATTAAAAGTAGTCAAAGTAGTAGTATTTGGTCCCATATCCCTGGCACACAATGACTATTTCAAGTTTGTGACTATACAAACTCTTGTTTTGGGTGTTTTTTGTATCATGTCTTGCCCAATAGTAACTAAATACATGTGAGAATAGAAGATGTTTCTGAACACTTCTATATTCACATGGATGGTGCCATGATTATGAATTAATCATAAATGAAGAATGAATAATGATGAGAGAATGTTAGAAGCACAAAGATAATTCCCCCCTCTCTGGATAAGAGGGTCTGCTTAATGACTAAAATGTCCAATGCTAACCTTCCCTGTTACTGGTGATGGTGGGAGGTTAGCATCCTTTACTGTAGCCTTTGTAACCTTCTAACTCAGTGTAGGAGAACACACAGCCCTTCCCTTGTCTTTAAAGAAAAATAATTGTCTTTATTAATTGAACTTAATAAAGAGAAGGCAGAGGAGACCGTGCGAAGTAAAACTGTCTAGGAAGAAACCTTGACAGGAACCAGACTCTAGAGCAGGCCTATTCAACTGGATGTCTATGTCAAGCTAATAAGAAAGGGAAATAACAACTTTTTTTATTGGACATTGTCTCATCTAGAGCCCTGCCCTTACAGGCCCATCTGCCTCATGCTGGCCTAGGCATGAGACAAGGTGAAGAATTAGATGTCTTGACCTTTATTTAGTGGCTGTACTTCTCTGCCAAATGACTCAATGGGCTTGTTTGACATTGACTGCACTGATGTACAAATCCCCTTGCACCATAAATAACTACTTCTACTAGCCAAGTCGGTCAGTCACAATTTACCCACAGCGTATCATGCTCTCCAACATGGCCAATGTCTTGCCCTACCTTTGAGGCCAGGAGCTGCTGCTGCGAATTGATCTGCTGCTGTTGCCGTGACGCCAACTCCTGCAGCTCCGAGAGGGTGATGTCCATGCAAGGTGGTGCCACCTGGGGGGGTGGGGGGTCAATAATGACAAATAATGTGTCACACCATACCATTTAACCATCGGCTTCTATCTTCCTTCCTTTTACTGTAGTACCGTTTTTGCACTCACCCCATTCTCCATGCATCGGTCCACAGGCACCTTGACCATGTTCCTTTTAGCGGAGGGATCGGAAACCCTTGATCCACCTATACAAGACAAAATACAGCGGCCTTGTGAGTGTGTGTGTTTATATCTAACTGTTGGAGAGGGACGTGCATTTGCTTCACAACTGATCATGGGAAGTATAAAGAGGCAAGAAGCTAATTGCTATTTGGGGAAAATTACACATTTGGAGGTATCTCTGTTAAAAGGGGGCTCCAATTTGTTTGTGTATTACAGTCTGTTTATGACCAAAGTTGGAACAAACATGACCGGAAAACCAACACAAGACCCGAGCACTGCGCCATTAATAGGGGTCATACTCTTGAGGATACGGGATGAAAAGGAAAAGCATGAGTTGGAGAACTGCTCATTGTGTAATAACTGGTGGAGCAGCCAAAAGAACCAGGCCTCTTCCACACAGTTGCTCTTCCCGTGCCAGTGTCTGACAGTTATGCAATGCTGTTTAGCGAACTCCTTATATGGGTAACCCAAAAAGGCTGATTGCTTTAATAAGCTCTTTGGGGGTCACAACTCAGGCTTATTAGTTACACAACCCAAATTCTACACCTTATATGGTAATAACGGCACAAGCTAAACAGGGAGCCTAGCCAGACTAGTTGTAATTGACTACAATCGTGTCCTAAATACAAATAATAAAGCCTTGTGCTGTGATATCCCTTGCACTGTTCTGTTGCGCAATATGGATTTGTCCTGCGTATGGGGCCGTTCCAAACAACTAGAAACCCAAACACATGGAACTACACAAGGTTCTCAAATGACCAGAGAGCCTTGGGTAAAGAAAGACATGGTTTTCTGTTGTTTTCAAGTTGCATAAAGGACTAAGTTATGAGGGTGCATTACATAGTGATACCATTGAAAAGAACATGTCCTTGGCTAATCGTCTCATGAAAACATAATGCGGATATTCGCAGAAGAAATTACAAGCACAAAACTAAAAACACAGCAATGAAAGAAAAGTGTACTGTTCCCTATGGGCTCACTTTAGCCATTAACATGGGCGTATTCATTACACAGATACTGTTGCAAAATGTTTCTTAAACGGAAGCAAATGGAACAAAACGGAGAGGGACCTACCTGAATTTGTCCAATATAGACATGTTTTGCTGTTTGCTTCCGTTTGGTTCTTAAACGGTAAACGGTTTCCGTAATGAATACACCCCAGCTGAGAGGGTGTTAACATGCTACAGTACCTAAGACTACAAGGTGGAGTTGTTTAAAGGTGCTTACACATGTGGAAGCTAGGTGAATTGCAACAGGACTAGGCTGCATTCAAAACAAATACCCCCTCACCCGCATCCCATTTCCCCGTAACATGGCGGAGACTCGCGCTTGAACCTTTTACTTTCGGTTTTGGTCCACCACATTCAAACATCAGTAAAAACTACTTAAATTTTTTTTTTTAGAAAAATTGGACATATATTTCACAGCGATTTGGACTTTACAATGATTCCCTACGCTATTCATTGTTTGCTTTCTCACATAAACTGAAATTTAGTGAAAAGTGTAACATTTTAGCACCCAGGAAATGACAGAGTAATTTCTACATTGGCCACTTGACCTGATTTCCCCTAAACACAGCCACAAAAACAAAACACCTTTCCCATTTTGGCAACAGATGCCGGCCTGGCAGGAGAAATCAATAGGCGAATATCACAGCCAATCACAACACTGGCAGTAAGTAATACTGTGAAACACTGTCATTACACTATTACTGCAGATATATTATGTACATTATCTGAAATTACAATGCAAAAATAAAGTACAAATCCTGTGTAGCACCTTTAAAGTGTGTTAAAGTGTTAAATATTGTACATCATATGGGGGTGTGTTCAAAAACGGACAGTGCCCGTGGCATATCATCACCACCACACACAGGCTGCATCATGAATGGCATCCTATTCCTTATTGTGTACTACACAGTGACCAGGGCCCATTGGCCATTTGGGACGCAGGCACAGTCAGAAAAATCTTGGGTTACCTTTGGGCCTGAGAGAATGCAGGCAAGACAGAAAATTAGAGTGTACCCTGTTAAATAACTATGTTCCCAGCAGCCGCAAAACATCATGGCGATTTTAATTATCTCAGCGATGTTTAGAATGCTTGGCACTGTGCCATGGTCAGAACCGCATGCATCATCAAATAACATGAAGATATACAATCACTCATTTTTTGGGGGGGATTTTACTTCACGTGACAGTTATTCTAATCCATATACAAAGCTAAATTATTTCATTTGATTTGGAGAAAAAAAAGTAAAATCCAATTCAATTGTATTGAAATTCGTCATCCCAACAATGGGGACTAGGAAGTGTGTCTGCCAGTTAGAATAGTAGCTGGCTGTATTGACTTTGGCTCAACTGTAATGGAATAGAACATTGTGTACACCACACACATAACGGCCAGTAAACACAGCTGCCTACCCAGGCTTTCCCATTTTTCAGGCTACGCTTGACACATTCAGTTACCACACTATTTACCATCCAGGGTACTGGTGGGGGATGGGCATCGATAAATGTGTGTTTGTGGCTCTCACCTGACTCTCTGCAGGGTGCCCGGTCATGGCGCAGGAGGAAGCGCACCTCCCCCCTCTGGTGTCCCCAACGCTGGAGCACGTCCAGCATTCGCTCTCCGTCACCAATGGCGCGCTCTGGTGTGACAAAGAAATATGCCTGAGTAAGCGGTTCTTGAGTCCAAGGCACGGTTCCATTTTGGTCCCTTGCCTCTTACCCCCAACCTTTACCCTTCAGGTATTCACATCTGACGGGATAGTGATACTGCTTTCACCTATTACGTCACCTTTAAGATTAGTAAACACCAAAGTTGTAGGGGCTAGGGAGTGAAATGGAACTGGGCCAAAGTTGACATTGAACAAGATTTTTTGGGGTTCCTCCTACCCACCACTGAAAACTCAGGCCTTCGATTGGCTTCATTCAGTTCAGCACTTTGATGAGTGTAGCCCAGCATAACATCAACCTAGAGTAAACACTGACATCAAAAGTTAGCCAGGAAGTGTCCTGGTTGGTCTAGCAGTGATACCACAGCCTCACACATGACTACGGTGTTGGCATGGGTTTGAATCTGGCCCATGCCCTTCTAGCACCTCTCCTACTTTACTGTATCTTTTAACTGTCCAACAACTTGATCCTTAACTAGTTGTCACTTTACGACAAGTTTAAAAGGCATAAAATTGAGAAGACTGAGTCAGAACCATTCTGAAACTCACCTGAGCCTCGCCACATTTCAGCTAGGAAGCATTCTCCCTCCCCCGGCTCCTTGCACAGCTCCACCACATCACGACACAGGGTTTCCGGGGTAACGGGCACCTCTGTGAAATGCTGGTCATTGTTGCTGAGGTACACGGTGAGGTACATCTAAGACACAGACAGTGAAAAATAGACCATTAGAACAGTGTTAGAGAACAATGGGGTCCAACTCCAGACAAGACTGAGCCAATTCAGAAACCCTCACTGCAATGGGTTTTAGTGAGAACAGAATAAGTAGCACATTTAGGTCCCTGTTCCATTTGAAACAAACAGATGGTCAATGTCTATTTTGGATCAAAAAATCTTACGGGGAGTCATTTGTCAATGTGGTCTTTTTTCCTAATAGGGGCAAATCCACGATAATGAAATTGTGCTGAGACTTATATTTTTTACTTAAAATGTATGCCAAACGAAAACCGTTGATTTAAAAGTTTAACAAACCACACAACTCTATGCACAAGGACTACTTTTAACAATTTACACACTGAGTATAATTTACTGAAAGAACTGTGCAGATGCAAAGTTTGGTAACAGAATTTCAGTTAAATCTCCCTCAGTTTGTGACCACGTTTTCCAAACACTTGGAAAACGTGGTCACAAAAATCCGCTCCAAATTAAGATTCAAATATGTCTGCAGAAAGAATGCAATGTCAGCTATGACATGACACGGAGTAAAAATACATTTATTTTGGTTATTGAACTGTATACATTAAGTGAAGTAAATTTACACCCGGTAACAGAATTTCATCATGGGTCCTTGATCTATGCTACACAGAAATGCATAAATAGTAAATCCATACACAAAGGTGCAATATCATCCTTTGCATATTTATTTCTCTACACACTGGCTATTATTTTAATGAGCTCCACCACCAAACAAGACCAAATCTGAACCAATCATAGACGTCTATTTTTCACAAGTTTGGACATCAAAGTACAGCACAGTAGAGCTATGGAGTATAGCACAGAACAGTAATTATAGTTCAGTACAGTAGAATATAGCACAGTACACAAGTGTAATGTACTGTATCTTACTGTACTATATTCTACTTTTATTTACTGTACTGTGCTGTCCAAACTTATGAAACATAAGTGTCCGGACCAAATCTGAACTAATCGTGGACGTCTATGTTTGGGCCGGTCCAGATGTCTGTGGAAGCTGAAATCAAGACTGGTCCGGACCAAGAAATGACGTCTGTGGACGTTGAAATCGAGGCCAGTGCGGACTGACCAAATAAAAAATTGAATGAGAGGGTAGGTGTCATAAGAGCTAGGAGAGGTTGCATTAATTAGAGATAGAGAAGAGAGAGGTTATCCAGACTTTTCACACTCTTGCTTTGACAAAAGAAATGTATCAGCTGAAGTTGGGTTGGGTTGGGTCGCCTGCTACTGTTCTCCCTTTCACTGGCATACTATTGTTGTTTGTGACAACTATGATTTCCCATTGTAGCCAATTCAATTGCAGACATTCCGTTAACAATTTTTTTGGCAACAGATTTGTTATTTATTTTACCCCCTTTTTCTCCCCAATTTCGTAGTATCCAATTGTTAGTAGTTACTATCTTGTCTCATCGCTACAACTCACGTACGGGCTCGGGAGAGACGAAGGTCGAAAGCCATGCGTCCTCCGAAACACAACCCAACCAAGCCGCACTGCTTCTTAACACAGCGAGTATCCAACCCGGAAGCCAGCCGCACCTATGTGTCGGAGGAAACACCGTGCACCTGTCGACCTGGTTAGCGTGTACTGTGCTAAGTTGACTGTGCCTTTAAACAGCTTGGAAAATTCCAGAAAATTATGTCATGGCTTTAGAAGCTTCTGCTAGGCTAATTTAAATAATTTGAGTCAATTGGAGGTGTACCTGTGGATGTATTTCAAGGCCTACCTTTAAACTCAGTGCCTCTTTGCTTGACATTATAGAAAAATCTAAAGAAATCAGCCAAGACCTCAGAAAAAAAGTCTGGTTCATCCTTGGCAGCAATTTCCAAACGCCTGAAGGTACCAAGTTCATCTGTACAAATGCAGCCATCATACCTCTCAGGAAGGAGACGCATTCGGTCTCCTAGAGATGAACGTACTTTGGTGTGAAATGTGAAAATCAAATCCCAGAACAACAGCAAAGGATCTTGTGAAGATGCTGGAGGAAACAGGTACAAAAGTATCCATATCCACAGTAAAATGTGTCCTATATCGACATAACCTGAAAGGCCGCTCAGCAAGGAAGAAGCCACTGCTCCAAAACCGCCATAAAAAAAGCCAGACTATGGTTTGCAACTGCACAAGAGGACAACGATCGTACTTTTTTGAGAAATGTCCGTCTGATGAAACAAAAATAGAATTGTTTGGCCATAATGACCATCGTTATGTTTCGAGGAAAAAGGGGGAGGCTTGCAAGCCGAAGAACACCCTCCCAACCGTGAAGCACGGGGGTGGCAGCATCATGTTGTGGGGGTGCTTTGCTGCAGAAAGGACTGGTGCACTTGACAAAATAGATGGCATCATGAGGAAAGAAAATTGGTCGCAAATGGGTCTTCCAAATGGACTATGACCCCGAGCATACTTCCAAAGTTGTGGAAAAATGGCTTAAGGACAACAAAGTCAAGGTATTGGAGTGGCCATCACAAAGCCCTGACCTCAATCCCATAGAAAATGTGTGGTACCTTCAGAGGCATTTGCAAATTACTCCCAAGGATGATCCAGACTTGTGGAGGTCTACAATTTATTTTCTGAGGTCTTTGCTGATTTCTTTTGATTTTACAATGATATCAAGCAAAGAGGCACTGCATTTGAAGGTATACCTCCAATTGACTCAAATGATGTGAATTAGCCTATCAGGAGCTTCTAAATCCATGACATAATTTTCTGGAATTGTCCAAGCTGTTTAAAGGCACAGTCAACTTAGTGTATGTTAACTTCTGACCCACTGGAATTGTGATACAGTGAATTATAAGCAAAATAAATCTGTCTGTAAACAATTGTTGGAAAATTGTGTCATGCAAAAAGTAGATGTCCTAACAGACATGCCAAAACTATAGTTTGGTCACAAGAAATTTGTGGAGTGGTTGAAAAACTAGTTTTAATGACCCCAGCCTAAGTGTATGTGAACTTCCAACTTCAACTGTGCATGTATGTATGTATCTATGTACGTACACATACAATCACACACACACACATAAATATATATAGATGAGGTCGACCGATTATGATTTTTCAACGCCGATACTGATACTGATTATTGGAGGACCAGAAAAAGCCAATACCGATTAATCGGACAAGTTTTTTTAATGTATTTATTTATTTGTAATAACTACAATTACAACACTACTGAATGAAACACTTTTATTTTAACTTAATATAATACATCAATAAAATCAATTTATCCTCAAGTAAATAATGAAACATGTTCAATTTGGTTTAAATAATGCAAAAACAAAGTGTTGGAGAAGAAGGTAAAGGTGCAATATGTGCTATGTAAGAAAGCTAACATTTAAGTTCCTTACTCAGAACATGAGAACATATGAAAGATGGTGGTTCCTTTTAACAGGAGTCTTCAATATTCCCAGGTAAGAAGTTTTAGGTTGTAGTTATTATAGGAATTATAGGACTATTTCCCTCTATACCATTTGTATTTCATTAACCTTTGACTATTGGATGTTCTTATAGGCACTTCAGTATTGCCAGTGTAAAAGTATAGCTTCCGTCCCTCTCCTCGCTCCTCCCTGGGCTCGAATCAGCAACACATCGACAACAGCCACCATCGAAGCAGAGTTACCCATGCAGAGCAAGGGAAACAAAATCAAATCAAATTTATTTATATAGCCCTTCGTACATCAGCTGATATCTCAAAGTGCTGTACAGAAACCCAGCCTAAAACCCCAAACAGCAAGCAATGCAGGTGTAGAAGCATGGTGGCTAGGAAAAACTCCCTAGAAAGGCCAAAACCTAGGAAGAAACGTAGAGAGGAACCAGGCTATGTGGGGTGGCCAGTCCTCTTCTGGCTGTGCCGGGTAGAGATTATAACAGAACATGGCCAAGATGTTCAAATGTTCATAAATGACCAGCATGGTCCAATAATAATAAGGCAGAACAGTTGAAACTGGAGCAGCAGCACGGCCAGGTGGACTGGGGACAGCAAGGAGTCATCATGTCAGGTAGTCCTGAGGCATGGTCCTAGGGCTCAGGTCCTCCAAGAGAGAGAAAGAAAGAGAGAATTAGAGAGAGCACACTTAAATTCACACAGGACACCGAATAGGACAGGAGAAGTACTCCAGATATAACAAACTGACCCTAGCCCCCCCGACACAAACTACTACAGCATAAATACTGAAGGCTGAGACAGGAGGGGTCAGGAGACACTGTGGCCCCATCCGAGGACACCCCCGGACAGGGCCAAACAGAAGGATATAACCCCACCCACTTTGCCAAAGCACAGCCCCAACACCACTAGAGGGATATCTTCAACCACCAACTTACCATCCTGAGACAAGGCTGAGTATAGCCCACAAAGATCTCCGCCATGGCACAACCCAAGGGGGGGGCGCCAACCACTGCAAGGCTCAGAGCGAGTGACGTTTGAAACGCTATTAGCGCGCGCTAACTAGCTATCCATTTCACTTCGGCTACACCAGCCTCATCTCGGGAGTTGATAGGCTTGAAGTCATAAACAGCGTAATGCTTGACGCACAACGAAAAGCTGCTGGCA
This sequence comes from Oncorhynchus tshawytscha, assembly GCF_018296145.1. Classification (NCBI taxonomy): domain Eukaryota; kingdom Metazoa; phylum Chordata; class Actinopteri; order Salmoniformes; family Salmonidae; genus Oncorhynchus; species Oncorhynchus tshawytscha. The sequence goes on along the minus strand of NC_056460.1, from coordinate 5,372,395 downwards.
AAACGCACAAAAGTGCTGTTTGAATTAATGTTTACGCGCCTGCTTCTGCCTACCACCGCTCAGTCAGATACTTAGAGACTTGTATGCTCAGTCAGATTATATGCAATGCAGGACACGCTAGATGATATCTAGATATATCATTAACCATGTGTAGTTAACAATCAATCAATATCACTAGTTTTTTATAAGATAAGTTTAATGCTAGCTAGCAAGTCAAATCAAATTTTATTTGTCACATAAACATGGTTAGCAGATGTTAATGCGAGTGTAGCGAAATGCTTGTGCTTCTAGTTCCGACAATGCAGTAATAACCAACAAGTAATCTAGTTAACAATTCCAAAACTACTACCTTATAGACACAAGTGTAAGGGGATAAAGAATATGTACATAAAGATATATGAATGAGTGATTGTACAGAGCGGCATAGGCAAGATACAGTAGATGGTATTGAGTACAGTATATACATATGAGATGAGTATGTAAACTAAGTGGCATAGTTAAAGTGGCTAGTGATACATGTATTACATAAAGATGCAGTAGATGATAGAGTACAGTATATACGTATACATACGAGATGAATAATGTAGGGTATGTAAACATTATATTAGGTAGCATTGTTTAAAGTGGCTAGTGATATATTTTACATCAATTCCCATCAATTCCCATTATTAAAGTGGCTGGAGTTGAGTCAGTGTGTTGGCAGCAGCCACTCAATGGTAGTGGTGGCTGTTTAACAGTCTGATGGCCTTGAGATAGAAGCTGTTTTTCAGTCTCTTGGTCCCAGCTTTGATGCACCTGTACTGACCTCGCCTACTGGATGATAGCGGGGTGAACAGGCAGTGGCTCGGGTGGTTGTTGTCCTTGATGATCTTTATGGCCTTCCTGTGACATCGGGTGGTGTAGTTGTCCTGGAGGGCAGGTAGTTTGCCCCCGGTGATGCGTTGTGCAGACCTCACTACCCTCTGGTGAGCCTTACGGTTGTGGGTGGAGCAGTTGCCGTACCAGGCGGTGAGACAGCCCGACAGGATGCTCTCGATTGTGCATCTGTAGAAGTTTGAGTGCTTTTGGTGACAAGCCGAATTTCTTCAGCCTCCTGAGGTTGAAGAGGCGCTGCTGCGCCTTCTTCAAGATGCTGTCTGTGTGGGTGGACCAATTCAGTTTGTCTGTGATGTGTATGCCGAGGAACTTAAAACTTACTACCCTCTCCACTACGGTTCCATCGATGTGGATAGGGGGGTGTTCCCTCTGCTGTTTCCTGAAGTCCACAATCATCTCCTTAGTTTTGTTGACGTTGAGTGTGAGGTTATTTTCCTGACACCACACTCGAGGGCCCTCACCTCCTCCCTGTAGGCCGTCTTGTCGTTGTTGGTAATCAAGCCTACCACTGGTGTGTCGTCCGCAAACTTGATGATTGAGTTGGAGGAGTGCGTGGCCACGCAGTCGTGGGTGAACAGGGAGTACAGGAGAGGGCTCAGAACGCACCCTTGTGGGGCCCCAGTGTTGAGGATCAGCGGGGTGGAGATGTTGTTACCTAACCTCACCACCTGGGGGCGGCCTGTCAGGAAGTCCAGTACCCAGTTGCACAGGGCGGGGTCGAGACCAGGGTCTCGAGCTTGATGACGAGCTTGGAGGGCACTATGGTGTTGAATGCCGAGCTGTAGTCGATGAACAGCATTCTCACATAGGTATTCCTCTTGTCCAGATGGGTTAGGGCAGTGTGCAGTGTGGTTGAGATTGCATCGTCTGTGGACCTATTTGGGCGGTAAGCAAATTGGAGTGGGTCTACGGTGTCAGGTAGGGTGGAGGTGATATGGTCCTTGACTAGTCTCTCAAAGCACTTCATGATGACAGAAGTGAGTGCTATGGGGCGGTAGTCGTTTAGCTCAGTTACCTTAGCTTTCTTGGGAACAGGAACAATGGTGGCCCTCTTGAAGCATGTGGGAACAACAAACTGGGATAGGGATTGATTGAATATGTCCGTAAACACACCAGCCAGCTGGTCTGCGCATGCTCTGAGGGCGCGGCTGGGGATGCCTTTTGGGCCTGCAGCCTTGCGAGGGTTGACACGTTTAAATGTTTTCCTCACATCGGCTGCAGTGAAGGAGAGTCCGCATGTTTTGGTTGCGGGCCGTGTCAGTGGCACTGTATTGTCCTCAAAGCGGGCAAAAAAAGTTATTTAGTCTGCCTGGGAGCAAGGCATCCTGGTCCGTGACTGGGCTGGTTTTCTTTTTGTAATCCGTGATTGACTGTAGACCCTGCCACTTACCTTGGCTTACTGCATTCACATAACAGGCAGTCTCCTTGTGGAGTGCAATGAGAGAGACAGGTCGTTATTGTGTTGGACTAGTTAACTGTAAGGTTGCAAGATTGGATCCCCCGAGCTGACAAGGTGAAAATCCCTGAACAAGGCAGTTAACACACCGTTCCTAGGCCATCATTGAAAATAAGAATGCGTTCTTAACTGACTTGCCTAGTTAAATAAAGGTATACATTTTTTGGGACTATGTCCTTGTGCTATCCCCCACGGTTGACGTTCCATTGATCTCGTACTGTATGTACAAGTGGGGTCCGAAATTATTAACACCCTTGATAAAGATGAGCAATAATGACTGAATAAAATAAATCAAATACTGAGTTATATTGTATGCAACAAAATATTTTTTTTGTGAAACTATATAATTTTAAACACTTGATTAGAGAAAGAGATTTTGTTTAACAAGTAATATTAAAAAAATATTTAAAAAGGTAGGGGTTAAAATGATCGACACCACTAAAGATTCTTATAAATAAAGTAGTTGTCAAGATCGTTGAAAGCATACTCGGACCAACGTGCAGCGTGATCTGGGCGCCACATCTTTTTATTTAAAGTAAGTGAACCACACAACAAAACAATAAAGAATAAACGAGCCGTGACAACAATGGAGTGCTAAAATAAACAATATCCCACAAACACAGGTGGGAAAAACAACTACTTAAATATGATCCCCAATTAGAGACAACGATTAACAGCTGCCTCTAATTGGGGATCATACAAAACACAAACATAGAAAAACTAGATCTCCCCCTATTCATACCCTGACCTACTATACCATAGAGAAACAATGGCTCTCTATGGTCAGGGCGTGACAGTAGTCAGAAGTGTAGTATTTGGTCCCATATTCCTAGCAAGATATGACCACATCAAGCTTGTTGGACGTAATCTCAGCAGAAAAAGAAACTTCCCTTTTTCAGGACCTGGTCTTTCAAAGATAATTCATAAAAATCCAAATAACTTCACAGATCTTCATTGCAAAGGGTTTAAACACTGTTTCCCATGCTTGTTCAGTGAACCATAAACAATTAATGAACATGCACCTGTGGAACGGTTGTTAAGACACTAACAGCTTACAGATGGTAGGCAATTAAGGTCACAGTTATGGAAACTTAGGATACTAAAGAGGACTTTCTACCGACTCTGAAAAACACCAAAAGAAAGATGCCCAGGGTCCCTGCTCACCTGGGTGAACATGCATTAGGCATGCTGCAAGGAGGCATGAGGACTGCAGATGTGGCCAGGGCAATAAATTGCAATATCCGTACTGTGAGACGCCTAAGACAGCGCTACAGGGAGACAGGACGGACAGCTGATCGTCCTCGCAGTGGCAGACCACGTGTAACAACATCGTGCATAGGATCGTTACATCCGTACCTCACACTTGCAGGACAGGTACAGGATGTCAACAATTGCCTGAGTTACACCAGGAATGCACAATCCCTCCATCAGTGCTCAGACTGTCCGCAATAGGCTGAGAGAGGCTGGACTGTGGGCTTGTAGGCCTGTTGTAAAGCAGGTCCTCACCAGACGTCACCGGCAACAACGTCGCCGATGGGCACAAACCCACTGTCACTGGACCAGACTGGCAAAAAGTGATTTTCACTGACGAGTCACGGTTTTGTCTCACTAGGGTTGATGCTCGGATTCGCGTTTATCATCAAAGGAATGAGCGTGACACCGAGGCATGTACTACGGAGCGGGATCAATTTGGAGGTGGAGTGTCCGTCATGGTCTGGGGCGGTGTGTCACAGCATCATCGGACTGAGCTTGTTGTCATTGCAGGCAATTTCAACACTGAGTTAAAGGGAAGACATCCTCCTCCCTCATGTGGTACCCTTCCTGCAGGCTCGTCCTGGCATGACAATGCCACCAGCCATACTGCTCGTTCTGTGCGTGATTTCCTGCAAGACAGGAATGTCAGTGTTCTGCCATGGCCAGCGAAGAGCCCGGATCTCAATCTCATTGAACACGTCTGGGACCTGTTGGATCGGAGGGTGAGGGCTAGGGCCATTCCCCCCAGAAAGGTCCAGGAACTTGCAGGTGCCTTGGTTGAAGAGTGGGGTAACATCTCACAGAAAACCTGGCAAATGTGGTGCAGTCCATGAGGAGATGCACTGCAGTACTTAATGCAGCTGGTGGCCACACCAGAAAGATACTGACTGTTACTTTTGATTTAGCCCCCTTTGTTCAGGGACATATTATTCTATTTCTGCTAGTCACATGTCTGTGGAACTTGTTCAGTTTATGTCTCAGTTGTTGAATCTTATGTTCATACAAATATTTACACATGTTAAGTTTGCTGAAAATAAAACGCAGTTGACAGTGAGAGGATGTTTCTTTTTTGCGGAGTTTATTTGCAGTTAGTTTTGGGTTGTGTTTCAGATCCTTTTGTGGCCAATATAAATTCATTGTAGGGCCTACTGAGTGGCGCAGCGGTCTCAGGCACTGCATCGCAGTGCTTGATACGTCACTACAGACCTGGCTTCGACCCCTGGCTGTGTCAGTCTGGCAGTGACCAGGACTACCATAGGGCAGCGCACAATTGGCCCAATGTCGTCCAGGTTAGGGGAGGGTTTGGCCAGGGGTACTTGACCCATCACTCTAGCGACTCTTTGTGGCGTGCCGGCCGCCTGCAGGCTGACTTGGGTCGTCAGTTGAGCAGTGTTTCCTCCGACACGTTGGTGCAGCTGGTTTCAGGGTTAAGCGGGTGGGTGTTAAGGAGCGCCGTTTGGCGGGTCATGTTGTTTCGGGGGACGCATGACTCGACCTTTGCCTCTCCTGAGCCCTTTGGTGAGTTGCAGTGATGAGACAAGATCGTAATTGGGAGAACAAAAGGGGGTAAAAAAAATTTGTAATTTATGTATTGTGTCATTTTGGAGTCACTTTTATTGTAAATTAAGAATAGAATATGTTTCTAAACACTTCTACATTAGTGTGGATGCTACCATGGTTACGAACAATCCTGAATGAATCGTGAATAATAATGACTGAGAAAGTTAGAGGACCAAAGATCATGCTGCCAACACATTGTAACCTCCCTGGTAATTACCTCCCCTGGTAATGGTGAGAGGTTCGCATGTCTTGAGGGTATGATCTTTGACCCTTTAAATTTTCTCACTCATTGTTCAGGATTATCCATAATCATGGTAGAATCCACATTAATGCAGAAGTGTTTAGAAATATATTCTATTCTTATTTATAATAAAAGTGACAATACATTATCATTCATTTATATTGGGTACAAACTAATCTGAAACAACTAAAACGAACTGCAAATGCATCCAACATGTTTGTAGTCATGAGCTTGATGTAGTCAATGCGTGATAGGAATATGGGACCAAATACTAAACGTTTTACTATTTTATTCATAAGAATCTTTAGGGTGTCAATAATTTTCACCCCTACCTTTGAGAAAAAGATAATATATCGCTTTCTCTAACGAATTGTATTTGTATATAATTTCCCAAATTTCCCATTTTTTTTTGCATACAATATAGCTCTGTATTTGAATTCTTTATTTTTTACTGTCATTATTGCTCATCTTTATCAAGGGTGTCAATAATTTTGGACCCCACCGTATATTTTGGAGAAGTAGAATAGAATACTTCACTGCTTTTGAGAGAATGTGTCCTATAGGCTACATTGTATTCCAGGTAGCCACAGATCATTCCGGTTTTCAGAATAAGACTTGCAGAGGCAGTAGTTGTATAAACAAAGCCATGATATAATTGAAAACAATAAATTCTTATTCTATGGATAGGTTCTATATAAACACTTATGGCAGGTGACTTGATTGAATACAATTCCCCTGATTCACACAGCTGGGGAAAGGCAGAGCACTTTGATTTTGCATGTGGGTGCAGCCCTAATAACACAACACTGCCCTTCTAATCAGACAGCTCCAGGGTGAAGTTTCCCCTAAGTACACATCTAGGATCAGCTTCCCCTCCCCCAATCAAAAATAAATTGCAAAACTAACCCATGATGAGCGTCTGGGGCAACTTAACCCTCCTCCGATCAGACATTGGCCTGCGATGTCTAGTCTGTGGTAAAAAAAATAAAAAATAATGTTTCACAGTGTGGGGCATCTAATGAGATCGGTTAGGCTAAGCTTCTCATTAATGGAGCATCAGTGTGACTGAGAACAAACCTCATTAGCAATAGGGATTCTTATTTGGTGGAGGATAAGGCAATGAGCTAAGTGCTATGATATCTTCGGAAATGTTTGCTGTAATTGCAAATTGTTCCTCTGTTATTAGGTGAGATGGGCATTTGACCACGATGACTCGGACTAGAGACTCTATACGACCTTCCCTTAACAAATGTCAACTAAAAAGTTCTGTATTTCATCATGTAACCATGACTAAATCACTGTTGATAGGGATAGACTAAATTAATAATGGATTGTAGTCTTCATCCAAAATCTTACTGACAAAGCCCTTCTTGTGCCTGCAAATTCACCAACCACAAAAAAAAAAACTTAAAAAAATATTGCATGAGAAGCCTTGAGGAAATCAAAATAACCTTTTTTGTGACAATCATTGTTGGTGAATTATTGTGCTGTGGTGATAAAAATGCTAGAGCGCCCAAAAGTAGACATAGAAGGAGAATAAATTGAAATGATACACACAAGTTGTTATAGGACTGACCATTACATTTGGTTAATAAACAGGTTGAGTGAATGAATTGTCGATATACCATGACGGACTCAAATTGAAAGCCAATTAATTGGAATAGAGTGAATATTGATTAAGTTTGCTGTGACGGCAGTTACAAGCTACAGGAGTAATCCAATCCACTGCAGTCATTCATTATTCATGCCAATAACAGCATCCAACAAATGAGCATCTGTCGATACATGCATCATCAAGGCAAAGCCATCCTACAGAGTCCAACTTCAAAGAACTTGTGTTTCCTCTTGAAACGGGGACCTTTTCAGTTGAAGCGGTATCAGGGGCAGGGCCTCGCCGAAAGGGGGCGAGGCCCTGCCCCGCCCCCCTTTCGGAAAAGCTGACCACGACTCCATTTTGTTGATCCCTGCCTACAGACAGAAACTAAAACAAGAAGCTCCCACGCTGAGGTCTGTCCAACGCTGGTCCGACCAAGCTGACTCCACACTCCAAGACTGCTTCCATCACGTGGACTGGGAGATGTTTCGTATTGCGTCAGACAACAACATTGACGAATACGCTGATACGGTGTGCGAGTTCATTAGAACGTGCGTTGAAGATGTCGTTCCCATAGCAACGATTAAAACATTCCCTAACCAGAAACCGTGGATTGATGGCAGCATTCGTGTGAAACTGAAGGCACGAACCACTGCTTTTAATCAGGGCAAGGTGTCTGGTAACATGACTGAATACAAACAGTGCAGCTATTCCCTCCGCAAGGCTATCAAACAAGCTAAGCGCCAGTACAGAGACAAAGTAGAATCTCAATTCAACGGCTCAGACACAAGAGGCATGTGGCAGGGTCTACAGTCAATCACGGACTACAGGAAGAAACCCAGCCCAGTCACGGACCAGGATGTCTTGCTCCCAGGCAGACTAAATAACTTTTTGCCCGCTTTGAGGACAATACAGTGCCACTGACACGGCCTGCAACGGAAACATGCGGTCTCTCCTTCACTGCAGCCGAAGTGAGTAAGACATTTAAACGTGTTAACCCTCGCAAGGCTGCAGGCCCAGACGGCATCCCCAGCCGCGCCCTCAGAGCATGCGCAGACCAGCTGGCCGGTGTGTTTACGGACATATTCAATCAATCCCTATACCAGTCTGCTGTTCCCACATGCTTCAAGAGGGCCACCATTGTTCCTGTTCCCAAGAAAGCTAAGGTAACTGAGCTAAACGACTACCGCCCCGTAGCACTCACATCCGTCATCATGAAGTGCTTTGAGAGACTAGTCAAGGACCATATCACCTCCACCCTACCTGACACCGTAGACCCACTCCAATTTGCTTACCGCCCAAATAGGTCCACAGACGATGCAATCTCAACCACACTGCACACTGCCCTAACCCATCTGGACAAGAGGAATACCTATGTGAGAATGCTGTTCATCGACTACAGCTCGGCATTCAACACCATAGTACCCTCCAAGCTCGTCATCAAGCTCGAGACCCTGGGTCTCGACCCCGCCCTGTGCAACTGGGTACTGGACTTCCTGACGGGCCGCCCCCAGGTGGTGAGGGTAGGCAACAACATCTCCTCCCCGCTGATCCTCAACACTGGGGCCCCACAAGGGTGCGTTCTGAGCCCTCTCCTGTACTCCCTGTTCACCCACGACTGCGTGGCCATGCACGCCTCCAACTCAATCATCAAGTTTGCGGACGACACAACAGTGGTAGGCTTGATTACCAACAACGACGAGACGGCCTACAGGGAGGAGGTGAGGGCCCTCGGAGTGTGGTGTCAGGAAAATAACCTCACACTCAACGTCAACAAAACTAAGGAGATGATTGTGGACTTCAGGAAACAGCAGAGGGAACACCCCCATCCACATCGATGGAACAGTAGTGGAGAGGGTAGCAAGTTTTAAGTTCCTCGGCATACACATCACAGACAAACTGAATTGGTCCACTCACACAGACAGCATCGTGAGGAAGGCGCAGCAGCGCCTCTTCAACCTCAGGAGGCTGAATAAATTTGGCTTGCCACCAAAAGCACTCACAAACTTCTACAGATGCACAATCGAGAGCATCCTGGCGGGCTGTATCACCGCCTGGTATGGCAACTGCACCGCCCTCAACCGTAAGGCTCTCCAGAGGGTAGTGAGGTCTGCACAACGCATCACCGGGGGCAAACTACCTGCCCTCCAGGACACCTACACCACCCGATGCTACAGGAAGGCCATAAAGATCATCAAGGACATCAACCACCCGAGCCACTGCCTGTTCACCCCGCTGTCATCCAGAAGGCGAGGTCAGTACAGGTGCATCAAAGCTGGGACCGAGAGACTGAAAAACAGCTTCTATCTCAAGGCCATCAGACTGTTAAACAGCCACCACTAACATTGAGTGGCTACTGCCAACACACTGTCAATGACACTGACTCTACTCCAGCCACTTTAATCATGGGAATTGATGGGAAATGATGTAAATATATCACTAGCCACTTTAAACAATGCTACCTTATATAATGTTACTTACCCTACATTATTCATCTCATATGCATACGTTGATACTGTACTCTATATCATCGACTGCATCCTTATGTAATACATGTATCACTAGCCACTTTAACTATGCCACTTGGTTTACATACTTATCTCAAATGTATATACTGTACTCGATATCATCTACTGTATCTTGCCTATGCTGCTCTGTACCATCACTCATTCATATATCCTTATGTACATATTCTTTATCCCCTTACACTGTGTATAAGACAGTAGTTTTTTTGGAATTGTTAGTTAGATTACTTGTTCGTTATTACTGCATTGTCGGAACTAGAAGCACAAGCATTTCGCTACACTCGCATTAACATCTGCTAACCATGTGTATGTGACAAATAAAATTTGATTTGATTTGATTTGATTTAATTTTCTCCATTACGTGTTTAAAAAAATATATTAGCACTAACTCTTGACTTGTGGTTGTGTGGCTCTTTAATAAATGTTGGCAGATTGGGATAGGTTTGCAAGCCGTTACCGCTGGTCAGCTCCCAATGTTTTTAAGCTGTGGTCTGGACCCAGGCCATATGGCCAGGCTCACGTGACTTTACTATTGAAAAATTGTAGCAGTAGCAACCCTCCCCCGTTCCCAACCCCCACTGTGCTGAGCGTTACTCTGCGAGCAGAAAAACAGTACTGGGTGAAAACGAACACAACCCAGTCACTGAAAAGTTGACATTTTCATATGGCATTCGGGACAATGGGAAATGTCATTAAAAATCTCCACCACAGCCACGGAGCAGTACTTTTGACTAATCGCCTAATGGATTTATAAATAGAGTAAATGTAGCAGCAGGAAGATTGTGTATGTCTGTCTGTGTGCTTGCTTACTGGTCACTTACTGTTACTGGTAACAGTTGTAAAGGCCCTCCGTAACCTCAGACGTGGGATGAGTTTAACAACGGTAATCAATGACATTTGGAACCAGATAACAGAGTTAGGTGGAGCCTATCAACTAATCTATTATTTACTATCTGTATCACCCCTGACCCTGCTAAATAATTGTGTTGTTTCCACAAAATGTGTCCCCCAAATAACTGGTGTCACTTTTTGGTGCCAACTTTGGCTAATACACACAAGTTAGATAGGTATAGATAGGATGTCCTTGCAAGTTGAGTAAAAATCCATTCTCAGTTCACATAACCAAGTGATGGAACAGTCTGAAATAGATTTAGCACCTCGTTTATGAATTCTACCAGGGCTAACAATAATCTCCCAGGATCGACATACAGTGCCTTGCGAAAGTATTCGGCCCCCTTGAACTTTGCGACCTTTTGCCACATTTCAGGCTTCAAACATAAAGATATAAAACTGTATTTTTTGTGAAGAATCAACAACAAGTGGGACACAATCATGAAGTGGAACGACATTTATTGGATATCTCAAACTTTTTTAACAAATCAAAAACTGAAAAATTGGGCATGCAAAATTATTCAGCCCCTTTACTTTCAGTGCAGCAAACTCTCTCCAGAAGTTCAGTGAGGATCTCTGAATGATCCAATGTTGACCTAAATGACTAATGATGATAAATACAATCCACCTGTGTGTAATCAAGTCTCCGTATAAATGCACCTGCACTATGATAGTCTCAGAGGACCGTTAAAAGCGCAGAGAGCATCATGAAGAACAAGGAACACACCAGGCAGGTCCGAGATACTGTTGTGAAGAAGTTTAAAGCCGGATTTGGATACAAAAAGATTTCCCAAGCTTTAAACATCCCAAGGAGCACTGTGCAAGCGATAATATTGAAATGGAAGGAGTATCAGACCACTGCAAATCTACCAAGACCTGGCCGTCCCTCTAAACTTTCAGCTCATACAAGGAGAAGACTGATCAGAGATGCAGCCAAGAGGCCCATGATCACTCTGGATGAACTGCAGAGATCTACAGCTGAGGTGGGAGACTCTGTCCATAGGACAACAATCAGTCGTATATTGCGCAAATCTGGCCTTTATGGAAGAGTGGCAAGAAGAAAGCCATTTCTTAAAGATATCCATAAAAAGTGTTGTTTAAAGTTTGCCACAAGCCACCTGGGAGACACACCAAACATGTGGAAGAAGGTGCTCTGGTCAGATGAAACCAAAATTGAACTTTTTGGCAACAATGCAAAACGTTATGTTTGGCGTAAAAGCAACACAGCTCATCACCCTGAACACACCATCCCCACTGTCAAACATGGTGGTGGCAGCATCATGGTTTGGGCCTGCTTTTCTTCAGCAGGGACAGGGAAGATGGTTAAAATTGATGGGAAGATGGATGGAGCCAAATACAGGACCATTCTGGAAGAAAACCTGATGGAGTCTGCAAAAGACCTGAGACTGGGACGGAGATTTGTCTTCCAACAAGACAATGATCCAAAACATAAAGCAAAATCTACAATGGAATGGTTCAAAAATAAACATATCCAGGTGTTAGAATGGCCAAGTCAAAGTCCAGACCTGAATCCAATCGAGAATCTGTGGAAAGAACTGAAAACTGCTGTTCACAAATGCTCTCCATCCAACCTCACTGAGCTCGAGCTGTTTTGCGAGGAGGAATGGGAAAAAATGTCAGTCTCTCGATGTGCAAAACTGATAGAGACATACCCCAAGCGACTTACAGCTGTAATCGCAGCAAAAGGTGGCGCTACAAAGTATTAACTTAAGGGGGCTGAATAATTTTGCACGCCCAATTTCAGTTTTTGATTTGTTAAAAAAGTTTGAAATATCCAATAAATGTCGTTCCACTTCATGATTGTGTCCCACTTGTTGATTCTTCACAAAAAAATACAGTTTTACATCTATGTTTGAAGCCTGAAATGTGGCAAAAGGTCGCAAAGTTCAAGGGGGCCGAATACTTTCGCAAGGCACTGTATATAAAGAAATACAAGATGTTGGGCCAACACCATAGGGCTCCCAAGAGGAACAGGGCAGGCATGCGGAGTTATATTTCTCTCACCATCATTACAGTTTAACAATGCAGGATCATTGTTCTTCAAATAATAGTTATAATTCTTGTTTTAGGTCTACTTTTCAACCCATGTTTAACTAGCAAAATGACACAACTGATAAGGCAACTATCTTATTCACTGGGTTCAACTGTTGTTGTCAAGATGTCATCCACTCATTAGTCAAGATTTTTTTTAAAGAACTGTGTCTGGTTTAAACAAGAAAAGGAAAATGTTTAGATGTTGTTGAGGATGACATGTTGGCTCCAATTCACACATCACTAAGGTATATTGTTACACAGTAACCATGTACTCTACCATGTCCAAGGTCTATAAGGACAGTAATCTGACAGATTAAGATTCTGGAGGTTGTTCCCGATTTTGCCATTGCAAACGTAATCACCAAAGCCTAATTGTGTGTGTGTGTGTGTGTGTGTGTGTATATATATATGTATATATATACATATTTGATCTAACCTTTATTTAACTAGGTCAGTCAAATTATTATTTACAATGAATGCCTACACCGGCCAAACCCGGACGATTGTGTGCTCCCCTTTGGGACTCCCAATCACGGCCGATGATGAATTATGACTTTCCATAAGTGAAATAGGCTATTCCCACTAGTCACAAACAGAATAGCGTACACTTGGTTTGTGTTAGACAACCACAAACCTTTAAATTGGGATTTTACTTGTGTGTGGTCCATTGAAGCTTTTCTTGCAAAATATGGTGTAGTAGCCTAATTGGCAGTTAAACACATTTGCATGCAGCATGATTTTAAACCATTCTTTAAATTTCTGAAATGTCATTAGTCATGAGATATGATTTAAGGAAAGTGAAACCTGCTAGCTAGACATTCAGAGAAACATGGAATTTCTGAACCACATTAGCATGAGCAACAATAGCGGAATCGGCAGGTCACCTTAAAAATAAAAGTCTGCCATTCAAACTAATGCAAACAGATGAAACTAGTGAAGATAAAGTCCCGCAATAAAAACTACTGCACTAATATTTGTGCAAACTCTTTAGAATTGTAATCTGTGGGTGTCACGGAGTAGGCTGAATCCCCATTTTATGGACCCATGATCCATAGGTAAGGCTGTACATGCTCAATACACATACAGTAGGTTGACTGGTGAGTTTAAAAGGAAAAAAATCCACCCAAAACCACTCATTTCTTGAATTTACAGTGTTAAAAAAACATATGTGAGAAGAATATTTTTTGTGAACAAATGGTTTCCTTTTGGCATTATAACAAAGGTTGGTAGCAATAATGAAAATCGTTGTTGCATCTCAAGTCAATTACACAATCCACAATGCAATGCTCTCCATGGGCTGGCTGGCTGACTAACTAACTAACAATAGCTACACTCAATATCAGCATGTAACGTATGAAATATCAGCATGTAACATAGATAGTAAGTGCATTTTGTTTAGGCAATTTTACAGCAATCTCAACCTGCAGATCGATGTGCCTCACAGAGCGGAGCCTGACATTCGCAACGGCAGATATACTTTGTGATGGGAAACGTTGCCCATGCTACCTCAATGGGCCCGTGGGGTGAATTCTGGGCGATTCTGGGACAAGGAGTGCTCTCAGTCAAGGAGTGAATGAGTCTATTGGGCGGTAGCTCAAAAACCCAACATTAGCACGAACTTCGTCAACAAGAAGTACAACATTACAAATATTTTATGAGATGTTAGATAATCTGTATATCTATCTGTAGTATCGTATAGTTTTGGATTCGTAACTTTACGTACTATCTGGATTGCGTGATGATTAGCTTAGCAACCGCGTTAAGCATCATGACAACGTGAACGCGATTGGTCGACAGTCTGCTCTGCGTGGGGCGTTATACGTTCCTTCAGTCATTGGAATCCATATCTTGGTCAACTGCACCATGCAATACACCCTGGACTTTAGAGGCAGACAACAGGAAAAATTAGCTAGACCCTCCATTAAATTACACATTTCTCGAGGTACGAATATCACAAAAAGATGATCAATGACCCAGTCGAGAGGAGACATACTCTCGAGTTATGACATCGGCCAGTATTGAAATCTAACATGTATGATAGACATTTGATCTAAAACTCTTATTCCTATTAACTTCCAGTGTAGTGAGAGCGATTATCACTGTGCTAAATGATACCAGAAGGATTTCTGCCTGCTTGATTGCCAATAACTCAGATGCACATGAAAACATGAAATAACACAGGGAATTAACAGCACATCATCCAGAGATGCACAAAAACAATATAAAATTCAAAAAGGGGGTAACCTTTCCTTTAATATGTTGCTAATTTCACAGTGGTTTCAGAGTCCCGCAATAAACTACGACAGCTAATATTTGTGAAAACTTTACAGTTATGTTCTGTGGGTGTCACTGACTAGGCTGATACCCCAATTTTAATGAACCCAAGATCCATAGGTAAGGCTGTACATTGCAATATATGTATGCCTCCATTGCAATTCTGAAGTCTATACATCAACAGTGCAATTTCAACTGATTTTTTACTTTGTGTCAGATTAATTAGTTATTGTCTTTTGTTGAATGAAAACAACACTCCAACCTTGTTTAGCAGTATCTAGTACAATTGTGTCATGATTCCACAATGTTTATCTGTTTGAATCAGTTTCAATTGGGGACTTTTATTTTGAATGCAAACCGCCAATTCCACTATTGTTAGTCACGCTAATGTTGTATACAACACTCGGGCCAGTAACCGAAACGTCGCTGGTTTAAATCCCGATTTGACTAGGTCAAAAATCTGTCAACGATACCAGTACTTAACCGTAATTGCTCCTAAAAATCTGCTAAATGACAAAAATAGTATTTACAGAACCTGCTATTCGTTACGTTGACTGTCAGTGTGCTAAAAACATGTTCAGATTTTGTGTGGTAATCCTTCCTTTGTCTCAATATAACAGAAATAGGGATGGTTGGTATGGCTGAGGGACGAGATACAACATAGCCCAAGGAGTAAGATCATATGCTAAACAATTCTGACTTGTCTAATCGAAATCTCAATCATAACACGAACATAAAAGGAACATGTAGTCTGTTACAATAACTCACCGGCATCATATTGGCAACGTATCACATGCAACGTTGGCTACTGCTATCTTCGATTCGAGGATATTAAATCCCTCACGTATTCGATAATCCACCAGAGCAGTGACATCAGATCTAGTTTATTCCTTTTTCCTGTCGCCCGTCTATTATACGCACGACCGCCTCTCTAATTTTACATTCTCCCGTTCCACAATTATTGATGTTGTCTTTATTGGAGACCTGTTGCAATGGAACTGTAACAAGGCCCTTCTCAATGACAACGATCTATCCCTTGAAATGATTTCTCAGGATTAGTCCGGTGGCCCCCTGATCGACATGGTTATTTGGCCCAACAATGTGCAAATGTGCAACCATGAATAATATAACGGCAGAAATAGCCAACTGTACGTCCATTGTTAAATCCAATTTTCAATCCATCTTTATCTCTATCTATTAAAGACTTACATTTTTAGACAATGTGTATCTAGAAGTGTACTTGCCCACTAGGAAAGGTATCGGTTGAATTAACAAACGTCGGCAACCCAACCCTAAAGCGAGTGAGGCGTTCTGCGAATATAATAATGCTGCGTTCCTAACCAAGTGGGAAGGTGGTAATCATCAGTTGTGAAGCGGTAAATAAGGAGTTGTGTACATTCACATGCGTTCAATTCGTTGTGAAACGCTGATTGGCTAATGGCAAACAAGCTGCGTCAACCATCCATTAAAAGTAGAGCTATCATGCTCGTAAACAAATTAGACTTCAAAAACCATATTAATAATGTTTTACTGTTGCATTTAACTGCTGAAAATGCTGTTATAGCAGCCGACTTTTATAGACTAGCCGTAACATAGTAAAGTACACTCAAATTACTATGATATGTTACGTTTGGTATATGGTTATGTAAGACTTTTGGGCGACCAAACCAAATTCAAATCAAATCTTATTTGTTGTTATTTTATTGTTATTGTATCGTTGCTTTTATTTTTTACTTTAGTTTATTTAGTAAATATTTTTCCTTACTCACTTTTTTTTTCTTAAGACTGAAGTGTTGGTTAAGGGCTTGTAGTAAGTAAGCGTTTCACCTTAAGGTGTTGATGTGACAAATCAAATCAAATTGTATTTGTATGCACCGAATACAGCAGGTGTAGACCTTCCCGTGAATTGCTTACTTACAAGCCCTTAACCAACACTGCAGTTTTAAGAAAAATAAGAGTTAAGAAAAGATTTACTAAATAAACTAAAGTTTTTTAAAAACTAACACAATAAAATAACAAAATATATATACAGCGGGTACTGGATTGAGTCAATGTGCGGGGGTACAGGTTAGTCGAGGTAATTAAGGTAATATGCACATGTAGGTAGGTGTAAAGTGATTATGCATAGATAATAAACAGGGGTGACAATGCAAATAGGCCGGGTAGCCATTTGATTAGCAGTTCAGCTGTCACACCCTGACCATAGTTTGCTTTGTATGTTTCTATGTTTTGTTTGGTCAGGGTGTGATCTGAGTGGGCATTCTATGTTGTGTGTCTAGTTTGTCTGTTTCTGTGTTTGGCCTGATATGATTCTCAATCAGAGGCAGGTGTTAGTCATTGTCTCTGATTGGGAACCATATTTAGGTAGCCTGTTTGGTGTTAGGGTTTGTGGGTGATTGTTCCTGTCTTTGTGTTTGTTACACAAGATAGGGCTGTTTTTCCATGGTTTCTTGTTTTTTTTTGTATATTGTTCTATTTTCATTTTTATTAAAGATGTATCACAATAACCACGCTGCATTTTGGTCCGCCTCTCCTTCAACAGAAGAATCCCGTTACATCAGCATTCATATGGCTTGGGAGTAGAAGCTTCCAAAGAGGCTTTTGGACCTAGACTTGGTGCTCCTGTATCGCTTTCCACGCGGTAGCAGAGAGTCAAGTCATATTACATTTATTTATAAAGCCCTTCTCACATCAGCTGATATCTCAAAGTGCTGTACAGAAACCCAGCCTAAAATCCTAAAAAGTAAGCAATGCAGGTGTAGAAGCACGGTGGCTAGGAAAAACTCCAGAGAAAGGCCAAAACCTAGGAAGAAACCTAGAGAGGAACCAGGCTATGAGGGGTGGCCAGTCCTCTTCTGGCTGTGCCAGGTAGAGATTATAACAGAACATGGCCAAGATGTTCAAATGTTCATAAATGACCAGCATTGTCAAATAATAATCACAGTGGTTGTCGAAGGTGCAACAGGTCAGCACCTCAGGAGTAAATGTCAGTTGGATTTTCATAGCCAATCATTCAGAGTATCTCTACCGCTGCTGCTGTCTCTAGAGAGTTGAATACAGCAGGTCTGGGACAGGTAGCATGTCCGGTGAACAGGTCAAGGTTCCATAGCCACAGGCAGAACAGAACAGTTGAAACAGCAGCATGGCCAGGTGGACTGGGGATCGCAAGGAGTCATGCCAGGTAGTCCTGAGGCATGGTCTTAGGGCTCAGGTACTCAGAGAGTGAGAAAGAAAAATATAATTAGAGAGAGCATACTTAAATTCACACAGGACACCAGATAAGACAGGAGAAATACTCCAGATATAACAGACTAACCCTAGCTCCCCGACACATAAACTACTGCAGCATAAATACTGGTAGGGGTCATGAGACACTGTGGCCCAATCCGATGATACCCCCGGACAGGGCCAAACAGGCAGGATATAACCCACCCACTTTGCCAAAGCACAGCCACTAGAGGGATATCTTCAACCACCAACTTACCATCCTGAGACAAGGCCGAGTATAGCCCACAAAGATCTTCGCCACGGCACAACCCAAGGGGGGCGCCAACCCAGACAGGAAGACCACATCAGTGACTCAACCCACTCAAGTGACGCACCCCTCCTAGAGACGGCATGGAAGAGCACCAGTAGGCCAGCGACTCAGCCCCTGTAAGGGGAAGGGAACCGGCCAGGCAGAGACAGCAAGGGCGGATCGTTGCTCCAGTGCCTTTCTGTTCACCTTCACACTCCTGGACCAGACTACACTCAATCATATGACCCACTGAAGAGATGAGTCTTCAGTAAAGACTTAAAGGTTGAGACCGAGTCTGTGTCTCACACGGGTAGGCAGACCATTCCATAAAAATGGAGCTCTATAGGAGAAAGCCCTGCCTCCAGCTGTTTGCTTAGAAATTCTAGGGACTATTAGGAGGGTTAAGTCTTGTGACCGTAGCGTGCATGTAGGTATGTACGACAGGACCACATTGGAAAGATAGGTATGAGCAAGCCCATGTAATGCTTTGTAGGTTAGCAGTAAAACCTTGACATTTTTATTTATTTATTTCACCTTTATTTAACCAGGTAGGCAAGTTGAGAACAAGTTCTCATTTACAATTGCGACCTGGCAAATCAGCCCTTGCCTTAACAGGAAGCCAGTGTAGGGAGGCTAGCACTGGAGTAATATAATAAATTTTTTTGGTTCTAGTCAGGATTCTAGCAGCCGTATTTAGCACTAACTGAAGTTTAATTAGTGCTTTATCCAGGTAGCCGGAAAGTAGAGCATTGCAGTACTCTAACCTAGAAGTGACAATAGCATGGATTAATTTTTCTGCATAATTTTGGGACAGAAAATGTCTGATTTTTGCAATGTTACGTACATGGAAAAAAGCTGTCTTTGAAACAGTCTTGATATGTTCGTCAAAAGAGAGATCAGGGTCCAGAGTAACGCTGAGGTCCTTCACAGTTTTATTTGAGACGACTGTACAACCATCAACATTAATTGACAGATTCAACAGAAGATCTCTTTGTTTCTTGGGACCTAGAACAAGCATCTCTGTTTTGTCCGAGTTTAAAAGTAGAAAGTTTGCAGCCATCCACTTCCTTATGTTTGAAACAGAGGCTTCCAGGGAGGGCAATTTTGGGGCTTCACCATGTTTCATTGAAATGTACAGCTGTGTGTCATCCGCATAGCAGTGAAAGTTCACATTATGTTTTCGAATGACATCCCCAAGAGGTAAAATATCTGGTGAAAACAATAGTGGTCCTAAAACGGAACCTTGAGGAACACTGAAATGTACAGTTGATTTGTCAGAGGACAAACCATTCACAGAGACAAACTGATATCTTTCTGACAGATAAGATCTAAACCAGGCCAGAACTTGTCCATGTAGACCAATTTGGGTGTCCAATCTCTCCAAAAGAATGTGGTGATCGATGGTATCAAAAGCAGCACTAAGGTCTAAGAGCACGAGGACAGATGCAGACCCTCGGTCTGACGCCATTAAAAGGTCATTTACCACCTTCATAAGTGCAGTCTCAGTGCTATGATGGGGTCTAAAACCAGACTGAAGCATTTCGTATACATTGTTTGTCTTCAGGAAGAAGTCTAGAGAAGTCTATGACTAGGGTGGCTGGAGTCTTTGGCTATCTTTAGGGCCTTCCTCTGACACCGCCTGGTATACTAGTCCTGGACGGCAGGAAGCTTGGCCCCAGTGATGTACTGATGTATACACTACCCTCTGTAGTGCCTTGCGGTTGGATGCCGAGCAGTTGTCATACCAGGCGGTGATGCAACCCGTCAGGATATTCTGGATGGTGCAACTGTATAACTTTTTGAGGATCTGAGGACCCATGCCAGATCTTTTCAGTCTCCTGAGGGGGAATAGGCATTGTCGTGCCCTCTTCACAACTGTCTTGGTGTGTTTGGACCATGATAGTTTGTTGGTGATGTGGACACCAAGTAACTTGAAGCTCTCAACCTTGCTCCACTACAGCCCTGTCGATGAGAATGGGGGCATGCTCGGCCCTCCTTTTCCTGTAGTCCATGGTCATCTCCTTTGTCTTGATCACGTTGAAGGAGATATTGTTGTCCTTGCACCACACTGCAAGTTCTCTGACCTCCTCCCGATAGGCTGTCTCATCGTTGTCAGTGATCTGTGTAAACTTAATGATGGTGTTGGAGTGATGTGAGTCGTGGGTGAACAGGGAGTACATTGACCATCCTTGAGGATCAAGATGTGTTGTTGCACTTCATGGCTACAGGATTCAGTTGCAAAGGGAGGTGTTTAGTCTCAGGGTCCTTAGCTTAGTGATGAGCTTTGAGTCATTTGGAACACTGAGTTGTAGTTAATTAACAGCATTCTCACATAGGTGTTCTCCAAGTGGGAAAGGGCACATGCAAATTGGAGTGGGTCTAGGGTTTCTGTGATGAGATGGCTATCGGTAGTCATTTGAACTATGTTGGTTTGCTTGAAACATGTAAGTATTACAGACTGGTTCAGGGACAGGTTGAAAATGTCAGTGAAGACACTTGCCAGTTGGTCAGCACATGCTCTGAGTACATGTCCTGCTAATGTGAGTTACAGATTTTTCATTGTCATTGAAAGCAAGTCTAAGAAGAGGTAGATCTGTTCTATGTACGCTATTTTGATGCTTCCCGTTCTTGAGTTTAGTCTTCTCATCTTTTACTTTCAGTTTTGCACGCCAGCTTCAAAAAGCTGAAAATACAATATTTTGGGTTATTGAAAATATATTTCACAGTGGTTTAGATGTTAAAATGATTCTCTACATTGCTTGTTTTGTCTGGGCGTATACCCTGAAAGTCTCGCATCCCAATGGTTGCTTGTTCAAATCTCATCACGGATAACTTTAGCATTATCAACTAATTAGCAACTTTGCAACTACATACAACTTTTAAGCTACTTAGCATGTTAGCCAGCCCTTCCCCTAACTCTTCAACATAACTCATAACCTTAACCTCTAGCCTAGCTAATGTTAGCCACCTAGCTAATGTTAGCAATAGCCACCCAGCCACCTAGCTAATGTTAGCAACAACAAATTGGAATTCGTAACATATCATCCGTTTTGCACATTTGTAACATATACGAATTGTAATTTTTAAGAGATCATACGAACGGAATGATAGACATCCACAAATTAATACACAACATACTAAATGTAACACATACTGATTGGGAGTGTCCCGGATTTATATTTACTATGTTACGTCTACCCCTGAGTCCAGGTTGGTTATAGAGGTAATTTTCCTTTGTCAATGACATCAGAGTCAGAACTAGGAAACAATGTCATTTCCGACATGCTGATTCATTGAAAGCAGCAGGTGTATAACTACAACCAGTTAGGAAGTCGGGAATTTCAGAGTTTCCTAGTTCCGACTAGCATGTGAAAGCTTCATAAGCATCCACCCACCCATTAGAGATGATAGACGAGTTTCCCAGTAATTACCAGTTGGAGGGCCGGTTCAAATGGATTTTTTCAATCATATACCACCTTGCCACTTGGTTGTGAACGCAGCTTAATCCCCCCTGGCATCAATAAACTCCTCCTTGTTTCACCGTTTTGGGATGTGTCTTCTACCGCCCCCCTGACAGTGTGTTGAAAAGAGGGATGTCCACAGTAGCTCAAAATCCAGGTACAATGTAATGTAGTTTAGGGAAGTTCAATCGGTAAATCTGGTCTGAATGCTTGCTATAATACAGTAAGCAAAATATAATTCACGTCATTTCTTTTCTATATGCATAGTTGGAATGTATATGTTAGATGTTACAAACGTTATCATCAGCATAGAGCCCCACAGTGGAGGTGTCATAACACCCATAAAAGCTAGCAGTCAAACGGAAATGGTTCCAAATGTTTTTCCAACATCCATTTTTCCCATAGGGGATTTTAGTAACACTTAAAATAAGTGTTGTGTTTCGTGTAGGCTTACCCTGGCATGACGTTTTGATAACCATGGAAATCTCTCTCAGACAAGGTGACTTTTATGGATATTATGACTCACACTGTGTTACTTTATAGGGTCATATCTCTTCTCCCGCTTAATGTCATGCGGCGTTCAAGTGCTAGTCGGAACAATGAAATTCTAAAATGTTTGACTTGCTAACTGGATGAACACAGCACTTATATAGCTACAAATTTAGCAAGTTGAACATTTCTGAGTTTCCTAGATTCCGACTACACTAAACCATTTCTGTTTGGACCTCACTTTGTGCACAGGTACATTGTCATGCGGAAACAGGAAATGTCCTTTGCCAAACTATTGGCGAAGAACTGGAACATTTTCAGCTTCCAGGAATTGTGTACAGATCCTTGCAACATGAGGCCATGCATGATCATGCTAAAACACGAGGTAATGGCAGCGGATGAATGGCACGACAATGGGCCTCAGGATCTCCTCACAGTATCTCTGTGCATTCAAATTGCCATCAATAAAATGCAATTGTGTCTGTTGTCCATAGCTTATGACTACTGTGGAAGGACCACCAGAGGGCAGGCTGGGCTCATGGACAGTAGCCCAACAAGGCATGGGAGACAAGGTAACCAGAGGCAATTAAGCACAGCTGACGGTACTAATGACATACTCTCCTTCCCCTATAAGAGAGAGAATGGAACCAGCAGAGAAAGGGGGGAAAACTATCTCTGGAAGATGGCCACCGAGAGAGAGGAGCTATCCAGGAAGAACCACTAAGACGGTGACAATCCTGTGACTTTTTGTTGTAGTTTAAAGATAATCCTATTGTGTTCCTGTTTCATCTGGAGAAGAAGATGTATGTTTTTCCTTGGAAGATTTTCATTGATTATGTTGGAGTGTTTGTGTTGACCAAATGCCCTCAATAGAGAACTGTGTTCAATCAAGAAAACCTACTCCTGACTCGTTTATTCCACCTTCCCGCTTTAGAGTGACGCCCAATTACTTGGTCCGCTCACACTACCCATACCATAACCCTACCGCCACCATGAGGCACTCTGTTCACAACATTGACATCAGCAAAACGCTCGCCCACACAACGCCAAACTATCTGCCATCTACAGTTGAAACTGAGATTCATCCCTGAAGAGCACACTTCTCCAGTGTGTCAGTGGCCATCGAAGGTGGGAATTTACCCTCTGAAGTCAGTTACGACGCTGAACTGCAGTCAGGTCAAGACAATGGTGAGGACGACGAGCACACAGATTAACTTCCCTGAGACAGTTTCTGAAATTCTTCTGTTGTGCAAACCTACAGTTTCATCAGCTGTCTGGGTGACTGTTCTCAGACGATCCCGCAGGGGAGTATTATTTATCCTGTATTTTACAAGGCAAGACAGTTAAGAACAAATTCTTATTTACAATGACGGCCTAGGAACAGTGGGTTAACTGCCTTATTCAGGGGCAGAACGGTAGATTTTTACCTTTCAGTTACTGGCCCAACACTCTAACCACTAGGCTACCTGCCGCCCCCAAAAAAGAAGAATAAGAAGCCGGATGTGGAGGTTCTGGGCTGGCGTGGTTACATGTGGTCTGTGGTTGTGAGGCCGGTTGGACGTACTGCCGATTTGTCGTGGAAGTTCTAAAGAATCAGGAGATTCTTGTTAACAAGGGAACAGGTCAATACAACACACACATATATGGTGAATTGATTGAGTGCTCAAATAATACAGAAATGCAAGGGGTTTATATAGAAACCCCAACATTTCTTGGTCATGGTTGGTTCCACCCCTCCCCGGAAGATCAGGGCATCATAAACTACCTTGTTTTCTTCTTGTGGCCAGGTGTATCGGGTGTGTGAGGTCATAGCGGACAAACAAGTGATAACGGCAGTTCCGTTTACTCCTTTCTCTACCAAGCTAGACTTCTATCTCTTCTATCTCCCGACAGCTGTGCCCTTGGAAGACAGTAAAAGAACAGGATGGACTGAAGAACTATGGTCACTCTCAGAGGCTCTTTGTCTTATGCCGTGTGACCAGGTTACTCAGAAGCAAAGATGATTGAAAACAGTACAGGTCTATCTCTTCCTCAAGTTTATTTCTATCCCATGTACTTGACTACACGCCTAGAACAGCTGCGGGGAGTGAATGTGGAAGAGATTAACCATCCTTTCTCAGAAGCACAGCCATGGCATTAAATAAATGTCTTTACCGTTGTTAAGCATATTAATAGTTAAATATTAATATTAAACAAAAAAGGTAAATACGTAATTTTTCTCTCACACATTCCTGCAGTCAGCATACCAATTGCATGCTCCCTCAAAACTTGAGACATCTGTGGCAATGTGTTGTGTCACAAAACTGCACAGCTTAGAGCGGCCTTTTATTGTCCCCAGCACAAGGTGCATCTGTGTAATGATTATGCTGTTTAATCAGCTTCTTCATATTCCACACCTGTCAGGTGGATGGATTTTCTTGGCAAAGGAGAAATGCTCACAAACAGGGTTGTAAACAAATGTGTGTACAAAATTGGAGAGATAAGCTTTTTGTGCATTTAGTAAATTCCAGAAAAAAAAATTCAGCTCATGAAACTTGGGACCAACGCTTTACATGATGTGTTTATATATTTTTTCAATATACATTATAATGCCTTTGCCTATCGTGGAAATTGTGTAGATTACCTCACAATGCCATACACGCTGCTAATTTCGATCAGCCTCATTTCACTATCCACGGTGTATTTTAGAATTTATGGTTTCCGAGCTGATAATTGTAGGCTATTTGCGCAAAATGAATGCAAGTGGTGGACCTCGGATACTGGGACAGATCCTCGTTGTCCGCCATATTTCAATTTGCCAGGAATAGCTCACAACTCCCAGGTCCATCAAGCACAAGGCTACAGGCTACTTGCCCAGCTGACATTTGACATTTAAGTATTACTGTAGCACAGTGGGATAGGCAGAAATCGGTAGATTTTAGGGGAAGGAAAAATGTAGGTCGGCCATAATTTGTGCACTTACAGTGCTTTCGGAAAGTATTTAGACCCCTTCACTTTTTCCAGATTATTTTTTACGTTGCAGCCTTATTCTAAAATGTAGTAAATTATTTTTTTCCCTCAATCAATACACAATACCCCATAATGGCTCCTGAGTGGCACAGTGGTCTAGGGCGCTGCATCTCAGTGCTAGAGGCGTCACTACAGACCTTCGTTCGATCCTGGGCTGTACGACAACCGGCTGTGATTGGGAGTCCCATAGGACGGCGCACAATTGGCCCAGCATCGTCCGGGTTAGGGGAGGGTTTGGCCGGGGTAGGCCAAAGTCTTACCTGACTTGCCTAGTTAAATAAAAGGTTAAAAACAATTTTTGCAAATGTATTAAAAATAAGAAACCGTATATACCTTATTTACAGATGTATTCAGATCCTTTGCTATGAGACTCGAAATAGAGCTCAAGTGCATACTGTTTCCATTGATCATCCTTGGAATGTTTCTACAACTTGATTGGAGTAAACCTGTGGTAAATTAAATTGATTGGACATGATTTGGAAAGGCACACACCTGTCTATATAAGATCCCACAGTTGACAGTACATGTCAGAGCAAAAACCAAGCCATGTGGTCGAAGGAATTGTCCGTAGAGCTCCGAGACAGGATTGTGTCGAGGCACAGATCTGGGGAAGGGTACCAAAGAAATTCTGCATCATTCTTAAATGGAAGAACTTTGGAACCACCAAGACTCTTCCTAGAGCTGGCTTCCCAGCCAAACTGAGCAATCGGCGAGAAGGACCTTTGTCAGGGGGGTTACCAAGAACCTGATGGTCACTTTGAGATGTGGAGATGGGAGAACCTTGCAGAAGGACAACCATCTCTGCAGCACTCCACCAATCAGGTCTTTATGGTAGAGTGGCCAGACGGAAGCCACTCTTCAGTAAAAGGCACATGACAACCGAAAGTCAGATGCAGGACTCTCAGACCATGAGAAACAAGATTCTCTGGTCTGATGAAACCAAGATTGAACTATTTGGCCTGAATGCTAAGCATCACGTTTGGAGGAAACCTGGCACCATCCCTACGGTGAAGCATGTTGGTGGCAGCATTATGCTGTGGGGATGTTTTACAGTGGCAGGGACTGGGAGACTAGTCAGAATCAAGGGAAAGATGAATGGAGAAAAGTACAGTGAGATACTTGATGAACACCTGCTCCAGAGCGCTCAACTTCAACTTCGGTTCAACTTCCAACATGACAACGAGCCTAAGCACACAGCCAAGACAACGCATGAATGGCTTCAGGACAAGTCTCTGAATGTCGTTCAGCGGCCCAGCCAGAGCACGGACTTAAACCCGAACATCTCTGGAGAGACCTGAAAATATATGTTCAGCAATGCTACCCATCCAACCTGACAAAGCTTGAGAGGATCTGCAAAGAAGAATGGGAGAAACTCCCCAAATACAGGTGTGCCAAGATTGTAGCATCATACCCAAGAAGACTCGAGGCTGTAATCACTGCCAAAGGTGTTTCAACAAAGTACTGAGTAAAGGATCTGAATACTTACTATGTAAATGTGATATCAGTTTTTTATTTGTAATAAAAGTGCAACATTTCTAAACATGTTTTTGCTTTGTCATTATGGGGTATTGTGTGTAGATTGAGGGGGAAAAAAACATTTAATCAATTTCAGAATAAGGCTAATGTAATATAATTTGGAAACTGTCAAGGGGTCTGTATACTTTCCAAATGCACTGTAAATTATAAAAGCCTACCCTACTGTAATCAATTGTGCACAACCAACCAGCTAACATGTGATTTCACATTACAGATCAAATAGTCTTTTATGTGTACGTAAATCCATGACTCTTGCATTTAAAGATGCACCTATGCAGAAATCGCTCCCTCATTTCCTGGTTGCTAAAAGTATAATAGGTCGGCTTTAACATATTCTAGCTTTAACATACGGCTCACATAAACCTACACATAATAAACCATAGGCCTATAATTAATAGACTAAGACTAGAAGGGGGAGGTCAAGTGCAAGATGTTGGGTTTCAGGTGATTTCGGAAGATGGCTTCAGGGGGAAGGTGGTTCCACCATTGGACAGGGGTGTAAAGTACTTGATAGTACTACTTAAGTAATTATTTGGGGTATCTAAATTTTACTTAACTATTTATACTATTGACTACTTTTCCTTCACTACATTCCTAAAGAAAATACTATTTTTACTCCATTCATTTTCCCTGACACCCAAAAGTACTTGTTAAATTTTGAATGCTTAGCAGGCCAGGAAAATGGTCCAATTCACACACTTATTAAGAGAACATCCCTGATCATCTCTACTGCCTCTGATCTGACATGCTTCATTTGTAAAAGTGTTGGAGCGTGCCCCTGGCTATCCATTTTTTTTTTAATGGTGCTGTCTGATTTGCTTAATATAAGGAATTTTAAATGATTTATACATTTACTTTTGATACTTAAGTATATTTTTAGCAGTTACATATACTCAAGTATAATTAAAACCAAATCATTTCTGACATTTACTCAAGTAGTATTTTACTGGGTGACTTTCACTTTTACTTTAGTCATTTTCTATTAAGGTATCTTAACTTTTACTCAAGTATGACAATTGGGTACTCTTTTCACCATTGCCATTGGGGTGCCAGGACAGAGAAGAGCTTGGACTGGGCTCAGCAGGAGCTGCCCTCCTGTTGGAGTGGGAGGGCGAAGAGACCAGATGTGATAGAACAGAGGGGTCGGGTTGGGGTGTAATGCTTGCTATGAAATCTGATGGTGTATGCATATTTAGGCCAGTGCTTGACTTGGACTGAAATAGGTGCCAGTACTCATTTTGGGTGCCAGTACCAGTTATATTTAGGTGCAGGAACTCCTAATTACTTTGGAGCTAATATTCTACAGGAGGAGCAAGAACTCAGTTATGGTGAGCTCCTGCCCACGTCAAGTACTGTGCTTAGGGAAAAAGACAAATAATGTCCCGGTGGGAACAACAAGTCGAGCTCAATCTGATTGGGTGGGCCTGTGCCCACCCGTACATACGCCCCTGCTGTGGCAGACTTTTTGTTTCTCATTACTGCTTAGCATGTCCCTGGCATTTTGATTCACTCAATCATGCTGCCACTTCTTGTAAATGCACGTTTACGTAGTCTCCGAGGCATTTCTCGGGGCACACTTAATAGGCTAATGGGTTTCTTTATATTAGGGATTCTTAATCACTATCATAAATATTTAGACTCACTTGGCCTGTTTGCACAACAACAAGCAATGGGAAGATATCAGAACAGGGACATTGGGGAATAATAACATATTGTTTGGGATACATTTGTACTCTAGTGAAGCTATCTCTATAGTAATGCAAGGTCTCTCATAATCATCAATTGCTATGGAAATCTGGGATGTGTTGTTCTATGTAAAGATGCAACAATGATGGTGATATGATTTGGATTACAAGGCTATACTCATTTCATGTTAAAAGCACTAAACTGCTCTCGAAATGCTTCACTTACACAAAAGTTTTACTTGAACCCTATATAGTTCTCAAGTAGATTACTATGAAAAGGTCAACCCTTGTTTAAAAAAGGCCTTTTTGCAGATTGCCATGTCTCATTTTCAATGAATTGATAATTAAACCTTTTTCAAAGTATCTATATTTTTCAAACAAGCACTGCAGCTGGTTACAATTTCATCCCCCTGAAAAGACAGAACAAATATCACAATAAATATTATGGTTGAACTCAATTGTGCTGGTTGATAAAATACCTTTATGGAAAATATGTCTGAAAGTAGTATTTTGTTTTTAAATGATTTTTTAAATTGGAATGGTTGGAGTTATCATAATTGTATGAGAAGGTCTGCTCAATCCAACCAATTGATTAAACCCAAAAATTGAGGAGGCAGTGAACTTATCAGTCTGTCCAATATAAATCATCAAACTGGCAGAGGAATAAAAATAGCATAAATAGGAAAGTATACCAGTTTCATTTGAGTACCAGGACGTTGACAGCTGTGCCATACAGATAGCAAAATAGCTGGGAAGAGATTTTTGATGTACTGTTTCCATGGTACAGGGCATATGAGTTGATACATAAAACAACGCAATATTCAAGACTTCGTGCTTTTCAGCTACAATGTTGGTACAGAATTCTTGCCACCAACAAAATGTTGAATATTTGGGGAAGCTCTGCAGATTTCGTTGTGAGGATACAGAATCAATAGACCACTTGTTTTGATATTGCCCTCAAGTAGCCAGCTTCTGGTCTCAGGTTCAGGAAGGGCTGAAAAAGCATAATATTAATCTAAAATTGACTATAGAAATTAGAGGTCGACCGATTAATCGAAATGGCCGATCAATTAGGGCCGATTTCAAGTTTTCATAACAATCAGAAATCGGTATTTTTGGATGCCGATTTTGCCAATTATTATTATTTTTTTCCCAACTTTATTTAACGAGGCAAGTCAGTTAAGACCACATTCTTATTTTCAATGACGGCCTAGAAACGGTGGGTTAACTGCCTTGTTCAGGGACGGAACGACAGATTTTTACCTTGTCAGCTCAGGGATTCAATCTTGCAACCTTACGGTTAACTAGTCCAACACTCTAACCACCTGCCTCACGAGGAGCCTGCCTGTTACGCGAATGCAGTAAGATGCCTTTCTTAAAATCAATACACAGAAGTGTATATTTTGAAACCTGCATATTTAGCTAAAAGAAAGGTTAGCAGGCAATATTAACCAGGTGAAATTGTGTCACTTCACTTGTGTTCATTGCACGCAGAGTCAGGGTATATGCAAGTTTGGGCCGCCTGGCTCATTGCGAACTAATTTGGCAGAATTTTACATAATTATGACATAACATTGAAGGTTGTACAATGTAACAGCAATATTTAGACTTAGGGTTACCACCCATTAGATAAAATACAGAACGTTTCCGTATTTCACAGAAAGAATAAACATTTTGTTTTCGAAACGATAGTTTCCGGATTCAACCATATTAATGACCTAAGGCTCGTATTTCTGTGTTATTATGTTATAACTAGGTCTATGATTTGATAGAGCAGTCTGACTGAGCGATGGTAGGCACCAGCAGGATCGTAAGCATTCATTCAAACAGCACTTTTATGTGTTTTGCCAGCAGCTCTTTGCTGTGCTTAAAGCATTGAGCTGTTAATGACTTCAAGCCAAGTCAACTCCCGAGATTAGGCTGGTGTAACCGATGTGAAATGGCTGGCTAGTTAGCGGGGTGCACGCTAATAGTGTTTCAAACGTCACTCGCTCTGAGACTTGGAGTAGTTGTTCCCCTTGCTCTGCAAGGGCCGCGGCTTTTGTGGAGCGATGGGTAACGATGCTTCGAGTGTGGCTGTTGTCGATGTGTTCCTGGTTCGAGCCCAGGTAGGGGTAAGGAGAGGGACGGAAGCTATACTGTTACACTGGCAATATTATAGTGCCTATAAGAACATCCAATAGTCAAAGGTTAATGAAATACAAATCGTATAGAGAGAAATAGTCCTATAATTCCAATAATAACTACAACCTAAAACTTCTTACCTGGGAATATTGAAGACTCGTGTTAAAAGGAACCACCAGCTTTCATCTGTTCTCATGTTCTGAGCAAGGAATTTAAACGTTAGCTTTCTTACATTGCACATATTGCACTTTTACTTTCTTCTCCAACACTTTTGTTTTTGCATTATTTAAATCAAATTGAACATGTTCATTATTTATTTGAGGCTAAATTGATTTTATTGATGCATAATATTAAGTTAAAATAAGTGTTCATTCAGTATTGTTGTAATTGTCATGATTACAAATAAATAAATACATTTAAAAATATATATTTAAAAATTGTCCGATTAATCTGTATCGGCTTTTTTTGGTCCTCCAATAAGCGGTATCGGCGTTGAAAAATCATAATCGGTCAACCTCTAATAGAAATAGATGTTGTTGGGAGTTGGGAGATCTGGAGAGACCCGGTCAGTCAATTACTAATAATCTTAGTAAAGTATTCATCTTCAACACGCAATCTGTGGATTCTATTAAAGTAGATAGATTCGAAATGGTATGTTAAACATCACCGCATATTTGAAAGATATATGGCACGTAGAAATCAGAAGAGGGTGGCCAGCAGATGGGTGGGATAGGCTGAGGGTTGTAATGTGGAATTGGAGACAAACGGGAGTAGAGTTGCTGTGCGGGGGACAGAATGATCGTCAAAGATAAACGTTTCTTAAAAAGTTTAGAAAAAAATAAAGTTTGAATAACACTGAGGGGCAACGTTGTTACATCTAATGCCCGTTTGCCTGAGGCCGCGCAGGTTTTGTACATGTGTACACATGCATATACACACACTTGCATTCAAACCCACACACGTGCACATACACACATTTAAATATGGGAGGGCAGGGTCTTGGATGGTTGAGGGGCAGCTCTCGGGGAACTGTGGATCTTGGAGGGCTGGTGGCCTGGCAGTTGGGAGCTTGGGGCGGTGGCTGATAGGTCGCTGGTTCGGGTCCCCGTTTTTGACCTTGTGGGAGATCTGTCGACATGCTCTTGAGCAGGGTGTTGAAGCTGGTTGCTTCTGTGGGTCGCTATTGATGGGAGTCTGTTACATGACTGAAAGTAATGTAAATGTTGAGCTGTTTCTCTGCAAGTAGATAAGTTTTAATATTCAAATGTTTATTTTTGTAAATGATATAATAATACAAAATAAAACAAAATATGTTGTCTAGTGTCAAACTTTCTTTTGCAGGAAGTGAACAGAGATATATCCTTTATGTAATGAATTAATGCTTATATCGATCTGACGACATTCATAGTAACTCATCATCACATTCTTTAACATTCTGCATGCAATGCATAGGCCTAGTGATTATAATATAACACAGTCGGTGTGTTACATGAATAATCATGCGTAGTCTCTTGATAAGCCTTGTAATTCTTCAATACAACAATTATATTTCCATGTTGAGTGCAAAAGCTAAAAGCTAGTCAGATGGATAACTACAACACTTGAATTTGGAATTTCAGTTTCTACATTTCCTGACACTCCATTGCTGGCAAGCACGGACCAGTATTGTATAGTAATCAGTAAAACAAGTATCCTAAAGTCTATAGACATAGCCATTCAGATTTTACATTATAATGTTGGCCTACACGCATAATCCTAGTCTACTTTGCAATATACTGCCATTTTATCAAATGATTCTTCAGTGATGAAAGTTAATCCATGCTTTATGGGCTCAGTATACCTATGACTGCCTAACTCATCACTAGGTATTTCATTCATTCTCATAAACAAAACATTTTTCTACAAACAACTTTGACATGTTAGGTCAATCATTGCAGTCACAGTTCCATCTTTTATAATGGTTATATTCTCCTCCCAGTAGCAAGTGGCAGGGTGGTCATCGACTGCAATATATACATTCTGATTTGTGGTTTTCAAATTACGGTTGCCCGCAGCCCATGAATGACAATTTCAGTTTGTGTGGTCATTCCAATAAGTTTGTAAATGGTTCCAGGTGGTTTCGAATGTCTAATTATTCATTTTGTGAGACAGTTTATTCTCGAGTCTGAGTTTTACTACAGATTCTTCTCACCAGTATACAAATATCAGGTTTAGTCATTTGCAGGCCTTTGCCCTTCCTTACTAATAAACGGTCAATCTGTAGTGGGGAAAGTTATTTCAATTTATGCTCCGATATGCTTCGTAAGTAAAAGGCTACAACAGCAGTTACCAACAGGTCTATCGTGATCTCCAAGCATTTCCGTAAAAAACAATAAGCCCAAAGATATGGTTTATAAACTAATAAAGCCTTGCTTTCCTATTGTTTTTACATTTGTTTCTCACTGTTAAGCATAGGTGCACTTGATTCAGCAGCCCTAGTGCCGGGAAGGAAAAGTAGGCTACAATTATGCATGTAGACCAAAATTATAATGTAATCAAGTGCACTATGCCTACACACTTTAGAATACATGTACTTGTTATTACTCATATTCTACATCAAATGCCCTCAGACGAGGTTGTTTCACTCCATATGTTCTCTCGATGCGTTCTTATTCCTGGTTCCCTATGGTTTACAACTTCTCTTGGGCCTTTTGTTCCTTCCCACAACATATGTTTGGCTCATCTGGTTTTCCATGCTTCTTGTAACCACCTTAACTCTCAAGCACTCTTATAGCTTGCACAATTGTTTTGTTAGTTCTATTTCTTTCTGAGAAAGAGATATATAGTTCAACATCTTGAATTTAAGGGGGTACAGGTAATTTTAGGTAGTTGGTACATAACCTTTAAACAATAGATCTTGTAAATTAGGGAAATATCATTTCTATGTGAAGGGTACAATTAATTTGTTAAACAGCTGTAAGTATGATGATTTGCCACAAGAGATGGTATACAAAGTGGTGTAGACATGTTATTTTTACCAGTTTAAAAACAGATCTAGGAAGTTTAACCTCAAATTGCTTCCAGCCACAAAGAAAATTATATTTGAGAAATTCTCATACAAAAATGAATTCCCCCAATTATCCATCAGAAGCAACTATATCCTCTTATCCATCCATTCTTCATAGTGCTGAGATTTTTCCCCCTAAACTTTACATTTTCTAAATGGATGATTATGGTTAAACAGTTTCCAGTAGTGTACAACTTGTTGGTGAAAAGAAAGCTTAAAAAGGCTTACAATTCTGAATAGTAAAGTCACAGCGCAAAGTAAAATCTATACCTAATATATAACCTCAATTTAAAAAGGTTACATTCTGGACTGTCACCACAAAAAAAAATGTAAATACATATGGTGAGGACTGTATGCATCTTGTCAAGCTCTCTATTTGTGTATAAGACCGAGAGAATGTTGCTGGTAGGAAGTAAAACTGAATCATGTCACTGCCTTGACTCACATTGTGCCTATTTGACATCTCTTTCTGTTGTCCATTGATGGTTTTCAATAACTCTTGTCATGGTAATTTCCTGTATTACTAAGTGAAAGGAGAGTTTACAAACCACACACAAGTCAGAGTTATACTTTAAACTTAATCTTTTAATAATATGAGCTTCACCATAGCCCTGTGACTCTCCGATCAATTCAGTGTCTATAAATGAATTCTGAGAGTGTCAACATAATGGCAACAGATCTTTTATAGCAAAGATCCACCTCTCTCACTTACATGACGAACCACAGATAATAGGAAAACAGCACAAAGGCCTTATACTTGAGAGAGAGGAGTATCCCATAGCCAGATAGCATTAACTATAAATTATCGTTCAGTTTGCTCTCTAAGACAAGGTTCTAATCTCATTCTTGGGTAACCGTTCGCTGCCTGCACCCGCATGCCTGACCAGCATCACCACCCTGGATGGTTCCGACCTTGAATATGTGGACATCTATAAGTACCTAGGTGTCCGGCTAGACTGTAAACTCTCCTTCCAGACTCATAGCAAACATCTCCAATCGAAAATCAAATCAAGAATCGGCTTTCTATTCCGCAACAAAGCCTCCTTCACTCACGCCGCCAAACTTACCCTAGTAAAACTGACTATCCTACCGATCCTCGACGATGTCATCTACAAAATTGCTTCCAACACTCTACTCAGCAAACTGGATGCAGTTTATCACAGTGCCATCCGTTTTGTCACTAAAGCACCTTATACCACCCACCACTGCGACTTGTATGCTCTAGTCAGCTGGCCCTCGCTACATATTCGTCGCCAGACCCACTGGCTCCAGGTCATCTACAAGTCCATGCTAGGTAAAGCTCCGCCTTATCTCAATTCACTGGTCACGATGGCAACACCCATCCGTAGCACGCGCTCCAGCAGGTGTATCTCACTGATCATCCCTAAAGCCAACACCTCATTTGGCCGCCTTTCGTTCCAGTTCTCTGCTGCCTGTGACTGGAACGAATTGCAAAAATCACTGAAGTTGGAGACTTTTATCTCCCTCACCAACTTCAAACATCTGCTGTCTGAGCAGTTAACCGATCGCTGCAGCTGTACATAGTCTATCGGTAAATAGCCCACCCATTTTTACCTACCTCATCCCCATACTGTTTTTATTTATTTACTTTTCTGCTCTTTTGCACACCAATATCTCTACCTGTACATGACCATCTGATCATTTATCACTCCAGTGTTATTAATCTGCAAAATTGTAATTATTTGCCTACCTCCTCATGCCTTTTGCACACAATGTATATAGACTCCCCTTTTTTTTCTACTGTGTTATTGACTTGTTAATTGTTTACTCCATGTGTAACTCTGTGTTGTCTGTTCACACTGCTATGCTTTATCTTGGCCAGGTCGCAGTTGCAAATGAGAACTTGTTCTCAACTAGCCTACCTGGTTAAATAAAGGTGAAATAAAAATAAATAAAAAAACTTCATATTACCAAAACATTACCTCATCCAATGGCATATATCAATTGTCAGTTCTAGATACTCCCATCTCAAATACACCCCTCCTGGACAAACTCCCGGAGGGTAGTGAGCCTCTAGGTCATATACTAAATCAAGATAAGGGCAACAGAGGGACATACAATGGTTCCAGACATTACCATACTCCTCCCCCCAATGGAAAAAGGAGGGAGTGACTGGAGTACAGACATGGTGGAGCCCTTCACATGGTTTAACAGATATATTCATTATGAAGACAATGTTTAAACCTGACTTTTCCCTTTCTGATATTCTGCCTATTACCAGACATGTAAAAGACAAGCCTGACCTCTCCCCTCTCTGGGCCCCAAGTGACTTTTCCCTAGAGAAGAGAGGAAAATGCAACTGCCAACAGTATAGTCCAAAAGAAGACATTCTAATGACAAGTATAAAATAATTAAAACATCTTATTTATCTATGTTACCTAACTCATTCTGATTCAGCTACGACACTCTTCAAGGAACTATCAGTCTGCTGACAGACATGATCTCGCGCAAAGTTCGGAAGCAATTGTTTGTGTACTTTTCCAATGTACCAGCCTCCTAGAGAGAGAAAAAGAGAGTGAGTGAGCCAAGAAGCAACAACAGGTTGAGTTATGAGTACAACTTAGCTATTTAGCGAATATTAAAATGTTCCGAAATTTGCTTGAAAAAAAGCAAACCTGGCACAGTCGGGGGAAGCATTGATGAAAGGTAGTTAAACCCCATTGGCTCCTGGCTATAGCACATGCTGTCACTGGTGATGACCATCTTAATAGGATGGAGGTAGAGGACGGTGGCATCTGGCGGGATCTTGCTCAGATACTTCTCCAAGGAGGCGACTGGACAGAGTGGACTATCAGGGTTCTGAAACATGATTCCACAGCGATTCTGCCAGTTCTGCATCTTTGTGGTTCAGTCTTTCTTCTTTGGAAGTCAGCGTTGCATATTTTGCTCCGTTTTCATCGTACCTTATTACAAACGACTGTGGCGTTAGCCGTCTATTGCCCTCTTTTCCTCTGGGGCCAAAGTGTAACTGGATATCAAACCACACTTGGTTCACTAGTCCTCTGGGTGTGTAGGGGCTTAGCACAGTAGAGTTTTGAAGAATCTCAAGGTCTTGTGCTGTAATCACCTTTGGATGGGTAGTTTTGTCCCTGCCCTCTCGTCTGAGTTTCTTTAGTTTCTTCACTGTCCTTCATCAAGCACCAGGATCTGCTAAGGGGAGGGAGGTTAATGAATCTGTTCACGCCAGCCCGGATTCCGATATAGCTTGGGATGCAATACTCCCCACCTTTACCCCTTTGAACAGAACAGTAAAAATCTCACAAGAGTACATTCATTTCAGATTTCTCAATGGTTGAAAAATCCACTATCATCCGTTTCTCTGCCAGCCAGTCCTTAAAGCAGTTTATAGCCCACAAAGTTTGCTTGTTGGTTGCTTGTACAATGCTGCTCTTTTCTAATTGATCTAATACTTCAGTGTCTACCTCTGCATGTCTTGACACCATGGGCCTATCCGTATCCATGTTCAGCGACTCTTCTACAAACAGATCAAATGAATCAAATGTTATGTTTGCAAATTCATCCTTGGGATAACTGTGACAATGTTTTGTTAAGGCGTCAGCATGCTTCAGTTCGGCTGGCGGCTAGGCGAACCCGAACGAGTGTGCTCGCCTACTCCCTTCAAAAGACCTTTGCTTGAAAAACGAGAACATGGCAATAGTACTGTTGGTCCATTTTGATACGCTGTAGCCAGTATACGCTTCCTCAAAACAGTCAGAATGGATCTAAATAACTCAAGAAATTTGTTATTAATTTAGACGTTTTTGTAAAGGAGATCTTAGTTAGATGTAAAATTGCGAGACAGATGTTTGATGCAGTATTTCTTAATGAAAAGATTTGCATCAAAACGAGTTCTCTCGTTGAATGACAAAAAAATACTTTATTGAAGAATCCCAATCACCGAAGGGGCGTAGACTTCAGTTCCGAACTTCAGCTTGCCTTAAGAAAAAAAAAATGGTGTACCCGAACAACTGAAAAAACCCTCACCGAAGTCCAAAACAAACAAAAAGTTACCATGCACGAACTCTTCCGAACTGTTTTGGCTGGGAAGCATGCGGACGCCTTCACAAAGTTGCAGAACGTACATCATTCACAATGATACCTTTTTATGGTGAAAGTTATGAGGTAGCCATGAGGCAATTCCATATTAGTGCACTGTTGATCCAGTTCCAAAATGTTTTACATGTCAGCAATCAAGATTTCAAGATATAGCACTTCAAGATGCAAAGTGTATTGTGCCACATCCTCATAATGATGTGTTTTGCAACATATGATGCATTTTGCATTATCGTGACAATGTGGCACAATACAAAAATGTAGATTGATTGTACAGAACCTTAAGCCTAAATAAGTGAATTGAAATATCAGTTACACCTGTTGTTTTGATTTTCTTTTGTGCTTGAATGGTTGCACCGTCTTCAGCAACGATTAGATCTCCATCTGTGTGAGAAATGGCAAACACGTGAGAACTGCAAATAAACTGCAAATATACAATACGTTGTGACACAGATTATTATTCTTTCTTTTTAAAGGCCCGGACTACTCTGTGTCAGGGAAACCGGCTCCTAATGCTTACCTGTCCACATTTTTCTTTGCATTTCTTGGTCCTGGTGCTCAGAGGAGTCAGATGTTTCATCAATTGGTATAGAGGTTCCCACTGGATTATTTTGTGTGGAGGGTTTGCCTGGCTGTATTGGTGTGGGGAATTTTAGGTTGTATTGGTCTGGGGATTTTGGACTGTATTGAGGTGGGGGTTCCGTTCATGCAGATGGATGTGGGGATTCCATTCAGGCAGATGTATGTGGGGATTCCGTCTAGCTTGGTTGATGTGGAGGGTTTTCCTGGGTCTGTTGGTGTGGGGAGTCCATCAAGCTCGGCTGGTGCAGGGGTCCCCACTGAATTAATTGGTGAAGGGGTTCCCACAGGATTGGTTGATGTGGAGTGTTTGCCTGGCTCTGTTAGTGTGGTGATTTTGTTCAGGCTGATGGATGTGGGGATTCTGTCTAGCATAGTTGGTGCAGGGGTTCCTGATGGATCAATTGCTGTAGGAGTTCCAACTAGATTGGTTGGTTTAGGGATTCCCACTGGATTGGTTGGTGTGGATGGTTTGCCTGGCTCTGTTGGTGTGGGGATTAGGTTCCGTCGTAAAGATATGGGGATTCCGTCTCGCATGGTTGGTGCTGGGGTTTCCACTGGATTGATTAGTGTGTTGTGTTTGCACGTCTCTGTTGGTGTGGGTATTATGTTCAGTCGGATGGATATGGGTATTCTGTGTAGCTCTGTTGGTGCAGGGGTTTCCACGGGATCGATTGTTGTAGGGGCTCCCTCTACCTTGGCTGGTGCGGGGGTCCCGTCTGGCTCTGAAGACACTGGGGAGCACTGGCATTGGGACTCGGTGCCGAGTGTGACTGCATTATAAAGAATGATAGTTATTAAAATATCACTACAATGAGCATCAGAAGCTTTAATGTGGATGTCAAATAAAGAAACATGCGGTACACTACCTAGAAACCCAAAGCTCATCTTCAAGCTTAACTACAGTGAACTGGTTACAAATCTTAAAACAAAACAGAGAGCTGGAGAATAGTGACTATCCATGATGGGTGCATTAATACCATAAAAATGTTCTCTTCCCAGGTTCCTTAATTTTTTCTTTCCTCTTCATATATATATTTTTAAACATTGGATTCAACAATCATGCCATTTGTCTGGGGTAACAGAGCCCATTGTATCTGTAAAGCTCCCTTGCAAAAGCCCAAGGAAAGTGGTGGCCTAGGCCTACCAATCTGTAAACATTAATAATGGGCTGCAAATGCCAGGGTATTAGGTTTCCCTGATAAATTGGACACTGAAGCCCCCCTGCGGAAAAATATTGAAGTCAAGACCGCAACAAATTCCTCTCTTCCAGCCATGCATTTTTTAAATACATATATTTAAAAACTTAACAAGGCAAGTCAGTTAAGAACATATTCTTATTTACAATGACGGCCTACCCAGGCCAAACCCTCCTCTAACCCGGACGACGCTGGGCCAATTGTGCGCCGCCCTATGGCACTCCCGATCACAGCCAGTTGTGATACAGCCCGGGATCGAAACAAGAATCAAACCAGGGTCTGTAGTGACGCCTCTAGCACTGAGATGCAGTGCCTTAGACCACTGCGCCACTCGGGAGCAAAGCAGAGTGCCTAAACAAACAATACCTTTCTTTTGAGAAATGTTTTTAAGGAGCCTGATACCTCTATACACCTCAAATGTTTTTATTATTATTATTTTGTTCCATCCTGGTCTGATAAGGTATTTGTTGAGTGGGGGAGAAAGGGTCTGGCCACAATAGAACAAATAGATAAGCAATTTGCATCATTCAACCAGTTAAAATAACACATTTGAACACTCCGATTCCCATTTTTGTTATGCTATTTACATGTAAGACGTTATGTCAAAGGGTAGATCCAAAATGTTGAAATCCTCCTAGTACAATATTTATTTTATTACCCGCTACAGTGCCCTCTCAACTCAACACAACTTGTCTCACAGTCGGTCTCCTTTTTCTCCAACTATATGGAGGCCTCTACTAGTCACCCCAAGGAGATCTAGGGTAGCTAAAGAGTTAAATATTTAGATCTCAGATGATATCTGGGGAGAAACCCTGTCTAGAATTCACTCATGTTCCACCAATGGCAGATATCAATTGATACAAAGTAATGCATAGGCTTCGTCACTCCAAAACCAAACTACATAGAATTTACCCCCAGGTCTCCCCACGGTGTGACAGATGTAAAGCCTTAGAGGTTTCATGACTTTTGTGTGAACATTTTTTAATGCTATTCAAAAGGTATATGAGGGGGCCATTGAATCTGACCCAGAACTTGCTCTCTTCGGTGTCTCAGAGACTGTTTTAAAATCATCCTATGAGGAACAACAGGCTCTGATGTTTGGTATGGTGGCTGTCCCCAAAAAATTATTCACAGAATGCAAGTCCCCCACCCGACCCCCTTACTTCCGCAGATAGCTATCAAAAATGATTAACACCATAAACATGGAAAAATATTAGTTTTTACCGGCTAATTCCTCCAACAGAATAAAAGTAAATAGTTAAGTCTTTTGTCTGTAATGTCTTTTTTGTTTTTTGTCGGATCCCAGTAAGGATAGCTGTTGCCATTGGCATCGGCTAATGGAGGATCCTAATAAATCAAATTATGATTTAGGGCCCAATTCTGGATAGAGACTGATTGTGACCACCGAATGTTGCTGTAGCTGTAATATTGATGTCACTTAAAGGAAAGATTCACCGATTTCTAACGTTATATCGTCACATTGCATCTTATAATGCAAAATGTGTCATACTGGCTGTATGCTTGAATGGCGAATAGCTCAGATACACATGAAATGACCCGGGGGATTGATAAAATATCGCTCAAAGATGCACAAATACAATATAACTTTCAAAATGAGTGAATCTTTCCTTGATGCAATATTCCACTTTATGTCTAGCAGCTGAGTTTGAGGATTAAATTGTAAAAGAAAACCCTTCTAAAATAAAATATTTAAAAAAGAAAGAAACACAAACAAACACTTACCATTCAGAAGACCTAAATAAATATTTCTCAAGGTTTCAATAGAGCCTGTTTCTTTTATGACTTGAGGGTGAGGGCAAAAGGAATCCATATCGATATGTTTTGTTCCATTTCTCCTTTTTCCAAGCAGGAGAAGGGGAACAAATCCCAGAGTATGTAATTTGTAGAGCTGAAATACAGACTCAGACATTCAGATTTAAAGTAGTAGCTAGCCTATAATTTGAAAAATAGTATTGTTATGTTTAACATTGTTATATGAGGAGGGGGAACACTTACCAATACTTTAGTGGAAGTCAATATCTGAGAGCTATTATTATAATGGGTGCAATCATTGTGTTCCCATTTGTAATCATACTTCTTCAACGCTTGTAACATCATCTCTTTTGGATGGTTAAAGAAACAACTGTTGCAGGTCTTACTAAACACAGTGGTTTGTGTCTGACACTGTATACACAGTGAGCCTGGCATTTCATCCCTTTTGAAATCTGATGAGAAATGACAAGCAGTTTAGTTATGCCAGCTACCACAATTAGCTAGATGGCTAGCTATCTAGCTAACAAGACAGGTAAATACTGTAAAAGGCGACAAACTTACTTGGCAAGGGGCTCTAACTTCAGTACAGGGAAACGTTAGCTAACTAGCTAGCTAGCAAATAAAACTACAAACTAACTAGCGAGTTTGCAAGCTATTTTGTAGCTGGGCAGAGCACTGACGTCCAACAGAATCAAGCGAAGTTACACATCACATAGGTCCTAGGATAGGATATGCTAATAAATGTCAATAGAAAAAAGTTCAAACAAACGAAAATTAAGCAAAGACTGCTAGCAGCCAGCAACATGGGGGTGTATTCAGCAGTCATAACTGAAGCAAAACAATTTGCAACGGGAAACGTTTTGCAACAAAAACTACAGTTTCTATTGGACGAATTCAGGTAGGCCCCTCCCGTTTGGTTCCTAGTGAAAACACCCAATACTTCTGTAGCATAGCAACAAAATCTTGTTTTTAACAGGTCTAGGTCTAACAAACGCGCTCTCCGGTGGGCAGATTAATAAAGATACAAAAAATAATATTCGTTCATTTCAACTGTAATTTTTAAGCTAGTTTGTAAACGTTACATAGTAGTACACATACGACCGTGTAATATGATGAATATAGTCACGGGTAAATGGATGGCCCGACACCATTTTCGTGTGACTATATTCTTAATATATCACGACCTGTCTTAACGTTACTGCTCTTCTAAAACTGTTAGAACATGTATAAAACACAACATAATAAATATGTCTTACCGTCTCGATATGAACATAGAGCTAATTACTAGCTCAGCTATCTCGGAGTTGACTTTGCCCCTCTACTGTTCTTGATAAAAATAATTATAATTGTTCTAAACGTTTACTTCCTCCTGCTGCTGCTGGTAGTAATAAAAAAATAACTTCCGGTTTGTGCCTTCAAAATAAAAGCTCTTCTTTGAAACCAAGTTACAAATATATACTTTAAATAATGACCGCTGTCTGAAATTGTTCAAATTCAATAAGTTTTTTTCATTGGCCATATTAACAAGCTACTGCTACAGTGCTACACAATCATTTTATTTTTTGATTTTTTTTTTCGTAGAATCCTACTACAGACACCTGACCAGGCCAGATCTCCTTCATTCACTGGAGAAGGAAACAGAGATTTCACTGAAAAAGATCAGGGTGCCTTGTGAGGCGACGAGTGGCAAATCTGCCTTTGCCTTCATTCCTGCTAGCTAGCGTTCAATCGCTGGAAAAGAAATGGGACGAACTGAAAGCACGTACAGTTGAAGTTGGAAGTTTACATACACTTAGGTTGGTGTCATTAAAACTCGTTTTTCAACCACTCCACAAATTTCTTGTTAACAAACTATAGTTTTGGCGAGTCATTTAGGACATCTACTTTGTGCATGGCACAAGTAATTTTTCCAACAATTGTTTACAGACATATTTCACTTATAATTCACTGTATCACAATTCCAGGGTGTCAGAAGTTTACATACTCTCAGTTGACTGTGCCTTTAAACAGCTTGGACAATTCCAGAAAATTATGTAATGGCTTTAGAAGCTTCTGATAGGCTAATTGACATAATTTGAGTCAATTGGAGGTGAACCTGTGGATTTATTTCAAGACCTACCTTCAAACTCAGTGCGTCTTTGGAAACATCATGGGAAAATCAAAAGAAATCAGCCAAGACCTCAGAAAAAACCTTATTGACCTCCACAAGTCTGGTTCGTCCTTGGGAGTAATTTCCAAACACCTGAAGGTACCACGTTCATCTGTACAAACAACAGTATGCAAGTATAAACACCATGGGACTACACAGCAGTCATACGTCTCAGGAAGGATATGTGCAAATCAATCCCAGAACAACAGCAAATGACCTTGTGAAGATGCTGGAGGAAACAGGTACAAAAGTATTTATATCCACAGTAAAAACAAGTCCTATATCGACAACCTGAAAGGCCGCTCAGTAAGGAAGAAGCCACTGCTCCAAAACCTCCATAAAAAAGCCAGACTACAGTTTGTAACTGCACATGGGGACAAAGATCGTACTTTTTAAATATATATTTTTTAAATATATATTTAAATTTTACCCCTTTTTCTCCCCAATTTCGTGGTATCCAATTGTTAGTAGCTACTATCTTGTCTCATCGCTACAACTCCTGCACGGGCTCGGGAGAGACGAAGGTTGAAAGTCATGCGTCCTCCGATACACAACCCAACCAAGCCGCACTGCTTCTTAACACAGCGCGCATCCAACCCGGAAGCCAGCCACACCAATCTGTCGGAGGAAACACCGTGCACCTGGCAACCTTGGTTAGCGTGCACTGCGCCCGACCCGCCACAGGAGTCGCTGGTGCGCGATGAGACAAGGATATCCCTACCGGCTAAACCCTCCCTAACCCGGACGACGCTAGGCCAATTGTGCGTCGCCCCTCGGACCTCCCGGTATACTAATTAGTGTATGTAAACTTCTGACCCACTGGGAATGTGATGAAAGATGTATAAGATATAAGAATTTGTTCTTAACTGACTTGCCTAGTTAAATAAAGGTTAAAATTATTATTATTATTTTTTTAATAAATCACTCTACTATTCTGACATTTCACATTCTTAAAATAAAGTGTTGATACATTTCAGGAATTGTGAAAAACTGAGTTTAAATTTATTTAGCTTAGGTGTATGTAAGCTTCTGACTTCAACTGTATATCCAGCCTCTGGTAAGACAT
This sequence comes from Oncorhynchus tshawytscha, assembly GCF_018296145.1. Taxonomy (NCBI): domain Eukaryota; kingdom Metazoa; phylum Chordata; class Actinopteri; order Salmoniformes; family Salmonidae; genus Oncorhynchus; species Oncorhynchus tshawytscha. The sequence continues at coordinate 5,327,962 of NC_056460.1, read as the reverse complement.
GGGGCGGGGGCCTATGCATATACAGTGCCTTGCGAAAGTATTCGGCCCCCTTGAACTTTGCGACCTTTTGCCACATTTCAGGCTTCAAACATAAAGATATAAAACTGTATTTTTTTGTGAAGAATCAACAAGTGGGACACAATCATGAAGTGGAACGACATTTATTGGATATTTCAAACTTTTTTAACAAATCAAAAACTGAAAAATTGGGTGTGCAAAATTATTCAGCCCCTTTACTTTCAGTGCAGGAAACTCTCTCCAGAAGTTCAGTGAGGATCTCTGAATGATCCAATGTTGACCTAAATGACTAATGATGATAAATACAATCCACCTGTGTGTAATCAAGTCTCCGTATAAATGCACCTGCACTGTGATAGTCTCAGAGGTCCGTTAAAAGCGCAGAGAGCATCATGAAGAACAAGGAACACACCAGGCAGGTCCGAGATACTGTTGTGAAGAAGTTTAAAGCCGGATTTGGATACAAAAAGATTTCCCAAGCTTTAGACATCCCAAGGAGCACTGTGCAAGCGATAATATTGAAATGGAAGGAGTATCAGACCACTGCAAATCTACCAAGACCTGGCCGTCCCTCTAAACTTTCAGCTCATACAAGGAGAAGACTGATCAGAGATGCAGCCAAGAGGCCCATGATCACTCTGGATGAACTGCAGAGATCTACAGCTGAGGTGGGAGACTCTGTCCATAGGACAACAATCAGTCGTATATTGCACAAATCTGGCCTTTATGGAAGAGTGGCAAGAAGAAAGCCATTTCTTAAAGATATCCATAAAAAGTGTTGTTTAAAGTTTGCCACAAGCCACCTGGGAGACACACCAAACATGTGGAAGAAGGTGCTCTGGTCAGATGAAACCAAAATTGAACTTTTTGGCAACAATGCAAAACGTTATGTTTGGCGTAAAAGCAACACAGCTCATCACCCTGAACACACCATCCCCACTGTCAAACATGGTGGTGGCAGCATCATGGTTTGGGCCTGCTTTTCTTCAGCAGGGACAGGGAAGATGGTTAAAATTGATGGGAAGATGGATGGAGCCAAATACAGGACCATTCTGGAAGAAAACCTGATGGAGTCTGCAAAAGACCTGAGACTGGGACGGAGATTTGTCTTCCATCAAGACAATGATCCAAAACATAAAGCAAAATCTACAATGGAATGGTTCATAAATAATTATATCCAGGTGTTAGAATGGCCAAGTCAAAGTCCAGACCTGAATCCAATCGAGAATCTGTGGAAAGAACTGAAAACTGCTGTTCACAAATGCTCTCCATCCAACCTCACTGAGCTCGAGCTGTTTTGCAAGGAGGAATGGGAAAAAATGTCAGTCTCTCGATGTGCAAAACTGATAGAGACATACCCCAAGCGACTTACAGCTGTAATCGCAGCAAAAGGTGGCGCTACAAAGTATTAATTTAAGGGGGCTGAATAATTTTGCACGCCCAATTTCAGTTTTTGATTTGTTAAAAAAGTTTGAAATATCCAATAAATGTTGTTCCACTTCATGATTGTGTCCCACTTGTTGTTGATTCTTCACAAAAAAATACAGTTTTATATCTTTATGTTTGAAGTCTGAAATGTGGCAAAAGGTCGCAAAGTTCAAGGGGGCCGAATACTTTCGCAAGGCACTGTATGTAAACAGCTGGCGCACGATATCTAAGGAAGTCTCGCGGTTTTTGTTCGCCTGAGGTAGAGTATCTCATGACAAGCTGTAGACCACACTATCCACCTAGAGAGTTTCGATCTGTATTTTTCGTAGCTGTCTCACATACCACCACAGACCGATGCTGGCACTAAAACCGCACTCAATGAGCTACATACCGCCATAAGCAAACAGGAAAATGCTCATCCAGAGGAGGCACTCCTAGTGGCTGGGGACTTTAATGCAACAAAACTTTAATTAGTTGTACCTAATCTCTATCACCATGTTAAATGTGCAATCAGAGGGAAAAAAATTATAGACCACCTTTACTTCACACGCAGAGATGCATACAAAGCTCTCCCTCGCCCACCATTTGGCAAATCTGACCATAATTCTATCCTCCTGATTCCTGCTTACAAGCAAAAATGAAAGCAGGAAGCACCAGTGACATGGTCTATATAAAAGTGGTCAGATGAAGCAGATGCTAAACTATAGAACTGTTTCGCTAGCACAGACTGGAATATGTTCTGGGATTCTTCCGATGGCATTAAGGAGTACATCACATTAGTCATTGGCTTTATCAATAAGTGCATCAAGGACGTTGTCCACACAGTGACTGTACGTACATACCTCAACCAGAAGCCATGAATTACAGGCAACATTCGTCCTAAGCTAAAGGGTAGAGCTGCCGCTTTTAAGGAGCGAGACTCTAACCTGGAAGCTTATAAGAAATCCTGCTATGCCGTCCGATGAACCATCAAACAGGCAAAACGTCAATACAGGACTAATATTGAATCGTACTACACCGGCTCCAACACTCGTCGGATATGGCAGGGCTTGCAAACTATTACAGACTACAAAGGGAAGCAAAGCCGAGAGCTGCCCAGTGACACGAGCCTACCAGACGAGCTAAATAACTTTTATGCTCGCTTCGAGGCAAGTAACACTAAAACATGCCAGCTGTGTGATCACTCTCTCCACAGCCGATGTAAGACCTTTAAACAGGTCAACATTCACAAGGCCGCAGGGCCAGACGTATTACCAAGACGTATACTCCGAGTATGCGCTGACCAACTGGCAAGTGTCTTCACTGACATTTTCAACCTCCCCCTGTCCGAGTTTGTAATACCAACATGTTTCAAGCAGACCACCATAGTCCCTGTGCACAAGAACACTAAGGTAACCTCCCTAAATGACTACTGACCCGTAGCACCCACGTCTGTGTTCATGAAATGCTTTGAAACGCTCGTGGCTCACATCAACACCATTATCCCAGAAATCCTAGACCCACTCCAATTTCCATGCTGCCCCAACAGATTCACAGATGATGCAATCTCTATTGCACTCCACACTGCCCTTTCACACCTGGACAAAAGGAACACCTATGTGAGAATGCTATTAATTGACTACAGCTCAGCGTTCAACACCATAATGCCCTCAAAGCTCATCACTAAGCTTAGGACCCTGGGATTAAACACCTCCCTCTGCAACTGGATCCTAGACTTCTTGACGGGCCGCCCCCAGGTTGTAAGGGTTGGTAACAAACACATCCGCCACGCTGATCCTCAACACGGGGGCCCCTCAGGGGTGATTCACTCATGACTGCATGGCCAGGCACAACTCCAACACTATCATTAAGTTTGCTGACGACACAACAGTGGTAGGCCTGATCATCGACAACGATGAGACAGCCTATAAGGAGGAGGTCAGAGACCTGACCGTGTGGTGCAAGGACAACAACCTCCCTCAACATGATCAAGACAAAGGAGATGATTGTGGACTACAGGAAAAGGAGAACTGAGCACGCCCCCATTCTCATCGATGGGGCTGTAGTGGAGCAGGTTGAGAGCTTCAAGTTCCATGGCGTCCACATCCCCAACAAACCAACATGGTCCAAGCACATCTAAACAGTCGTGATGAGGACACGACAAGACCTATTCCCCCTCAGGAGACTGAAAAGATTTGGCATGGGTCCTCACACCCTCAAAAGGTTTTGCAGCTGTACCATCGAGAGCATCCTGACGGTTTGCATCACTGCCTGGTATGGCAACTGCTCGGCCTCCGACCGCAAGGCACTACAGACCTCTATATCAGGCGGTGTCAGAGGAAGGCCCTAAAAATGGTCAAAGACTCTAACCACCCAATGTCGCAGACTGTTTTCTCTGCTACCGCACGGCAAGCGGTACCGGAGAGCCAAGTCTAGGTCCAAGAAGCTTCTTTACAGCTTCTACCCCCAAGCCATAAGACTCCTGAACATCTCATCAAATCGCGACACAGATGATTTGCATTGCCCCCCCCCCTACGCTGCGGATACTCTGTTATTATCTATGCATAGTCACTTTTATAACTCTACCTACCTGTACATAGTACCTCAATTTCCATGACTCCAGGCCCCCGCACATTGACTCTGTATGGTACCATGTATGGTATGGTACCTCCTGTATATAGCCCCGCTGTTGTTATTTACTGCTGCTCTTTAATTCTATATTATTCTTATCTCTCTTATTTTTAACGGCTTGTAAATAAAGCATTTCACTGTAAGGCTGTATTCGGCGTATGTGACAAATTACATTTGATTTGATCAGCCAAGCCTTGTCTGGCAGTGAAACAGTTCATTCAGCCACATTTCCTTGCTTTTAAAAAACATTGCTGATATGGCTGACTTAGTTAAAATAATGTGTTTTCTACTGACAATTGATATGTACAAACTATGGCATAAGGGGACAACGAGTGGATAAGAGGCAATCGGTAATTTCGATTAAGACATTAATGAGCGAGCTAGGATGGGCCTAGTCAATCAGTGGAGGAAGGGGAGGACCATCCTCCTCAGTGAATTTCATAAAAATATAAATGGTAAGACATTGAAAAGGTTATCCTTTTTGAGATAAAACTATACTAAATATATTCACGTCACCAAATAATTGATTAAAACACACTGTTTTGCAATGAATGTCTACAGTAGCCTCAACAGCACTGTAGGGTAGCACCATGTTGTAGCCAGAGGACAGCTAGCTTCCCTCATCTTCTTGGTATATTGACTTTCAAAACCTAGGAGGCTCTTGGTTCTCACCCCCTTCCATAGATTAACACAGTAATTATGTCAACTTCTGGAGAACATCCTCCAACCTTTCAGAACTGACATGTTGTCCACCCAATCAAAGGATCCGAGAACAAATCTAGTACTGAAAGCATAAGCTAGCACTGCAGTGCATAAACAGCACTCACTAACTGCCACTGTAGTCAATATAACTATTTGTTCAGCACTTTGAAATGTACAGCGACAGAATTCAGAACATGGGCCGTTCTTTCAGTGTTCTCCTAGTACACCAAGTCAGAACTGTTGGATAGATAAAGGGGACATAAGCAGATAATGAAAGCTCTTGCAAAATTTGATCGTTACATTTCTCTTAAACAGGTTATAGGCTACATGTGCACCACCAAGTCAGAACAGAAGGCGAAATTAAGAGGGGTAAATAAACCAAATGATTAGGGTGAGGCACATGGGCTACTAACAGCTTACTACACAACATATACTTAGTATTACTTTCTTAGCTACAGTATACATATCTCCCTAGCATATTACATAATTTATGCAGCAGCATACAAGACATTTTTGGACTCTGAAAAAAGCAAGGTCAAATCATGATGACGTCATTGGTCGTAGCTCTTGAAAGAGGCCCGAGTTCCCGATTTACAATTACGAGTTGGATGACTGTTCAAAACGTATTTCCTAGTCGGAGCGAGTTTTTTTTTCCAGAATTCCCAGTTGTCTTGAACTCACTGAAATCAAGTTTCAACAGTTGTTTTGAGCGCGGCACAAATCATGCTTCATTGACAGCATGGCCAATGTTGAATGTTTATAATTTTAAACTTGAAAAGAGACACTTAATCCCAGATTTGGGACCACACAGCCACTCCACTGAATATCAGGCTAGTGATTGTTTTGCAATGCTTGTAGTTAGCCACCGTCACTAATTCCTCCCAAACCGCTAATTGTTGAATTTGCGGTTTCCAACTTGTTCTGAAATGTTTATGTCCAATGGCCGATGACCACCAATACGTTTTATCTATCATTTCTATCTATAATTTCATATGACAAGGATTAAAAAGGATTTAGCAGTAGATTGTCGACTTGATTCATAATGACTGCTAGTCAAGATTTTGAAAGTATGACATTGACATGATCAGTACCCTGAATGACGGGTCGCCACTGTGGCCAATATACCATGGCTAAGGGCTGCTCTTAGGACATAGCCCTTAGCCGTAGTATATTGGCCATATACCACAAACACTTGAGGTGCCTTATTGCTATTATAAACTGGTTACCAAAGTAATTAGAACAGTAAAAAGTATGTTTTTGTCACTCCCATGGTACAGGTCTGATATACCATTGCTTTCAACCAATCAGCATTCAGGGCTCAAATCACCCAGTTTATAATTGTAAATCAATCCCGTTTGCGCATGTGCATAACTATAGATGCATCTGACAGGAGAGTTTGAGTGATGAAAGTTGGACAGAGGATCTCGAAATCTCTGTGCAAAAATCACGGACGAACTTCAAAAAATGAACGTTAAGCTATTTTCTGGCAATTGTACCATTATGTGCCAGATGTTAAGACTACAAACCATTATAAATGGCCTATTTTCGAGATTGACTTGTTATTTCAGTAGGCATAGGCTCCTTGACTAAAATCTGGGTTTAAATTGCAATTTAACTTTGCCATGGTTTGCTGAGCTAGATACAGGTAGCCTATAGACCCTGATATGCCAACAACAAATTCCAGGGAAAAGTCCACAATGAAACTGACATTAAATGTGTAGAATTTGCGATAGAGCTGTGAACATATAACGCCATTTGCGATAGAGCTGTGAACATATATATATATATATTTTTTTTTATTAAAAAAAAAAAAAAATTTATTAAAGAGAAATGTGACCAATACATTTTGAAAAATACATTTTGAAACGCAACATTGTTTTCAAAGTAGCCCAATTTGGCGGAAAAACTACGAACATGGCAACACTGATTGACACTCATTTTGCACACAATCCATAGTTAAGGCTGTACAGCAGAGGAGGCTGGTGGGCGGAGCTATAGGAGGACAGACTCATTGTAATGGCTGGAATGGAATTAATGGAACAGAGTCAAACAGGATTTCCATAGCTCTTTTCTTATAGCTCCCCCCACCAGCCTCTTCTGCTGTACAGCCTTAACTATGAATTGTGGATCCATAAAATGGGATATCACCCTACTCTGTGACACCCACCACTGTGGCGAGTTTACACAAACATTAGCATCATGGCTCTTATTGCGGGACTTTGACGGTTTTATTTATTTATTTATTTTCACCTTTATTTAACCAGGTAGGCAAGTTGAGAACAAGTTCTCATTTACAATTGCGACCTGGCCAAGATAAAGCAAAGCCGTTCGACACATACAACGACACAGAGTTACACATGGAGTAAAACAAACATACAGTCAATAATACAGTATAAACAAGTCTATTTACAACGTGAGCAAATTAGGTGAGATAAGGGAGGTAAAGGCAAAAAGAAATCCATGGTGGCAAAGTAAATACAATATAGCAAGTAAAACACTGGAATGGTAGATTTGCAGTGGAAGAATGTGCAAAGTAGAAATAAAAATAATGGGGTGCAAAGGAGCAAAATAAATCAATAAAATAAATACAGTAGGGAAAGAGGTAGTTCTTTGGGCTAAATTATAGGTGGGCTATGTACAGGTGCAGTAATCTGTGAGCTGCTCTGACAGTTGGTGCTTAAAGCTAGTGAGGGAGATTAGTGTTTCCAGTTTCAGAGATTTTCAGAGACTGTGTTTCAGAGACTGTGGGGAATCAACTACCCAATCAGCGTATTGACATTCATATTGCACTACCATGAGGTCTGCAAACCAGTGTGAAATATGAGTTTGTTATTTGTATTTGAAGTAATAGAATACATACAATAACTCAAAAAAGAAAAAGTACAAAAAGTAGGAAGTAATAATATTAAATAATAATATCAAATAATGTGATGTTTATGCATTTTATTTTATTTTCCTTGGCACAATTTTCCTTGATAAGTCACTCTCACTTAGATATCATGTTGAAAACTGCAAACATTTCTCTCCTATGGCAAAATGTGTAAAATTGCAGGAAATTAACTGTGAAATGGCACATGTTTCTCTCCGCCCCATGGCAAAATGAGCAGAATGACATGAAATGAGCTTTAAAACTGCAACATTTTCTCTATGCCCCATGCCAAAATGTATAGAATTGCATGAAATGAACTCTAAAACGTCATTTTTTTTATTCTGAAAAAAGCCCTGAAACACTTAGGGCCCCCAAAAGCCTAGGGCAGGCATGTGTGGTTATAGAGCTCGCCAGCTTGTAGTCCTAAAAAACAGACATGAGCTACCTCTGGTTCGTTCAGAAAATTAATGAGAAAAGAATGTGGTTTTGGGATAAACACCAAAAATAAGGTCTGAGGTTGACACAGGTTTAGGAGATATGTGAGATGATATCAAGTCAGTTCACATCACCTTTATGAATTGAAATGATAGGTGCTTTTCTTAAATTACATAAATGCTTCAAAATTCACAAAAAGAGATGTTAGCTAATGAAGATTATCTCATAAGACAAAACGTATAAGATCTCCTAAGCCTGTATTTACCACAGACCTTATTTTTGGCATTTAACCAAAAACCCTACAATGCCATTAATTTCCCCATAGGCTTTGTAAAACTAACTATGGCGGAGTTAGTGCCTACAAAAAAGACACGATTACTATTTCTCTCTATAGTTGTGGGCATGCAGACCTGCGAGACACTCATAAATTCTGATTTTTTTGTGGCCCCCACCCCCATCAGTTGCTCATCCCTAAACTGTCCAGCAGAGGGCAGTGTCTTATAGCTTGTTTGGTTCACAGCCTTAGACACAGAAGGCCAGAGTCAAAAGTCACTAAAGTATTAGGCAGTTTTTTTACCCAAATAATAACACTAATAATTTATTCAACTTCTATTGCATTTTTCATGACAAATATCATCTCAAAAGCGCTTGAAAAAGCAAAGCAAACAACAATCAAATAAAACTCCATGATAACAGTGACACAGACTCAGATTGTTCTCTTTAAATCAAATCAAATGTATTTATATAGCCCTTCGTACATCAGCTGATATCTCAAAGTGCAGTACAGAAACCCAGCCTAAAACCCCAAACGGCAAGCAATGCAGGTGTAGAAGCACGGTGGCTAGGAAAAACTCCCTAGAAAGGCCAAAACCTAGGAAGAAACCTAGAGAGGAACCAGGCTATGAGGGGTGGCCAGTCCTCTTCTGGCTGTGCCAGGTGGAGATTATAACAGAACATGGCCAAGATGTTCAAATGTTCATAAATGACCAGCATGGTCAAATAATAATAATCACAGGCAGAACAGTTGAAACTGGAGCAGCAGCATGGCCTGGTGGACTGGGGACAGCAAGGAGTCACCATGCCAGATAGTCCTGAGGCATGGTCCTAGGGCTCAGGTCCTCCGAGAGAGAGAAAGAAAGAGAGAATTAGAGAGAGCATACTTAAATTCACACAGGACACCGGATAAGACAGGAGAAGTACTCCAGATATAATAAACTGACCCTAGCCCCCCGACACATACTACTGCAGCATAAATACTGGAGGCTGAGACAGGAGGGGTCAGGAGACCCTGTGGCCCCAGTGGAAAGAGGGGAACCGGCCAGGCAGAGACAGCAAGGGCAGTTCGTTGCTCCAGAGCCTTTCTGTTCACCTTCACACTCCTGGGCCAGACTACACTCAATCATATGACCCACTGAAGAGATGAGTCTTCAATAAAGACTTAAAGGTTGAGACTGAGTTTGCGTCTCTCACATGGGTAGGCAGACCATTCCATGAAAATTGAGCTCTATAGGAGAAAGCCCTGCCTCCAGCTGTTTGCTTAGAAATTCTAGGGACAATTAGGAGGCCTGCGTCTTGTGAAATATAATATATAATATAATATACATATATAATATATATATATAAATAATATATAATGTATTATATATAATATTATATATTATTTATATTATATATTATTTATATATTATATATACGCGTTTTCTGGAGTATTTGAATCACACTTCACCTTCTATATTATATATATATATATATATATATTTATATAATATAAATTATATAATATATATATATATATATATATATATATATATATATATTTATATATATTAATATTATATATATATATATATATATATTTATATATATATATATATAATATATATATTTATATATATATATATTTATATATATATATATATTTATATATATATATATTATATATATATATATATTTATATATATATTATATATATATATATATATATATTATGTATATAATATATTATATATATATATATATATATATATATATATATAATATATTATATATATATATATATATATATATATTATATATATATATATATGATTATATATATATATATTATATATATATATATATATATATATTATATATAGAGTCCAATGGCATATATTATATAATATATATATATATTATATATATATTTATATATATTATATATAATATATATAATATATATATATATATATATATATAATATATATATATATATATATATATATAATATATATATCATTATATATATATATATCTATATATATATATCAATATATATATATATATATATATATATATATATATATATATATATATATATATCAATATATATATATATATATATATATATATATATATAATATATATATATATATATATATATATATATATATATATATATATAATATATATATATATATATATATATAATTATATAATATATATATTATATATATAATATATATATATATATAATTATATATTATATATATATATATATATATATATATATATTATATATATATATATATTATATAATATATATTATATATATATATATATATATATATATATTATATATATATATATATTATTATATTATATATATATTATATATATATATATATATATATATATATATATATATAATATATATATTATATATATGTGTGAAAAATCGGAAAAGTCTGTGTCACTCTGTAACCATGGAAATGCCCATAAGAGTAGGTCTGGATTAAGTTGAAGGTTGAAGAGTTGAAGGTTCTATGTGTTTCATTCCTTCAACAGAGACAGTCAAGAAGGAACCACAGCTTGACCAGAAGGATGAGGTCAACTGTATCAAATGTAATTTTACAATGATAGGAAAATGTGCTTGAGCTACACTATATATACAAAAGTATGTGGACACCCCTTCAAGTGGATGAGTGGATTTGGCTATTTCAGCCACACCCGTTGTTGAAAAGCACAGAGCCATGCAATCTCCATAGACAAACATTGGCAGTAGAATGGCCTTACTGAAGAGCTCAGTGACTTTCAACATGTCACCATCATAGGATGCCACCTTTACAACAAGTTAGTTTGTAAAATGTCTATGCCCCGGTTAACTGTAAGTGCTGTTATTGTGAAGTGGAAACGTCTCGGAGTAACAATTGCTGAGCCAAGTTCACAGAACGGGACTGCCGAGTGCTGAAGCGCATAGCATGTAAAAGTCATCTGTCCTCGTTTGCAACACTCACTACTGAGTTCCAAACTGCCTCTGGAAGCAATGTCAGCACTGTTCTTCGGGAGCTTCATGAAATTGGTTTCCATGGCCGAGCAGCCGCACACGAGCCTAAGATCACCATGTGCAATGCCAAGTGGTGTAAAGCTCGCCGCCATTGGACTCTGGTGCAGTGGAAACGCGTTTTCTGGAGTGGTGAATCACACTTCACCTTCTGGCAGTCCGACGGACGAATCTGAGAAAGCTACCTGCCTCAATGTACAGTATAGTGCCAACTGTACAGTCTGGTGGAGGAGGAATAATGGTCTGGGGCTGTTTTTCCTGGTTCGGGCTAGTTCCCTTAATTTCAGTGAAGGTAAATCTTAACGCTACAGCATGCATTGACATTCAATGACATTCTAGATGATTCTCCATACAGAAATGGTTTGTCGAGATCGGTGTGGAAGAACTTGACTGGCCTGCACAGAGCCTAGACCTGAACCCCATCAAACACCTTTGGGATGAATTGGAATGCCGACAGCGAGCCAGGCCTAATTGGCCAACATCAGTCCCTGCAGCAATGTTCCAGCATCTAGTGGAAAGCCTTCCCAGAAGAGTGGAGGCTGTTGTAGCAGCAAAACGGGGACCAACTCCATATTAATGCACATGATTTTGGAATGAGATGTTCGACGAGCAGGTGTAGTACTTTTGGTTGTGTAGTGTATTTTCAAACACATTTTGATGTTGACATTTTTTTGCATTCTTAAATATTAGACAAATGTTTTTTTTAACATAATTTCATTTTAATTATAAAAACATTTTTGTTTCTGTGGGGTGTATTGGAACAAATACCACAACCGTCTGGTACCAAGTCAGTGATGGTAAAAAGGTAGTTTGTTTTAGACTGTCTTGCCTCAATTGTTACTCCTAAATCAGAAGAGCAGAATTCCACCCTTGCGTGATGGGGCCGCTGGGGGCTCAAAAACATACACTCCCAAAAGACTAGCTCTTCCCCATGGCTGAGGTATCATGCTGTGACTCTCAGAGCCCATTTTGTGCGCGCGTGTGTGTGTTTAACAATAATAGTGAGGTCACCGCTGCTGTGGAGAGACTCTGTCCATTACAGTAGAGAACTTCATGGCCATGCGAGAAAGCCCACATACAAACTACTACAGTTTACTATAGAATTCTGTAGTGAACTGTAGAATACTTTAATATCCTATACTCTACACTGTAGTATCCAAATGTGTAGTACTTGCTTTATAATTTTACAGAACACTTTTGTATCCCTCGATCATGTAGTGCTTACTTTAGAATTTTGTAGTATACTGGAGAATACTATAATACACACTGTAGTATCCCTTGATCACATAGTGCTTACTTTAGAATTTTTAGATCGATTTACTGCTAGCTTTGTCAGTGCTGTTTTGATTTTAATGTGTTGTCCTTGGAGAGTTCATGTTGTGGTTTTCCTCAGCGGTTCCCCCTCGATCGTGTAGTGCTTACTATAGAATTTTGTAGTATACTATACTTAACTTCACACTCTAGTATCCCTTGATTGATTGATTTTATTTGACCATTTAAAAATAATACATCCACATGTGGATAATTGTCACGCCCTGGTCGAAGTATTTTGTGTTTATCTTCATTTATTTGGTCAGGCCAGGGTGTGGCATGGGTTTTTGTATGTGGTGTGTTGGTATTGGGATTGTAGCTTAGTGGGGTGTTCTAGTTAAGTCTATGGCTGTCTGAAGTGGTTCTCAATCAGAGGCAGGTGTTTATCGTTGTCTCTGATTGGGAACCATATTTAGACAGCCATATTCTTTGAGTGTTTCGTGGGTGATTGTCCTTAGTGTCCTGATGTCCTTGTTCTGTGTTTATTTGCACCAGTATTAGGCTGTTTCGGTTTTCGTTACGTTTATTGTTTTGTAGTGTTTGTATTTAGATTCGTGTTGCTTCAGTTTAATAAACATGGATCGCAATCTACACGCCGCATTTTGGTCCGACTCTCCTTCACATCTAGAAAGCCGTAACAGAATCACCCACCACAACAGGACCAAGCGACGTGTCAACAGGCAGGAGCAGCAGGAGAAGCAACATCAGCAGCAGGAGATACGAAATAAGGAATTCTGGACTTGGGAGGAAATCCTAAACGGAGAAGGACCCTAGGCAAAGCCTGGAGAATATCGCCGCTCCAAGGAAGAACTGGAGGCGGCGAAGGTGGAGAGGCGCTGGAATCAGGAGAATCAACAGAGGCAGCAGCAGCAACAGCAGGAGAAGCAACAGCAGCAGCAGCAGCAGCAGTGGGAGAGGCTGCATTACTTGGAGAAATGGACTTGGGAGGAGATCCTTGACGGAGAAGGACCCTGGGAACAGCCTGGAGAATATCGCCGCCCCAAGGAAGAACTGGAGGCGGCGAAAGCGGAGAGGCACCGGTATGAAGAGGCAGCACGGCGACGCGGATGGAAGCCCGAGAGTCAGCCCCAAAAATGTATTGGGGGGGGGGCTCAGGGAGAGTGTGGCAGAGTCAGGAGTCAGACCTGAGCCAACTCCCCCTGTTTATCGTGAGAAGCCAAGGAGGAGACCAGAACCAGAGCCGGTGTTGGAGGTGAGCGAAGCAGAGACTGTGAAGGAGTTAATGGGGAAATTGGAGGAGGGAGAAATGAGGGAGTTGCTGTGTTGGTGCTTTAACCTCTTGATCCTACTTGAGACGCAGACGTCCCAACTAGAGCTCTGGAAATGCAAATGCGCTACGCTAAACGCTAATAGTATTAGTTAAAACGCAAACGTTCATTAAAATACACATGCTTGGTATTGAATTAAAGCTACACTCGTTGTGAATCCAGGCACCAAGTCAGATTTTTAAAATGCTTTTCGGCGAAAGCATGAGAAGCTATTATCTGATAGCATGTAACACCCCAAAAGACCCGTAGGGGATGTAAACAAAATAATTAGCATAGTCGGCGCTACACAAACCGCACAATAAAATATAAAACATTCATTACCTTTGACCATCTTCTTTGTTGGCACTCCTTGATGTCCCATAATCAATACTGGGTCTTTTTTTCGATTAAATCGGTCCATGTATAGCCTAGATATCGATCTATGAAGACTGTGTGATAAACGGAAAAAAATAGCGTTTCATAACGTAACGTCATTTTTTAAAAGTTAAAAAGTCGACGATAAACTTTCACAAAACACTTCGAAATACCTTTCTAATGCAACTTTAGGTATTAGTACACGTTAATAAGTGATAAAAATCATCAGGAGGCGATGTAAATTCGATAGCTGGTCGTCTGGAAAAAATGTCCGGAAAAACACCGGGCCAATACATCAAGTTGGTGGTCGGAGGGAATCGGTTCCCTTTGGTCGGTTCTACCAAGAATCAAATCCGAATCAAATGAGAAGACTCTATACATCCTGTGGAAGCTGTAGGTACTGCAACCTCGGCCTCATTTAATACGGTTCACCTTTAACAATGGGTTGAAGTGGCGCATGGATATTTTTTTCCATTTCCAGTGATCAGATTTTCCTGCGCTTTTCGATGAAACAGACGTTCTGTACTAGTCACAGCCGTGATTTAACCAGTTTTAGAAACGTTAGAGTGTTTTCTATACACACATACTAATCATATGCATATACTATATTCCTGGCATGAGTAGCAGGACGGCAAAATGTTGCGCGATTTTTAACAGAATGTTCGAAAAAGTAGGGGGCCGGCTTAAGAGGTTTTAAGCATGGAATTCGCCCGACGGAGCGTGTCGGGGATTTGATGGCACCTGGGTCAGCGCTTCATACTCGTCCTGAGTTGCGTGTTAGTCGGCTGGTGAAGATGGTGCCAGCCTCACGCACTAGGCCTCCTGTGCACCTCCCTAACCTTGCACGTCCTGTGCCAGCCCTGCTCTCAAGATCTCCAGTACGCCTTCACGGTCTAGCCCATCCTGTGCCACCTCCACACACCAGCCCTCCGGTGGCAGCTCCTCGCACCAGGCTTCCTGTGCGTGTCCTCGGCCCAGTATCACCAGTGCCAGCACCACGCATCAGGCCTACAGTGCGCCTCGCCTCTTCAGCGCAGCCAGAGCCCTCCTTCTCTACTGCGCTGCTGGAGTCTCCCGCCTGTTTAGCACTGCCGGAGCCTTCCTCCTCTACAGCGCTGCCGGAGCCTTCCTCCTCTACAGCGCTGCCGGAGCCTTCCTCCTCGCCAGCGCAGCCGGAGTCTCCCGCCTGTTCGGCGCTGCCAGAGCTCCCGCCCCTCAGTCCAGAGGCACAAGAGCCCCTCATTCCAGTGCCGCCAGTCTGCCCAGCGCCGCCAGTGCCGCCAGTCTGCCCAGCGCCGCCAGTGCCGCCAGTCTGCCCAGCGCCGCCAGTGCCGCCAGTCTGCCCAGCGCCGCCAGTGCCGCCAGTCTGCCCAGTGCCGCCAGTCTGCCCAGCGCCGCCAGTGCCGCCAGTCTGCCCAGCGCCGCCAGTGCCGCCAGTCTGCCCAGCGCCGCCAGTGCCGCCAGTCTGCCCAGTGCCGCCAGTCTGCCCAGCGCCGCCAGTGCCGCCAGTCTGCCCAGCGCCGCCAGTGCCGCCAGTCTGCCCAGCGCCGCCAGTGCCGCCAGTCTGCCCAGTGCCGCCAGTCTGCCCAGTGCCGCCAGTCTGCCCAGCGCCGCCAGTCTGCCCAGCGCCGCCAGTCTGCCCAGCGCCGCCAGCGCCGCCAGTCTGCCCAGCGCCGCCAGTGCCGCCAGTCTGCCCAGCGCCGCCAGTGCCGCCAGTCTGCCCAGCGCCGCCAGAGCCGCCAGTCTGCCAGGATAAGTTAGATCCGCCAGTCAGCCAGGATCCGCCAGTCAGCCAGGATCCGCCAGTCAGCCAGGATCCGCCAGAACTGCCAGTCGGCCAGGATCCGCCAGTCGACCAGGATCCGCCAGTCGGCCAGGATCCGCCAGTCGGCCAGGATCTGCCAGTCGGCCAGGATCCGCCAGTCGGCCAGGATCTGCCAGAGCCATCAGTCAGCAAGGATCCAGCCAGTCAGCCAGACTCTTCCAGATCCGCCAGTCAGCCAGACTCTTCCAGATCCGCCAGTCAGCCAGGATCCGCCAGTCAGCCAGACTCTTCCAGATCCGCCAGTCAGCCAGACTCTTCCAGATCCGCCAGTCAGCCAGACTTCTTCCAGATCAGCCAGACTCTTCCAGATCCGCCAGACTCTTCCAGATCCGTCAGCCAGACCCTTCCATATCCGCCAGTCAGCCAGACTCTTCCAGATCCGCCAGTCAGCCAGGATCTGCCAGTCAGCCAGACTCTTCCAGATCTGCCAGTCAGCCAGACTCTTCCAGATCTGCCAGTCAGCCAGACTCTTCCAGATCCGCCAGTTAGCCAGGATCTGCCAGATCCAACTACCTGCCTGAGCTTCCTCTCAGTGCCGAGCTTCCTCTCAGTGCCGAGCTTCCTCTCAGTGCCGAGCTGCCCCTCAGTGCCGAGCTGCCCCTCAGTCCCGAGCTGCCCCTCAGTCCCGAGCTGCCCCTCAGTCCCGAGCTGCCCCTCAGTCCAGTGGGGTTCTGGGTGAGGACTACTAGGCCATGTTCAGCGGCAAGGGTGGACTATCCAAGGACGCGAGGAGGAGGGACTAAGACTTTGATAGAGTGGGGTCCACGTCCCACGCCGGAGCCGGAGCCGCCACCATGGACCGACGCCCACCCGGACCCTCCCCTATGGTTTTTGGTGTGCGTCCGGGAGTCCGCACCTTGGGGGGGGGGTTCTGTCACGCCCTGGTAGCCGGGTGGAAAGCATGGCCAGCTGTAGAAAAATGCTTTTTGAAATTGCAGATTATCGTAGATTTATCGGTGGTGACAGTGTTTCCTAGCCTAGCACAGTGGGCAGCTGTTCTTATTCTCCATGTACTTTACAGTGTCCCAGAACTTTTTGGGCTACAGGATGCAAATTTCTGTTTCAAAATATAGCCTTTGCATATTGGTTCCTAACTTCCTTGAAAAGTTGCATATTGCGGAGGCTATTTGATGCTAAAGCAGTACCCCACAGGCTGTTTTTGTGCTGTTCAAGGGCAGTCAGGTCTGGAGTGAACCAAGGGCTATATCTGTTCTACATTTTTTGAATGGGGAATGCTTATTTAAGATGGTGAGGAAAGCATATTTAAAGAATAATCAGGCATCCTCTACTGACGGAATGAGGTCAATATCCTACCAGGATACCCAGGCCAGGTCGATTAGAAGGGCCTGCTCGCTGAACTGTTGTAGGGAGAGTTGGACAGTGATGAGGGGTGGTTGTTTGACCGCGGACCCATTATGTAGGCAGGCAATGAGGTAGTGATTGCAGAGATGCTAGTTGAAGACAGCCGAGGTGTATTTAGAGGGCAGGTTGGTCAGGATGATATCTATGAGGGTGCCCGAGTTTACGGATTTGGGGTTGGACCTGGTAGGTTCCTTGATCAATTTTGTGAGATTTAGGGCATCTAGTTTAGATTGTACGACATCCGAGTTGTTATACATATCCCAGTTTAGGTCACCTAATTATACGAACTCTGAAGATAAAATTAATTCACATATGGTGTCCAGGGCACAGCTGGGGGCTGAGAGGGGTCTATAACAAGCGGCAACAGTGAGAGTCTTATTTCTCGAATGGTGGATTTCTAAAAAGTAGAAGCTCTGTGCCAAACAGGTGGGATTTAATTATAAAATGATTGAGACAACACCAGTCTCTATTCAAAGTGTACCATCACTTTGAAATTATATTATTTCTTGAATTGACTAGTTATTCAAATAGGTTTATTTTTATTTAACATGGGTTCATAGGAGAGATTATCAGTTCCCTGGGGTTATGGTCTTTGGGTAAATACAAAATGTGCTTTGTTCATTCTACATATAAAATATAAAATGGAAATATATGTTAACACGGGATAACAGTTACTCCGAATGGTTTATTGGAGTGGGGGTTTCTGCAAGGGTTATGTTGATAACTACATAATCTGTAACTCATCTGAGAGATCGCTAGTAGAATAGGGGAGTTATCATGGAAATATGATGTCAGAATGCATTAATGCTTGGGAGAGACTATCACCACAACAAGTGTTTGTGAAACTCAAACCCACTCTACTGGCTGAATAGTGAGGGACAACTGTGTCTGATGACCTGTGAACTGTATCTGGAATGATATGTACTGGGAGAAGAAAGACTAAAGGGGATTGGGATAATGACCTTTTATTACCAGGCCACTCATGACAGAAAAACAGAGGCAAAAGGGCACATGGTAAAATAGATATTACTGGTACTAAAAGTTTTTAGTATAAGGTTAATTATTAAAGGGATGATGTATTGAATTGAGTAGGTAAAATTTGAGTTAAAGTAAACACTAAGGACTGTTATCCTGAATATTGGATTGGACAATTTATAAACAACATTTAGTTATGTTTTGAATATAGGACTGTTTAAATTTACTAGGCCTATGGAAGCTCTGGAAACTAATCCTGAGACAGGTTGATTGACAGAACATGCAGAATATTAGATTAAAGGTTTTTGTTTCTTTTATTTTACAATATCATTGTAATTGGAGTGATACATTGGAATGACATAAGTAATTGAATAAAAAGTATAGTCTGTTGTGTGATAACACCCAAGGATGAAGAAGAACGAAACAGATGGACGTTTTCCTAAGGTTTAATTACATTACAAATAGTGGTAATGTATTGGAGAATGTTTAAGTATGTATCAAACTATGGTTGGAAATTAGGAGTAGTGACTTATGTGTTATGGGTTAGAAAAACTGTAACTACATTGGGGGCTCATATATGAAGGTTATGGTAGCGGAGGGGCGTTATTTCTAGAAACAATATATATTAATAGACGAGAACTCACAGAAAAGGAAGGACAGTTGGTCTTGTAAAAATATAGGGATATAAAATATAGGGACAATTCTAAATGTAAATAGAACATTACACATACCTAGACTATGGTAAAAGTAATAAGTAGTGGCATTTTGAACACTAGAGCAAAAGTTTAAGAAGCTTAGGACTTAGTTTTGTTAGGATTGGATATTCTTCCAAATGGAAGACACTTGACTGATTACATGTTATTCTTACAGCAGTTGCTGTAGGGACCATAATTTGGCTATCATTATGAATATTTTTGTGGCAAGAGGCCAGGTATTTGAGACAGAATGTTTACATAGGGCTGTTATTTAAAAATTAAGATTTAGTGATCCTGCTATAAGAAGAAAGTCTGTTGTCAGGAAATAACCCATGTGTTAGTGTGTATGTCCCCAGGAAAAAAACAGCACATAAGAGGCCAGATGGAAGGGCATGGGCTGAATTCTGGAGACTGAGTGTACATCAAGATACACCGGGCTGGGGATATACTTCTTACAGCACCTGCAGTGGTAAAGATCGTCATGTCTCTCTTTGGTGGGTGCATAAGTTTCACAAGAAGTAAGGTCCAGCTGAATAATGGGTGAGCTTGAAAACACCATGACAGAGGACGTGAAACAAAAGAGAGAGAGAGAGAGACTAGATTCCACTGTAGACATACTGGGTTGAGTTAGGGGTTACTTGTTTTATTTGTTAATGTATCATGTGAAAAAGGATAGATGTTAGGGTAGTTGTACTCTAAACAACATGTTGAAGGCTCGATGTGAAAGCCCATTCAGTGTTGATTTACTTCAAGAAGAAATAATGTTGATTAAGGTTATGCACATGTTTATCAGTTGAAATAGAGCAGATGGGGAACTAAGTAAAAAATGACATGATTTGGGAACACCTCTCAGAACCTGCGGCCGAAAGGGGAAGACTGGATGAAAGCACGAGGAAGCCAATTAGGGCCTCCATTTTTGTGGAGTCCAGCAGAAAAGTATCCTGGAGGCATAGAGTCAGGTGAAGAGAGAGTGGGAATTGTCATGGTCTCAGATTTAAGTATTCATGAATACAGTCATGCATAACACATAACATTGTCAATACTGTTATGTTTTGTCCTTTGTTTTCCAAGTCTTATGTTTAGGAAACCTGATGGAGAAGGGTTCGCCAGCTTCAGCTGGAATGTCAGTATGTGTGATGAGGGATGGAAGTAAGAGAATGTATGGTGTAATCATAGAACAGAGGCCATAAGTCTCTAAGTCTGAATGCCCCACAGAAATAAGGCAGAAACCTGAACCAGGACGAGAGGTTCCACATCTGATGATCCAATGGGACCAGAAGGACCTCTCCCAGTGATACCAGGAGATCTAGTCTACGTTCGAGTGTTCCGAAGGAAGTGGGATCAGCCGAGGAGGGAAGGACCCTACGAGGTGGCAACAGCCACAAACACGGCCGTCCAAGTGAAAGGAAGCAAGACGTTTTATCATCTAAACCACTGCACCCGAGTCCCGACGGTGAGAAGGACACAACCATACAGAGATGAGGACACAGAGGATGCTGATTCACCAGAGGGGACCCCGGAGGAAGCAGGAGCAGCGGAAACGATCAAAGTGCCGGGGAGGAATCAAGAAAATGGCAGACCAGATACAACGAGTGCATCAACTAACGCACTCAGAAGAAGCACCAGGGGAAAAGAGCCTGAAAAGAAAAGAGACAAACAACCAAAGTTTCCTCCAGTATGGCCAGAAAGCCCAGAAGGGTGGGGGGGTAACATGTCTGCCACTCCTGATGATATACCTGTTGGGGCAGACCTCTTTGACAGAAGCCCTCTACAGTGGGACCCTGAGGTATCGCCTAAAGAATGGGAACATCTCTTCCCTGAAATGGACACCTTCCAGATGGAAGCCCAGTCCGGCCTGAGGAGGGAGCCTCAGGGGAAGAAACAGAAGGAGAGACCCCACAAAGAGGAGGAAAAGTCCAGCAAGCTGAAGAAAATGGGGATTTCCCCAAAATTGACTTTTCAGCTCTTGAATTGTCTCCATAATGAACAATTGATGTTAGAACCACAGAAGAACAATGACATTGACATAACAGAAGTGACAGTGAACGCTAGTATAGCAACAACTGACTCACGCACAATCAAGATGTAGGGTGGAAACAGGAAGAGAAGAGAGGAACCTGTCGAACGAGGTGAAAAGACAGGATATTTTGACAGGTTTAAGTTTCATGTTCCGCCGCAACAAATAACAGAACCAGGGGAACAAAGGACAGTTTCTGTATGGAAGAAGAAACCTCTACCGGAGGAGCCACTCTGTGGATGGACGCATCATATAACAAAGGGAGAAGTTGTTTGGGACCCCAAAGGATGTGACCTGACATTAACCAAATATGAGGAAGGCTGGGAGTTTATCATGAACAAGAACACCAGCAGAAGGTGAAGAATTGAAATTGAAATAACAAGAACAAGATTGAAACAGTTACAAATATGTTAAATTGGGAGTAGCACCTGAACAAAAACAGTCATTAGCAATGACAACGGTGGTCTTACGACCACAGCAATACCTAAGAACACAAGGAAGAGCCTGTGGTAAGCAACGAAACACATCAGAACCAGGAGGGTTCTTTAATGAGATTTGGAACCTTTTGACAAACTCTAATGACCTACCTTAAGACAAGAACATTGCAAAGATGACAGACATAGACATATCAGACTCAGAACCACTCAAGGACAACACACAGGAAGAAGAGTTGAAAAACGAATGGTACAAATGGGCTAAGTATACAGCAGAAATAAACATAGGATGGACAATTGTATTTTGTGTAGAAAATCACCTTTGTCTGATCTTTTGATAGTTCCTGAACCTGCATCATTTGAAGAAATGTGTTAAATGTAAAATGTTCAATATTCAGAGAAAATACTAAATTCCTTGGTGTGACATAGAATGTAGGATTGCTCGAGGGAGCACTAGAGGCAGAACCATATTAAATGAGACTGGGTTGGGAGACAAGGATTGTGCTGCCTATGACATTAGAACTGAATTAAATGGACCTCAATTAGACAGAAGTACTGTGGTTAAAGGAAAATATGAATGTTTTTACAGCCATAACACCGAAGGTATTGATGTAGGAAACACCACTGTAGAATGTGATACTATTTGGGTATTAGAGACTGCTGGGGTTCGTAGTAATAAAGATAAAGGGTTGATAATGCATAGAAAAGGGGTGTGTGGTACAATAACTCAGGTTGCGCCATCTCTTATTATGCTAAAAAATCAGGACAGAGGTATTGCGGATAGTTTCTGGATGTGTGGAAAAAACAAACTGTTGAATGTACTGCCAGATGGATGGACTGGTCTTTGTGCCTTAGTTAGAGCAATTCAACAGGTTACCATTATTAAGTCACCCCATGGTGACTATGTTAACTCTAGAGTTAAGAGGGCGTATGAGAAAGACCCTGAGGTATACCTTGATGCAATTGGACAGCCTAGAGGGGTACCTCGGGAGTTCAAGGCAAGAGATGAAGTTAAATCTGGATTTGAATCTATATTTTTGTGGAAAACACCAAATAAGAACTTAGAGTGGATTAATTACATATACTATAACCAACAGAGATTCATTAACTATACTGACTCGGCTCTAACGGCATTGGGGGAACAGGTACAGGCTACCAGTAAAATGTCTTGGCAAAATAGACAGGCTCTCAATTGGCTTTTGGCAGAGAAGGGTGGAGTTTGTGTTATGTTCGGGGATGATTGTTGCACCTTTATTCCCAACAACACTGCGCCTAATGGATCCTTTGCAATCGCTATGGCTAAACTTAAAGGTTTACGAGCAGAGGTTAAGGCAAATGCTGGGGTTGACTCTCATGTTTGGGATTGGTTGGACTTAGCATTGGGAAAATGGGGAGCTATGTTTGCTAGGATGGCCATTATGCTGGGCGGGGGGTTATTGGCTCTGGGTATTGTATTTTGTTGTGTTTTACCCTGGGGTAAATCATTTGTGATCCAGACAACGGTTAAACAGATGTCTGTAAGTAGAGCTGACCCTCCGGTGATAGTTAATCCTGTGCCGGGTAGCCCAGGCCACTATACTGATGAAAATGAACAGTTATGCAATGCGGTTGGTGGACCCCTTGACTGCCCCTTAGGTAATCCAAACTGCCTGTATGGAGTGGTCCCTGGAGGTGGTTACGCTTGCAATGGTTTTCGTAAGGATGGTTTACCTGTATATGCTGTCATTCCAGATTCGTAAGAAAGTCTACTGATACATATCCACAAAAAGGGTCATTTCCGTAGTAAGTACAACAGGGGCTATGTAAGGTTTTAATATATCTACTTTTGCTTAAGGCCTTGTGTTTTTGTATGTTTTGTTGAATGTTTTTGATAGGTATATCAATGAATATATCTGGTTTCTTTTAATTAAAAGTTAGTTTTGCCTTCTAAATACTAGGTTAATTTTAAAAACATATAGGTAACAGTGGGATATCCCGGCTACAAGTGCCTACGGACCATGTCCTTAATCTTCTAACAGAGGTTGGTATCGCTGGTATCACGTTTGTTGGAGAGGTGTCTGAGAGGGAGGATCATGTTGAAAGCTTAAATTCAGAATGATGTTGTGTCCATTTTATTTTGTAACTGCATGGAGGCCTCGTGTTTTCTCATATTCAATTTATTATTATACTCATTGCTTTATTATATATATTTTTTTCTTTTTCACGTAACTGAGAACCTCAGGCAAGGCTTTGTACTTACATGCTCATGCTTCAACAAAATGTTATGTATTATTTTTATTGTTTCTATACCGAACTAGATCTTTTACTCTTATGAAATACTAGAGATGTTTGGTCTAGTTAGGGTTTCTTTAAATGGTTTTAATTGGATCTTATACTCCTATCTATGTTATTGTTTGGAGATGTTTGGTGTAGGTGATTAGGAAGCTTTATTTTTGTTAATCAACTGTTGATATTATGCTCCATATATGTCATTTTAAGTTTTTGGTGCTTATTAAGCACCAGAGGAGCGTTATATGGGAGAAATTATGTACATATATGGAAGACCATAAATAATGTAACACAAAAGAGAGATACACTTATAGAGTGCATTTGCCATTCTGGTAAAATGCATTGTCTATTGTATAGGAGAGGAGAACTAGAGGAGACACACAGGCGCCAGGACAGCTGGACATACAAAGGTCAGAGGGATATACAAAGGAGGGGGTCAGCCAAATGACCAACTGATGGATTATAGACATGACTCACATATTCTTAGGACATGGAGATGCTGAAGGAATGACAGGGGAGACACATAGTCTGCTGATCCAAGATAAAGAATGCATTAATCTAAATGCAGGGACAAAGCAAGCCTAGACAATAGAGGAATGTATAGTATTTTTAGTATAGCTGAGCATGCTAAAAACAGAGGAGACATAGTCTGCTGATCCGAAATAAAGACACATACAAAGGAACAGATGGAGCTAATTACAGGGTCAAAGCATATAGGGACGTATATTTTCTTTAGGTCAAAGCAAGGGTCTTGTCATCATTAGGATCTAATGGAAAGCAGATGTGGGCGTTATTGGGCTGAACAAGCAGGAAGCACGGATTGGGATGTAACTTCATTTGCATGTGGGAGGGACTCATATGTTATGTGTTTAAATCAGGGCGAGTGCTCTGAAAAAGTGTGTGTTCATAGATATAAAGTGAGACTAAGATATAAGAAAAAGACTGGCAATTTACACGGGATGAGACAAAGACAAACACACACGTCCTACTGCTACACCATCTTGGTTGCAAGATATAAGTACACACTGAATAAATGTATCATTCAACATAAGATACCACCGAAAACAATGACATGAGCTCTGTACAAATGAATCAAATAAAATGTTATGTCACATGCTCCGAATACAACAGCTGTAGACCTTACCTTGAAATGCTTACTTAAAAGAGCTCAACCAACAATGCAGTTCAAGGAAAAGTAAAAATAGGAAAAGAAAAAGCAACACAATAAAAATAATAACAAGGCTGTATACGGGGGGTACCGGTACCGAGTCAATGTGCGGGCATACAGGTTAGTCGAGTTATTTTGTAGGTAGGGGTAAAGTGACTATGCATAGATAATAAACAGTGAGTAGCAGCAGTGTAAAAACAAAGGGGCGGGGGCATGTCGATGTAAATAGTCTGGGTGGCCATTTGATTAATTGTTCAGCAGTCTAATGGCTCGGGATAGAAGCTGTTAAGGAGCCATGCGGTAGCAGAGAGAACAGTCTATGACTTGGGTGACTGGAGTCTTTTTTGGGACCTTCCTCTGACACTGCCTGGTATATTGGTCCTAGATGGTAGGAGGATTGGCCCCAGTGATGTACTGGTCTGTACGCACTACCCTCTGTAGCAACTTACATTCAGATGCCGAGCAGTTGCCATACCAGGCGGTGATGCAACCGGTCAGGATGCTCTTGATGGTGCAGCTGTATATACATTTTTGAGGCTCTCGGGACCCATGCCAAATCTTTTCACTTTCCTGAGGGGGGAAAAGGTGTTGTGCCCTTTTCACGACTGTCTTGGTGTGTTTGAACCATCGTTGGTAATGTGGATACCAAGGAACTTGAAACTCTCAACCCACTACACTACAGCCCCGTCGATGTAAATGGGGGCCTGTTCGGCTCGCCTTTTCCTGTAGTCAATGATCAGCTCCAGCTCCTTTGTCTTGCTCACATTGTGGGAGAGGTTGTTGTCCTTGCACCACACTGCCAGGTCTCTGACCTCCTCCCTGTAGGCTGTATCATCATTGTCGGTGATCAGGCCTACCACTGTTGTGTCGTCAGCAAACTTAATTAACCTCTATCCGTTAAAAAAAATTGAGGTCACAGGCCATTTCAGTGCAAGCCTATGGGAAATACAAATAGATAGGACCCCGATTGCAGTTCCTATGGCTTCCACTAGATGTCACCAGTCTTTAGAAAGGGTTTCAGGCTTGTTTTTTGAAAAATTAGCAAGTAGTTGGAAGAACTACAAGGTGTCTCATTAGAAAAGTAGTTTTGTTGGCGCGTGAATGAGATGCTCGCTCTTTGTTATTTATCTTCCCTATTGAACATACTATTCTCCGTCTTAAATATGATCATTTATTTAAATATTAGAGTACTTAAGGAATAATTAGAAACATTGTTTGACTTATTTAGACGAACTTTACCAAAACTTTTTGGATTTGTTTGTATGCATGTAGAACTAGTGGATTACTGAGATCATTGGCGCCAACTAAACAGACTATTTTGGATATTAAGAAGGACTTATCAGACAAAACGACCATTCATTGTGAAGCTGGGACCCTTGGGTTTGCAAATAGAGGAAGATCTTCAAAAAGGTAAGTGATTTATTAAATCACTATTTGTGATTTTGTGATGCCTGTGCTGGTTGAAAAAGTATTTTTGGTGTAGGGCGCTGTCCTCAGATAATCACGTGGTATGCTTTTGCCGTAAAGTCTTTTTGAAATCTGACAAAGCGGTTGGAATAACAGGAAGTTAAGCTTTTAAATGATGTATGACACTTGTATTTTCATAAAGGTTTAATATTACAATTCTTGTATTTTGAATTTCGCACTCTGCAATTAGGTGTCCCGCTAGCGCCAAAAGAGGTTAAAGAAAACATGTTTGTCCAGTTCGAGGTGAGTAATCACTGTTCTGATGTCAGAAAGCTATTTTCGGTCATAGGAGACAGTAGCAGCAACATTGTTTGGCTTTATCTTGGCCAGGTCGCAGTTGTAAATGAGAACTTGTTCTCAACTGGCCTATCTGGTTAAATAAAGGTAAAATAAATATGTACAAAATATGTACAAAATATGTACAAAATATGTACAAAATAAGTTACAAACAACGGAAAAAAAACAACAAATAGCACAATATTAAAGAAGTCTGTGTGATCACGCTCTCCACAGCCGATGTGAGTAAGACCTTTTAACAGGTTAACATTCACAAGGCCGCAGGGCCAGACGGATTACCAGGACTTGTACTCCGAACATGCGCTGACCAACTGGCAAGTGTCTTCAATGACATTTTCAACCTCTCCCTGTCTGAGTCTGTAATACCTACATGTTTCAAGCAGACCACCATAGTCCCTGTGCACAAGAACACTAAGGTACCCTGCCTAAATGACTACTGACCCGTAGCCCTCACGTCTGTAGCCATGAAGTGCTTTGAAAGGCTGGTCATGGCTCACATCAACACCCTTATCCCAGAAACCCTAGACCCACTCCAATTTGCATACTGCCCCAACAGATCCACAGATGATGCAATCTCTATTGCACTCCGGCAAGCAGTACCGGAGCGCCAAGTCTAGGTCCAAGAGGCTTCTGGACAGCTTCTACCCCTAAGCCATAAGACTCCTGAACGTAAAATCAAATGGCTACCCAGACTATTTAAATTTAATGCTGCTGCTACTCTCTGTTATCTATGTATAGTCACTTTAATAACTCTACCTATATGTACATATTACCTCAATTACGCTGACTAACCGGTGCACCGCACATCGACTCTGAAACAGTACCGCCTGTAGATAGCCGGCTATTGTTATTTTACTGCTGCTCTTCAATTTTGTTACTTTTATTTCTTATTCTTATTTTTTTGTAGGTATTTGTTTAACTTCTCTAGGGTAGGGGGCATCATTTGGAATTTTGGATTAAATGCATGCCCAAATTAAACTGCCTTCTACTCAGGCCCAGAACATAGGATATGCATATAATTAGTAGATTTGGATAGAAAACACTAAAGTTTACAAAACTGTTAAAATAATGTCTGTGAGTAATAACAGAACTGATTTGGCAGGCAAAAACCTGAGAAAAATCCATTCAGGAAGTTGGATTTTGTTGTTGTTGTAGTTTTCTATTCAATACCATTACAGTACCCAACAGTCCTTAGAAATGGTTTCAGGCTTGTATTCTGAAAAATGAGGGAGTAAGAGCAGTCTGAATGAGTGGACCCTGCCGTGTCACAGAGCTTTTTCATGCGCGCGACCGAGAGAATGCTTTCTTGTTTACCTTTTATATTGACAACGTTATTGTCCGGTTGAAATATTA
The DNA here is from genome assembly GCF_018296145.1 of Oncorhynchus tshawytscha. Lineage (NCBI taxonomy): Eukaryota > Metazoa > Chordata > Actinopteri > Salmoniformes > Salmonidae > Oncorhynchus > Oncorhynchus tshawytscha. The sequence continues at coordinate 5,299,762 of NC_056460.1, read as the reverse complement.
TCGATAGTCTAAAAACAACCTGAGGATTGAATATTAACATCATTTGACATGTTTCTATGAACTTTACGGATACAATTTAGATTTTCTGTCTGCCTGTTTTGACTACTTTTGAGCCTGTGGATTACTGAAGAAAAAGAACAGACCTGAGGTTTTCGGATATACAGAGAGACTTTATCGAACAAAAGGAACATTTATTGAATAAATGAATGTCTTCTGAGTGCAAACATATGAAGATCATCAAAGGTAAGTGATTAATTGTACCTCTATTTCTGTGTAACTCTTCTACTTGGCTGGTTACTGTTTGTAATGATTTGTCTGCTGGGGTATGTTCTCAAATAATTGTAAGGTATGCTTTCGCCGTAAAACATTTTTAAAATCTGACACAGTGGTTGGATTCACAAGAAGTTCATCTTTAAACCTCTATAAAATAGTTATTTTTTTATAATGAGAATTTCTGTATTTGGCACTGTGCAATCTCACTGGATGTTGCCCAGGTGAGACGCTAGCATCCCACATGTCCTAGAGAGTTTGAACTGCATTGTTGGTTAACTTATTATGGCTGGGGGCAGTATTGAGTAGCTTGGATGAATAAGGTGCCCAGAGTAACCTGCCTGCTCCTCAGTCCCAGTTGCTAATATAGGCATATTATTAGTATATTTAGATAGAAAATGCTCTGAAGTTTCAAAAACTGTTTGAATGATGTCTGTGAGTTTTAAAAATATATATATTTTTACCTTTATTTAACTAGGCAAGTCAGTTAAGAACAAATTCTTATTTTCAATGACGGCCTAGGAACAGTGGGTTAACTGCCTGTTCAGTGGCAGAACGACAGATTTGTACCTTGTCAGCTCAGGGGTTTGAACTTGCAGCCTTCAGGTTTCTAGTCCAACGCTCTAACCACTAGGCTACTTTGCCACCCCATATGGCAGGCAAAAACCTGAGAAAAAATCCAACCAGGAAGTGGGAAATCTGAGGTTGGTCGATTTTCAAGTCAGCCCCTATTGAAGATACAGTGGGATATTGGTCATGTTGCACTTCCTAAGGCTTCCACTAGATGTCAACCGTCTTTAGAAACTTGTTTGAGGCGTCTACTGTGAAGGGGGGCTGAATGAGAGGGGAATGAGTCAGAGGTCTGCCAGCAGCCACGAGATGGTCATGTGCATTCACATAAGAGGTAGCTCCCGTTCCATTTGCTTTTCTGAAGACAAAAGGAATTCTCCAGTTGGAACATTATTGAAGATTTATGTTAAAAACATCCTAAAGATTGATTCTATACATCGTTTGACATGTTTCTACGGACTGTAACGGAACGTTTTGACATTTTGTCTGCAACTAGTGAACGCGCTTCGTGAGTTTTGATTTGTTTACCAAACGCGCTAACAAAAGTAGCTATTTGGACATAAATGGACATTATCGAACAAATCAAAAATGTATTGTGGAACTGGGATTCCTGGGAGTGCATTCTGATGAAGATCATCAAATGTAAGTGAATATTTATAATGTTATTTCTGACTTCTGTTGACTGCACAATATGGCGGATATCTTTCTGGCTGGTTGGGTCTCTGAGCGCCGTACTCAGATTATTGCATGGTTTGCTTTTTTCGTAAAGCCTTTTTGAAATCTGACACAACGGTTGCATTAAGGAGAAGTTTATCTATATTTCCATGTATAACACTTGTATTTTCATGAACATTTTAAGTATTTCTGTAAATTGATGTGGCTCTCTGCAAAATCACCGGATGTTTTTGGAACTACTGAACATAACACGCCAATGTATACTGAGATTTTTTGATATAAATATGAACTTTATTGAACAAAACATACATGTATTGTGTAACATGAAGTCCTATGAGTGCCATCTGATGAATATCAAAGGTTAGTGATTAATGCTCTATTTCTGATTTTTGTGACTCCACTCTTTGGCTGGAAAAATGGCTGTGTTTTTCTGTGATTTGGCTCTGACCTAACAATCGTTTGTGGTACTTTCGCTGTAAAGCCTATTTGAAATCGGACATTGTGGTGGGATTAACAAGATTACCTTTAAAATGGTATAAGGTACTTGTATGTTTGAGGAATTTTAATTATGAGATTTCTGTTGTTTTGAATTTGGCACCCTGCACTTTCACTGGCTGTTGTCATATCAGCCTTCTCAAAATCCATTGGAGGGGGTCTTAGGCGAGGAACGTTGGGTCATCTCCTCCAATGGGGTTTTAGGAGGAGGCGTGATGGTCAGTCCTTGTATCCATAGCTCTGTCTATGAATTTGAGAGTGGTTACATTTCTCCAGCCCCTCAGCATTTTACGAAACAAGGGTGAGGAGAACACTTTGTTATTGTTTCAACTGCTGATGGATGCTTTAAGAAACACATGAATGAGCATACAAGTATGTTTAAGCATACATGACTGTTGGGAGTGCAGTGCCATACCTTTAGCTCCCAGGTGCAGCAGAGCTGACACACTCAAGATGATGTTGCGGCAGATGTCTTGACCACCCTGTGGCTGTTCTCTGGACAGCGTTAGCACTGGAAGGTGTCCCAGGCACTATTTGTGGCCACACCACCTCCCTCAGAACCAGTGAAGATTTCCAGGTTTTCACAGTCAGGTATCAGCAACCCCCCTTGGGTTGTGCCGTGGCGGAGATCTTTGTGGACTATACTTGGCCTTGTCTAAGGATGGTAAGTTGGTGGTTGAAGATATCCCTCTAGTGGTTTAGGGGCTGTGCTTTGGCAAAGTGGGTGGGGTTATATCCTGCCTGTTTGGCCCTGTCCGAGGGTATCGTCGGATGGGGCCACAGTGTCTCCCGACCCCTCATGTCTCAGCCTCCAGTATTTGTGCTGCAGTAGTTTGTGTCGGGGGGCTAGGGTCAGTCTGTTATCTCTGGAGTATTTCTGTCTCATCCGGTGTCCTGTGTGCATTTAATTCTCTTTCTTTCTTTCTCTCTCTCCGAGGACCTGAGCCCTAGGACCATGCCTCAGGATTACCTGGCCTAATGACTCCTTGCTGTCCCCAGTCCACCTGGCCGTGCTGCTCCAGTTTCAACTGTTCTGCCTGCGGCTATGGAACCCTGACCTGTTCACCGGACGTGCTGACCTGTCCCAGACCTGCTGTTTTCAACTCTCTAGAGACAGCAGGAGCGGTAGAGATACTCTGAATGATCGGCTATGAAAAGCCAACTGACATTTACTCCTGAGGTGCTGACCCGTTGCACCCTTGACAACCACTGTGATTATTATTTGACCCTGCTGGTCATCTATGAACATTTAAACATCTTGGCCATGTTCTGTTATAGTCTCCATCCGGCACAGCCAGAAGAGGACTGGTCACAACTCAGCCTCGTTCCTCTCTAGGTTTCTTCCTAGGTTCTGGCCTTTCTAGGGAGTTTTTCCTAGCCACCGTACTTCTACACCTGCATTGCTTGCCGTTTTGTTCTGGTTGAACTCTTTTCTTCCACACTTGTACTGTTTACAATTACGTCTTCTCAACTCTGGATCATCCGGAGCGATGGAGCCAAGCTCCTCTGGGACTTTCGGCCATTGAGTTTCTGGTTCTCCAGGAATTCTGGTCCTTTGCGCCATCTCTTTGAGTTCAGGAAAATTTCAACATGTAATCCTCTTGAGGCATCATCGGCTGGGTTGTGTTTGGAGTTCAAATACCTCCACTGTTTTGCTTTCGATAGGTCACGGATCATAGCAACCCTATTAGCCACAAAGGTATGGAATCTCTTGGTATCGTTGCGGATGTATTTTAGCACAGACTGACTGTCTGTCCAGAAAGTGGACTCCTTAAGTTCAATCTGGAGCTCCAACCTTAACATCCTGTCCACTCGGACTGCCAATGTTGCTGCAGCAAGTTCCAGTCTGGGGATCGTCATCTGCTTGAGTGGAGCCATCTCTTCCATGAAATAGAATGTTCTTCAGGGATGACTTCGTCCCATCCACACTTTAGCTTGCAGAGCACTTGGAGAATTTGCTTTGCCTTTAATACGAATGGGGCGAGGAAACCTAATGGATCATAAATAGAGCTGACAGTTGAGAGAATACCTCTTCTTGTAAGGGGTCTGTTCTTGACAGTGACTCAGAAGGTAAACGCATCAGTTTCCATGTTCCATCGGATTCCAAGTGCTCTTTCAACAGGCAGCTTTTCTCTGTCCAGGTCCAGTTCATTTATCTGCTTGGCTTTGTGTTCATCAGGGATAGACGCCAGCACAGTGCGGCTGTTGCTGACCCACTTGGTCAATTTGAATCCACCCTGAGAGCACACATTCACATTATGATTTTTGTGAGCTATGGCTTGTTCTTCTGTGGCCACTGACTTGAGGCAGTCATCAACATAGAAGTTGGACTTGAGTGTTTGAATCACCTCTTCATCGTACCTCTCACAGTTGCCTTCTGCAGTCTTTCGCAGTGCAAAGTTTGCACAACTTGGAGAGGATTTTGCACCAATCTTTTGTTAGTATCACCGTCTGGCCACCATAGGAATCGCAGAAAGTCTAAGTAATCTTCATGGACACGTTCTTGATGGAACATTCCTTCGATGTCTGCCATCATGGCAATGTGCTCTTGTCGAAATCTTAGCAAGACTCCTATAAGCGTGTTTGACAGGTCAGGGCCTTGAAGGAGTTCACTGTTAAGAGATGTACCTTTATAGGATGATGAACAGTTAAACACCACTCGTATCGTTCCTTTGCGCTTATGGTGAACGCCATGGTGTGGTATGTACTATACCTTGCCTTTCTCTCTGAAGAGCTGTTCTTGTGGTACCTTCTCGGCATAAGTTTGTAGAAATGTTAAAATAATGTAGGAGAATATACCACAATAGATATGGTAGGAGAAAATCCAAAGAACATTTTTTTTTTTAGGACAGGGACAGTCTTGGAAATTCGTGTTTGCACACGCCTAGAAGACAGGACGCACCTCCTAAAATCAGTTTCCTATTGAACATACTTCTTTCCTTCAGAAATATTATTCGTTTGATTACATTTTAGGGTATCCGAGGAGTAAATAGAAACATATTTTGACTTGAAACAAAGTTTAGGGATAGATTTTTGGATTCCTTTCTCTGCATGTTGGGTATTCTTTGGGTATTTCGTGGGTTATTGTCTATGTCTATGTCTAGTTGCCTATGTCTGCACTAGTATTATTATAGCTTCATGTTCGGATTGTTGTTTTGAATAGTTTGTTAAGTGTTCTTCATCTCCATTAAAGTATCATGTATTCACATCATGCTGCACCTTGGTCTCCTCCGTACAACGAACGAGACAGAATAACCCACCATAAAAGGACCAAGCAGCGTGTTTGGGAGGAACAGCGCTTAATGGAGAAATGGACCCGGGAGAAGGACGAATGGGTAACAACCTGGGAGGAGATTGAGAGTTGGTCGATCGATCCAGGGAGAGTGCCAGAGCCTGCATGGGATTCTTTGGAACAGTGCGAGGAGGGATACAGGATAATGGAGGAACGACGAAGATATAAGGGTACACGGCTAGCACGGAAGCCCGAGAGGCAGCCACAATAAAAAAAAAATGGGGGGGCACACGGGGAGATTGGCTAAGTCAGGTAGGAGACCTGAGCCAACTCCTCGTGCTTACCGTGGGAGCGTGTAACTGGTCAGGCACCGTGTTATGCAGAGATGCGCACGGTGTCTCCAGTGCGCATTTCTAGCTCGGTGCGCTATATTCCAGCTCCTCGCATTGGCCAGGCTAGAATGAGCATCCAGCCAGGACGGGTTATGTCAGCTTTACACTCCAGACCTCCAGTACGCCTTCACAGCCCAGTACGTCCTGTGCCTGCTCCCGCACTCGCCCTGAGGTGCGTGTCCCCAGCCCAGTACCACCAGTGCCAACACCACGTACCAGGCTTCCAGGCCAGAGCCCAGCCCTGTTCCTTCTCCCCGCCTCGCCCAGGGTCTCCAGCCCGCTACCACAAGTGCCGGCACCACGCACCAGGCCCTGTTCCTGTACTCCCTGTTCCTGCTCCTCGCACTCGCCCTGAGGTGCGTGTCTCCAGCCCGGTACCACCAGTGCCGGCACCAGGCCACCAGTGCGCCTCCAGGGTCCAGTACTCCCTGTTCCTGCTCCTCACACTCGCCCTGAGGTATGTATCCCCAGCCCGGTACCACCAGTGCCGGCACCATGCACCAGGCCTATAGTGCGCCTTGGCAGTCCAGTACCCCCTGTTCCTCCCCCCACACTCGCCCTGAGGTGCGTGTCCACAGCCCAGTACCACCAGTGCTGGCACCACACACCAGGCCTACAGTGCGCCTCGTCAGTCCAGAGCACCCGGCAACAGTACCCAGTCCAGAGCGTCCGGCTACAGTACCCAGTCCAGAGCGTCCGGCTACAGTACCCAGTCCAGAGCGTCCGGCTACAGTACCCAGCCCAGAGCGTCCGGCTACAGTACCCAGTCCAGAGTGTCCGGCAACAGTACCCAGTCCAGAGCGTCCGGCAACAGTCTACAGACCGGAACCTCCTACGACGGGCCTTAGACCGGAACCTCCTACGACGGGCCTTAGACCGGAACCTCCTACGACGGGCCTTAGACCGGAACCTCCTACGACGGGCCTTAGACCAGAACCTCCTACGACGGGCCGTAGACCGGAACCTCCTACGACGGGCCGACCGGAACCTCCTACGACGGGCCGTAGACCGGAACCTACCACGACGGGTCGCAGTCCGGAGTCTACCATGACGGGTCGCAGTCCGGAACCTACCACGATCCGCCAGAGTCTCCCTCCAGTCCGGATCCGCCAGAGTCTCCCTCCAGTCCGGATCCGCCAGAGTCTCCCTCCAGTCCGGATCCGCCAGAGTCTCCCTCCAGTCCGGATCCGCCAGAGTCTCCCTCCAGTCCGGATCCGCCAGAGTCTCCCTCCAGTCCGGATCCGGAGTCTCCCTCCAGTCCGGATCCGCCAGAGTCTCCCTCCAGTCCGGATCCGCCAGAGTCTCCCTCCAGTCCGGATCCGCCAGAGTCTCCCTCCAGTCCGGATCCGCCAGAGTCTCCCTCCAGTCCGGATCCGCCAGAGTCTCCCTCCAGTCCGGATCCGCCAGAGTCTCCCTCCAGTCCGGATCCGCCAGAGTCTCCCTCCAGTCCGGATCCGCCAGAGCCGTCAGCCAGCCCGGAGCCGCCAGAGCCGTCAGCCAGCCAGGAGCGCGCCCTCCAGTTTCACAGGAGGTTGTCCCGCTAGCAGGATGCCTTGTCCTAGAAGGTTAAATAGTACCCGAAAAAACACCAGTCTCAACGTCAACAGCGAAGAAGCGACACTGGGATGCTGGCCGTTGTACGAGATTTCTCGCATGGAATAGCCTTCATTTCTTAGAAAAATAATAGACTCATTCTGAGTTTTAGAAGAAAGGTCCTTGTTTCTGGCCATTTTGAGCATGTAATCAAAACCACAAATGCTGATACTACAGATACTCAACTAGTCTAAAGAAGGCCAGTTTTATTGCTTATTTAATCAGAACAACTGTTTTCAGCTGTGCAAACATAATTGCAAAAGGGTTTTCTAATGATCAATTAGCTTTTTAAAATGATAAACTTGGATTGGCCTGGATTAACACAACGTGAAGTGCAACATTAACAGTCTACACTGTATTTCTGATAAATGTGATGTTATTTGGCTTGGCTTAGTATTGAGTGGCGCAACTGTCTACCCGGACTATTTGTGTGCCACCCCCCAAACCCTCTTTTACGCTGCTGCTACTCTCTGTTTATCATATATGCATAGTCACTTTAACCATACCTACATGTACATACTATCTCAAGAAGCCTGACTAACCAGTGTCTGTATATAGCCTTGCTACTGTTATTTTCACATTTCTTTTTACGGTTGTTTTATTTCTTTACTTACCTACACACACACACACACACACACACACACACACACACACACACACACACACACACACACACACACACACACACACACACACACACACACACACACATATACCTTTTTTCTCACTTTTGGTTAGAGCCTGTAAGTAAGCATTTCACTGTAACGTGTACTACACCTGTTGTATTCGGCGCAAGTGACAAATACACTTTGATTTGATCACACCGATAGCGTCATTGCGCAAAATAGTATGCAGCATCATCTGGATATGTATGCAAAAAAAGTTCAACATTCACCTTCTGCTACCATTTCTGTCAAGCCGTCTAGTTTGACGCATTCGTTTGATAAATCCAATGAATGCACCACACTGAACACATGGCAACTGCCTCTGCAACGCAATGCTACAAGGCAAGCGACTCATTTCATTGGAATGGAATGGAATTCTGGTGTACCAAATTGCAATGATGCTGTCAGTGAAATCTAAGCGTAAGGCACTGCATCTCAGTGCTAGAGGCGTCACTGCAGACACCCTGGTTCGAATCCAGGCTGTATCACAACCGGCTGTGATTGAGAGTCCCATAGGGCGGCGCACAATTGTCCCAGCGTCCTCCGGGTTTGGTCGGTGTAGGCCATCATTGTAAATAAGAATTTGTTCTCAACTGACTTGCCTAGTTAATAAAGGTTAATAAAAAAAATTTGAACAGCATGCCGTTAGTTCATGCCCAACCCACCTCATAGAGAACTATCCTCCTATAGGTTCACTTCATCCCTTACCTGCACTATTCTGATTCAGAGGGGTTGGGTTAAATGCGGAAGACACTTTTTTTTTTAAACGTATTCAGTTGTACAATTGACTAGGTATCCCCCCTTCCCTATCATATTGTTTAGCAATGACTATCACATACATTCAGTATAAAACAGCAGTTTTGGGAACAAAAATCTCTGCTTTCAAATTAATTTACTGCGTGCAGAATGCAGATCTGTTCGCACAAAGTCACACTCAACTCTCAAGTTTAATTTGCACGCACCACGCTGGCCTGTGCTCGCGGGAAACCGTCCTCTGTTCGCTTGACCATATTTTACTTTATCTGGACTTCACCAACATGAATTGGTGCATGAGGCATAAATAATGCAGTGCGACTTGAATTTCGGCCATCAGCTGGAAGACAGTGTCCCCTTTTCTATGTGGAGGGAGGGAGAGCAGAGAGACTGAGTCGGGTGAGAGGCAGCCTCACCCCTGCTCTCTCCCTTCTCTCAAACTGACCATCAGATCAGTCCAGTAAAATAATAAAAATAGCAAAGTATTATGCTCACTCAGCTGTGCCTGAAAAGTAATACAACAAATGATGTATTATAAGTGTGATCATGTAGGCCACCTACATTTTTTAAATATAATTTCAAAATGGTCTGAAAAGAACAACATTGGCAGGGAAATTGAAGCATAGCAGATATGCAGTCATAATGTATTGGGCATATAGCCTACTACAAACTTCATTGCTACGGAACTGTTTTTAATAGGTTAATATGTTAATATGTTTACGTAAAAATAAACAAATCTAAGCAGTCGATCTCGGCTTGCATTTTGACCCAGAAAGTGATCTTGACTCAGAAAAGGTTGGTGACCACAGTTGTAGAGCATGAACCTGCAGGAGTAAGTCACGGCTTTGATGTTTGCAGAGAACTACAGGGTGTTGTCCAGGGTCACGCCAAGTTTCTTTGCACTCTGGGAGGAGGACAGTGTGGAGTTGTCAACCATGTTGGAGAGGGCTGGCCTTCACCTGGTGGAAGAGCAGCACTGTCTTGTCGAGGTTGAGCTTGAGGTGGTGGACCCACATCTAAGCGGAGATATCTGCCGGGCACGCAGAGATGCGTGTCGCCACCTGGGTGTCAGAAGGGGGGGAGAGGAGAAAAGTAGAGTGTCATCCGCATAGCAATGATAGGAGAGACAATGTGAGAATATGACGGAGCCAAGTGACTTGATGTATAGAGAGAAGAGGAGAAGGCCTAGAACCTAGCCCTGGGGTACACCAGTAGTGAGAGTATCTGGTGCAGACACATATCCTCTTCATCACTTATATCAGTACGTTTGTAACATGCTAAACCTTACTCTATTTTATCAAATTAGCCTTACGTAATTTGACACTCTCATAGACCTCCATGCAAAAAGGTCTGCTTATCTCGCGGGGACAGATTCTTCGCCTCTTCGTCTCTGGCGATAGCTAGTGATAGTGATGCACAAACTTGGACTATTTGCCATCAACTGGCAGCATTTACTCGCCAGAATCAGAAGCTTGAAAAAGTTTGAAAGCAGCATTAGATTTAAAGCTGAACATATTTTAGGATGGTTTTATTTTATTTTAGTTCACTTTGCAGTCGAAGATAATAGTTTCAGTATAGTTTTAATTGTTTCACTGTTTTTCATAATTATTTTAGGTTACTAAATAGTTTTTCCAATTTATGGTTATTTTATTTTTAGTTTACTATAATAACCTTGTATTCTACAGTAATGTCCACAAAAGCACTACATTAAATACAACAGTAAAGTCCACAAAAACGCTACAGTGAATACACTACAGTCAGGGTTGGGTAGGTTATTTTCTAAATGTAATCTGTTACTTGTTACCTGTCCAAAATTGTAATCAGTAACTCAACTTTTGGATTACCCAAACTCAGTAATGTAATCTGATTACATTCAGTTACTTTTAGATTACTATCCCCTTAAGTGACATTAGAAGAAGAAAAAATGTATGTTACCAATTGAACGACATCTATTGCAGGATAAAGTTCAAGTTCAAGTTTACATAGCTGGCCATACCACTGCTGTCATCCTTACCTCCAAGCATTTATTCAAGTTGGATAATCTTTGGATGCCGACAGCAGTAGCAGCATTGGAAGACATACATTGGACTGTAGCCTACAAAAGGCCATTCCTGATAATTTCCAGAGATCCATCAAATACATTTGGTGTGTCATAATAGTGGTCTCAGATTTGTGGTCAGATTCGCTCAGGTGGAACAAATTTAAATTTGCTCCTTTTTTCAATGCTGATTTGAATGTCATTGAGAAAACAGAAAAGTGTCAAATATTTTGTTTAGCAAAAATCCTTTCTGAATTTAAAAGTAGTCCTCAAAGTAATCATCTAGTTTTTTTAAGTATCTGTAATCTGATTACAATATTTTTGCATGTAACAGAACAGATTACAGTTACCGTTTTTATTTTTTATAATCACTTACATGTAACGGATTACATGTAATCTGTTACTCCCCAACCCTGACTACAGTCATGTCCACAAAAACACTACAGTGAATACTATAGTATACTAGTCATGTCCAAAATAACACTATAACACTAATATTACAGTATACTACAGTCATGTCTGCAAAAACAGTGAATAATATATTATATAAATATAATAATACTACATTATTTAGATCATAGTAAAATATAGTATATTTTCATGTGGGTTGACTACCCACATGAAAATATACTATAGTTTACTACCTGCTGCTTGTCTTCACACACTCAAAACAATGGCCAAAAGTGCCATGAATTCTCTCTTTCAATACGTTTTGACGGTGTGTGTCGCCTTCCATTGGTGTTGTAGCAATGCCAACACTAACTTGTTATGTTCAGTATTGATGTAAAAAAAACACAGAAGTCCAATTGATGATTTAACCATTCGAAGTCTATTGTTTTAAAGGAAAACCTGCAAGTCTGGTGGTAGTGACCCTAATTTACAGATTACAGTGGGGATTTTTTTGCGAAACAGTTGTTAACCCTTGGTGATGCATCTTAATCAGACTAACTGGATGATGAGCCTCGGAGAGAGACTTGAGAAACAGAGTGTTAGTCCCAAATTGCACTCTATACGCTGGCCCTGGTGAAAAGTAGTACACTATTTAGGGAATAGGATTCCATTTAGGTCATAGTCAGAGAAGAAGAAGCGTGCTACATGTGCCGCCTAATCTGGCCCAGACAAAGTAATTTCACTAATTACCAAAAGCGCACTAAGCAAACACAAGGAAATAAGAACGAATTGGCTGTCTCCCGCAGATCACCCCGCGGGGGGTCCTGTCTAATTTTTAGGAGACTAGGGTATTGTCGCTGGCCCGGGCTAACACGTACAGGGCAGAGCGACCCCAATAAACACACACATGCAACCCAGCCTTCCACACCACAATCCCCAACCAGCTTGGCGGCAGATGGTGGAGTCTGCGCAGCATGTAACCCCCCTCCTCCTCCACTCCCACCCCTCTTCTCTTTTGTGCTCCTCACTGTGGCGCGCTCAGGGGTCCACCAACAACAGCCAACACCCCCTTCCCTACCCTGCCTCTATCTCTGTAGCCATTGTTGCGTGGGCTACTAAGAAGGGGTGCAGTCAGGTGTCCTAATGCGCCTGTCAAGGGGGGAATCGAGAAAGCCGTTTATATGTTCTGGGCGGTGGTGTTGTGTCACATCCACCAGCAGCCCCCTCTTCTGTTCTTCAACCTCTCTGTCCCTATTTCACTTTAAAGCGATAGTTCACAGAATTTACAACTTATTATTTGTTTCCTCACCCTGAAAGCAGTCTATAGACATGGACACAGCGCAATCACGTTGAGTTTGTTTACCTAGCGACTGTCACCAACTGCTAACTTTAGCTTTTTTTTTTTTTTTACCAAAAACGAATGGAAGTCAATGTACCCGATATTGGCATGTTTTACATTTCATGCCAAGATCATCCCCAAATCTCTGAAAGGGATTGTGCAGCTGGCACTTTTCAGCTGCTCTGTGGTGCACCAGAAGTAGTTGAAGGGCTGTGGGTTTGGGGCTGGAAAGATCTATTTACCTGATGTGTGTGTCCCAAAATATTTATCCAGTTTACCTGAACATCCCCAACATAGCCCAAGCAATGATATATAGCTTGCTTTCCTAAAAGCTGCAAATCAAATGTTGGTGATTGTGCAAGAAAAACACTAGGCTATAGCAACTGAGCACAGACACTTAAAATGCCAATCCAAAATATAAGACAAGGGTTATACTTGTACCATACTTTTCAATTGATTTATTAATTTGAACCTTTATTTAAGTAGGCAAGTCAGTTAAGAACAAATTTTTATTTACAATGACAGCCTACCCCAGACAACGATGGACCAATTGTGTACCACCCTATGGGACTCCCAATCACAGCCGGATGTGATGCAGCCTGGATTTGAACCAGCTACTGCAGTGACGCCTTTTGCACTGAGATGCAGTGTCTTAGACCACTGCGCCGCTCGAGAACAGTGACCTCCACCTTATAGGATGAGCCAAACAAATGCAGTCATGTACCACCATGTCACATCTACAATATAGACTATGGACCTTTTAAAAGGGGAACCATTATCATTGTGCTCTCACACTATAACTTTTCTTTTATCAAAATGGCAATAATGTTTGCAGTAACTCCAAATATTGTTAGCATCATGTCCTGAAATGACAACATTACATCTATACTTCAGAGGCACTATTTATAGATTCCTCCATACATCAAAATACTACGCAGAGCAAACATGGTGACCAAAATAAAATGGCGGAATGCAGCATTTTTTTTTTGCACTGTCACGACTGTTATGTAACAGCCAGGGGACTTGAAGGTTCCTGCGGTGATTTCCATATGACCCCGGGTGGGGTCCCTGGGGACCCCAGCACACGTGTCCTCTCAGTGGATGACTCTTGGGTCCTGGGGGCAGGGCCAAGAGCGCTGGGGGTCACTGGACAACTGTGACCCTCAGATGGGGGAGAGGGAGTTAGGACAGGTTGAAGGGCCAAAATGTGAAGGGGTCAGTTCTCAAAGTGGATTACATTTACATCTTATTACCATGCAATTGGACTGGTTACTGATGCTATTGCCAGATTCTCCGGACCACACAGTGCTGTGGTCAGTGATGTAGTGGTAAAAAAATAGGTGGTGCATAAACAGACTTTGTGTGTTTACCCTCCACTACACCACTGGTGATGGTGCCAGATTTGACCAAATGGGCTCTGGAACACATTTGATAAATCTGCCCACTGGACACACCATGTCATTTCAACGTGGATAACTGTGTAATATTTGGTTGAGATGTTGATCAATGAGATTAAAACCACTCAAAAAGATAATTGCATTTCCAATGTGCTATCATAATGCCTTCAACCGTATAAAAGCATCACCAAATTCCAATGGCAAAACAATGTCTGATTTTTGGTTTTAGTTGTCACCCAAATGTCCATCAACGCACTTCCAACCATTTAAAAGCACAACGAAGTTCAAATGGGAATGCAATGTTAGATATTTTAATTATTTTTACAACAGATTAGTGTGTTATCACTGTGCTTCATCTAATAGTAGAACCAACCCACTGGGCACAGACGTCAGTTCAACGTCAAGCTTTCATTAACAATTGTTTGAATTTTCAACTAATGTGAATTCAACGTGAAATCAACAAAACATTTCACCCTGTTATTGAATTGAAATTAAAAGTTAGGTGAAGAAAATACTAAATCCCCTTATGTTGATGACTTTTAGCAAATCTAATCAGTTTTCCACGTTGATTCAAAGTCATCCCATTGATTTTTTTTGGTTGAAATGCTCAGTAGGAAATGACCTCGGTAGAAGTTGAGATTACCTTGAAAGTACATGGCGCAAGTGATTAATGCCGTTCGAGATTCCGTGCAGATTATCACAGCAATTGTGACGATCATCACAGACCTGCGATGATCTATGCATGCTATATTGAACATGCACACTTTACATGATTACTTAACACATTTATAGTTCGAGTAACCTCAATGTGGCCATGGATGTGTTACTCATTTTAAGGTTGAACGTTACATTAAGATAGCCTTAACTTTAGGCTATTTTGCTTTATTACAAAAGTAATATTGAATTAGGTTTGGTTGACAACATTTTAAGGACATGTATCTACTGCTTGGATAGTTCCAGCTGGGCCACTGGCTTAATACCATTCTTTAACTTTTTTTGTTGTTGTTTAAATTGGAGACATGAATCCAACATATCATTTGTTAACAAGTTAATAGGCTGTTTATTGTATTTCAAAAGTGATATTGAATTGTGTTTGGTTGTCAACGCGACCAAATATCAACATTTGAAGGATGTTTTTCTTCTGCTTGGATAGTTCCATTTGTGCCACTGACTTAGCCTGACTTTAATTCCAGTTTGTTTACAAATTAATAATTGTTATGTTGGATTCGCGTCTCCATCTCAACCAAAATCAAAGTTAAAGTTTCGATCTCAATAGCAAATCATTTCTGGGTAAAAATTAGTACCTTACTGTGATTGTTTTCAATTAAAATGGTCAAAAAGAAACAAAAATAGTTTTTAAGCAAAGAGCAATTTCTCAAACAAGAATTTAGCTAGGACAGTCTGGGAGTTGTCTGATTTGGGAGGAAAAAACTGAAAACTAGCTAATATTGGCAAAGAGGTTCGGAACTCTCTTTCTTATTGGTCTATTAACTAATTTACCGCCTGGTGACCTCACCAGGCAGTCCAACACTCCATCTCACCAAAACAGGCTGAAGTTTTAGATAGTATTTTCAAACAGCTCTTACACTAAAAGGGCATTATCATAATTTTCACAATTTCACAGTATTATTCCAATCTCATAGTGTGGAAATATATACAAAACAGAAAAAAAATCACTGTTTTGACTGCACTGGGCCTTTTAAATAAAGTGTGATGATTGATAAAGTATGGTCAAATGTCATTTGCTCTGTTAAACCTACCCTTTGGAATGACTTCAATAGCAACAAGGAATCTTTTTTTTTAAGTGGAGCTCTCTCAACGAGCATATTCACAATAGCACATTGACAATAGTCAGTGACATAGATGAGTAGGGCTTGTTTAAAACCGATTCAATTCTCAAGTAGTAGGTGCTGCCCAGCCTCTAGTTTTTTCCTGCTAGTGGATATAAAGTTGAAAATCTGATGTTTTAAAGGTACACATTCTACATAGGTTTGTATATGTTGACATTTGGTTACCGTCTAAATATGATGACATAATCCTGTGGTTGAAAATGTAACTCTCAAAACAACAGTTTACGATAATTACTTTTTCCATCAAATGTATTTTCTACGTAGACACCATGTCACAATATTTTGACAAATTACGTTGAAACAACGTTGATTCAATCAGTTTGTGCCCTGCGGGTGGGCCCTGTTTGAGTACTTTAAAGGGGGGCTGAACTGACCGATTTTGCCTGGGCATTTCTGCTACTCATTATGAAAAACAAGATTTGCTTCTTGGGGGTGCGGTTTGATGTGGGTGTGTTATGTCAGTTAGGACTGATTTCTGGGAACAGGTCTACAACCATTCCTTGAGGAAATCACTGATTTTATACAATAATATTAGTGAAAGATTTATGGGGGAGACCATGTTTTTACCTATCGACTCACTTACAAGTCAGTTTCAAATGACTATATTCTGCAACAACTCCAAATATTTTTTTGTCTTCTTTGGTTAAGTTCAATTACAGTATCTCTTAGGACTGTGGTGTACTCTGGTAGCTTTTATAATGATGCCAGTGGAGTTCTTAAGGTGCCTCATGGTTACAGCACTCATAAACAGTACTCATATACAGTACTCATATTCAGTACTTTGCAGAACAATTCATATTTTCTCTCTTGTGTCCCATCAATT
The DNA here is from genome assembly GCF_018296145.1 of Oncorhynchus tshawytscha. NCBI lineage: Eukaryota > Metazoa > Chordata > Actinopteri > Salmoniformes > Salmonidae > Oncorhynchus > Oncorhynchus tshawytscha. Next base: position 5,283,280 of record NC_056460.1, on the reverse strand, counting down.
CTGTAATTCTGTAAAAAAAAATTAAAAAATTCTAGTGTCCCTCTCACACTATGGACTATTCAGAGAGAAGAGGACAGATGAAAAGAAATGGGGGAAAATCAATACTCATCCTGCAGCATGTATCCAATAAAGCAGGAGAAAGATGAATGTAAGGATATATCAGTTCGGCCCAGGTGCAAGAAGGGAGAGAGAATGAGAGGGAGAAAAAAGAAAGAGTGGAGGGGAGACCTTGCATGAAGTGACATTTCAAATTATCAAAATGATCTCTTTTTCACGTACACACGTGCACACACACACACACACACACACACACACACACCGAAATTCATCCATACATACATAGTCATGTACTGACTAAATACACTACGTCCATTCAGAGGGTGGCGAAGGAACAGATATTAATGAGAGAGCTCCAATAATTTAAAGAGGGATAAGGCAGATATTAGCAGGTTTGCTGCCCAGACAGTAGTCACTAGTCACTACCTCCCAGCCCTCCTGCCATTTCACCCTCTCAGGAGTTGGAGGGAGATGGGAGGAGGAGGCTGCTCTCAGTCGCTGCTCCAACTTAACACACAGACAGGCAGGGAGTTTCAGCCAATGGAGGAGATAGGTGGATGAGGGGGGAGCTTATGGTACGCCCACCACTCCCAAGCTGCCAGGAGAAAAGAAGCATCAAGGACCGAGGCTGGAAGACTTCTTGTTTTCTCCTTTCTTTTCTCTTTATATCTTGTCCTCTCTTCCTCTCGCTCCCTATCCCTATTCCCCCCCCCTCTCTCTCTCTTTCTCATTGTCTGAATCAGTGTTGCCATGGAGTACTGGAGCGATACACCTGTCCGGGCTGTTGCCACACCACTCCACTGCGATGCATGCAAGAGGTACCCCCTTTCTTTCTCTATTTATTTTTCCCTCCTCCATCTTTCCCTCTCTCCCTGTCTATTCTCCCCACTTTCTTTCATCTCGTAAATGTTTGCTAATTTAATGTGAAACTTTTCAATGATATATTGTACGAATGGTTACAGTCATAACACAGGAGTGTATTGCCTACCTCATGCCGAAAGGTTAACTGAAGTAATTATGATTCTCTTTTTAATTGATAATCCTCCAACAGTATAGTTCATCAGTGTGTCAATTTGATGTGTGTATTTTTTAGGTTTTCATGTTTTTTCCCCCCAAATCAATATGATCAATACTAATTGCATTTAGTTAAAATTGTAAAATGACACATATTTTAATCTTGATAATCTTATGGTCATGCCTTGATATTCATGATATTGACGGTCATGATATTACAATTATTTGATCTGTGAAGATAGTTCCAGTTTTCTATGGCTGTAATATATTCTGTAATACTAGGTCAAATGAAAATGTAGTGAATCTTATTGATGTAATACTATCAGTTAATCAAAGTAACGAACAACTTACAAGTTTACATAATATTAACCCGTTGATATAACATAAAGTAGTCAATCTCAAATGTGACACTGTAAAATGCTTAGAATTTGATTTGACAGCAGACTTTGTCGTACAATAAGTTATTTACTGATAAATGTGGTGTCTACCTCATTCCTGCTAAATTAGCACAATTATGCCAGATGGTACTGTAGCGACCTTAGCACAACAATTTACAACATAGTCAAGATGTTCAGAATACCCCCTAAATTCTCTGCAGTACTTTATTTCACATAAATCAAATGGTTGGTTTAATATGCTTTGAAATTATTGGATGATTATATGCACAATGCACGAGAGACGTATTATGGATGTAGTCCTTCAAAAAGATGGAACAAGACAAATATTATCTTTTACAACCAGCATAAACATACAATTACCAAATTAGCATTGATGAAAAAAGTATTAATTGTGTCAGTGGAGTAAACATTTTTTGGCTAAACTCGAGCTATCACAAAAGCCTGGAGTCACACCCCATTTTAAAGCTATAGTGTTCCTATTTCGGCAATAGCACCACATAAAGTTTAGCACCACACAAAGGTTCAGATAGAATGGAATACTTGAAATTCTTTTCACAAACCTACCATTCCAGTTTGAATTGAGCTAAGAGAAGCAGATGCTGTTCCAGTGATAGAGTGCTAAAGGATATTGTCTGCCAAAGTATTATCACTTATATGCAGATGCTTTTATCCAAAGCGACTTATAGTAGTGCGTGCATACATTTAAGTATGGGAGGCCCTGGTGGAAATCAAACCAAAAGTCCTGTTTTTGAAAGTGCCGTGCTTACCAACTGAACCACATAGGACCACATAGTAAATGTAGTGTCTTGGGCACAAGAACCCTTGCCAGCTTGAGCAGAGCAGACAAGTTGACTATTGACTATACAAGCTCATTGAGATTGAGGGGACCAGAGCTAAACTTAAAATTCTAAATGCCAACTGAAAAATGTAATTGATAGTTTCAATTGAAAGTGATAGTGAATCTATTATGGTTCATGCCCGATGCCTCAAATAGTGATATAGGCAGGCCTCTTTCCTTTCTCATTACCCTGACTGGCACCACATAAGCCATTTTGGAGGAAATACAGTGACAGAATAGACCAGATTTTCAATATCTGGCCCATGGTTTGTAGTTCGGCTGTGTTGTTTAAGGGGCCATTTGCTCCACTAGGAGCTTAAAGGAATAAGCCAAATATGGCAGTTACATGCTGATTTACAGTGAGTTACAGTGAGTTACAGTGCTTTGAAGCATGCAGCAGAACAAACAGGATAGGATAATAGGATTGCAGTCAATCTCTTGGCAAACAATGTTTTATTTTAACCTGACAGAAATGTGTTGATCAGTATGACTTGAGCCTTTGTTTTGTGGGAAGAGACAGTGCCTGCAATGACCTAGGGTGGACAGGAAAAACCCAGGCCCTACTCAGCCTGCTGAAGGTGATGGTAGAATTCAGTGCTTAAAGTGGAATGAAAAAGGTGCTATTACTCATTTTAGGTTAATGTTTTAGAGCAATATTCTAAAAGAAATCTTGACAGTCTCAATCTCACGTACATATAAAAAAACAACACGGCACACTTCTTCGCCAACCAATTAAAGGGAGCGCAAACAGCTCAAACATCCTAATACCTGGTGCCGTCCCCTACGGGGGGGGGGTGTTTGGCAACAGAAGGGCACTGATACCAGGCCTGTGGTCATCTTTCAATTCTATTGCCTTTCATGCCAAAGGTCACCAGGGGTCACGGAGAGGCAGAAGCTAATTAGTTTAACCCCCAAGAGGGCAAGGTCACCCAAAATACGATTGGAGCAGGGATCCCTCAATCAATCATTCTATCCAGCCCTTCCTTTCTCCATCAAACCTTATCACACAACCTGCGTGTGCTGCTTCCTGATTCCTAATTGGTGATGAGATTGTGTTTCTGTAATGTTATGATAACATTTCTTACTCAATGAAATTATACTTGTGAAAGTGCAATGTGGTTCTTATTGTGGATTCTGTCATATGACCACTTTTGCCATAGGATGACCTCAGGTATCTTGTATCCTTAAAAGGGAAATCAGCAGTTGCTACATCCATTTTTTGACTTAAATTAAAGATTGATTCTTGAAGAACATAACATGTAGTTTAACATGAAGATTGGTACAGTTTTATTTTTTGCTTATTAGATTGAAATGAAATGATACTAGATTACTTTAGAAAACAAATTGGCGTTGACTGATCAGATCAAATGATGACATAAAGAGCCGCTGTGTTGAAACACCGTGCGATGTTTAACAGTGAGAATCGCAGAATGGTGAACTTACTAAATGACTGAGAGTTTGACTGTGTGATATTAGATTGCTTCTTGTGTAAATATTTTCTGTCTGAATTTGTATTATTTGTATCATTATGCTGAGCTTAGTTCAACTGTCGTAACCCATCAGGACCCAAAATATAAGCTGGATTTACTCCAATGTTTGTAAAAAAAAAAGTAAATGTAAACAAAGACTATATAGCCTCAGCACGGTTAAAACTATAATTTGATATAATGTATGGTCAGTCCTTGCATCCATAGCGCTGCCTATGAATTTGAGAGGTTACATTTCTCCACACCCATGCCTCAGCTTTTTGCTGGAACAGGGGCGGGAAAACGCCTTGTTATTGTTTCTACCACTGATTGGCACTTCATTTTAAATGGTCCTGAGACTAAATGGAAGCTTTATGATACAAATATTGAACATCCACACAATCTCATAACCTCATAAGCTCATTGGTTAAAAATGGTTTGTTTCTTTAGTCTGAGCATCAATAATAGGCCATGGGGGCGTAGTGTTGTTCAACATAATCAAGAATGTGGCGGCTTGCCTTCCTTCCTTACTGCAGTTTGCTGTAATGTGGCCTGTTTTTTATACTAGAACGTAAACAAGATCAGCAATAGTCAGTGGCCTCTCAGATAATACTACACACCTATAATAATGCTCTCCTGGTAGGTAGACTAGGTGGCACATCAGATGCTGTAAGTGCAAACTTGCTTGGGCAGCACAGTTCACCAATACAGATAGTCTTTTTCAACTTGTATCTCATACCTGGATGTACCGGTTTAGTACATCCATTCACATAAGTACCAAGCCATTACACGAGGGCCATGTGATAGCAATTTTCATTGGGAGATGGATGTCTAAAGTTGCTCATTTTCAATGGATGATTTTAAGGCAATCACTAATGGCATTATTGCTTGACAATATTGCCCCAAAAATTGCCTCTGTACCATAGGCTTTACACATATTTGCCAAAATGCATATGGTAGATGGTGAATGGAAAGGGTTGTAGTTGTATCTCAGCAGAGTTGTGTAACGTGGGGCCTTGTGAATAATGTCAGGTGTTTGAGGGGGGGACAGAACTCAGGGACAGAACTCAGTGTATGATAGAGATGGGACAAACAGTTTGAGTTGAAAGGCAGAGGTGTGAGAAGATCACCGGCTGTGTGGCCATCGCTGATAAGGGTTTGCTGATGTGGGAGTTCTTACATTTGTCCTATTTCACACACGTACAAGTGTGTATTATACGCATGTGAGTTAGAAATGTTTTCTTTGCATATCCCACTCCCCCCTGAGAGTGGGGTCACGGCCAAGGATAACCCATTATTGACAGTGACCCTGGTGCAATTAGGATTAAGTGCCTTGCTCAAGGGGACATAGACAGATTTTTCACCTGGTCGGCGATTCAAACCGGAGACCTTTCGGTTATTGGCCCAATGCTCTTAACCTCTAGGCTACCTGCCTAACTCAGTTACTTTGTAGGCCTACATCTTTATATGCCTTTATATGCATAACAATTGAGGTAGCGGCAGGGCAGCAGGTGGTTAGAGCATTGGGCCAGTAACCGAAATGTTGCTCGATCGAATCCCGAGCTGACAAGGTAAAAATCTATCATTCTGCTCCTGAACAAGGCAGTTAACCCACTGTTTTTAATCTCTCATTGTAAATAAGAATTTGTTCTTAACTGACTTGCCTAGTTAAATGAAGCTTAAATAATACAAATTGATTGATTTATATCGAAATGAGCACTGGTCTACAGGAATGAGGCAATAATGACATCACAGTCCACCATACATGGTTTTTAAATAAATGAGCACTGGTCTACAGGAATGAGGCAATAATGACATCACAGTCCACCATACATGGTCTTTAAATAAATGAGCACTGGTCTACAGAAATGAGGCAATAATGACATCACAGTCCACCATACATGGTCTTTAAATAAATGAGCACTGGTCTACAGAAATGAGGCAATAATGACATCACAGTCCACCATACATGGTCTTTAAATAAATGAGCACTGGTCTACAGAAATGAGGCAATAATGACATCACAGTCCACCATACATGGTCTATATGAAGCGGATGGCTAAGTATTGTACTGCCTTACTGTGACCTTGAGGTACTGTAGACCTGGATCCAGAAATGCCTTTGCTTTCTTTGAATCAGTGGTATTGATGGTGCTTCTTAGGGCTGTGAGTTAGCGACCTGGATGGGGCGGTATTTCCACTTCGTCACATATACAGAAGAAAATGTGTTATTTTGATTGACAACATATCCTTACAGTGATAATGTGATAGGAACAGTGATAATGCTGTGTGTGGATCAGCCTTTTGATACTATCTTTGAATGTTACTTTGATTGTAACAATGCAGCTCTGTAGTGCAATTCAGCCAGTTGTATGGGACAAACTATAGGACACATTTTATATATACTCTACATGGCCAAAAGTAGGTGGACACTCCTTCAAATTAGTGCAATCGGCTATTTCAGCCACACCCATTGCTGACAGATGTATAAAATCAAGCACAAATCAATGCAATCTCCATAGACAAACATTGGCAGTAGATTGGCCCGTTCTGAAGAGTTTAGTGACTTTCAACGTGGCACCGTCATAGGATGCCACCTTTTCAACAAGTCAGTTCATCAAATTTCTGCCCTGCTAGAGCTGCCCGATCAGCTGTAAGTGCAGTTATTGTGAAGTGGAAGCATCTAGGAGCAACATCAGCTCAGCTGCGAAGTGGTAGGCCACACAAGCTCACAGAACGGGACTGAAGCGATTAAAAATCGTCTGTCCTCGGTTGCAACACTCACTACTGAGTTCCAAACTGCCTCTGGAAGCAACGTCAGCACAATAACTGTTTGTCAGGAGCTTCCAAGTAGCCACAACAGCACTCTGTAGGGTAGCACCATAGTGTAGTTGGAGGGCAGCTAGCTTCTGTCCTCATCTGGGTATATTAACTTCATGGTTCTCACCCCCTTCCATAGACTTACACAGTAATTATGACAACTTCCTGGGGACATCCTTCAACCTATCAGAGCTCTTGCAGCATGAACTGACATGTTGTCCACCCAATAATCAAAGGATCAGAGAATGTAGTACTGAGAATCTAGTACTGAAAGCATAAGCTACAGCTAGCTAGCACTGCAGTGTATGTGGTGAGTAGTTGACTCAAAGAGAGAGAAAGACAATAGTTGAGCAGTTTTGAACAAATGTATTTCTTCAAAAATGGAGGCGCAAGAAATAGAGAGCTAATTATATTTTGTCTTTTTTAAATTTATTTTCACTTTTCACTTACTTTGCTAGCAAATGCAGTTAGCTAGTTTGACCTACTCAAACACCCGGCTAAAACATAGGGATGCTATGTTAGCTAGCTGGCTATGACTATCCAACACTTGAACTCTTCCTAGTCAAGGTAAGCTTTTGGTTTTTACAAATGTATTGCCACTGGGGCCCACCGGTGTAACTGCTAAACTGACTGTACACTGTACTGTATGATTGTAGCAGGTTTACTAACGCATTAGTTCTATTACCTATGTTGACTATGACGTTACTTTAGCTAATATGGTGACAACGATGTAGGCTGTGTGTAGTGGTTATGATATGAAGGTTCGGCTTGGAAAGGTTTTTTCACCTGGTCACAAACAGCTGATGTGTTGTGCATTGAAGTCCATAAGTGGAGGGAAAATGTGAGAGTAGGAGAATGCGTAGATGTGAGAAGGAATACAATGACTTGTTAGTATGTTGTTGTGAAATTGAACTGTTTTGCATGTGATCAGGGGTGTATTGTATGTCACTGCCTGTCACCTCAAATCTTTCTCTCGACCTGTGTGCACCCACTCCTCAGTAAAAGGCACATGACAGCCCGCTTTGAGTTTGCCAAAAGGCACTTAAAGACTCTCAGACCATGAGAAACATGGTCTGATGAAACCAAGATTGGACTCTTTGGCCTGAATGCCAAGCGTCACATCTGGAGGAAACCTGGCACTATCCCTGCACTACAGTGAAGCATAGTGGTGGCAGCATCATGCTGTGGGGATGTTTTTTAGCGGCAGGAACTGGGAGACTAGTCAGGATCGAGGGAAAGATTAACGGAGCAATGTAGAGAGACATCCTTGATGAAAACCTGCTCCATAGCACTCAGGACCTCAGACTGTGGGCGAAGGTTCACCTTCCAACAGGACAGCAACCCTAATCACACAGCCAAGACAATGCAGGAGTGGCTTCAGGACAAGTCTCTGAATGTCCTTGAGTGGCCCAGCCAGAACCCAATCGAACATCTCTTGAGATACCTGAAAATAGCTGTGGGGCAACGCTCCCCATATAACCTGACGGAGCTTGAGAGGATCTGCAGAGAAGAATGGGAGAAACTCCCAAATACAGGTGTGCTAAGCTTTTAGCGTCATGCCCAAGAAGACTAGAAGCTGTAATTGCTGCCCAAGGTGCTTCAACAAAGTACTGAGTAAAGGGTCTGAATACCTATGTAAATGTGATATTTCATTGTTTTATTATTTTAAATTAGCACACATTTCTAGATATAAAGTGCATGTTTGCAGTAGCCAGCATGATCGAAATATCACATCTAGAGTTTTTCCGGGGGGAAGTGTAATATATCGCAATAGTGTGGCATAATAAGACTACCCTCGATGGGGGCAATTCTGACTTGAATAGTGTTATGTAGGATATCACAGGTACCGAAGGTGCACCTATCATTCTGATCAAGCACAAATCACACATGGGCCCTTCCCAAATATTACATAAATGTTTGGTATGAGCTGTGAGCACCTGAACTGGCCATAGGTCCGTTAGACTTTTCCCCCCTTAGCACAAAGACACTATAGTCCTCCAAACCCACTAACAGGGCAAAAAAGCAAACAGATCTTTTTATCTATATTTCTCCTCTGTAGAGTAATGTGCCTATCAAAATGTATAAACTACTGTAAATTGCTTTGGACAAAAGCGTCTGCTAAATGGCATATAATTATGTATTATTACATTGGTACAAGACAACCAGTGAACTTCAGTTTTTGAATAATGGAAAATGGCTCGGATCAGGCGGTGAGTGTGGGTGTTGGATCAATACAGGGGGGGCATTGGAAGAGAAATGCTTGGCTTGACGGTAGGGTTCTGCCTTGGATTGGATGAAACAGGGAGGGAACTCGTGGGCACATGGTCTAGTTAGAGCAACGTGGGGTGAACGCACTCCCAGACTGTGCATAGTGTCTGTCAGGGAGAGAGGGCCAGAGCAAGCCCGCTTCTCTGAAGGTATCACAGACCTGTGTTTCGTAGCAAGGTCTAAGGTAAGAAAATCTGTATTTTCCAGCACAGATTATATTGTATTCTAATTTGTGTATTATATTTGGTATGAATGAAGACTCGGTTGGATTTCATGATCATAGAGATTACACAAAAATTGTAAGGGGAGCAATGTGAAATTGGGTGCATATCCGCAGTGTACTCTATCTACAGTAGTAAGCATTATTCATTTATAACTATTTGATGCTCATACATACTCCGTCTCTGTCTTGCTCAATATGGCATTTGGTGTTTGTTCTTGCGATCCAGTATTGAAAGAAATAATGAATTGGGACCTCAAGCAGATTTATCCTTTACCCTTCTATTTTCACTCTAGTCTTTCTAATTTGTGTGTGTAGTGGAAAAGGCTGAAAGAAATGACATATTTCTGTTCACATTCCATTTGGACAAGAGCCAATGAACTCCCCGTAAAGGGCTTCACATGAATTCATGACTTCCATTTTAATATAGGGAATTAACATGTAAAACAATTGTGCAATAAGTATTTGAATGTATTTGACACATGTACGTATTTGACTCACGTCCGATGTTAACAGAAATCCGATCAAATATTAGAGTCTGTGCAGACACAAAATGATCATGAATGCAAACTGAAGACAAATTTTGCCGTGCATAGTAACCTATTTGTAGCCTTAATAGTAGCCTGCTTTGTTTTAAAGTCAATTGCAGATCTTACGTATAAGTTCACAAACTCACTGGGAAGACCATGTGTTCCAAAGAAATATGACTGATCTTGAACAGTATGTGTTCCAGATGCTCCATGAGAAGTAATACAACGACAGAACAGTGCATACTGTTGAACACAATAGATTAGAGAGCACCGCCTTACTCTTGAGAGACCTCTCTGTCACGTCTCTGAGCCTTTAAAGTGCACGGTACCAGAATCAAATCATATTGTCTTTATTTTCAGTTCTTGTGACAAGACAATGCAGAGCCATAGGGGGGCCAAGTTTGGTATCCATTGCCAATCCAGCCGGTCCAATTTAGCTTTGTGTTCCCACCATCTTCCCTTGTTAATGGCAAGAAAGGACTCAGAACCTCAGGCCTGGAACAAATCACAAATGTCATCTCCGCTCATGCAGATTGCAATTGTTTGTGTGCAACCCGCAGCCCTGAGGTCTTGGGATCTGGCCCTGAAGAGAGTAAGGAGGGCAAGGGGTGTGCTGCAGGGGTGTGTATCCGTCCCCCTCCAACACCTCTCTGGTCCAGTTCAGTTCCTTACTCCACTGATGGCCCCAACCGAACAATACAATGGCCTCTCCAGGAGGCAAGTCCATCCCGAATCTCCTCATAATTCGCACGGAAGGGGCCATTGTACAGTAGCCCTTTGAGAATGACCACCAACTGACCCAACTTATCTTTTTCTTATGGGAAAAAAAGTGGGGGTGACTGAAAAAATGTATGGAAAAATAGAGGCACAAAACAGTGCATGTGTACAGTTCTTTTTGTCTCGTAACAATTACACAACCCCATTCAATTATGGAAAGAGCCAGTAAGGTTGGACTTCATAGTATTCACAGTCCACTGAATGCAAAAGTAATGGTTAACTTGAGGTGTTTATTAATGATGGCAATATGTTGCCCACGGGTTTCTTGTTGCTGCATTATGCAGATATTTGTTAAAGATACACTTTGAACGTGTATTTGTTATGGAAGTTTAGTTAATTACGACATGTTTTGGCTTGAATGTGGCTGTATTGTTCAGACACATAAAACATTTCTGACTGTCTATTTGGTGGACTCCTTTTGTTTCAAGAGCATGCGTAAGGCTCTAATTTCGACTGCCGTTAAGGCGGCCCTAGTGTTAAATGCACGTTAGTTTGCAATTTCGTCATGTAAAAACTGTCGCACTGATATTTTCCAGCCCTAAAGCCAGGTTCGGCAATTTACCTCCCTTATATCAGTTCCTAATGCGCAGATAGGCGAGGTGGAAATATTTGAGGTGTGTCCTTAAAAACATGATCCAAAGTGCTAATTTCAGGCAGGCAGAGCTGATAGGAATATTTAAGACCAACCAAAAGCTGTTTTTAGCGGTAACGCAGTTGCTTATGCATTTTGATAGCGGAAGCTCAGCCTATCCAGCCGTCCATAGGTGTATGAAACAAGAGTTGCCTAATCTTCTTTTGGTGCCTGTATACGTTGTATTTAGAAACATGAAAAAAGTCATGTTTTTCCCGATTTCGTTTTATTTGATTAAAAACCAAGCATAGCCTCCCGTCCTGTCAGACCCACCTAATTTTAACAATGCGGGTCCCGTTTTGGATGTGCGTAAACCCCCCGTAAAACCCCCTCCCATGAAACGAGAGATGAGAACCTCGGTACCAGTGAACCTTGTCTTTAGAAGTTATTTTCGTGTGACAATTGCTTGTTTTCCGTTTCATATGTTCAAAACCAAAGCCCTCCCTTACCCTAGGTCTACTATAACGAAGGCTGTTTCAACAGCAATGTTTATCCCGGAGATGTTATGATATCGTTGCATTTTACATTTATTTATTTATTGTTGTTGTTGGAAAAAAAAGCTGATTGCTTGTTTTTTGTTTACTTTTATTACAACCAAACATATTAGACTGATTCACCTTCCTGGTTTTATGGTGACAATACCGTGGCGCGCATGCAATGCAACTCCTGGAGATGTGTGAATATGATCTGATCTGTAAGATGCTTCTGATTATGCTCATAAAACATATTTGGGAGCAGTATAACGGGGAGTAGACATTCTCCCTTTCTCTTCATATTGGATCTATATTGGATCCCGCTACTGTGAAAAGTGTGGATGTGAGTAAAACCCTCATAGTCTGTGTTGTTTTAATATGATATGCACACTGCGAGAAATGATGGTGCCTGTAAGTGTGATATAGCCTATTTAAAATGAATTGATGTTTCGTTTTGTTCAGAATTTGATTAGAATTATTCGTTCTCTTTTGAGGCCTTATCAATCATTTATGTAATCTTGCTTATTGACAATGTTTGGCATTGCTCAGCCACAATGCAATGTACAGTAGGCTTAGCCACTATATCAGTGTGAATGCTATTGAAGCCATGCAATTACTTAGAACAATGTGGACTGCAAATTCCAGTTAATGTACATAGCAAAGACAGGTCTACATTTTGTTATTTTATTTCTGTAAGCCATTTAACAAGCTATAACGGACTAACATTGGAATTGGAGTTGATTCCAAGGCAATGCATAAAAGACAGTAAATACACAACTTGAAGCAACCACATATTTCGCCATGGAGCGCGTTCTGATTGGCCAGTGAGGGGCCAAGCCTCGACACACCCACAAGGTGTTTATTAATCAAAACCCATCCCTTTAGCTGCAACACCAGCAAGTGCGCTGATAATTGTAATAGTGAAAATAGCACGAGTATGTCTGACACACCCCTGAACGCTACCGCCTGCGCTTAGATTTACCATTGCATTAGGTTTGCTAAAATAGAACCCCTATAGTAAAATGTTCATATACACTCTTTGTCATAAAGTTTATTGTTATCAGTAAAATGCCAATGGTAAAATTAGCCACTACTGTATACTGTGATAACTACCACATCTGGATAACTTCACTTTGATAAACAAAATGTTCCTCAAATAGTAACTCAACGTTTGCATGTACATCAGCCTCATACCCTGCACACACCAAAAAAACATGTGCCCTTCAAGGCATCTATCTCGCTTAGAAAGGTTATTTTCCCCCTTTTTACAAAATGTAATATGTATGCATATCCCTTCAATAAGTTTACATCTGTAGTCTCCAATGACCAAAAAACATAGGGATGAACACATTTGACATCGATTTTGAAGCCTTGTTTTGAAAAGTCAATCCTGCCCAAGCGAGGCCATTAAATAACGCATATGCTTTTGTTGCAATGTTTACTGTTTGAACTAAAGCGTGTGCTGGGCAGGTACTCTTGTGGCAAAAGTCCACTGTTTTGACAGATGGTGGCGAGCGTATGAGTCCAGCTGTGCTCTGCGGGGCTTGTAGATCACTAGGCTAGGACTAAAAAAGATTGAGTGAATAACAATGCTCTTATTACTTGAGAAGACCCAATTCTTTGTCATCACTACCAAAATTGCAATGAACAGCCTTGTGTTGTGTGTAAGTTATATTTCATGTTTGATTACACTTTATACCGTGTGCAGATCGCATGATGTTGTGATTAGACAGTAATTATTCGATACACTTTTTAGATAATTTGGCCTGATTCCAATTTTTTTGTCATTAAAATCTGCACATACAGCTGGGAAATTGTACTCTGGTCACTTCACGGTATAAGCAAAAACCATTAGAAAGTATTTATGCCTATAGAAAGTTCAACAATGCAGTTCAACAAGTATCCTTCCCCCTTAAAACTTCATTGAATTATGTCATTTTACTGTAGCTTTTTAGTTGTATCTGACATCCACAAAGTTAGTGGACAAAGTGTTGAATTAAAAACGAACCAGAAATGAAAAAGTTTCATGCTTTTGAATTGGCTTAAACTGGAATCATTTGAGTTCATTTCAGTGGAGGCACATTTTAGGTTTTGGAAATTAATACATTCAAACTGAAATATCTTCCAGTATCTCCAAACAAATGTACTGCTGTAGGTTTACATTTTGTTCTAAATCAGCAAACATCTGATCCAGGACAAATAGTCTGGTCTGGTTTAGGAACACTGCCGTGTGCTACTGGTCACTGTTGAATATATTCTCTGAAAGTGTGTCTCTCTCTCTCCCTCTCTCTTCCAAACTCCTCTATTCCTCCTCTTGCCTTTGCCCTATCCCTCTCAATTTGTTGCAGTGGTCCGGAGGTGTCAAAAGGCCAGGGACCGTGACTTTTAAGGTGACCCGGAGCTCTCTGACAATGAGGGACCCCCATTCGCTATGGTAACGAGTTCTGGTGGATGAACCTTCTGGATGGATTGGGGTGAGGTCTGGGAGTGAGGGTGGCTTTTGGGGGGGGGTAGTGGTCTCCTGGAGGGGTCTTTCTAAGGACAGGGGGCACGCGCCAGCTGCCACTGGCGGGGAGACGCCTTTTAGCACACCAGCTGGAAGCAGGATTTAACCCCCTCATCCAACCCCTCCTTCATGGTTTGAGGGGTGAGTGGATTAGCTTCACTGCTGTTTGTTTACAGCACACTTCTATTGTTATGGCCGTTTACATATGTATATGTTTCAGGCCCGACAGAGGGACAGAGAACTGCCCATAGTAGTCCTCCTCCAACTCAGCTGCCAGCCCGTCATTGGCTTTTAAGTCCTGCTTGGCTTCAAAAGAGAGAGAGAGTATCACCGCTGCCAATACAATCTCCATGCTCTGTGTTACTGTGGATTGTGGTTTGGGTAACCCTTTAATAAGATTCTGGGCTGTTGGAGCACACTGTTTTAAAATGTTTCACAACGGAAAATGAAAATTACTGTTTCTTATTGAACATGTACAGATAATACCTTCATGTTTCACTCTCTTTTGGAGTGTGCTCCTACTGAACACGACCCAGGTATGAGTCATTTGATCCGATCAGTGGCCACATCTGGGGAGATGAGGTCACAGTGGCCAGGTTCGTGTTCATTAGGCACCAAGTGGAAATAACTAAAACAGAGAGGGACAACCTGGACTAAACACATGTTGTTTCAAAATGTTTAAAAGTTTTATATTGTGTGTTGTAATGAACATGACCCATGTGTGGGCGCTTTTGGGACAGATTGGGATTCATTGGATCGAAGAGAACGATCTCATAAGAAAGACAAGGGCATTGTAACTGAATGTGTGTCCGTGTGTGTCCGTGTGTGTGTGTAACATGGAGATCCATGGATAGACTGGGTAATCTCTGCAGGCAACTGTGATGGTTTATGATTTCTCACATTGACCTGGAGAGGTTCTGCAGTCTGTCTGCTCATACGCCCTCTCGTTCGGAGTGAAAACACAAAAGAATGTAGATCATTATTTTAAAACATAGATCTCAATGCATCCATCTACAGTTGAACTCGGAAGTTTACATACACCTTAGCCAAATACATTTAAACTCAGTTTTTCACAATTCCTGACATTTAATCCTCGTAAAAATTCCCTGTTTTAGGTCAGTTAGGATCACCACTTTATTTTAAGAATGTGAAATGTCAGAATAATAGCAAAGAGCAGGATTTATTTCAGCTTTTATTTTTTTCATCACATTCCCAGTGGGTCAGAAGTTTACATACACTCAATTAGTATTTGGTAGCATTGCCTTTAAATTGTTTAACTTGGGTCAAACATTTCGGGTAGCTTTCCACAAGCTTCCCACAATAAGTTGGGTGAATTTTGGCCCATTCCTCCTGACAAAGCTGGTGTAACTGAGTCTGGTTTGAAGGCCTCCTTGCTTGCACACGCTTTTTCAGTTCTGCCCTCAAATGTTCTATAGGATTGAGGTCAGGGCTTTGTGATGGCCACTCCAATACCTTGGCTTTGTTGTCCTTAAGCCATTTTGCCACAACTTTGGAAGTATGCTTGGGATCGTTGTTAATTTGGAAGACCCATTTGCAACCAAGCTTTAACTTCCTGACTGATATATATCCACATAACTTTCCTGCCTCATGATGCCATCTATTTTGTGAAGTGCACCAGTCCCTCCTGCAGCAAAGTACCTCCACAACATGATGCTGCCACCCCTGTGCTTCACGGTTGGGATGGTGCTCTTTGGCTTGCAAGCCTCCCCCTTTTTCCTCCAAATGTAAGGATGGTCATTATGGCCAAACAGTTCTATTTTTGTTTCATCAGACCAGAGGACATTTTCCAAAAAGTATGATCTTTGTCCCCATGTGCAGTTGCAAACCGTAGTCTGGCTTTTTTATGGTGGTTTTGGAGCAGTGGCTTCTTCTTTGCTCAGCAACCTTTCAGGTTATGTTGATATAGGACTCATTTTACTATAGATACTACCTCCAGCATCTTCACAAGGTCCTTTGCTGTTGTTCTGGGATTGATTTGCACTTTTCACACCAAAGTACGTTCATCTCTAGGAGAGGGAACGCATCTCCTTCCTGAGCGGTATGATGGTTGCTTGGTCCCATGGTGTTCATACTTGCATACTATTGTTTGTACAGATCAACATGGTACCTACAGGCATTTGGAAATTGCTCCCAAGTATGAACCAGACTTGTGGAGGTCTACATTTTTTTTCTGAGGTCTTGGCTGATTTCTTTTGATTTTCCCTGATGTCAAGCAAAGAGGCACTGAGTTTGAAGGTAGGCCTTGAAATACATCCACAGGTACACCTCCAATTGACTCAAATTATTTAAATTAGCCTAGCAGAAGCTTCTAAAGCCATGACATCATTTTCTGGAATTTTCCAAGCTGTTTAAAGGCACAGTCAACTTAGTGAATGTAAACTTCTGACCCACTGGAATTGTGATACAGTGAATTATAAGTGAAATAATCTGTCTGTAAACAATTGTTGGAAAAATTACTTTGTCATGCACAAGTAGATGTCCTAACCGACTTGCCAAAACAATAGTCGCTCAAAAACGAGTTTTAATGACTCCAACCTAAGTGTATGTAAACTTCCGACTTCAACTGTATCTGGCTTATCCTAACTAAGATTTGTGTACAGTATACCTTGCAATAATTTTGGTGAAAAGTAGACAAGTCAATCATGGGGTGGATGAACACCACTTACACATCATGTGTACCTCACACAAATATCATTAACTCGAGCCAGGCAGAAATGGCTGGTAAGTGCAACGTCTGTTTCTGTCTCAGGAGCCCATGTTGGAGCCTATGGGAGATTCTCTATTGGTTTTTTCAACTCCTCAGTCCTCTCCTCGCCTCCTTTTGAAAAAGGTAAAAGGTAACCGATGAGAGAAGGGGAGGAAAGGAAATGTGGAAACAAATGCACTTGTATGAAATGAGACCATCCTTCTTTACTTTCACGTCATCATGCAAATTATGTTTACAGGGGTGGAATCCCTAATTAAATGTGTAAAGTAGTAAAAAATAAATGTAGCTAGTTGTCCTAGGCATTTTATAGATAAAGTGATAAGTTGCATATCCTTTTTAAATATGTGCATCCTTTTCCCCTCCAAGTAAACAACAGCAGATTCAAAGGGGGTGTGGCAGATCCCATAACTCTTCCACGAAGGACTCAGGTAGGATACTCTTGTGCTTCTTCGGAGGGAGGAGGCTATCGAGGAGGCAAGGACATTTCTCTGTTTGCCTACTAACTAACTGATACTCTCCTCGACCACTCAACCACTTATTGGTTTCCGGGTCACGGAGGAGAGAGGACAGTTTTTTGCCCAAATGAGAATCTTCCTGTGAATATAAACATTCAAAAAAGTCTCCTACGCCTCCACGGAATAGATCAAAGTCCAACTTGATCTGATGAGTTGCTGTGATTTGGCCTAATCTCAGCTGGCAACTGTGAGCAGTTCAGCGTTTCCTCTCACAGTGGCTACTGGGGTTCTGCTAAACGTAGCTGTTTGCCTCTCCTGCACCACAGTAAAGTCCAGTACAGTAGGTCCCTCGCTGGAACAAGCTTTTGGAGAGGCGCCCAGTCTCCAAGGCGTCAATAGAGATGACCTGACGCCCCAGTGTCCTGCCTTCAAAATTGTCACTGGTGCACTTAACATGGGATAGTCCCCTACTGATGGTTTTCAGATCTTGAACAAACTATCAACAAATTGTTTAACTATCCACTAACCATATCCATAACTCCAATTTTTTGTTTATTTTTTATTACAGATTTCAAATTTGCAATTGCAACATTGATACATATATACACTGCTCAAAAAAATAAAGGGAACACTAAAATAACACATCCTAGATCTGAATTAATGAAATATTCTTATTAAATACTTTTTTCTTTACATAGTTGAATGTGCTGACAACAAACCGACTTGCCAAAACAATAGTCGCTGAAAAACAAGTTTTAATGACTCCAACCTAAGTGTATGTAAACTTCCGACTTCAACTGTATCTGTCTTATCCTAACTAAGATTTATGTACAGTATACCTCTGCAATAATTTTGGTGAAAACTAGACATGTCAATCATGGGGTGGATGAACACCACTTACACATCATGTGTACCTCACACAAATATCATTGTAACTCGAGCCAGGCAGAAGCTGGTAAGTGCAACTGCTGTTTCTGTCTCAGGAGCCCATGTTGGAGTCTATGGGAGATTCTCTATTGTTTTTTTCAACTCCTCAGTCCTCTCCTCGCCTCCTTTTGAAAAAAGTCAAAGGTAACCGATGAGTGAAGGGGAGGAAAGGAAATGTGGAAACAAATGCACTTGTATGAAATGAGACCATCCTTCCTTGCAATAGTTGAATGTGCTGACAACAAAATCACACAAAAATTATCAATGGAAATCAAATTTATCAACCCATGGAGGTCTGGATTTGGAGTCACACTCAAAATTAAAGTGGAAAACCACACTACAGGCTGATCCAACTTTGATTTAATGTCCTTAAAACAAGTCAAAATGAGGCTCAGTAGTGTGTGGCCTCTACGTGCCTGCATGACCTCCTTACAACGCCTGGGCATGCTCCTGATGAGGTGGCAGATGGTCTCCTGAGGGATCTCCTCCCAGACCTGGACTAAAGCATCCGCCAACTCCTGGACAGTCTGTGGTGCAACGTGGCGTTGGTGGATGGAGCGAGACATGATGTCCCAGATGTGCTCAATTGGATTCAGGTCTGGGGAACGGGCGGGCCAGTCCATAGCATCAATGCCTTCCTCTTGCAGGAACTGCTGACACACTCCAGCCACATGAGGTCTAGCATTGTCTTGCATTAGGAGGAACCCAGGGCCAACCGCACCAGCATATGGTCTCACAAGGGGTCTGAGGATCTCATCTCGGTACCTAATGGCAGTCAGGCTACCTCTGGCGAGCACATGGAGGGCTGTGCGGCCCCCCAAAGAAATGCCACCCCACACCATGACTGACCCACCACCAAACCGGTCATGCTGGAGGATGTTGCAGGCAGCAGAACGTTCTCCACGGCGTCTCCAGACTCTGTCACGCGCTCAGTGTGAACCTGCTTTCATCTGTGAAGAGCACAGGGCGCCAGTGGCGAATTTGCCAATCTTGGTGTTCTCTGGCAAATGCCAAACGTCCTGCACGGTGTTGGGCTGTAAGCACAACCCCACCTGTGGACGTCGGGCCCTCATACCACCCTCATGGAGTCTGTTTCTGACCGTTTGAGCAGACACATGCACATTTGTGGCCTGCTGGAGGTCCTTTTGCAGGGCTCTGGCAGTGCTCCTCCTTGCACAAAGGCGGAGGTAGCGGTCCTGCTGCTGGGTTGTTGCCCTCCTACGGCCTCCTCCACGTCTCCTGATGTACTGGCCTCTCCTGGTAGCGCCTCCATGCTCTGGACACTACGTTGACAGACAGAGCAAACCTTCTTGCCACAGCTCGCATTGATGTTCCATCCTGGATGAGCTGCACTACCTGAGCCACTTGTGTGGGTTGTAGACTCCGTCTCATGCTACCACTACAGTGAAAGCACCGCCAGCATTCAAAAGTGACCAAAACATCAGCCAGGAAGCATAGGAACTGTGGTCTCCACCTGCAGAACCACTCCTTTATTGGGGGTGTCTTGCTAATTGCCTATAATTTCCACCTGTTGTCTATTCCATTTGCACAACAGCATGTGAAATGTATTGTCAATCAGTGTTGCTTCCTAAGTGGACAGTTTGATTTCACAGAAGTGTGATTGACTTGGAGTTACATTGTGTTGTTTAAGTGTTCCCTTTATTTTTTTGAGCAGTGTATATATTTTCTAATACAAAAAACAGCTCAGTCCCTTGCCCCCACCTACCCCAATCCCAACCTCCCTTTCCATCCCAGGGAAATAAATAAATATATATATATAAAATACTATTAATATAAGGCCTCATAACTCCAATTCTATACCTAACTCTAACCGTAATGCTAAATCTAACCCTAACCGTAATGCTTAATCTAACCCTAACCGTAATGCTAAATCTAACCCTAACCGTAACGCTAAATCTAACCCTAACCGTAACGCTAAATCTAACCCTAACCGTAACGCTAAATCTAACCCTAACCGTAACGCTAAATCTAACCCTAACCGTAATGCTAAATCTAACCCTAACCATAACGCTAAATCTAACCGTAACTCTAAATCTAACCCTAACCGTAACGCTAAATCTAACCCTAACCGTAACGCTAAATCTAACCCTAACCGTAACGCTAAATCTAACCCTAACCGTAACGCTAAATCTAACCCTAACCGTAACGCTAAATCTAACCCTAACCGTAATGCTAAATCTAACCCTAACCATAACGCTAAATCTAACCGTAACGCTAAATCTAAACCTAACCGTAATGCTAAATCTAACCCTAACCATAATGCTAAATCTAACCCTAACCGTAATGCTAAATCTAACCCTAACCGTAACGCTAAATCTAACCCTAACACTGGCAGGTGGTGGCATATCAATAAAGCTGCAGTTGATAGTTTGAGCCATTATAGAGCAACTATGGGGGCTATCCAATTAAGTGGGGTGTCTCTTTTTCTCTATAATGGGTGTCCATTTCCTCTCATAATCTTGTTTTAAACATGTACTAACTCCCTCATTTGCCCACTTGCAGTTGGTTCTTTTTGAGCCAGAGTGGAACCCCGGTTTCCATGACTGAATGCAGAGCTTTCTGATGTTGATGATACTGCATCAGGAACTGATTGGATGATGTCGATGGGCCATCAGTTCTTGATGCATTGCCTTCAGCATTGAAAGAAACACCACACAGTGTGTTGCTCTTTTAAACTATGATGTTCTAGTTTTTTCCATGTATGTTGTACAGTAATTCATTTTTAAAAAATGTAATCATTTAAAATACTGTAATTGAGCATCATGAACCTTTATAAAGGCTTATTCACATTTATACATGTTTACAAATAAATGTGTAATTGTTTATAAATAGATTATTAATGCTTATTCATGATAATTATTATAAAGTGTTACCAATGTTTTGTTAAGGCAAAGATTAGGACAGCAGGTACTTTGAGATATTTAAGGAATAGAATAAATCTGTGTCGTTGTACCTTTGGTTAGAATTTGTGTTAAAGAGAATGCTTGTTATGAATGGTTTGACATATATAAGCGATTGTATTTTTTTTATAAGTCCATAATTGATTTTCTGGTAAATGTGTGGTGTGCAATGCAGAATGATGACGCTATTAAAGGATGTTTTAGAAGTGTAGTACGCTGTACCTCAAGTAAATTTCCTCATGGCTATTCAGACCACAGGAGGCTGCTGAGGGGAGGACGGCTCATGATAATGGCCGGAACAGAGCAAATGGAATGGCATCAAACACATGGAAATCATGTGTGTTTGTGTAACATTTATTTAACTAGGCAAGTCAGTTTCTTATTTACAAAGGCGGCCTATACCAGCCAAACCCAGACAATGCTTGGCCAATTATGCGCCACCCTATGGGAGTACCAATCACCGCTGGTTGTGATACAGCTTGAATTCAAACCAGGGTGTCTGTAGTGACGCCTCTAGCATTGAGATGCTGTGCCTTAGACCGCTGTGCCACTCAGGAACCCAAGTTGTATTTCATACCATTCCACTAATTCTGCTCCAGGCATTGCCACGAGCTGTCCTTCCCAATTAAGGTACCACCAATCTCCTGTGATTCAGATGTGTTAGTTCAGATGAAAATTGCTGCAAACATGACAATCGACTTCAAGACAGACTTGAGAACTGTAAATACCATAATCAATGACAAGGGCGCCACCTGCCAGTCACAATATGAAAGTATCTATATTTTCATATGATGAGATTTTTAAACAAAGACAGGAATCGACACACTCCATCAATACCATCTATGGAGTAAGTGCATTACATTTTCACAGGCAAATACTGTCTGCTTTCTGTATATCGAACATTCCATGAGAGCAACTACTTTTTAAAACATTATGTGAAGCTATCCATAAATTCTTCACAATAATAGGTCCTTCATTTTGGATTAGGGTGTATGTGTGTGGCATGTGCAAACATGTAGCCTAACTAAGGTAAAACAGTTGATCTCTTATAGTCACAAGGCCTCCAAGTAAAGCTCACAATGCATTGACACCAGATACTAGCTTTATCACTGAATGGGTGTTACTATCCTCACAAACGATGCTGAATCAAACCATAACCCAGGATATAGGGGCTGAGTGAATGTGGTCTGGCATTTGTGGAGGAGGGTCATTGTGTCAGAGATGCTGTAGAAGGACAGAGTCCCTGCACTGTGGCTCAGGTACACTCCTGCACCAGGGGAGCGAGGAACATTAATATGAGTGCATTCTCCATTATTGTGGAAGAAACAAGTGTAGAGCGGAGGGGAGCAGTATATCATCCAGGACTGATCATTCATCCCATGCTGATCATCTACTTTCCTGATCTCTTCATTTGACACTGCTATATGAGCGGATTGCCCACTCCACTCTACCTCCCAGTAGATGCAGGCACCAGATATTTTGTCCTATGAAAATCCTCATCAATCTACACACCAAACCCCATAAATGACCAAGCGAAAACAGGTTTTTAGAAATTTTTGCAAATGTAGAATTTATTTTAAACAGGAATACATTTTCACATAAGTATTCAGACCCTTTGCTATGAGACTCAAAATTTGCGCTCAGGTGCATCCTGTTTCCATTGATCATCATTGTGATGTTTCTACAACATGGTTGGAGTCCACCTGTTGTAAATTCAGTTGATTGGACATGATTTGGAAAGGCACACCTGTTTATTTAAGGTCCCACAGTTGATAGTGCATGTCAGAGCAAAACCAAGCCATGAGGTCGAAGGAATTTGTCGGTAGAGCTCCGGGACAGGATTGTGTCAAGGCACAGATCTGGGGAAGGGTACCAAAACATGTCAGCAGCATTGAAGTTCCCCAAGGACACAGTGACCTCCATAAATCTTAAATGGAAGAAGTTTGGAACCACCGAGACTTCCTAGAGCTGGCCGCCCGGCCAAACTGAGCAATCGGGGGAGAGGGGCCTTGGACAAGGAGGAGACATGTAAATGTGACATTAATTTAAAAATGTTTAATACATTTACAAAAGATTCTAAAAACCTGTTTTTATTGCATTGTATGGGTGTGTAGATTGATGAGGGGGAAAAAACAATTTAATCAATTTTAGAATATGGTTGTAACGTAACAAAATGGGGTCTGAGGTCTTTCCTAATGCACTGTAGATATAACTTGATCATCATGTCATTTTGAAGAATTATCAATAGTGGTGCCCACCACAAGAAATGTCCAACTACTCCATTTTGTACAGATGAAATGAACGATATCTATACTTTCTTATACCATGGCATTGTTGAATACTCATTTCTGATTGGCTTGAAGGGCATTCTAGAGCGTTCATTATTTAAGCAATAAGGCACGAGAGGGTGTGGTATATTGCCAAAATGCCACAGCTAGGTGCTGTTCTTAAGTACGACGCAACGCGGAGTGCCTGGATACAGCCCTTAGCTGTGGTATATTGGTCATATACCACAGCCCCCCGAGGTGCTTTATTGCTATTATAAACTGGTCATCAACGTAATTAGAGCAGTAACTAGAAATGTTTTGTCATACCCATGGTATACGGTCTGATATACCATGGCAGTCAGCCAATCAGCATTCAGGGCTCAAACCACCCAGTTTATAATCCCTTAAACTGGGAATAAACTGGGAATAAACTGGGAATCCCAGGTTGCTTTATTGCCAGGAGCAACTTCCAATACAACCTCCAATACATAATTTACAAACAAAGCATGTGTTTAGTGAGTCCACCAGATCAGAGGCTGTAGGGATGACCAGGGATGTTCTTTTGATAAGTGTGTGAAAAAGACTGTTTTATTGTCCTGCTAAGCATTAAAAAAGTCAACATAAGAGTTGTCTAAAATATAAAGTAAATATACCCCAAAAAACTACTTAAGTAGTACTTTCAAGTATTTTTACTTAAGTACTTTACACCACTGATGACTCCCAACCAAATGTATTGTGCTTGAGCAATTTTGTCAAAGACAATGGATATATGTTGCACCAACATGCTGACCAGACAGCACACCCCTGTGCGTCTGCGTGCACCATCGCACACATGTTGATTTTGTCATCCACACCAGACATGATCAGGACACGCAGGTTGAAATATCAAAACAAACTCTGAACCAATTATATTAATTTGGGGACAGGTCGAAAAGCATTAAACATTTATGGCAATTTAGCTAGCTAGCTTTCTGTTCCTAAATCATTTATCCTGGGATATAAATATTTGGTAGTTTTTTTTACCTGAAATGCTAAATGGTATATGCTCCTAAAAACCAATGAGGAGATGGGAGTGGGAGGATTTGCAGTGCGTCGAGCATCACAAATAGAACCAAGTTCTATTTTAGCGCCTGGCTACGCAGATGCTCATTGACGCTCGCGAGCAGTATGGGTGCAATGATTGAATAACGTGTATGTGTACATTTATCTTGCAATGCTCGCGCGTGCGACCCGAGCAGTGTGGTCAGCATGTAAAAGTTGTGCAAAGTTGGTAGAATCATATTCGAAATGATTCACAGCTGTAATGGCTGCCAAAGGTGCTTCTGTCAAGTATTAACTCTGGGGTGTGAAGGCATATGCAATCAAGACATCTTAATTTTAAAAATATTTTTACATTTTTAATTTAGACATTTTCTTTCACTTTGAAAATGTGGAGTAGGTTTTTTAGATCTGTGGGGTGGAATCCAGTTTAATCCCTTTTTAAATTAAATGTTAAGGCAGCAAAATCAGAAGACTGCAATGGATGTGTAGACTTTCACTGGGTGTGTAGACTTTCACTAGGGCGACAGGTAGCCTAGTGGTTAAGAGAGTTGGGCCAACTAAGAGAGTTGAGCCGACTAGGTGAAAAATCAATTGATATGCACTTGAGCAAGGGACTTAACCATAGTTGCTCCTGTAAGTCATTTAGGAAAAGAGCGTCTGCTAAATGACTAAAATGTAAAAATGTTTGTCCTGTAGCTGATCTTTCCGTTTCTTCCAAAAAAATTTATGGATAGGTGTTGAAGGAATTCTAAATTCCTCTGTTTTATTTCCCAATCAAAATTAAACACTCTGTCAATGCATTAAGAGGTTTGTAAGACCCTTATTTTATAAGAATGGACAGAGCCCCGGTCTTAAAAGTCAGGTAACAGCATTTCATTCAAGAGAGTACTCCCTTCATACACATTTTACCACAGGTTATAAACTGAAAATGACGTCAGCGTTTTCTAAATGTTCTATCTCTTCTTGACACTGGTAGAGAGGCCCTATAGTTCAAGCCTTCCCTCCTCGCCTAAAGCCAAGGTCAGTCAGTGTAGATAAGCATTCTAGACAGTCTGGAGATAGTCCGTCCCTGCCATCTGGAGATAGTTAATTCATTTGTACAAAGGAACAGACCGTCATTGTCCTAACTTTTGCCCACGTTCACACACCTCCGTTCCAGTACTAAGGCTGTGTCTCAAGCCTTCCCACATCCGTCTCCCTACCAATTTAATATAATTTACGAGTCAAGGTTTTCTTGTGTAGATAAGCATTCTAGCCAGTCTGATTCATTTGTACCAATGAACAGACTGTCATTGTTACTAAACTCTTGACCACATTCACTTCAGTACTGGGATCAGATAAGACAATTCAGACATATACAGTAACATTTAGTATTTTGATTAGTACATATACAGTACCATAATTGTATTCTGATTAGTACATCCTGATTGAAATGTATACATAATTAGTCATTATAGATAAAAATTCCCTTAACAATAGGAGATGGAGATGTATGGATAGACAGGCCTCAGATCCAGTAGAGAGTATTTTGGGGGACATTTATGGATGTCACCTGGAGGAAATGGATTTGATCTTCTGAGTTTGAGAGCTGCTCCATGTCAGCATCTCTCCTCCTCAGGTCAGCAAACTCCTGCTCCGGTTCCTCTTTCAACTCAACTCACTTCAAGACCATTCCTGGGCTCTGATCAGCTCCTTCACATCAGAGCACCTTCTCTCAATGGAGTGCATGAGCTCAGTGAAAATCCTCTCACTGTCTTCCACTGCTGCCAGTGCAGAGTGCTGTAAGGACACACACACAGAGGAGTGGGTCCATTTACACCAGCCCATTCACTCAGCTCTTACTTGGATCCCAGACAGCTTGGAAATGCAAATATGTAAATAATTTACATAGATGACACCAACACTTAGCTTCACAGAGTACACAGCCTGTCTCACATCCTGCATCTCCCTCTGTCTCTCCTGGATTGTCTGTTGGGATTTCGGATGTTTCTCCCCCAACTCTTTGCATATAAATTCATCCCGAATATGAAATGCCTTATATTCTAGTGTTTGTTAAGTTTGAAATATGTTATGCTCTTAGGGGCCTCCCGGGTGGCGCAGTGGGGCCTCGACCGGGAGGCCCATGGGGCGGTGCACAATTGGCCCAGTGTCGTCCGGGTTAGGGGAGGGCTTGGCCGGCAGTGATATCCTTGCCTCATCGCGCACTATGGCAGGCCGTGCGCAGTGCACACAGACCAGGTCGCCAGGTGTACAGTGTTTCCTCCGACACATTGGTGCAGCTGGCTTCCGGGTTGGATGTGCATTGTGTCAAGAAGCAATGCGGCTTGGTTGGGTTGTGTTTTGTATGGGAGTTGTGTTGTGTATGGGAGTTGCAGTGATGAGACAAGACTGTAACTACTACCAATTGGATACCATGAAATTGGGGAGAAAAAAAAGGGCAAAAAAAATAAAATAAAAAATAAATATGTTAGGCCCTACATGAACTCAATGTGAGGATTGGCAACAACAACTCCTCCACGCTAACTCTTAACTCAGGGGCCCCCCAGGGGTGTGTCCTCAGTCCACTGTTGTACTTCCTGTTCACCCACGACTGTGTGGTGGTGTCATGACAACAACCTCTCCTTCACTGCCAGCAAAACAAAGGAGTTGATTGTTGACTTCAGGAAGCAGAAGATGTGGCCCAGTCCACATCAATGGAACTGCAGTAGAAAGAGTCACAAGTTTCAAGTTCCTCAGCATCCACATCCCAGAGGACTTGTCATGGACCAAAAACCCAACCACTCTTGTCAAGAGGGCGCAACAGTGTCTCTACTTCTTAAGGCGTCTGAAGAAATGTGGCATGCTGCCCCGGGTCTTCTCCAAATACTACCGCTGCACCATTGAGAACGTCCTGACAGGTTGCATCATGGCCTGGAATGGGAATTGCTCCTTCCACGGCCGCAATGCCCCCCCAGCCATGAGCTGTTCTTACCCCTACCATCAGGCAGACGTATCAAAGCATGAGGTCTGATACCAACAGGCAGTTTCTATCTACAAGCCATCAGACTGCTGAACACTTGAACTGGACTGACCACCTGCTTCTGATTCTCCGCACCTTAGCACACGTGCACTCACTCATGCAAACACCCACACACACACCCACACATACACACACACATGTAAATATTGGACTATAAATTGTGCCTTCCTGTATTATACTTATAAATGATAAAGGTTTTTTCTATTCTAATGAGCCATTTACTTTATGTTTGTATTCTTATCTTTTATTATTTATTGTTGTGGCATTGTCGAGAAGGAACCTGCAAGTAAGCATTTCATTGGACGATGTATACCATGAGTATCCCGTACATACGACTAATAATAAAACTACATACGACTAATAATAAAACTTGAAACAATGTGTCACGACTTCAACCTAAGGTGGCTCCTCTCCCTGTTCGGGCGGCACTCGGCGGTCGTCGACACCGGTCTACTAGCTGCCACTGATTCCTTTTTCTTTTCTGTTGGTTTTGTCTTGATGTTTTCACCTGTACCTTATTTGTGGTTAATTCGGGGCTATTTAAACTTCCAGGGCCCGCCTGCTTTTGTGTGGGCTTATTCCTCTCTGTCAATGGTCGATGTTTATTTTGCTTATACATATTTTTCCTGTTCGTTATTTTCCCTGGTTTTGGGGGACTTAACTGTTTATTGGTCATTGTGCCTGTATGTTGGCTAGACCCAGCTGAATAAATACGTCTACATTGGAAGCTTTGCTCTCTGCGCCTGACTCCACACCCACCACTCCTAGCTTTCGTGACACAATGAGATTAAATGTATTCCTAAAAGTCAACTGAAGTTTATCCTGACAACAGCTAATGATGGACACTATCTATTGTACCTTGATATTTTCTAGTCATTGGCTGTTTTTTTTTGCTCGTCCAGTTACAGTATATCACCTCAGCAAAAACACTTCCGTTTAATTATGAATATACTCTATATAGTATATTATATAGTATACTATGTTTAAATGCAAATAGGTGATATAAACAGTGGAGTTTCCATCCTTACCTGTTTCTCAGTCCTTTCTTCTGCAGTTGAGACTGTATAATGGCCTTTATGTTCATCCATTGCACACAGCAGACAGACAGACCTACCTACGGTGCTGATCGGTATCGCAGTAAAGCTTCATGATGAGAGCAGATCTTCTCCTGTAGTTGTGGAGGCTTTGACCAGTTAATGTTTCTTTAATGGAGCTACTTCATAGTGAGGCTGGGGGTGAGGTTCACAGTAAAGCACCAGACAGACCTTGACTGCTTTGAGTTCTATCCCAGTGCAGAAATCCCACTCCACATCTCCAGGTCCAGCATAATAGGGAGCAGGAATAGCAGCTTGGAGTCCTGTCTTCTTCAGCAAACATGGTGCTTTTGTTTTATACAAGCGCATTTGTTTCCTCTCCTCGTTTCCGTTCCTCGATTACTTTTGACCTTTTTCAAAAATAGGTGAGGAGAGGAAGAAGGACAGAGGAGAGGAGGCGAGCAAAACCAATTGAGATTCTTTCAAGGTTTGTTGTCCTTGTGAATGCAGAGGGAGAATGCATTTTTGTTAATTATTCTTTTAAAAAGGAGAACACAAAAACGTTTCATTGTGTAACATGACTGCGGCAGGGCTTGGGATGGGTCATGTTGACCTATGAAAGGTAGGAAATAAAGGTCCAGAAACCTTTATTCCATTATAAAATACTGTTCTGAACCTATTCTCTGCTATGATGACATGATGACATCAACAGTAATGCAGGTGTATGAGTGTAATGAGGTATGTGGCTGTAATGTTTAGTGTTGGTCATTTGTTTATTATTCACTAATAATTTGGTTGCAAATGCAACTGGGTCCATGTAAATAATTGTTAGGCTACTCACTTTGAATATACAGGTGCCACCTTGTGTGACTACAAAAGTGTGTGCAACTGGGCACATTAAAATAATTTCCTTGCAAAAGTTACTATCCTGCCCTACACAATAGCATGCTACACCATAGAAACATAATTACAATTGTAATGCATAACTCAAATCAAATCAAATCAAATCAAATGTTATTTGTCACATACACATGGTTAGCAGATGTTAATGCGAGTGTAGCGAAATGCTTGTGCTTCTAGTTCCGACAATGCAGTAATAACGAACAAGTAATCTAACTAACAATTCCAAAAAAACTACTGTCTTATACACAGTGTAAGGGGATAAGGAATATGTACATAAGGATATATGAATGAGTGATGGTACAGAGCAGCATAGGCAAGATACAGTAGATGATATCGAGTACAGTATATACATATGAGATGAGTATGTAAACCAAGTGGCATAGTTAAAGTGGCTAGTGATACATTTGTTACATAAGGATGCAGTCGATGATATAGAGTACAGTATCTACATATGCATATGAGATGAATAATGTAGGGTAAGTAACATTATATAAGGTAGCATTGTTTAAAGTGGCTAGTGATATATTTACATCATTTCCCATCAATTCCCATTATTAAAGTGGCTGGAGTAGAGTCAGTGTCATTGACAGTGTGTTGGCAGTAGCCACTCAATGTTAGTGGTGGCTGTTTAACAGTCTGATGGCCTTGAGATAGAAGCTGTTTTTCAGTCTCTCGGTCCCAGCTTTGATGCACCTGTACTGACCTCGCCTTCTGGATGACAGCGGGGTGAACAGGCAGTGGCTCGGGTGGTTGATGTCCTTGATGATCTTTATGGCCTTCCTGTAGCATCGGGTGGTGTAGGTGTCCTGGAGGGCAGGTAGTTTGCCCCCGGTGATGCGTTGTGCAGACCTCACTACCCTCTGGAGAGCCTTACGGTTGAGGGCGGTGCAGTTGCCATACCAGGCGGTGATACAGCCCGCCAGGATGCTCTCGATTGTGCATCTGTAGAAGTTTGTGAGTGCTTTTGGTGACAAGCCGAATTTCTTCAGCCTCCTGAGGTTGAAGAGGCGCTGCTGCGCCTTCCTCACGATGCTGTCTGTGTGAGTGGACCAATTCAGTTTGTCTGTGATGTGTATGCCACTGCCATGGTAATTTTGAATGTTAATTCAATGAGCATTTTGGGTAATGTAGTCACTCTAGTTTCCATAAATACTGGAAAAATTAACAAAAATACAAAATACAGTGGTATAAAGCAGACTGTGGAATGGTCCCAGGCAATGCACTTCTTTAGAGCCTAAAATGAAGAGAATCAGTTCAAATGGTAGGAGCCTATCCTTCCACAAGTCTGTGGCATACAGGCGTGATCCACTATACCCTGATAATTCATATAGCCACGCTTGCGTCGCCCTCATGTAGGTGCTACCATACTAGCAAGCATGCTAGTTAGTGCTTGGTATCAACAGCCAATCCAGTAGGGGATGGAAGCTATAGTCAGCTTTGATTGTTCAAAGTATTTGCATAAAGTTCAGCTTTCCCCAACTTAGGTCCTGCCTTGTTCACGCTCCTTCGCCCAACGGTCCTACCCTCCCATTTCACTTCCTTCCTTTAAAAATGAATGGCTTCATCGCCCCTATCCTGTTCAGTGCGGATCAGTGGATTTCGGCCGTTAGTCTGGGGTTATAGGCCTCGTGGTTAGGTCTGTACAGTACATACAGTAGGACAGTCATGCAAAATGTTGTTACAGTGTCTGGTACTGGGGTTGCCATGCATGCCAGTCTCTCTTGGCTAAGAATTGAGGAGAGACTGACTGAATCACTTCTTTTCGTAAGAAACAACATTTTGAAAATCTCAAATAGTTTGCATAGTCAACTTACACACAGCTTTAACACACACACTTACACCACATGCCACCGGGGTTCTCTTCGCAGTCCCCAAATCTAGAACAAATTCAAGAAAGCGTACAGTATTATATAGAGCCATTATTGCATTGAACTCCGTTCCATTTCATATTGCTCAAATAAAGAGCAAAGTTGGTTTCAAAAAACAGAAAGCAACACCTCACGGCACAACGCCTCTCCCCTATTTGACCTAGATAGTTTGTGTGTATGTATTAATATGTAGGCTACATGTGCCTTTAAAAATGTTTCATGTGGTCCGTACTGGAGCTGTTTTTGTCTTAATGTTCTGTATTATGCCATGTTAAATGTTTTGTGTGGACTTCAGAAAGAGTAGCTGCTACTTTTGCAACAACTAATGGTGATCCTAATAAAATACCAAATACCCCCACATTCAATCATGTTCAGTTGATGTTATGATTAAAATTGTACAGTTAGCTCTGACATCTGTGGTTGCATCTATCTTTCAAACCTAACAAT
Source organism: Oncorhynchus tshawytscha (assembly GCF_018296145.1). NCBI lineage: Eukaryota > Metazoa > Chordata > Actinopteri > Salmoniformes > Salmonidae > Oncorhynchus > Oncorhynchus tshawytscha. Next base: position 5,251,673 of record NC_056460.1, on the reverse strand, counting down.
TGGCGACTATGGCTGTATTGTCCCTAACACCACCCTCTCTCTTTCTCGCTCTGTCTGGTGAGTCCCCGGTTCCATGGACTTGATGGATTTAGCCTTTTGAAGCTTACATAACCGTGCTGGATAATCGGGACACTTGGCTATGCTGAAAAGTACTCAGATAATGTTGCTCTTTTGACACAGTTTTTGTTACAGTTAGAGCGAGCACAACGATAATATACTTGTGTAATGTACACTTATCAACAATAAATATTTGTTTTTGACAGTGGTTTGTTACAAGCTTACAGGCTTTGGTTTTATCATTTATATTTCGAGGTTGGACATTAGCATGTTGGGCGCACCGTATGGTGTCACCTCATTAGTCAGTATGTGTTACACCTTTGCTGGCTTGTCATCTCGTTAGTCAGAAGGTGTTCCACCTATGTTGGCACAGGTGATATTTAAGAGCGGCTGGCCCGGTGCTCCAGTTGGCTTGAGAGATGTGGAGGGTTAACACCTTTAGTTGGCGCTCCCTATTTTGATTTTTTTTTAAACAATCCTTTATCTGATCTTCCCTGTTTTCCTTTTACTCCACTTTTTGGTTTGCTTCCTGTCTTTAAGTTTGCCGTGGGTTTTACTTTGTTTGCCTCTTCTTGGGCATTCAGTGGGCGCTCATGGTGGTTGTCTTTTAGGGCCCAGTTGTTGTTGCTAGTCAACTTTCAGTGGACACCCCCATGAGTGTCTTTCAGAACCCCTCCTAGACCTCCACCTTTTTTGTTTTGGTCATTGTCAGTGACTGTAAAGATACTGTCCTTAATAAAAATTACTCAAGTGAAAGTCACCCAGTAAAATACTACTTGAGTAATTTGGTTTTAAAATATACTTAAGTATGAAAAGTAAATGTAATTTCTCAAATATTACATAAGTATAAAAATAATAAACCATTTAAAATGTATTGTTATTTTTTTAACATTTACAGATAGCCAGGGCCACACTCCAACACTCTGAGATCATTTACAAATGAAGCACGTGTGTTTAGTGCACCTGCCAGATCAGAGTCAGTAAGGATGGCCAGGGATGTTGTCTTGATACGTGCATGAATTGGACCATTTTCCTGTTCTGCTAACCATTCAAAATGTAACGGGTACTTTTGGATGTCAGGGAAAATGTACGCAGTATAAAGTACATCATTTTCTTTAGGAATGTACAGTGAAAGTTGTCAAATCTAAAAAGTCAAGTACAGATACCACAAAAACGACTTTAGTACTTTAAAGTATATTACTTAAGTACTTTACAGTGGTTTTTGAGACAGAGACAGTCAACAAAAGCTGCAATCACTAGGTATTTTGTAGCAAATTAAATATATATATATTTTATACATAAAGCTCTTTTTTTTAAACCAAAACTGACAACTGTGTTCATTTGCATGACAATTAATTGTGACCCAAAATTCCATAATTGTCCCATCTCTAGTTGGTTTCTCTGACCCTGGGGATATGTTAAGCCCCCCAACGTTCTGTATTGTTCAGTTGAAGTTATAATTAAAAGAGTACAGTTTGCTATGACATCTGTGGTCATGTCTATCCTTCAAACCTAACACTAGTCTTAGGCCTATAAATCAAGGGTTGCTTCATTAATTTAAATCAATGTAAATCTTACAGGCAGAGGCTGTCAGAGGAAGTGTGATAACGGAAGAATCTCAATTGTCCCCTCTGACCTTCTCCAATGGGTTTTGAGAAGGAAGGGAGGAGAACGGACATCAGGAGTATCCAATTGAGATTGTCCCTGTGTTGTCAATGTTAGGATGAAAATTGGATGTTCATCATTGATTAGTAATGCCTGACCGGTGACTATAAAATCCTGTCTGTCATCTGAACTAATTGAGATGGTAGTTGCCTGTCAAGATTAAAGTTACGATTTATAGAGCTCCTGTATGCTGTCTCTGTCTGGTCTAAGATTTCATATAGTTTACGCTACACTCTCTGATCCCTCCAAACAGGGCTTAACAATTACATTGGAACAAAAACATTCTGGCAGTGCCAAGTTGTCCTATTACATTTACCTGCCTCAATATTTTCACATCTCCGGTAGAGGGGGCGCAATGCTTTTTATTAGATACAGTAGAAATTACTTTGCAACGTTAAAGAGACAAAAACCTTTGACGCGGATGTAACCTGTAAAGATAGCACCACCTCCCGATCCTTTTGTTACCCTGTGATACCCTGGTAATTTGTACATAAGTGTACTGATTTCAGGGAGAAGTTGCTTCTTCAGACTCACCATCACTTCTGACGGGACCCTCCGGAGGAAAATAATCAATTCAATATTGATACACACCCAACTAAAAAGTAATTTTACAGGTAAATTGCAATCCTATCGAATGCAAATGAAACCGTACATTGCATAGCCTGAAACGTTACATTTTGCACTACTCCTAATTAGGTTGCATGTCATTATGATACAAATCTACATTTGATCTGTGGAATTGAATGCGCATTGTTCAGGAGACGTTAAATCATTTATTACAAATCCAATATATGATGTTTGTATATATTGCATCATTGTTATAATCGGAAATTGGTTTTGTTTATAATCGCTGCATCAGACATTCGCACCATGTCGGAATTGACCGTTTCTATTCTAGGCCAATTTATGTATTTGACAGGGACAATGCACATTAATTAACATTTAATGTGCCAGATTTAGCCAGTTTGGTAGTTTTCATCTGTAGTCCCTGGGAAGATAGTTGGCTATCTAGCCTGTGGTTTATCTTGTAACTCAAACGTTACTACGTGGGGCGATTAGTGTTAAAATATGTTGTGTTGATAACGCTAGATACGACACCAATAGGATATATTGATTTATTACACTTTAAAGTACTTACATTATTAACAGGAGCTAAACGCGGAATGGGGATGTACTTTCAGAGAAAACATTAAACTGATAGGGTGATTCAGAAGATAGCTGGAGGGGGATTTGAACCTTTGCCAAAAACAAAAGTGAATGCAACCTGGTCTCGGAGCATTTCGTATCATTCAGTAAGTACATTTGAGACAATCCATTTAGTTATTTTATGGTAAGTATTCATTTGTGGATGTCGCAAGGTTAGGGGAAGGATTAGCTCTAATGATAAGTTGTTGCCAATTAGCTAAAAAAAGTAGTAAGTAATTAGCAAAAATGCTAAAGTTGTCTTTGAGATTCAAACATGCAACCTTTGGGTTGCTAGATGTTCACATTGTTATACACCCAACCTCCTTATGATTTTCCTTTAAGTAACATTCTGTCTCATGTAACCATACCATACGGAACATATCATACTAAATTGGGTGTCCTGGATTTACTTTTACTATGTTACATCTAGTCTATGAGACCAGGCTGTGCTCCCAATGGAGATGTTTGTACTTGCCTAACAATTACTCTCCTGATGTAATTATTTTTCTTAACAACATACACCAACTGATGGTGCAATAAAGACGCTTTACAATTGGTTTTCACTCTGCACACATGCACACACACACACACACACACACACACACACACACACACACACACACACACACACACACACACACACACACACACACACACACAGCCAATTATTCTGTAGTCAAGTTCACTGTTGTAATTATGGAGGAGAATAGTAGAGTCATAGCTGTGTGATTTACTAGTGTCTGCATCCCAGCTGACCCACTATTTGGGACAACCTTAATACATACAGTACCTACTTTTTCAGACACTGGATACGCAATATCGATATGCCAGCATCAGCTCCTTGAGCATTAGGCATTGTGGTATTACTGTAAGTTTGCCACAGGTCATGCCCTGGAATTTGAACATGATTTTCCAAGCATTTCCTGTTTTCAATGAAGGGACATCGTGCAAAGGGGATGTTGCTCTATCCAGCTTAGGAAAGTAGTTAAATAGTAATAGAATGTGCTGAATTCTTCATTAAGGCAGTTTTGCTATACAGGTCATAATGCCAATTTTCAAATAGTAATGGCAATTATAATGTATGCATCATATAATGTTATAATCAGCATATCATATCATATATACTTTCATGATAATATAACATAAAACGGACAGAGCTATGAATTTGGTTTGTGAGAATCATGTCCATGCTGACACAGATCTCAACTTAGTGCCTTCCTCAGCATGTGTTAGAAAGTGAGTACTGGCAATGGGAATGTCACAGGAAGGTTGTGGACTTCCATTTGGGAAACATAAAGAAAACTGGACCAAATTATATGTATTCTGCAAACATTTTGACAATGTATACAGACATTTCTGGAACATTCTGAGACTCAACATGTTCACAAGGACACTTACTTGAAAAACACATTTTCTCACTATTTCAATCTTTTTCTCAATGTCGCAGGGACGTCACAATGCTACGGATTTACTTGTGCTTGAGTGTTGTTGTCAACGTGGCCGTCTCGCAGGAGGCTGAGGAACCCATCTCATACACGGCAAGTGCCACTCTCACAACCTCCACATGCATACACTGCAGTGCATGCTGCAAAAAAAAAAAGTCCTTATCGAAAAAACAGGCTTCCGTTCAACAGTTGTGGCAACTCTTTGGTAAATTTTCCACAAGTTTGTGCCAAGGTCAAATTTTCAGTTTTGTGGCAAACTGGCGTCAAATTTGCAGTGACTTGTGGAACTTCTGGAAAACTTCTGGAAAACAATTCTAGAAAGCTTGTAGCGAACATCTATTGTTTCCTGCAACATATGAATATACCAATTAGTTCAGATTTTTGGTTACTTTCTGTATTAACAACATTTAATGCAGTGTTGGGGTGTAGTGAACTACATGTACACTGAACAAAACTATAAACGCAACATGTAGCAATTTCAACAATTTTACTGAGCTACAGTTCATATAAGGAAATCAGTCAGTTGAAATCAACTCATTAGGCCCTAATCTATCGATTTCACATGACTGGGACTACAGATATGATTATGTTGGTCATACACACCTTAAAAAAGGTAGGGGCGTGGATCAGAAAACCTGTCAGCATCTGGTGTGACCACCATTTGCCTCATGTAGTGCGACACATCTCCTTAGCATAGAGTTGATCAGGGTGTTGATTGTGGCCTGTTGAATGTTCTCCCACTCTACTTCAATGGCTGTGCAAAGTTGCTGGATATTGGCGGGAACTGGAACACGCTGTCATACACATCGATCCAGAGCCACTCCGACATTGATCGTCCTAATATTAATGTATTTCTTCATTCCATTCTTTTACTTTTAGATTTGTGTATTGTTGTGAATTGTTAGATACTACTGCACTGTTGGATCTAGGAACACAAGCACAAACACCCTCAATAACATCTGCTAAATATGTGTATGTGACCAATAGATGTGATTTGAGAGCATCCCAAACATGCTCAATGGGTGGGTGACATGTCTGGTGAGTGTGCAGGCCATGGAAGAACTGGGCCATTTTCAACTTTCAAGATTTGTGTACAGATCCTTGCAATATCATTCTGAAACATGAGGTGATGGCAGCGTATGAATGGCACAACAATGGGCCTCAGGATCTCATCACAGTATCTCTGTGCATTCAAATTGCCATTGATAAAATGCAATTGTGTTTGTTGTCCATAGCTTATTCTTGCCCATACCATAACCCCACTGCCACCATGGGGGCATTCTGTTCACAATGTTGACATCAGCAAACTGCTCGCCCATATGACGCCATCTGCCTGGTACAGTTGATACCGGGATTCAGCCGTGAAGAGCACACTTCTCCAGCATGCCAGTGGCCATCGAAGGTGAGCATTTGCCCGCTGAAGTTGGTTATGACACCGAACTGCAGTCAGGTCAAGACCCTGGTGAGGACGAGGAGCAGGAAGATGAGCTTCCCTGAGACGGATTCTGACAGTTTGTGCAGAAATTCTTCTGTTGTGCAAACCAACAGTTTCATCAGCTGTCTAGGTGGCTGGTCTCAGACGATCCCGCAGGTTAAGAAGTCGGATGTGGAGTTCCTGGGCTGGTGTGGTTACACGTGGTCTGCGATTGTGATGCCGATTGGATGAACTGCCAAATTCTCTAAAACGGCTTATGGTAGAGAAATTAACATTCCATTTTCTGGCAATAGCTCTGGTGGACATTCCTGCAGTCAGCATGCCAATTGCATGCTCCCACAAAACAAAATCTGTGGCATTGTGTTGTGTGGAAAAACTGCACATTTTAGTGGCCTTTTATTGTCCTCAGCACAAGGTGCACCTGTGTAATGTGCTTAATCAGCTTCTTGATATGCCACACCTGTCAGGTGGATTAATTATCTTGCAAAGGAGAAATGCTTACTAACAGGGATGGAACGACATTTGTGAACAATTTGAGAGAAATACATTTTTGTGCACATGGAACATTTCTGGGATCTTTTATTTCAGCTCATGAAACCAACACTTTACATGTTACATTTATATTTTTGTTCAGCATATTTCAACTAGTAATTTAACTACATTTTCCAGTAGCTTGGTGGTAGTTGAGATAAATTCAAATCTAGGTAGTTAACAACTTTTTTACCAGGTAGTGGTGCAGCTAACTACTGGAACTACACAATACTTTGTTTGCAAAAATGTTATAAATTATGGGTGAGGTAGGCAATCATTTACTTTATTTTTCAGGCATGAAACCTGCCCAACTCTCACTTAAAACATGGTCTATTAAACACAAAAACTTTCTGTTAAGATATGAATTCAACGTGATCTGTTCTTGCAATTTGTGGTCTATGACATTTCAGATTTACATGATCATTCTTTCACGAGGTAGTTTAAATGCAGTGAACTACTTTTTCAAAGTAACTTTAGGTAGCCCTTTACACGCGTACTTATACGGGTATACAGGTTGGAAATGGCAGATTTGGACACTGACAAGAGTGTAAATTTGAACACGTTTTCAACGTTACTGTACAGCCACAGATGGCGCCGATAGAGATGGCAGCTTCGCTTCTAGTCCGGGAAGAACTATTGGAAGAACTATTGGAAGAACTATTGGGAAGAACTATTGGATATCAGAGAGACATCAACTTACCAGCACAACCAGCACTACGACCAGGAATACAATTTTCCCAAAGCGGATTCTTTGCCTGTGTCACAAACTTCAAAATGATCGGACCAAGGCGCAGCGTGCATTGAGTTCCACATCTTTTTAATACAAAGTGAAACAAAACTTACAACGACCGTGAAGTCGTAGTGCCCACACACACTAACACAAACAATATCCCACAAACACGGGTGGGAAAAATAGCTACTTAAATATGATCCCCAATTAGAGACAACGATTACCAGCTGCCTCTAATTGGGAATCATACAAAACACCAACATTGAAAATATAAACTAGAACACAACATAGAAATATTAAACTAGAATACCCCCTAGTCACGCCCTGACCTACTACACCATAGAGAAACAAGGGCTCTCTATGGTTAGGGCGTGACAGTCTGCACCTCCCAGGGCATTTGAACTGATTCCAGAGGAGAGGGCGCCTGAGCGGTCTTCTAGTGAGGCTTCGGATGTGCTCACACCACCCACTGCTTCCGAGTATATTACTCGCTAATGTCCAGTCCCTAGTTAACAAAGTTGATGAAATCAGGGTAAGAGTTGCTTTCCAAAGAGATATCTAGGATTGTAACATACTCTGTTTCACGGAAACATGGCTAGCCGTTGGACATGCCGTCGGAGTCCATACAGCCAATGGGATTTTCAGTGCATCACGCTGACAGGAATAAACATCTCTCTGGTAAGAAAAAGGGGTGTATGTTTCATGATTAATGACTTATGGTGTAATTGTAACAACATACAGGAACTCAAGTCCTTTTATTCACCTGACCTAGAATTCCTCACAATCAAATGCCGACCGTATTATCTCCCAAGAGAACTATCCTCGGTTATCCGTCACAGCCATGTATATCCCCCCGCAAGCGGATATCAAGACGGCCTTCAAGGTAGTTCACTGGACTTTATGCAAACTGGAAACCATATATCCTGAGGCTGCATTATTATTATTTTTTTTAACCTTTATTTTACTAGGCAAGTCAGTTAAGAACAAATTCTTATTTTCAATGACGGCCTAGGAACAGTGGGTTAACTGCCTGTTCAGGGGCAGAACGACAGATTTGTACCTTGTCAGTTCGGGGATTCGAACTTGCAACCTTTCGGTTACTAGTCCAACGCTCTAACCACTAGGCTACCCTGCCGCCCCATTTATTGTAGCTGTGGATTTTAACAAAGCTAATTTGAGAAAAAAGCTACCTAAATTCTATCAGCATATCGATTGCTGTACACTAGTGAGTAACACATACGAAAATTGCTACTCTAACTTCTGCGATGCATACAAGGCCCTCCCCCGCCCTCTTTTTGGCAAAACTGACCATGACTCCATCTTGTTGCTCCCCTCCTATAGGAAGAAACTAAAACAGGAAGTGCCCGTGGACTGGGATATGTTCCCGGGTAGCCTCAGATAATAACATTGACGTACAGTGGGGGGAAAAAGTATTTAGTCAGCCACCAATTGTGCAAGTTCTCCCACTTAAAAAGATGAGAGAGGCCTGTAATTTTCATAATAGGTACACTTCAACTATGACAGACAAAATGAGAAAATAAATCCAGAAAATCACATTGTAGGATTTTTAATGAATTTATTTGCAAATTATGGTGGAAAATAAGTATTTGGTCACCTACAAACAAGCAAGATTTCTGGCTCTCACAGACCTGTAACTTCTTCTTTAAGAGGCTCCTCTGTCCGCCACTCGTTACCTGTATTAATGGCACCTGTTTGAACTTGTTATCAGTATAAAAGACACCTGTCCACAACCTCAAACAGTCACACTCCAAACTCCACTATGGCCAAGACCAAAGAGCTGTCAAAGGACACCAGAAACAAAATTGTAGACCTGCACCAGGCTGGGAAGGGAGGGAGTCCCATAGGGCCGGCTCACAATTGGCCATTGTAAATAAGAATTTGTTCTTAACTGACTTGCCTAGTTAAATTAAGGTAAGGGGCCTCCCGAGTGGCGCAGGGGTCTAAGGCTGTGCCACTGGAGCCAGCTGCGACCGGGAGGCCCATGGGGTGGCGCACAATTGACCCAGTGTCGTCCGGGTTAGGGGAGGGTTTGGCCGGCAGGGATATCCTTGTCTCATCGCACACTAGCGACTCCTGTGGGGGGCCGGACGCAGTGCGCGCTGACCAGGTCGCCAGGTGTAAGGTGTTTCCTCCGTCATATTGGTACGGCTTGCTTCCGGGTTGGATGGACATTGTGTCAAGAAGCAGTGCAGCTTGGTTGGGTTGTGTTTTGGAGACGCATGGTGTTGCAGCGATGAGACAAGACTGTAACTTCTACCAATTGGATACCACGAAATGTGGGACAAAAATGGGGTGTTTAATACAAAAAAACAACTATAAATAAATTAAAATAAATTAAATGTGAAAAAAAAGATACTGTCTGTAGAGATGCTATCTTTATCAGCATCCTTAAAGCTAATAGTATTTCAACCACATAAAATATGCATCCAAGCCGAACTGAAATCTTATCAGAAATATGTTGGGTCGTTTTCACAGCTTTCTCTTTTCTTTCCTTGCAACCGGTAAAACTGATGAAATTTGGACATTTTACACAGAAAATATTTTCAATTTTATTTGGGGGGGGGGGGTATTGCATTTTTTCACTGGTCCCTTAACATGTTTTCTCCATTAAAGAAGCATAGATGACAGAGAACCAATGTCAACTAGATTGAAGCATTCATTCAATAGATATATGGCATTCTTCTGGCGAGCAAGGGTTTATTTAGTCACATAAATGACAGAAGAGAAGCTGTATGTATCTATAGATATGTTGACTAACAAATAGCCTACAAAAATGTTGGAAATTATAAGCAGAAACATATCTTAATCATGCAAAAAAAAGCATGCACCTCCTGTCAAAAAATCTTTCTACCGTCTCTGGCTGTGGCCTACAGCAAAAACATTTCTATATTACGGGTTAGGGTCGGTTCCGGGCCTCCAGATTTTCACTTTATCACTTATAGTCGGGCAGTTGTGGATGGGTTATTGGTAATTGCGAGCGTGTGTGGGTGAACGAACAGCTGACCTGCTCACCCCAACCACGCGCGACAAGAAGTTCCCAAACTTTGTCCTCGGGACTCCAAGGGGTGCACGTTTTGGTTTTTGCCCTAGCACTACAAAGCCTAATCAAAAAATGATCTAATGAACAAGCTTTGATCATTTTAATCAGCTGTGTAGTGTTAGGGCAAAATGTGCACCTGGGGACCGAGTTTGGGAAATGCTGTGCAAGGGCATTGTGGACAGGGATGGCATATGTGGGTGTAAGCATCTGCCTCTGATACGCAAAGGTTGCAAGTTCAAATCCAATGATAGAAAGTTGTTTTTGAGATTTTTGTTTTAAGCGTAACCCAAACTTTACCTTGTTCCTTAAACATTCAGAATTAATGCCTAACCTTAAGATTTCAGAGTTAATGCCTAAACTTAACCTTTAAAAACATCCAAATGTGACGTTTGCAACAACTTTGAAATTTGACATTTCAACAACATGGATGAACGTCTAATTCTCAGATATAGTTAAGTAAACTGTTTGTTAAAGGTAGTTTAACTTCTTCCAGTGTGAAGTAATTGGTAGCTTGGAAAACTATATTTTCAGAGTAGCTTCCTCAACACTGATTAAATGTCTTATCTACATAAAACAAATCACACAACTTTTAGTTTAGCTTCTCTGTGAGCAGCAAGTTCATTTAAACATACTTAATGTACTAAATATACTAAACTACATATATTAAATGTATTAATAACAGATACAAAAATAAATCCAATACAACTTGAAATGATTATCAGCATGCTAAGGAAAAAAATGAGCAAAGACTGAATATTTCCTACATGAGAGAAATGTGAAAACTATGGGGATTTTAACCTTAGGATGTTTAACTAACACATGTTCATGAACTAAGTGATAACTGATAAGAAATTTGCTTTCAACCAATGGAAGTTAAAAGAAAAAGAAACCATTTTTTTTTATTAAATAAAAATCAAACCCAGTTCAGAACTATTACCTTTGAGTGAACTTTGTTCTTCGTACAATGCTTAATGACTGCATGCACTGACACAATCAGAAAACACAAACATTAAGATACTGAAAACAATTACTGGGGTCAGCTGTTAAGTTGCCTTGATCTTGCTATGCTTCTTACTGAAACTGGCATGCTATATATTTTCAACAAGAAAACAAATGATTCTACCTTGTGCAAATGCTATACAAAAAAATTATAATTGCTAGCATAAACTGGGACTCAGGACTATTAAATCTAAATGTGTGGCCAACTGTTCCTAGAGAGCCACAGTATATGAGATATTTCTCCAGCCAAGCGACAACACAACTGATTCAAACTAATCAATCTGTGTTTCTGCTTGGTAACTGTTTGCTTCTAGAAAGAGAAGGAACAACACATGATCAAGATGAGCTAGCAGTTTAAAGAGCAGATTTTTGCAAAGATGAAATGTATAGCAGGCTACATTTATGAGAATACTACATGTATGAATTTGCTTACCTTATGAAGCTTGAAGATTACATTACACTCATTTATCACAGAAAAGTGTTATGAGTGAATGCACCACATGTAATTATGTGCGCTGAGAGTTGGGAAGCAAGTTCAGGGAGTGAGTAATTTAATCAATAAACAAAACATAATACAAAACAAGAAACATGAACAACACACAGACATGATACTGAAACAGGAACAATGACACCTGGGGAAGGAACCAAAGGGTGTGACATATAGGGCAGGTAATCAAGGAGGTGATTGAGTCCAGGTGAGTGTCATAATGAGCGTAACGATGGTGACAGGTGGAGAGGGAGCACATGTGACAGTACTCCGATGCACGGCTCAAGCCGCAGGACTCCGACCAGGATGATGATCCCGGGGACCAAGATGATGATCCCGGGGATCAGGAGCGAACCAGTCACCACTGCGAAGGTGCCCGAACCTGTCGATCCAGCTGAGGCGCGGGAGCTTGGCAACCTAGAGGCCCGGAGAGAGAGCATACGTGACAGTACTCCCTCCCCGGCACATTCAGCTTCAGCCGCAGGACGCCAAGTACAGGGATGATTCCGGGGATTAGGAGAGGACTGGTCGCCTCCGCTGAGGCGCAGAAACCTGACGAACCGGCTGAGGCGGGAGAGCCTGATGAGCCAGCTGAGACCTCCTCGGTTGCCTCGGTCGAGGCACGGGAGTCCGTCGAGGCACGGGAGCCCGTCGAGCGCGTTGAGGCGGGGGAAGCCATCGAGCCCGTTGAGGCAGGGAAACCCGTCGAACCCACCGAGGCATGGGAATCTGACAAACCGGCTAAGGCCTCCCAGGTAGCTCCGGTTCTGACACCCGGACATCACCTCCAAAAAAATGTGTCAATCCCTGATGCTTCAATTTGGTGAGGCGTCATTCTGTAACGATGGGCGCAGAGAGTCGGGAAGCAAGTTCAGGGAGTGAGTGAGTTAATCAATAAACAAAACATAATACAAAGCACAGTCATGAAACAGGAACAATGACACCTGGGGAAGGAATCAAAGGGAGTGACATACAGTGCCTTGCGAAAGTATTCGGCCCCCTTGAACTTTGCGACCTTTTGCCACATTTCAGGTTTCAAACATAAAGATATAAAACTGTATTTTTTTGTGAAGAATCAACAACAAGTGGGACACAATCATGAAGTGGAACGACATTTATTGGATATTTCAAACTTTTTTAACAAATCAAAAACTGAAAAATTGGGCGTGCAAAATTATTCAGCCCCCTTAAATTAATACTTTGTAGCGCCACCTTTTGCTGCGATTACAGCTGTAAGTCGCTTGGGGTATGTCTCTATCAGTTTTGCACATTGAGAGACTGAAATTTTTTCCCATTCCTCCTTGCAAAACAGCTCGAACTCAGTGAGGTTGGATGGAGAGCATTTGTGAACAGCAGTTTTCAGTTCTTTCCACAGATTCTCGATTGGATTCAGGTCTGGACTTTGACTTGGCCATTCTAACACCTGGATATGTTTATTTTTGAACCATTCCATTGTAGATTTTGCTTTATGTTTTGGATCATTGTCTTGTTGGAAGACAAATCTCCGTCCCAGTCTCAGGTCTTTTGCAGACTCCATCAGGTTCTCTTCCAGAATGGTCCTGTATTTGGCTCCATCCATCTTCCCATCAATTTTAACCATCTTCCCTGTCCCTGCTGAAGAAAAGCAGGCCCAAACCATGATGCTGCCACCACCATGTTTGACAGTGGGGATGATGTGTTCAGGGTGATGAGCTGTGTTGCTTTTACGCCAAACATAACGTTTTGCATTGTTGCCAAAAAGTTCCATTTTGGTTTCATCTGACCAGATCACCTTCTTCCACATATTTGGTGTGTCTCCCAGGTGGCTTGTGGCAAACTTTAAACGACACTTTTTATGGATATCTTTAAGAAATGGCTTTCTTCTTGCCACTCTTCCATAAAGGCCAGATTTGTGCAATATACGACTGATTGTTGTCCTATGGACAGAGTCTCCCACCTCAGCTGTAGATCTCTGCAGTTCATCCAGAGTGATCATGGGCCTCTTGGCTCATCTCTGATCAGTCTTCTCCTTGTATGAGCTGAAAGTTTAGAGGGACGGCCAGGTCTTGGTAGATTTGCAGTGGTCTGATACTCCTTCCATTTCAATATTATCGCTTGCGCAGTGCTCCTTGGGATGTTTAAAGCTTGGGAAATCTTTTTGTATCCAAATCCGGCTTTAAACTTCTTCACAACAGTATCTCGGACCTGCCTGGTGTGTTCCTTGTTCTTCATGATGCTCTCTGCGCTTTTAACGGACCTCTGAGACTATCACAGTGCAGGTGCATTTATACGGAGACTTGATTACACACAGGTGGATTGTATTTATCATCATTAGTCATTTAGGTCAACATTGGATCATTCAGAGATCCTCACTGAACTTCTGGAGAGAGTTTGCTGCACTGAAAGTAAAGGGGCTGAATAATTTTGCACGCCCAATTTTTCAGTTTTTGATTTGTTAAAAAAGTTTGAAATATCCAATAAATGTCGTTCCACTTCATGATTGTGTCCCACTTGTTGTTGATTCTTCACAAAAAAATACAGTTTTATATCTTTATTTTTACAGCCTGAAATGTGGCAAAAGGTTGCAAAGTTCAAGGGGGCCGAATACTTTCGCAAGGCACTGTATATAGGGGAGGTAATCAAGGAGGTGATGGAGTCCAGGTGAGTGTCATAATCCACATAACGATAGTGACAGGTGTGCGCCATAACGAGCAGCCTGGTGACCTAGAGGCCGGACAGGGAGCACATGTGACACCACAAACATATTTCCAGGGTGTTGATGCATCCTCTTCCGACAGGACGGGTATGGGCAGGGGATCCATCTTCAAAAGTTAAGGTTTGATCAAGTCAGTTCATATTGAGCTGGTCAAGTCAGCTCATATTGCTTGTTGCTACTTTAACTTAGCTGTTGTGCTAGCTAACATGGTACTGATCAGTGACGCTAGCATATTGATTTTTGTTATTACAAGACAGCAAGTCTTTACCTAAAAATGTGTTTAGGCAAATCATTAGTTAGCTAGCTAGCTACCACATTAATTGTGCAAAAATATGATAGCTATCTAGCTAAGCGCTAGCCACTAGCTGAGGACTAGCCAGTCTGGGGCACTGACAGTTTGTAACAACATGTGTTTCACTCTATCCCATAAAACTGCTAAACAGGCATCAATTAGCTAACATGATTTAAGTTTATTGGGATGTTTAATTAATAAATTAGACACTCACTGTACAACTTCGGTAGGTAGATCACTTGGTTTGCATTTCCAATAGATTTGTCTTCTCCCACCGACTGGTCATCAATGCTTACTGGTCTTGGAACTACTTCTGGTTTGCCACTAATACATATTGTTACCACACGTTTGCCACAGATTAAAATAGAATCTTGAGAGAATTGTTTGTCAGACAAAAACTCTGGCGAACTGTTTGCCACTAGTGGCAATAAATATTATTGTTGCCTAAGGTTTGCTGCAGATTCACCACCAGTGGCCAACATTTGCAAAATTATGTCGCACAATACTTAATTTGCAGCAAATTAGCCACAAATTTATTTTTGTAATTGGCAGCACAAGCAAGAGCCAGTACTGAAGGACAATATACGTTTTTCAAAGTGGTATTTCATTCAAGTCAAGGATGGGGTCAATTACATTTTTTAATTCAGGAAATGAAAATCGTCATTGTAAGAAAATGGACAATTTGCATTTCATGAAGTAAAATGTTCATTCACTTCCTGGATTGAAATGTGAATTGACCCCAACCCTGACTCATGTACCAAGTGGACGTTAATGAAAATTAACAGAGGGCTTGGAATGGACACTGATGGGGTGGGATAGCATTGGCATGTCTCCAGTGGAGGATGTCTCCTTCTCGACAAATGACTGTAGTTGAAGTTGTTGTTGTTGGAGCTGATGAATTATGGAGGTAATAACATGAGTCTGGACTCATGGAGACTGGAGACAACACATGCCCGTGCACACACAGTGGCAAGTCCCATGACTCAGAAGAGAGCAAGCGAGGAGAGCAGACATTCCACCCTGGATGGCGACAGACTAAACACATTGTTTTGGGGTGAATTAGGGAGACACAGGTGTTCTTCAGGCTGACTCCTTAATTGCTGTCTGCCTGATTTCCTCATATATAGGCTCAAAGTGGCATAACAAAGGAGCATAAGACTACATATTTAATGAGATGTAGACTGTAAATCTTCAGAGATATGTGATACGTATTTTGTAGATCAATTAATCAATCGATTAATCAATCAATCCCTCAATCAATCAACAAACCAATCAATTGAGGACCAGATACTTATCCTCCCTTATTTCTATTCGCAGTGCACAGATGGCTATACATTTGACATGGAACGACAAGAATGCAAAGGTAAGAGGTGCTTATCAACACTTTGTCAAATGTCCTTGTACGTTTCTGACTTAATGAATAGATTGATTAGTAGATTAATTGAATAGCACTATAGAAGAGATACGATCAGTTCTAGCAGACACCGTACTGCGCACATACCATACAGTATGTGTATACCAAGCATTTTGATGGTGGAGGTGGGGGTTTTCCTGGTACACTCATGCTGACTTGGTGGTGTTACACTCCGACCAGACCTGTGTTCAAATACTATTTGTTTTTTTCCAACCTGGAGTGACAGGTGGGTGGGATTAGGACTTTTGGGGCTATTCCACTGGTGTTATTGCGCCAGGCAAGCTCAATCAAGCGCAGCTTAAGTAGTTGAAAGAAAATAAGCCGTGGCTTACTATATGAACCCAGGTCTATCTCTGAATGCAGTCCTCCCTGTTTCAGACATCAACGAGTGTACCACGGTGGCCGACGCCTGCAAGGGCGGCATGAGGTGCATCAACCATTTCGGAGGCTACTTCTGCCTGCCCCAGAATGCCCAGATCATCGTCAGTAATGGAGACGACGAGCCCACCGTGGCCCCTCTGGTGGAGGAACAGCGTCCTCTGGCACCTGCCCCTGCTCTGCCTGTCCGACGGGTCATCCAGAGCCCCTTCCAAAGCCAGGGCACCATGCAGTGTGCCGCTGGGTTTGTGGTGGACGAGCTCAACTACTGCCGTGGTAAGAGTAAGCCCACGCAACTTAACTTGGGCGTGTTTATTAGGATTAGGGCACGCTATAGTAAAATACAAATACCCTGATTCGTTATGGAAGTGTCCAGCATCATTTTAATCCTACATACAAAGATCCCATCACTCCCTGATGAATGTCATTTGAAGTATATAGGAATGGATCTGCCAAACAGTTTTTGACCAGAGGTTGATTCTTATAAGTGGACTGTAGTGCAGTGCAGTTATACAAACTCAGTACTAAGGCTACAGTACTCAGCATTGCAGGAGCCCCAATTTGCATGAGCAATCCCAGCAGGCAGATTTCCCTCTGGAGTACTACCGATGCTAGTTTATGAACAGATATTGAGGCAAAAGATAGCCATCACATATTGTCATTCAGTCAATTCAGGATTCATTCCAATTGGAATTCATTCAAATTGATTGCAGTCCCTTTTCAAGTTTAGAGCACTTTGTATGAAAACAGTTCTAGTGAAATTCCTTACTGGCACCGAAGATCTTACACTACATGTAGTCCTATTTTGTTAAGCCAATAACACCGTATATGAACAGTTTATGTGCTGTCTGCAGGTTATGAAGATGCATTGTGTTTGATCTGTAAAGTGGGGAACCACTTAACTTCCATTTACCCCTTTGCTCTCTTTCTTTGGATGATGGATTTGCAGCCGTCATTAAAGAATGTCCTCATTTGTCTCTGTGTGCGTGTGCATGCGTGTGCATGTGTGTGCATGCATGTGTGTGTGGGTGTGTGTGTGTGTACATGCGTGTGGGTGCGTCCTCCAATCTCCTGTTGGCAAACGGTGCAAGATTTTAGTCAAGTTGCAACATGCCAAATCCTGGCAGTAGAGGGAAACAATTGCTGTTACATAAACCATTGAATCAACATGGGGCGACAGCCAAGCCGAGCTCAGGGAAGGAAGGAGATGGTCGCCAACAACACATTCCTGAAACATATTTTTTTCTCATTTAATCATATTGTTTCTTTCATCAGAGGGACTGTCCTTAAGTTGGAGTGATTCACAAACTAAAGGCAGACAGATTAGTGGTATGTACTGTACAGTATTATACAGTGTCAGATACAAAATCAAGACGATGCAACATCTCCAAAGAAAATGGCTTTAGTCATTTGCATTGATACTTTTCCAGTTTGTCATCACAGTCAAAACATACACTGTTACCAAGAAAGGTTATTGCAGTGTCTTGTTCTTACAACTGGTAAACATTTGCCACATGCTGCCTGCGAGTCTGGTAACTAATGCTAATAAGACCGTGGCACTTAAACCATTAATAAAAGTTCACAGGGCGGGATTTAACTCCAGCCTTAATTCTTTAATGTTTACAGATCTGGAAAGGTTTGAGCAGTGTAGTGGTATAGCTTCATCAAAATGCTTCCATCTTCCAGATAGGCAAACATTGAAGGGTTAGGGCCAAGAGGAAGGCATAGGGAGGGAATTAGCCATGCTATTATTATGTTGCACTGCTGAAGAAAGCAGGGCTGTGTGCATTAGGATATACAGTAGCAAAAACGTTTTGCAATAGAAAACGAAAACAAGTATTTCTTATTGGGTAAGTTCAGATAGTACCTCTCCATTTCACTCTGTTTCCGAAAGTTTTTTCCCACTACGTGCCTACTGAACACAGCCTAGGGATTCCTTTTCCAGGAAATGTGGGCATAAATAAACACTTTTGAATTGACCTCAGCATTTGATCTGTGGAGACAAACTTAAAATGAGTTCCTAAAAATGAGTGGCTGCTTCCAGTAAGATTGCTTTAGGTAACAATATTCCTAACTCAATTGTGACAATGTTACATGCAAGTTTATTTTTGACAAGTTAGCTCATCTTCATCTTCATTTCCATCCTGCACAGCTCAAAAGCCTGGAGAGGTCTGTGCCCCATTTGTGTTAGAAGTGGACTAGGTAAACCCTTAGGAACTGTAATCACTCATTTGTAACTGAAAATATCATGTGAAGGCAAGGTTTCCACCCTATTGCTTTCACCAATCCAACCTGGTCAGATTAGTGATTTGTAATTTCTCCCCAAGGAAGGAAGGACATATTTCTAAAGTATTGGAACAGAGCCTGATTATTCTACTGTTCAATCAATACATTGACTGTAAGGTTCAATAGAAACTCATTATTGAAGCGCCAAAGAGGAGACAACCAGCAGACACTGACTAGAGCCATCCCACATCTCATCCACCTCAGACATGGACAGATAGGTCCACCAAAAAAGTAGTCACAACATCACTGCATGTGCTTACTTATGGGCTTTAGTCTTTAGCATTTGATTTGGTCTGCGGCATATCCTTTCAGAAGCTTTAGTTCCCTTGTTTACTCTCTTTCGTCATTTCAAAGGAAGAGCTGTTGCCCTTCTCAAAACAGTAGTTTCTCATCCTGGATGTTTACATATTTGAAGTGGTGGGTGGGTGGGGGGGCTTCCCTCAGTAGTCCCCTTGCGATGAAGCATTTTGAACCTGACACCTTGACGGAATGAGAATATATAGGGGTGCTTGGCACAGCATTCTTGCAAAGACACAGGGATCTTTGTAAACCAAGCTTTTTGTATGAAATGTTCTGGGGGCGGGTGGGGGACAATATGTGCATGCACTCTGTAGTGCGGGTTGTATTTCAACGTTGTAGTTTTATCCAATTCTGGCAAGAAGTACTATATTTTAATGGTCTTTGCACTCGTATTTCTGGCACAGTGTGTTAATTACACATATGCTACATCAAACTCAAGTTTGATTTCAGGATTGGTTCACCTCTGTCAGCATGTCAACTTGTCACTGGTCTTAATTTCTAGGGAAAAAAGGTTGCAGGGTGACAGTATCGTCACTTTTTCCCCTCATATATGCTGAGTGGAGGCCAGCTTTGATCATTAGAGCTATTCACCTCCCAATCCCACCAGCCAAAAGCAGGATCAGCCGGGCTTTGTTAACTGGAAGTGTGTGTGTGTGTGTGTGTGGTTGAAAGGGGAACTTGTTTCCACAGACTACCAGCCTCCAAGATGACATAATTCTCACCTTGTGTCCATCACTGTCGTCACAAAATGAGTTACATCAGCAGGGTAAGAGTAGGCTGGTCTCAGATCTGTTTGTGTTGTCAATGACCATAGGATTTGGCAATAAATACAGCACAAACATATCTGGAAGCAGGCTAGGGTATGAGGGGAATGGTGCATTGAGCCTTTGAGCTTTCTGAACAGACTCGGTGTTCTCTCCCACACGTCTAACACCTCCAACTATTTATAAAGCCCTTTTTACATCAGCCAATGTCAAAAAGGGCTGTACAGAAACCCAGCCTAAAACCCCAAACAGCAAGCAATGCAGAAGTAGAAGCACGGTGGCTAGGAAAAACTCCCTAGAAAGGCCAGAAGCTAGGAAGGAACATAGAGAGGAACCAGGCTCTGAGGGTTGGCCAGTCCTCTTCTGGCTGTGCTGATCTCCCCGGAAGAGGGGAGATCAGTGATTAAATCAATGGACAGATGAGACCAAGGCTGCTGAGGCACGGAAAGGGTTTCCCTGCTGGAGCGTGCCGGGGAGATTTGGTTTGGGGACATACGGAGCAGGTGTTGAAGTAGCGGACGATGTCGTGCACCAAGGTTGGCCACCAGTACTTAGCGGAGATGGATTGAATGGTGCGGGTGATACCTGGGTGTCCAGCGGCAAGGGATGTGTACGCCCAGGTCAACAGCCAATCCCTTACCTCTTTGGGAATGTAGCTGTGCTCCGGAGGGTAGCTAGCAGGCGCGGGTTCCCTCTCCAGAGCCTGGCAGATGTCTACATCCCAAAGCATGAGGACAATGATTCGGGTGGGCGGAATGATATGTGCACTCAGGACACCTCCACCACAAAGGGCAGCATAGGGTCTCGGTGTTTCAGCAACGGGGCCGAGGTGAAACGCCCCTTCGGTCTTTGGAAGGTCTCATCGGCTGCAGGACTCCACACCAACTTGCGGGGGTCACCCTTGAGGAGAGAGGTGAGAGGAGAGGCGATAGAGCTGAAGTTCTTAATCAAGCGGCAGTAGAAGTTGGGAAACCCCAAAAAACCTTGTCCCTTTATGTTGGTTGGGACTGGCCCTGACCTTTCTGCCGACCTTCCTTTCATCCATAACCACTCCTTGTCGGCTGATCCGGTATCCAAAGGAGACAGTGGCTTGATGGAACTGGTACTTCTCCGCTTTGATGTACAGGTTGTTCTACAGGATGCGTCCCAGGACTACCCGGACGTGGGCGGTGTGATCTTCCAAGTTGGCCAAGTAGATCGGGATGTCGTCAATATACATGACCACCTGACGCCCAAGCATGTCTCCGAACACCTTGTTCACGAATGCCTAGAACACCGACGGAGCATTGGCTAATCCATAAACCATCACCAAGTACTCATAGTGCCCAGACATTGTGCTGAAGACCATTTTCCATTCATCCCCCTCCCGGATGTGGATCAGATTGTAGGCACGCCGCAGGTCCAGATTAGTAAAACACAGGGCCTCCTGGATGTACTCCTCCAATAGCCTTGGTTTCAACCACCGACAGTGGGTAGACAGTGCACAGAGTCTGCTAGCAGGTCAATGGCACAGTCCCAGGGGCTACGAATATGGAGAGAGGTAGCACAGGTCTTGGAGATAACCTCCTGGAGATCCTGGTTACCTCCGGGATGTTGGCCTGGAGGGCAACCACAGGACTCTCAACCGACATGGAATCACAGGGTAAGGGAAAGCAGGTCTTCCGACATCTGGGTGCCCAGGCGTTTATCTCCAACCTCGATCAGGAGATGGTGTGGTCACGAGATGGTTGGAGTCACGAGAGGCTGAGGATGACTTTGTGTACTGGTGCCTCGATGATGAGGAAGGGAAGGATTTCTCGGTGCAGGGGTCCCATGGTGATGATGAGTGGTGATGTGATGTGTCTGATTGTCCCAGTTTCCAGTGGTTGACTATGCAGTGCTTGAACCGGAAAAGGAGAGGAGAGGTGATGTTCAGGGAGGAGGCGAGGGCCTTGTCAAATCAAATCAAATGTTATTTGTCACATACACATGGTTAGCAGATGTTAATGCGAGTGTAGCTTGTGCTTCTAGTTCCGACCATACAGTAATATCTAACAAGTCATCTAACCTAACAATTTCACAACAACAACCTTATACACACAAGTGTAAAGGAATGAATAAGAATATGTACATAAAAATATATGAATGAGTGATGGCCGAACAGCATAGGCAAGATGCAGTAGATGGTATAGAGTACAGTATATACATATGAGGTGAGTAATGTAGGGTATGTAGACATTATATAAAGTGGCATTGTTTAAAGTGACTAGTGATACATTTATTACATACATTTTTCCATTATTAAAGTGGCTAGAGTTGAGTCAGTATGTTGGCAGCTGCCACTCAATGTTAGTGATGGCCATCAGTCTGATGGCCTTGAGATAGAAGCTGATTTTCAGTCTCTTGGTCCCCGCTTTGATGCACCTGTACTGACCTCACCTTCTGGATGATAGCGGGGTGAACAGGCAGTGGCTCGGGGGGTTGTTGTCCTTGATGATCTTTTTGGCCTTCTTGTGAAGGCGGTGTAGGTGTCCTGAAGGGCAGGTAGTTTGCCCCCGGTGATGCGTTGTGCAGACCTCACTACCTTCTGGAGAGCCTTACGGTTATGGGCAGAGCAGTTGCCGTACCAGGCGGTGATACAGCCTGACAGGATGCTCTCGATTGTGCATCTGTAAAAGTTTGTGTGTTTTGTGACAAGCCAAATTTCATCAGCCTCCTGAGGTTGAAGAGGCGCTGCTGCGCCTTCTTCAGCCCGCTGTCTGTGTGGGTGGACCATTTTAGTTTGTCCGTGATGTGTACGCCGAGGAACTTAAAACTTTCCACCCTCTCCACTACTGTCCCGTCGATGTGGATAGGGGGCTGCTCCCTCTGCTGTTTCCTGAAGTCCACGATAATCTCCTTTTGTTTTGTTGACATGGAGTGTGAGGTTATTTTCCTGACACCACACTCCGAGAGGGCCCTCGCCTCCTCCCTGTAGGCCGTCTCGTCGTTGTTGGTAATCAAGCCTACCACTGTAGTGTCGTCTGCAATGATATTCCCCATGGCACCGGAGTCCACTAGAGCTGTAAAGACAAAATGAGGGACAGCCAGCCAGTGAAATTGAAACCAGAACAGGTTTGGTGGAAAGTGATGACGATGGAATACTCACGCCTACCCCAGGAGACGGATGATCACGGGACTGTCCCTCTGCCGTTGTGGACCCCTGGTTGGGCTCCACCGAAGCTGGTACCCCTCCTGACCACAATAGGGACAGAGCCCAAACTCTGCGTGTAGGTGTGTGGACCCTACATCCATGGGTTCAGGCTCTGTCTCAGGATGGCCAAATAAGGAAGGTAGGAGGCGATGGCGGTTTTGACTCTCCCGAAGAAGGTTATCCAGACAGATGGCCATCAGGATGACCTTATCCAAGGAGAGGTTGTTGTATTAACACGCTAGCTCCTGGAACTCTTCGCACAGTCCTCTTATGAATAAGGTGCAGAGTACTGGCTCATTCCATCCGCTGGAGGCTGCCACAGTCTGGAAGGTGAGGGCGTACTCCGCAGCAGTCTGGGCACCCTGCCGGAGTTGGAGTAGGCGCTCACCTCCCTCTCTGCCCTCCTTTGGATGATCGAAGACCGCCCTGAACAGAGCCATGAACCTTTCATAGGAACCCCTCACCTCTCTCCCAGACGGCCGTAGCCCACTCCAACGCCCGTCCAGTCAGCAGGGAAATGACTGTGGCAACCTTGGACCTCTCAGTGGTACGGACTCCTGTCTGATGGGCGAAATAAAGGAGCACTGGAGTAGGAAGCCACGGCATTTAGACGAAGTTCCTTCATATTTGTACAGGCGGGACAATCGGGCATCGCTGACCTGGGTGGACTGCTGGATGGGCTGGGGACTGGCTCGCTGGGGCAGCTCGTGGTAGAGGGTCCTTCACTAGTTGGAGGTGATGCCCCTCGGATGATGTTGAGCCATACCCAATTGTGCCAGTTGGTCGTGGGGTTGGTGGATTAGGTGTCCCTGTTCGCCGACTCTCTGGAGATGTCTGGATTTTCTGCTGTTTCCATTTGTTGAGGCACTATTCTGTAGCATATATGCAGGGAGTCAGGAAGCAAGTGCATTTGGTTAGTTTAAGAACGAAGACCATGAAGATATACAAAATAAGAATGGGCATGAAAAACTAAAACCTGTTACATGAGTTGACCCTGGAGAGACGAAGCAGGTACGGGGAGTAACATTTAATAAATAACAGACAGAACGAGACAGGAACAGCGTCAGCATACAGAAGACAATAACAATCGAAAGCCACGGAGAAGCCCGACGGTCTTCCTTAGGCACCCCCGGTTCCATCGGCAGTGAAATCCACCCTGACGTCACCAACAAAACAAACAAATTTAAAAAAGAAACTCATGGACCGGCTGGGCAAACAAGAACTGACGATCCAGCTGAGGCCCGACGTGGGATGGGCGCCATCCGAGCCAACCGGGGCCAAGAAATCTCTCGAGCCAGCGAGGGAGTGGAAGCCCGACGAGCTGGCTAGGCAACCACGGTTCCATCGGTGGCGACCCAGAGCCGATGCCACCATACCAACTGGAACGCCAGTACTCCCCGATGCTTCGTATGTATGGCTGCTGCATTCTGTCACGAGTTGACGCTGGAGAGACGAAGCAGGTACGGGGAGTAACATTTAATAAATAACGGACATAGAATGAGACAGGAACAGCGTCAGCATACAGAAGACAAAGACAAAAACAATCAATGCAGCCGTGGAGAACAGAGCTGGGGAACTGACAAATATAGGGGAGGAAATAAACAGGTGATAAATGAGTCCAGGTGAGTCCAATAACGCTGATGCGCGTGACGAGGGAAGGCAGGTGTGCGTGATGGATGGCAGGAGTGCGTGATGCAAGGCAATCTGGCGCCCTCAAGCGCCAGAGGGAGGGAAGAGCGGGAGCAGACGTGACAAAACCAATACAGCCTGAAGACTGAGGCTTCTGAGGGCTAGATAAAGGGGAAGTAATCAAGGTACTGATGAAGTCCAGGTTTGCATAACGATCGGGAGCAGGTGTGCGTAATGATGGTTGCCAGAAGTGCGTAATGTGGGTTGCCAGGACCAGTGGTTAGTAGACCGGCGACATTGAGCGCTGACACGGGAGAGCGGGAGTAGGCGTGACAACTTTCCTGAGCATGTCTGTGTCACCCAAGGAGAATAAATCCATAGTGCCTTTGCATGGTAGGCACATATCATCAAACTTCTCATCAGGTCTTGCTTGGCTGATACCAAGCCTAATGTTTTTTATCTTATCTCTCATCACATTTAGATGTGGAGAAAAGTTCAAATAAGTTTGCGGGGGTAGGATTTATCAGCCATCAATGGTCGAGAAGAGCAATCTCAAATTATTCTGGTTATTAGTGATCAAGTTAGAAAAATGAGCCCGTCTAGCATTTCTAATTGCCTTGTTATACAGTATGTGTCAAGTTGTTCTCTTGGAATATCATAATGGACCTGAAATTTAGACTTTTTCCACTTCCGCTCTGCCTTTCTGCAATTTTTCTTTTAATTTATTAGTCCCTCCTTGTCTTGCAGATGTGAACGAGTGTGAGGGGAGCAACCCCTGTCAGCACCAGTGCTACAACATCATGGGCTCCTTCATCTGCCAGTGTGAGCAGGGTTATGAGCTAGCCTCTAACCAAGCCTCCTGCCAAGGTACTGCAAGTCAATATTAGGAAGGTGTTCCTAATGTTTGGTAATCTCCGTGTAATATTTATCAGTACCTTTTAATGTATACTGATTTCCCCCCCCACTCACATCTAATATTTTCTTTCCTGAGAAGTTTCTGTCAGCCTTCTCCTCTTTAAGGGTTGACTTCGTAATATTTATATATTCGTAGATATCGACGAATGCGCCTTCTCGAGTTACATGTGCCAGTGGCAGTGCGTGAATCAGCCTGGAGGATATGTCTGTGCCTGTCCCGAGGGATACCAGCTCCAAGGCAACCGAATGTGCCAAGGTAAATAGGCCTGTTTCAACTAGTATAATATCTAGCCCTCTCTTACACCAGCAGCAAGTCGTACGTCATAATAATGAATCTCAATACCTGTTTACCTGAATCCCCAATGATAACTCATTGGCTTTAGGCCTAGATTCTTACTTGTATCTTGGTATAAAGTCAGTATTTGACTTGATTAACAAACAGTACGAGATAGAAATTATAGTTTCACATTTAGTTTTAAGCTACGCATTGCTTGTTTACAAAGACCTCAAGACAGTTGCACTAAACTCAATCTATTTTAAGCTATTTTCTTATTGAAATTACCATTGACTACATTTTCTCTCCATTAACAGACATAGATGAGTGTGAAACAGGAAACAACTGCCGCGAGGACGAGATGTGTTGGAACTACTTTGGCGGTTTCCGCTGCTACCCCAGGAACCCTTGCCATGAGCCCTATGTGAAGACAGGAGAGGGGTGAGTATGGTCCGGTGAAATGCATGATGATAATCACATGATGAGTAACCTTGACTGGGACCTGAAGTCTTTGCGGGCTAACACAGTATTGTGGGGTGAAGGAGACCCAGGTTCAAATCCAGTTGGTTACATAGTATACATAGTATGGACCCTTAAATGACCACATAGAGTGGCTGCATGACCTTTATTTGCTGACGGGATGATGTCTTGGGCTGGGGATGCTGTCAACGGAGGGGGGTATTTTTCTCTGCTCTGCTGAGAAGTATTTTTCTACGCTCATACAGGAGTAATAAAGGCCTAGTGCACTAATTTGGTTATTATTATTCATTTTTTATGAGTATTTATTTTTTTAATTGTGATTTATCAGGGGGTGCTGCAGCACCCTCAGCACCCCTACTTCCCGCGGCTATGGGTAGGCCTGATCACCGACAATGAGAGCCTATAGGGAGGAAGTCAAAGACCTGGCAGTGCGGTGTCAGGACAACAACCTCAATGTCTGCAAGACAAAGGAACTGATCGTGGAAACAAATGGCTGAGCATGCCTCCATTCACATCGACGAGGCTGTTGTTGAGCGTGTCAAGAGCTTCGCGTTCCTCGGTGCCCACATCACTAAGGATCCACACACACCGAACAGTCTTGAAGAGGGCACAGCAATGCCTCTTCTTCCTCAGGAGGCTGAAAAGATTTTGGCATAGGCCCTCAGATCCTCAATGTTCTACAGCTGCACCATTGAGAGCATCTTGACTAGCTGCATCACTGCTTGGTATAGCAACTTCTTGGCATCTGACCGCATGGCGCTACAGAGGGTAATGCGTACAGCCCAGTACATCACTGGGGCCAAGCTCCATGCCATCCTGGACCTCTATACCAGGCGGTGTCAGAGGAAGTCCCATTTCTAGGGCCTATCTGCATTGACCCTTTTTGCACTAACTTTTTTGACTCATCACATACAGTGCCATCAAAGTATTCACACCCCTTGACTTTTTCCACATTTTGTTGTGTTAGAACCTGAATTTAAAATTGATTTAAATTGAGACTTTTGGATCAATGGTTTACACACAATACCCCATAATGTCAAAGTGGAATTGTTTTTCCAGATTTTTGCAAATTAATTACAAATAAAACTGTTCAATGCCTTTGTTATGGCAAGCTTAAATACTGTATGTTCAGGAGTAAAAATGTGCAAGTCACGTAGTAAGTTGCATGGACTCACTCTGTATGCAATAATAGTGTTTAACATGATTTTTGAATGAGTACCTCATCTCTGTATCCCACATATACAACTGTCTGTAAGGTCCCTCAGTCGAGCAGTGAATTTCAAACATAGATTCAACCACAAAGACCAGGGAGGTTTTCCTATTGGTAGATGGATAAAAAAATATTAAAATGCAGACATTTAATATCCCTTTGAGCATGGTGAAGTTATTAATTACACTTTGGATGGTGTAGCAGTACACCCAGTCACTACAAAGATACAGGCGTCCTTCCTAACTCAGTTGCCGCCAAAGGTGCTTTTACAAAGTATTGACTCGGGGGTGTGAATACTTGTGTAAATTAGATATTTCTGTATTTCATTTTCAATAAATTTGCAAACATTTCTAAAAACATGTTTTCACTTTGTCATTATGGGGTATTTGGGTGTAGATGGGTGAGAGAGAAAAAAAATATTTAATCCATTTTGAATTCAGGCTGTAAAACAACGAACTGTGGAATAAGTCAATGGGTATGAATACTTTCTGAAGGCCCTGTACACTGCTGCTAATGTTGATTATTTATCCCGTTGCCTTGTCACATTATTCCTAGTTATATGTACATATCTACCTCAGTTACCTCGTACCCCAGCACATTGACTCGTAGCCAAGTCATTGTGTGTTTATTATTACTTTTATTAACTTGTGTTATTACTTTTCTATTATTTCTCTATTTCCTTTCTCTCTGCATTGTTGGGAGGTAATCATTTCACTGTTACTTTACACCTGTTGTTTATGAAGCATGTGACAAATAACATTTGATTTGACTTTGAGGATTCCTTTCCCCCGTGCACTAAACAACCTTACGTGTTACTTCACGCCAAAAAAACTTTACGCACTTGCTGCTCCTCCCCTGCTCCCTCACTCAGCCTTTTATTCTCACTTGGCCTATACCGAGGGATCAAACCATTCTCAAAAATTAGGAGGATATGATCGACATGACGTATAAACTAATTTAGGTTAAGGTTAAGATTACATAATTGCAACTATAAGCAGGAGGCAGCCAGGCAGTGCAAGTGTTTTTCCCCCCTGCTTTTCAGTCAGTATCTAGGCTACAACATAAGTTACACACATTGGTGGGGAGTTACAGACAGCATGGACCACATGGATAAGTGTCAGCTAAAATGACCTCATAGCTAAAACAATATGTATTAAAGTGCTAAAATGACCATTTACACAAAACCACATCAATAAAAGTGCTAGCTAAAAAAAACACATACTGTAGACAAAGCCACAAGGACGAGATTGATAAAGTGTCTGCTAAAATGACCACATAGCTAAAAACCACATAGGCAATATGTATAAAAGTATCTGCTAACATGACCACATCCAATGGTTCTCTCTGTCTCTGCATGTCTGTAGGCGTTGCAGCTGCCAGTCGCCCACAGTGTGCAGAGGCCTGCCGCCGTCCATCGTCTACAAGTACATGAGCATCTCGTCGGAGCGCTCCGTCCCAGCCGACATCTTCCAGATCCAGGCCACGAGCGTCTACCCTAACATGCACAACACCTTCAGGGTCAAGTCTGGCAACGAGGGAGGGGAGTTCTTCCTCAGGGTGAGCCCAGAGATGTTTCAGTCACTCACCAGGCATTAACATTACCATCATGTCAGATGGTGTCAGCATTTGTCACTTGCTTTTCTACCTAAGTGGTAGCATAATTGAATGATCTCTCATCTACTGTTATTTAAACACTTATTTGTGGTAGGGGGTGGTTTCAGATGTTCTGGTTGCCCTTTGCTATTTAGGGAATATCGTGTGAGACAGTCCCTTTAATTAAATCATCTTTTGACTTCCCCTCATTGCGATCCCTTACCTTTAAATGGATAGCTCACATACATTTCCCACATAAATCATTTATTATTGGATATCTAAAAAGTAGTTTGAAGCAAATAAAAAGTAGGTTTGAGGCAAATATTCTAATATTTGCACCAAAAATTATGCAAATTTTACCAGCAGTGGTGTGTTTCCATCAAACTGACTTCTTGCGACTAAAAAGCTGTGCGTAATGACGTAGTGCACATAAAAAGGTACTTAATTTACAGAATAAAAAACTGTTCAATATGTTTCCATCCCACTTTTAACTTTGTCGATAGTTTTGGCACAAAAAGTCTGCGATAAACAGCAAATGTGCTTTGTTCCAGCCAACAGCTGTACATACTGCAGAGGATACATGATGAGATTATGGATAAGCGCAAGATCAGTTTTACTTGTCAATTGGCAGCCAAGCACCGATAATCATGTCACCAGCATACAAATTAAGACCCTCAATATTTACTGGAAAGGAGCATCAAGTTCACTGAACTTTCACCACTCTGTAAAATGTATCATTACTTATTTCATCTGTAGCCTAATAAACTGCATTTTTTTCCCCCAAGTTGTAGTAGAAGGACCATACAACATAGCACCGTGTGACTGCAAGTTTACTGTGACAAATGTGCAAAAATGTGTTTACGCTGCCATTTGCTATTTATCTATTTCACAGACAAAATAATTATCCACCCTAGTCTAGCGTATTTTGTTCTATCAACAATTTAGGAATGTTTATTGACAATTGCTTGTTTTTATCCAACAAGTGTAAAATAATGGTAGTGATAGAACCCTTGTTAGCATCCTCAGAACATGCTAACCTAAATAATCCCTTTAACCTACCAGCGCTCCAGTAACGTCAGCGCCATGCTGGTGATGACCAAGCCGCTGACCGGACCGCGGGAGCACGTGGTCGACCTGGAGATGGTCACCCACAACAATGCCCTCAACTACCGCTCCAGCTCTCTGCTCCGGCTCACCATCATCGTGGGACCCTATGCCTTCTAAGTTCCAGTTATAAATTGCTCTTAGGCACTGATCTTAGATCAGTTTACCTGTCCCCATATCTCATATTATCCATTAGTGGATAAAATGCAAAACTACTCAGCCCTCTTACTCCCTGCCAGACCCTCACAGGGCCTAACACTCTCTGTACTGCTTGGATCTAATAGAGATATCCACATACTCCATGCAAGGGTTTCCCATTCCTGGTCCTTGTCCTGTTTTGGCCAGTTTTCATTCAAATTGATGGCTGTATAAATTGTGATTGAATGTATATTGTCTAATCTGCTGGTTGAGCACTGGACTGGGTGAAATTGTTTTGTTTTAGCTCAAAGTGTGTATTCCTTTCTTAGAGAAGGAACCATTGGATAATTGCAGTGAAAACCAACACACACACACACAGAGCACATACTGTAGGAGCAGGAGGGTGAAATAGCCAGGCCACAAAATAGTCATTTTATGCATCACTGGCTAACGATAACATTGTAAGAGCATAACGTGACTTAAATTGAACACAAGTCCTTATTCATCCCTTGCTAAATGTATGTATTGCAGAGTAGTAGGAGTTCTCATTACATTGAAATCTTTGTGAAATCTCAACCTTAGTCGTCTAGTCAAGATGTGTTTTCCTGTAGAGAAATTACCAGTGTTTGAAATCACACTTGCCCTTTTTTATCTTTTACCATAGTTGCCAAGTGAGGTTCACAATCACATCGTATCCCCTTTAAAGATCACTGATTTTGTTTGTTTGGAGAGCTTTTCACTTATGTAGTTGAAAAGAAATGTACAGTAATGCAATGTGATGTCACTATAAATACCAATTGTCTTTGAAAAGAGACATCTGTTTCAGTTTTCTTGAAGAGAGATAATCTCTTGGACGGACTTCGAGTTTCTGACCAAATTACGTGAGATTTTAGTTCTGGGTTAACCGAGATTAGAAGAGAGACAAAAGGTACCTAAAACAGTCAAGCTTATTGGTGAAGTGTGATTTATTGGGTTAAAGTGCGAGGACAGTGATGGAACATTTTGCAATGTGTTGTAATCTAATGGCATCCTTAACGAATGGAAATGTATGATCACGTCAACCCCCATCGGAGAGTTGCTCGGCAACCTCTGCCCATTGGGAATAAAGCAATAACGCTTTTGGACGCAAAAATGATACTTTTCAGGAAATCATTGGCAGTGTTGTTTGGTCATATAGGCAGGGGGAATTGTTGCTTAACATGTCTGTATGTGTGCCAGAGTGCCTTTTGATCCTGCACAGCATTTCCAATCAACGATCTGCAACAAACAGTTAGGTCATTTCAACACAGAGTGCCTTTCATAAGGAGTCATGGTATCACAATTTCAGATATCTCGGGTTTTTAAGTAGAGGATTTGACTCCATGAGATTTTTGGAAATAAATGTCATGCTTGACAATCAACAGGGAAGCTCAATTCAATCAAATGTTTTCCACTTCCAATAACATGCCATTTCAACTGTGTATGTACTATATATAGGTAGGTAGTGTAATTACAGTATTGCATATCTCTATGGTTTTAACAGTCAATTTGAGCAAATGTCTGTTTGTAAAAAGTGTTAAGGAGGTAACAGTTGTAGACCTACCATAAATAACAATGTGTACCTACACTGTGGTTGCAATGTACCTGCCTATATAATATACCTATATAACTACCATATAGATACGTAGTTCTGGCAACAATATTATGTGGAACCACATGTGGCTACATATCAATATGAAAATTATTTCTTGGGGTGATAATAAAATGTAATTAAAGACTGAAAATTGCCAATACAAATGTCTTATTTTATAGGCAGGAAGTAAACTTGTAGCTCTAATACACTGCTCAAAAAAATAAAGTAGGTAGTGCAGCTCATCCAGGATGGCACATCAATGCGAGCTGTGGCAAGAAGGTTTGCTGTGTCTGTCAGCGTAGTGTCCAGAGCATGGAGGCGCTACCAGGAGACAGGTCAGTACATCAGGAGACGTGGAGGAGGCCGTAGGAGGGCAACAACCCAGCAGCAGGACCGCTACCTCCGCCTTTGTGCAAGGAGGAGCAGGAGGAGCACTGCCAGAGCCCTTTCAAATGACCTCCAGCAGGCCACAAATGTGCATGTGTCTGCTCAAACGGTCAGAAACAGACTCCATGAGGGTGGTATGAGGGCCGGACGTCCACAGGTGGGGGTTGTGCTTACAGCCCAACACCGTGCAGGACGTTTGGCATTTGCCAGAGAACACCAAGATTGGCAAATTCGCCACTGGCGCCCTGTGCTCTTCACAGATGAAAGCAGGTTCACACTGAGCACATGTGACAGACGTGACAGTCTGGAGACGCCGTGGAGAATGTTCTGCTGCCTGCAACATCCTCCAGCATGACCGGTTTGGCGGTGGGTCAGTCATGGTGTGGGGTGGCATTTCTCTGGGGGGGCCGCACAGCCCTCCATGTGCTCGCCAAAGGTAGCCTGACTGCCATTAGGTACCGAGATGAGATCCTCAGACCCCTTGTGAGACCATATGCTGGTGCGGTTGGCCCTGGGTTCCACCTAATGCAAGACAATGCTAGATATCATGTGGCTGGAGTGTGTCAGCAGTTCCTGCAAGAGGAAGGCATTGATGCTATGGACTGGCCCGTCTGTTCCCCAGACCTGAATCCAATTGAGCACATCTGGGACATCATGTCTCGCTCCATCCACCAACGCCACGTTGCACCACAGACTGTCCAGGAGTTGGCGGATGCTTTAGTCCAGGTCTGGGAGGAGATCCCTCAGGAGACCATCTGCCACCTCATCAGGAGCATGCCCAGGCATTGTAAGGAGGTCATGCAGGCACGTAGAGGCCACACACACTACTGAGCCTCATTTTGACTTGTTTTAAGGACATTAAATCAAAGTTGGATCAGCCTGTAGTGTGGTTTTCCACTTTAATTTTGAGTGTGACTCCAAATCCAGACCTCCATGGGTTGATAAATTTGATTTCCATTGATAATTTTTGTGTGATTTTGTCGTCAGCACATTCAACTATGTAAAGAAAAAAGTATTTAATAAGAATATTTCATTCATTCAGATCTAGGATGTGTTATTTTAGTGTTCCCTTTATTTTTTTGAGCAGTGTATATAAAACATTTTTGCGAGTTAACATACACTACCGTTCTAAAGTTTTGGGTCACTTAGAAATGACCTTGTTTTTGACAGAATGCCCATTAAAATAACATCAAATTGATCAGAAATACAGTGTAGACATTGTTAATGTTGTAAATGACTATTGGAGCTGGAAACGGCTGATTTTTAATGGAATATCTACATAGGCGTACAGAGGCCTATTATCAACAACCATCACTCCTGTGTTCCAATGGCACGTTGTGTTAGCTAATCCTATCAGGTTGTTAACAACATTAATTAACAATGTTAATTACAGCAACAGGGGCAAAGGTACAGAACGGCAGGCAGGCTCAGGGTCAGGTCAGGCAGAGGTGGGGCAAAGGTACAGGATGGCAGGCAGGGTCAGGGGCAGGCAGAGTGGTCAAGTGAGTGGGTACAGGGTCAGGACAGGCAAGGGTCAAAAACCAGGAGGACGAGAAAAGAGAGACTGGGAAAAATCAGAAGCTGACACAAAAACGCTGGTTGGCTTGACAAACAAGATGAACTGGCAACAGACAAACAGGGAACACAGGTATAAATGCACAGGGGATAAAGGGGAATATGGGCGATACCTGGAGGGGGATGGAGACAATCACAAAGACAGGTGAAACAGATCAGGGTGTGACAGTACACCCCCCCTCCCCTCTAGGGGCGCCACCTGCCGTCCTACCTGGGCGCATACCTGGTTGACCGGGGTGCCGGCGGTAGAAGTTGGCGATGAGGGCTAGGTCCAGGATGTCTCTAGCGGGGACAAGTCAACCAGGTACTGGAAACCCCTGCCCCATGGTGGAACCCTCAGGAGGCGTCTCACCGTGTACGCCGGATGGCCATCGACGACATGGGGACGAGGGGTGGGCCTAGAAATAGAAGACAAAGGGCTGTGAGACACGGGCTTAATTATAGACACATGGAATGTAGGATGAATACGAATGGTACGTGGCAACAGAAGGTGGACAGCAGAGGGGTTAATGATCTTGGAGATGGGGAAAGGAGAGGGGCAGATCCCGGGTGGATAGCCATACCTTCTGCCCGAGACAATACCGGGGAGCCAGGGTCCGATGGCGAACCGCTTGTCGACGATACCTGGAGATGGTCTTGAGGGCCGACCGGGCTCTCCTCTAGGTATGATGACAGCGGCGGACAAACATCTGGGCGGAAAGTATGCCAACCTCCTCTTCCTGCTCAGGGAAGAGTGGGGGCTGAAAGCCCAGGGAACACTGAAATGGAGATAGGCCCATGGCAGAGCAGGGAAGGGTGTTGCGGGCGTATTCGACCCACACAAGCTGCTGGCTCCAGGTGGTGGGGTTGGGGGAGACCAGGCAGCGCAGGGTAGTTTTGAGGTCCTGGTTGGCTCACTCCGACTGGCCATTGGACTGGGGGTGGAACCTGGAGGACAGGCTGGCCGACAACCCAATGAGGGTGCAGAATGCCTTCCAGAACTGGGACGAGAACTGAAGACCCTGGTCGGAGACCATGTCCACGGGCAGTCCATGAGCTGGGCCGTCTCTTTGGCAGAGGGTAGTTTGGGGAGAGGACGATGGGAGAAGAAGGTGCAGGGATGTAGCTTGAGGTCAAGGGCAGAACGCTGGGACAGGACAGCCCCCACTCCGACATCTGAAGCATCAGCCTCCACCAGGAACTGACGAGATGGGTCAGGATCAACCAGAATGGGAGCTGTGGTGAAGCGATGTCTGAGGTCCCGGAACGCCCGTTCAGCAGCTGGAGACCACGTGAACGGAACCTTGGGCGAGGTGAGTGCTGACAGGGGGGAAGCCAGGGTGCTGTAACCCCAGATAACCCTGGATAAAGTGCCGATAGAAGTTGGCGAACCCCAGGTAACGTTGCAGCTGCACCTTGGATGTAGGCTGAGGCCAATCCATCACTGCTCTCACCTTCCCAGGATCCATCTGGACACTCCCAGCAGAGATGATGTAACCCAGAAAAAGGATGGTGGTGTGATAGAACTCGCACTTCTCCGCCTTCACAAACAGCTGATTCTCCAGAAGGCGTTGAAGGACCTGCCGGACGTGGCACATGTGTTCTTGAGGGGAGCGGGAGAAGACAAGGATGTCAATGTAGATGAAGACGAACCGGTTCAACATGTCGCAGATGACATCATTCTCCAGAGCCTGAAACACAGCAGAGCGTTGGTGAGGCCAAAGGGCATGACCAGATACTCGTAGAGGCCACCGGCTGTGTTGAAGATGGTTCTCCACTCGTCCCCCTCTCGTATCCGCGCCAGGTGGTAGGCATTCCATAAATCCAGCTTGGAAAACACAGTAGCCCCCTGGAGCGGCTCGAAGGTAGAGAAGATGAGTGAGTCCCCGGTAGTCAATGCACGAGCGAAGGGTCTTGTCCTTTTTCTTCACGAAGAACCCTGCGCCGGCGGGAGAGGAAGAGGGACGGATAAATCCAGCAGCTAGGGAGTCTAAAGAAGGCCACTGTTATTGCTTCTTTAATCAGAACAATCGTTTTCAGCTGTGCTAACATAATTGCAAAAGTTTTTTTTAATGATCAATTAACCTTTTAAAATTATAAACTTGGATTAGCGAACACAACGTGCCATTGGAACACAGGAGTGATGCTTGCTGATTATGGGCCTCTGTAGACCTATGTAGATATTCCATTAAAAATCATCCGTTTCCAGCTACAACAGTCATTTACAACTTTAACCATGTCTACACGGTATTTCTGATCAATTTGCTGTTATTTTAATGGTGTAACGATGTGCGCTGAGAGTCGGGAAGCAAGTTAAGGGAGTGTTTTATAAAATAAACGCAACACGAAACTAAATAAGAAACACGAACAACGCACAGACTCAACACTGGAACAGAAACAATAACGCCTGGGGAAGGAACCAAAGGGAGTGACATGTATAGGGAAGGTAATCAGGGAGGTGATAGGGTCCAGGTGAGTCTGATGACACGCAGGCGCGCGTAACGATGGTGACAGGTATGAGCCATAACGAGCAGCCAGGTTACCTCGAAGCCAGAGAGAGAGCAGACAAAAATGTGCTTTTCTTTCAAGAACAAGGACATTTCTAACTGACCCCAAACTTTTGAGCGGTAGTGTATTTCCACCAAGCACAAGTTTGTCACGGCTTTTGAGAATATTTGCTTCTTAAAAAAAGAGCTACATTTTACTTTGTCTTCGTCAGGTTCTGTTATTTATTCAAAATCAAGAAGGAAAAGATAGTTTTATTATTGTCAGATTACAAATGGACAACAACAATAATCCATAACTGGGGTGGCAGGTAGCCTAGTGGTTACAGTGTTGGCCTAGTAACCTAAAGGTTGCATGATCGAATCCTCGAGCTGGCAAGGTAAAAATATGTTGTTCTGCCCCTGAACGAGGCAGTTAACCCACTGTTCCTAGGCTGTCATTGAAAATAAGAATTTGTTCTTAACTGACTTGCCTATTTAAATAAATTTAATTAAATATCTGTGAGTCATACAATAGCCTTAATTTACTATGACATTTCTATCTGCATTACCCACTGAACTGCTCTCCTGTTTTCTCTTGGACTAGAGTATAATTAACACATAATTTCATAATTTTTGTCCCCATGCCACATTTTAGAAATGACGTACTAACTAGACACTTTACATTAAGCAGAATCAATTAAAAAGTGTGTGGGCAGGATGATTCTTCAATTACGGTGGCATTTGGGCATGGCATTTTGGTAAAATGTATTATTTTTCTTTATGAAATGTTTTTGGGGACATCTTCCCAATCTTAATCAAATAATATGGTAGCTCAATGACTTTAAATGATTTTTACCATCATAATAACATTGTGTCACTAGTAGGAGTAGGTAACACAAATGAAATGGAGGCCTCAAATGCTCAAATCTGAGGTCATCAAAAATGATTTACTGAAGTGATATGATTAATAATTTTGATCACAATGTTATTTCCCTTCATTTAAATTGAGTAACATTAAGTGACACTTTGGATTTAGACACATCACATTATTAGTGGACTTTTCAAATGTATGACATACTAAAAGGGTGTGATTAGCTAATAATTGTATTTAATATAGACCCCTCCCCCGATAACAGTTTGCCACTGTAGAGAATATGTAAGGTCCTTGAATATCTTCGTAATGAGTGATTTTCAAGGCGGAAACACCAATGACATAAACCTGAGGGACACATTATAAATAAATAAATACATAATACATTATAAACACATAAAATATTTATTTAATTCAATAGCCTTATGTGTTTTTATTGATCTATACAATATATTCAATACTTTTGCATTCAAAATAATACATATAGAGTACAAGTCAAAAGTTTGAACACACCTGCTCATTCAAGAATATGTACATAAGGATATATGAATGAGTGATGGTACAGAGCAGCATAGGCAAGATACAGTAGCTGATATCGAGTACAGTATATACATATGAGATGAGTATGTAAACAAAGTGGCATAGTTAAAGTGGCTAGTGATACATGTATTACATAAGGATGCAGTCGATGATATAGAGTACAGTATATACGTATGCATATGAGATTAATAATGTAGGGTATGTAAACATTATATAAGGTAGCATTGTTTAAAGTGGCTAGTGATATATTTAAATCATTTCCCATCAATTCCCATTCTTAAAGTGGCTGGAGTTGAGTCAGTGTCAGTGTGTTGGCAGCAGCCACTCAATGTTAGTGGTGGCTGTTTAACAGTCTGAAGGCCTTGAGATAGAAGCTGTTTTTCAGTCTCTCGGTCCCAGCTTTGATGCACCTGTACTGACCTCGCCTTCTGGATGATAGCGGGGTGCACAGGCAGTGGCTCGGGTGGTTGATGTCCTTGATGATCTTTATGGCCTTCCTGTAACATCGGGTGGTGTAGGTGTCCTGGAGGGCAGGTAGTTTGCCCCCGGTGATGCGTTGTGCAGACCTCACTACCCTCTGGAGAGCCTTACGGTTGAGGGCGGAGCAGTTGCCGTATCAGGCGGTGATACAGCCCGCCAGGATGCTCTCGATTGTGCATCTGTAGAAGTTTGTGAGTGCTTTTGGTGACAAGCCGAATTTCTTCAGCCTCCTGAGGTTGAAGAGGCGCTGCTGCGCCTTCTTCACGATGCTGTCTGTGTGAGTGGACCAATTCAGTTTGTCTGTGATGTGTATGCCGAGGAACTTAAAACTTGCTACCCTCTCCACTACTGTTCCATCGATGTGGATAGGGGGGTGTTCCCTCTGCTGTTTCCTGAAGTCCACAATCATCTCCTTAGTTTTGTTGACGTTGAGTGTGAGGTTATTTTCCTGACACCACACTCCGAGGGCCCTCACCTCCTCCCTGTAGGCCGTCTCGTCGTTGTTGGTAATCAAGCCTACCACTGTTGTGTCGTCCGCAAACTTGATGATTGAGTTGGAGGCGTGCGTGGCCACGCAGTCGTGGGTGAACAGGGAGCGGGGTGGAAATGTTGTTGCCTACCCTCACCACCTGGGGGCGGCCCGTCAGGAAGTCCAGTACCCAGTTGCACAGGGTGGGGTCGAGACCCAGGGTCTCGAGCTTGATGACGAGCTTGGAGGGCACTATGGTGTTAAAAGCCGAGCTGTAGTCGATGAACAGCATTCTCACATAGGTATTCCTCTTGTCCAGATGGGTTAGGGCAGTGTGCAGTGTGGTTGAGATTGCATCGTCTGTGGACCTATTTGGGCGGTAAGCAAATTGGAGTGGGTCTAGGGTGTCAGGTAGGGTGGAGGTGATATGGTCCTTGACTAGTCTCTCAAAGCACTTCATGATGACGGATGTGAGTGCTACGGGGCGGTAGTCGTTTAGCTCAGTTACCTTAGCTTTCTTGGGAACAGGAACAATGGTGGCCCTCTTGAAGCATGTGGGAACAGCAGACTAGTATAGGGATTGATTGAATATGTCCGTAAA
The DNA here is from genome assembly GCF_018296145.1 of Oncorhynchus tshawytscha. Classification (NCBI taxonomy): domain Eukaryota; kingdom Metazoa; phylum Chordata; class Actinopteri; order Salmoniformes; family Salmonidae; genus Oncorhynchus; species Oncorhynchus tshawytscha. Next base: position 5,212,434 of record NC_056460.1, on the reverse strand, counting down.
CACACCGGCCAGCTGGTCTGCGCATGCTCTGAGGGCGCGGCTGGGGATGCCATCTGGGCCTGCAGCCTTGCGAGGGTTAACACGTTTAAATGTCTTACTCACCTCGGCTGCAGTGAAGGAGAGACCGCATGTTTTCATTGCAGGCCGTGTCAGTGGCACTGTATTGTCCTCAAAGCGGGCAAAAAGTTATTTAGTCTGCCTGGGAGCAAGACATCCTGGTCCGTGACTGGGCTGGATTTCTTCCTGTAGTCCGTGATTGACTGTAGACCCTGCCACATGCCTCTTGTGTCTGAGCCGTTGAATTGAGATTCTACTTTGTCTCTGTACTGACGCTTAGCTTGTTTAATAGCCTTGCGGAGGGAATAGCTGCACTGTTTGTATTCAGTCATGTCACCAGACACCTTGCCCTGATTAAAAGCAGTGGTTCGCGCTTTCAGTTTCACACGAATGCTGCCATCAATCCACAGTTTCTGGTTAGGGAATGTTTTAATCGTTGCTATGGGAACGACATCTTCAATGCACGTTCTAATGAACTCGCACACCGAATCAGCGTATTCGTCAATGTTGTTGTCTGACGCAATACGAAACATCTCCCAGTCCACGTGATGGAAGCAGTCTTGGAGTGTGGAGTCAGCTTGGTCAGACCAGCGTTGAACAGTCCTCAGCGTGGGAGCCTCTTGTTTTAGTTTCTGTCTGTAGGCAGGGATCAACAAAATGGAGTCGTGGTCAGCTTTTCCGAAAGGGGGGCGGGGCAGGGCCTTATATGCGTCGCGGAAGTTAGAGTAACAATGATCCAAGGTCTTTCCACCCCTGGTTGCGCAATCGATATGCTGATAAAATTTAGGGAGTCTTGTTTTCAGATTAGCCTTGTTAAAATCCCCAGCTACAATGAATGCAGCCTCCGGATAAATCGTTTCCAGTTTGCAGAGAGTTAAATAAAGTTCGTTCAGAGCCATCGATGTGTCTGCTTGGGGGGATATATACGGCTGTGATTATAATCGAAGAGAATTCTCTTGGTAGATAATGCGGTCTACATTTGATTGTGAGGAATTCTAAATCAGGTGAACAGAAGGATTACATATGGAATCATGTAGTAACCAAAAAAGTGTTAAATAAATCAAAATATATTTTATATTTGAGATTCTTCAAATTAGCCAGCCTTTGCCTTGATGACAGCTTTGCACAATCTTGGCATTCTCTCAACCAACTTTACCTGGAATGCTTTTCCAACAGTCTTGAAGGTGTTCCCACATATGCTGGGCACTGCTTTTCTTTCACTCTGTGGTCCAACTCATCCCAAAACATCTCAATTGGGTTGAGGTCAGGTGATTGTGGAAGCCAGGCCATCTGATGCAGCACTCCATCACTCTCCTCTTGGTGAAATAGCCCTTACACAGCCTGGAGGTGTGTTGGGTCATTGTCCTGTTGAAAAACAAATGATAGTCCCACTAAGCGCAAATCAGATGGGATGGCATATCGCTGTAGAATGCTGTGGTAGCAATGCTGGTTAAGTGTTCCTTGAATTCTAAATAAATCACTGACAGTGTCACCAGCATAGCACCCCCACACCACCACACCACTTCCTCCATGCTTCACGGTGGGAACCACACATGCAGAGATCAACCGTTTACCTACTCTGCATCTCACAAAGACACGGTGGTTGGAACTAAAAATCTCTAATTTGGACTCAGACCAAAGGACAGATTTCCACCGCTCTAATGTCCATTTCTCGTGTTTCTTGGTCCAAGCAAGTCTCTTCTTATTATTGGTGTCCTTTAGTTGTGGTTTCTTTGCAGAAATTCAACCATAAAGGCCTGATTCATGCAGTCTCCTCTGAACAGTTGACGTTGAGATGTGTCTATTAATTGGATCCTGTGAAACATTTATTTGGGCTGCAATTTCTGAGGTGCAGTTGACTCTAAGGAACTGATCCTCTGCAGCAGAGGTAACTCTGGGTCTTCCTTTCCTGTGGCGGTCCTCATGAGAGCCAGTTTTATCATAGCGCTTGCTGGTTTTTGCGACTGCACTTGAAGAAACTTTCAAAGATCATGAAAATCTCCGCATTGACCGACCTTCATGTCTTAAAGTAATGATGGACTACCGTGTCTCTTTGCTTATTTGAGCTGTTTTTGCCTTAATATGGACTTGGTCTTTCACCAAATAGGGCTATCTTCTCTATACCAACCCTACCTTGTCACAACACAACTGATTGGCTCAAACGCATTAACAAGGAAATAAATTGCACAAATTAACTTTTAATTTAAACACACCTGTTAATTGAAATGAATTCCAGGTGACTACCTCATGAAGCTGGTTGAGAGCATGTCAAGAGTGTGCAAAGCTGTCATCAAGGCCAAGGGTGGCTACTTTGAAGAATCTCAAATATAAATATATTTTGATTTGTTTAACACTTTTTTGGTTACTACATGTTTCCAAATGTGTTATTTAAAACTAGTCAGTATCTGGTGTGACCACCATTTGCATCATGCAGCGCAACACATCTCATTCGCATAGAGTTGATCAGGCTGTTGATTGTGGCCTGTGGAATGTTGTCCCACTCCTCTTCAATGGCTGTGCAAAGTTGATGGATATTGGTGGGAATTGGAACACACTGTCGTACACGTCGATCTAAAGCATCGCAAACATGCTCAATGGGTGACATGTCTGGTGAGTGTGCAGGCCATGGAAGAACTTGGACATTTTCAGATTACAGGAAATGTGTACAGATCCTTGCGACATGGGGATCTTGCATTATCATAATGAAACATGAGGTGATGTCGGCGGATGAATGGTAAGACGATGGTCCTCAGAATCTTGCCATTGATAAAATGCTAATGTGTTTGTTGTCCTTAGCTTATGCCTGACCATACCATAACCCTCCTGCCACCATGGGGCACTCTTTTCACAACGTTTACATCAGCAAACTGCTCGCCAAACACAACGCCATACACGCTGCCTGCCATCTACCCGATACAGTTGAAACCGTGATTCTTCCTGTGAAGAGCACACTCTTCCAACGTGCCAGTGGCCATCGAAGGTGAGCATTTGCCCACTGAAGTCGGTTACGAAGCCAAACTGCAGTCAGATCAACACCCTGGTGAGGACGAGGAGCACACAGATGAGCTTCCCTGAGACGATTTCTGACAGTTTTCGTGCAAACCCACAGTTTTATCAGCTGCCCGGGTGGCTGGTCTCTGATGATCCCGCAGGTGAAAAACCCGGATGTGGAGGTCCTGGCCTGGCGTGGTTAAACATGGTCTTTGGTTGTGAGTCCGGTTGGACGCACTGCCAAATTCTCTAAAATGACATTGGAGGCGGCTTATGGTAGAGACATTAACATTCAAATATCTGGCAACAGCTCTAGTGGACAGTCCTGCAGTCAGCATGCCAATTACACACTCCTTCAAAACTTGTGTCATCTGTGGCATTGTGTGATAAAACTGCACATTTTAGAGTGGCCTTTTATTGTCCCCAGAACCAGTTGAACCTGTGTAAGGATCATGGTGTTTAATTAACTTCTTGATATGCCACAACTGTCAGGTCGATGGATTATCTTGACAAAGATGAAATGCTCACTAACAGGAATGTAAAGAAATTTGTACACAAATTTTGAGAGACCTAAACTGTTTGTGCATATGGAACATTTATGGAATATTTTATTTCAGCTCATGAAACATAGGACAAACACTTTACATGTTGCGTTCATATTTTTATTCAGTATAAATACAAAGTTTATCCCATAACCCGAAACATCTGATCCTTTTCCCGACGATCCACTCATTATATTCCTAAACCAGGAAGACACACAGTATCTTTTTATGGTTTGTAGTAAACCAAGGGTCATTTTCAACCAACTAATGGATCAAAGAAACCCCAAACCTTTAAAAAAATACAAAATTCACGACTGCACTGTTGTGTGTGTGGTTAGCCAGTTACAGTACCTATAGAAAGTCTACACCCTCTTGTTTAAATCATTTTGTTGAGTTACAAAGTCAGATTTAAATAGATTTAATTGTAATTGTTTGTCATTGATCTACACAAAATACTCTATAATGTCAAAGTGAAAAGAAAATTACATTTTTTTGGACAAATGAATAAAAATTGTACAACTGAAATCTAGTTGTTCCATAAGTATTCGTCCCCATTGTTTAGGAAAGCCTAAATTAGTTCTGAAGAAATGTTGGCTTAACAAATCACATAAGTTATATGGACTCACTCTGTGTGAAATAACAGGGGTTGACATGATTTTTGAATGACTACCCCTTCCTCTGTCCCGCATACATACAACATCTGTAAGGTCTCTCAGTCAAGTATTGAATTTTAAGCACATATTCAACTACAAAGAATATGGAGCTTTTCGAGAGCCTCATAAAGAAGGGCAATGATTGGTAGATGGGTAACAATAACAAATCAGATATTGAATATATCTTTAAGCATGCTCAAGTTCTGTGATTTATGTATTGATGCTCTTGCTGCTGGTGATTCTCTGATCCACCTCTACGCAGACAACACCATTCTGTATACATCTGGCCTTTCTTTGGACACTGTGCTAACAAACCTCCAAATGAGCTTCAACGCCATACAGCACTCCTTCCGTGGACACGGACTATCCTACCGATCCTTAACTTCGTGCGATGTCATTTACAAAATAGCCTCCAACACTCTACTCAGCAAACTGGATGTAGTCTATCACAGTGCCATCAGTTTTGTCACCAAAGCCCCATATACTACCACCACTGCGACCTGTATGCTCTTGTTGGATGGCCCTCGCTAGAGATTCGACGCCAAACACACTGGCTCCAAGTCATCTATAAGTATTTGCTAGGTAAAGCCCCTCCTTATCTCAGCTCACTGGTCACCATAGCAACCCCCACCCGTAGCACGTGCTCCAGCAGGTATATTACACTGGTCATCCCCAAAGCCAACACTTCCTTTGGCCGCCTTTCCTTCCAGTTCTCTGCTGCCAATGACTGGAACAAATTGCAAAAATCACTGAAACTGGAGTCAATTAATCGGCTATGAAAAGCCAACTGACATTTAGTCAATTTAGTCCTGAGGTGCTGACTTTTAGTCCTGAGGTGCTGACTTGTTACACTCTCGACAACTACTGTGGTTATTATTATTTGACCATGCTGGTCATTTATGAACATTTCAACATCTTGGCCATGTTCTGTTATAATCTCCACCCGGCACAGCCAGAAGAGGACTGGCCACCCCTCATAGCCTGGTTCCTCTCTAGGTTTCTTCCTAGGTTTTGGCCTTTCTAGGGAGTTTTTCCTAGCCACCGTGCTTCTACACCTGCATTGCTTGCTGTTTGGGGTTTTAGGCTGGGTTACTGTACAGCACTTTGTGTCACGCCCTGACCATAGAGAGCTTTTCTTCTCTATGTTGGTTAGGTCAGGGTGTGATTTAAGGGTGGGTTATCTAGGTGAATTATATTACTGTTGGCCTAGAATGGTTCCCAATCAGAGGCAGCTATTTATCGTTGTCTCTGATTGGGGATCATATTTAAGTAGCCATTTTCCCATTGTGCTTTGTGGGATCTTGACTATTGTTAGCATCACGTTTCGTTTTTCTTCTGTTTTGTTTGGTGAGTTTATTAAACATGTGGAATTCTACACACGCTGCGCCTTGGTCCAATCATTATGACGAACGTGACACTTTGAGATATCCGCTGATGTAAGAAGGGCTAAATAAATACATTTGATTTGATTTACAGACGTTAGGCAAGTAAGGTCACAGTTGTGAAACACTAAAGAGGACTTTCTACTGACTGAAAAACACAAAAAGAAAGATGTCCAGGGTCCCTGCTCATCTGCGTGAACGTGACTTAGGCATGCTGCCAGGAGGCATGAGGACTGCAGATGTGGCCAATATATTACAATGTCCGTATTGTGAGACGCCTAAGACAGCACTACAGGGAGACAGGATGGACAGCTGATCGTCCTCACAGTGGCAGACCACGTGTAACAACACTTGCACAGGATCGGTACATCCGAACATCACACTTGCGGGACAGGTACAGGATGGCAACAACAACTGCCCGAGTTACACCAGGAATGCACAATCCCTCCATCAGTGCTCAGACTGTCCGCAATAGGCTGAGAGCGGCTGGACTGAGGGCTTGTAGGCCTGTTGTAAGGCAGGTCCTCACTAGACGTCACCGGCAACAACGTTGCCTATGGGCACAAACCCACTATCGCTGTACCAGACAGGACTGGTCAAAAGTACTCTTCACTGACGAGTTGCGGTTTTGTCTCACCAGGTGTGATGGTCAGATTCCCGTTTATCGTAGAAGGAATGAGCATTACTCTGGATCGATTTGGAGGTGGAGGGTCCGTATTGGTCTGGGGTGGTGTGTCACAGCATCATTGGACTGAGCTTGTTGTCATTGCAGGCAATCTCAATGCTGTGCATTACAAGGAAGACATCCTCCTCCCTTCCTGCAGGCTCATCCTGACATGACCCTCCAGCATGACAATGCCACCAGCCATACTACTCGTTCTGTGTGTGATTTCCTGTAAGACTGGAATGTCAGTGTTCTGTCATGGCCAGCAAAAAGCCCGGATCTCAAACCCCTTGAGCACGTCTGGCACCTGTTGGATCGGAGGGTGAGGGCTAGGGTCATTCCCCCCAGAAATGTCCGGGAACTTGCAGGTGCCTTGGTGGAAGAGTGGGGTAACATCTCACAGCAAGAACTGGCAAATCTTGTGCAGTCCATGAGGAGGAGATGCACTGCAGTACTTAATGCAGCTGGTGGCCACACCAGATACTGACTGTTACTTTTGATTTTGATTCCCCCCTTTTGTTCAGGAATACATTATTCAATTTCTGTTAGTCACATGTCTGTGGAACTTGTTCAGTTTATGTCTCAGTTGTTGAATCTTATGTTCATACACATATTTACACATGTTAAGTTTGCTGAAAATGAACGCAGTTGACAGTGAGAGGACGTTCCTTTTTTTGCTGAGTTTATATATAAAAAAATGTAATAATGTTCAGTTCAATTAATATAATTTAAAAGTATGCATGAAGGAGACAGTAATCAAATATACTCGTCAAAAACAAATGTAGACATGTAACGTGTGCTCCCTCTCCTCCTCGTCTCTAGGTCACCAGACTGCTCGTTATGGCGCACACCTGTCACCATCGGTACACGTGATTCATCAGACTCACCTGGACACCATCACCTCCCTGATTACCATCACTATATATGTCACTCTCTTTGGTTCCTTCCCCATGCGTTATTGTTTCTGTTCCTGTGTTATAGCTGTGCGTTGTTCGTGTTTCTTAGTTTGTATTATGTTGTATTTATTAATTAAAACACTTGCTTCCCGACTCTCAGCACTCTCGTTACAAGACAATTAATGTATGTCTGATCAGTGTGAGAAATTTGTCAGTGTGAGTAGTTTGTTCACTTGAAAGGAGGCCTAAACTTCCCTATGCACATTTCAATAACACAAATCCAATTGCTATAACAACTAACATGTTTTCTATTTGACCAAATCATAATTTAGGCATTGCTAGCAATATGTGAGAGGCAGCTGTAACTCTGAGGTAGATGCGGATGTCTCACTCATTCAACATCCACTCGAGGGCTTCCCCTGGCGGGGCCATCCCGTCCATCTTGGAGCCCTGGGACGTAACATTCTCGTTCAACTTCCGCATCCAGTTCAACATTACTCTCAAGGGCTCCACCTGGCGAGGCTGTCCAGGTGCGCTATACGGTCTATCTTGCAGGGTCATGGCTAGAAGGGATGTGGAAGTGTAACCAGATTCCATAGTGATTTGCATTGCCAAAATCCTGAAGTATCCCTTTAAATTGAACAAGCTGCAGTAATGGTGACCCCTGTTGTGCATGTTCATCTGCCCCTTTTCAGGACTGTATGAGAAGGTTGCGCAGTTGCTATTGGACAGCAGGGCGCAGGTCTACATGCCTGCTGACTAGTTTGAGTCTCTGCAGGTCAACATGCCTGCTGACTCGTATGAGTCTCTGCTGGCTCCCTGTGGAGGACACTTAGAGCTGGCTGCCCTGCTGATCAAAAGGGGCACCAAACTGGAGGAGGTCAACGATGAGGGATATATTCCACTCATAGAGGCTGCACGAGAGGGCCATGAGGAGATGGTGGCGCTGCTTTTGGCACAAGTTATGGGCTTCTCTCTCTCTCCCTCTCTTTCTCTCTGGGGATTAAGCCAGTGCTTCTGTTTAGAGATTTTACCTACTGTACCATGTCCAAGCTCAGTGTTGAGGCAAAATACAAAACCCCTCATTCGGAAACAAAATTCTCAAGTGATATGGTTATATTCAGATACAGTTTTTAAGCTCATGATCTTATTGAGTTGATGCAAAAGAGACAAGCTGGCTTTTCCAAAACAAATTGAAATCATTTTTCTGTAGCCAACAGTTGGAATAGATTAGTACTCCTTAAAAGTGTGTTCCCAGCAAAACAATCTTGAATCCTCCCTCTGTTGTGTCTGTTTTCTGCAGCTGCCAACATCAACTGCTGGGGCCGACATCGAGCTGGGCTGCTCAACGCCTTGAGCTGAATACCTGCTGGATGCAGGTGAGCAGAACCTCTCCTAACTGGACTGCCTCTCTGTTTGGCTCTCTCAAACCAAACTACCAATCTCTATTTGAGATTCTCTCATCACTAACTTTAAGCGTCAGCTGTCAGAGCAGCTTACCGATCGCTGCAGCTGTACATAGCCCATCTGTAAATAGCCCATCCAACCACCTACCTACCTCATCCCCATATTTGTTTTGCTGCTCTTTTGAACACCAGTATTTCTACTTGCACATCCTCATCTGCACATCTATCACTCCAGTGTTAATTGCTCAATTGTAATTACTTCGCCACTGTTGGCCTATTTATTGCCTTACCTCCTTACTTCATTTGCACACTGTATACAGATTTTTCTATTTTGTTATTGACTTACGGTTGTTTATCCCATGTGTAACTCTGTGTTGTTGTTTTTGTCACACTGCTTTGCTTTATCTTGGCCAGGTCGCAGTTGTAAATGAGAACTTGTTCTCAACTGGCCTACTTGGTTAAATAAAGGTGAAATATATATATATTTTTAAATCCTCATTTCAGCCATTATCGAAATTCACTGGGATATCACCAAAACCAACATTTCCTCCAAAGTTTTGCTTTGGTATCCTGATCTCACACACAACCTTCTATAATATGTAATTATAAACCTGTGCTCTTGTCCTCAAGAGCCAATGTCCATGCCACAATGGCGACAGGAAAACGGCTCTGACGTACGCCTGTGATAACAGATGTGACTGAGTTGCTGCTGCAGATGGAGGCTGACCTGGTGAGGCCGAGGAAACACAGTTCATGTCAATACACAGTGTTTTTGCATTAGGTGTTCACATGTTTGCATAACTGTGGGTGTGCTTCCCGAATGGCACCATATTCCCTTCATAGTGCACTAATTTTTACCAGGGCACTGGTCAAAAGTAGTGCACTTTATAGGACACGTGTCAAACACAAGGCCTGCGGGCCAAATCCGCCTGTGACAGATTTCTATCCGGCCCGCACAATGATTTGGCTTGTCAATCCATTTTGGCCCTGTTCCATACCGCCCCGCGATGCGCTGCACTACAAGTCACAGCAAGCACTGCCAACGTGATGCATGCCAAACAGCAGTGCATTGCCACACACCCCTCCTCGCCAGACCCACACACACAAGAGCCAGCCAGTGTGGTGTATCATATAATCACTAATGGCACTGACTAAATTTTCTACCGGATCGAAAGTTTAAAGTGTTGAAGGCTTAATGTCCATGCCAGGTTTCACACTTAAAGGGTCATTGCTTTAGCCTACAGAAAATGTCATCTTGCTCGTCAACAAATTATAAGATAAAGGATTCACACATGGGTATAAATTACTACTAAAGGACAATAGGACACTGCAGGTAGGACACGGGGAGGCAGGGTAGCCGAGTGGTTAGAGTGTTGGACTAGTAACCGAAAGGTTTCATGTTCAAATCCCCGACCTGACAATGTACAAATCTGTTGTTCTGCCCCTGAACGGGCAGTTAACCCGCTGTCATTGAAAATAAGAATTTGATCTTAACTGACTTGCCTAGTTAAATAAAAGGTAAATGAGTCAACAGTTGAGTCTTCTACTTTATTAAATTACAGCCTGATGCGCTTGCATCTGTGAATAAGTATTCCAGATTTACATACAGAATCATACGAAATGCTCTGACATCCATGCAATCCAAAAAAATAATAAACATGTTTAAATGTTTCAACAACCTAGCTACGTTTTTGTTATTTGGAGTTTTGATTAGGGTCCAGCAAAGTCTGGACACATTATTTATATCTTCTTCTTCTTTTGTTTTTGTTTTAATATGTTAAATTGCTATATTCAGCATCCTATGTACATGCAAGGGGCTATTTTTTTTTTCTAAAAAACATTGGCCAGTTTGGGTCGCGGCTGTACGCATGTTGTTTTGTAAAAACAAACAAAATAGGCTATGTGTGGCCCGCAAATTTGTTGTGTTTTTTCAATATGCCCCCCCCCATGCGCTGATTGAGTTTGATACCCCTGTTATAGGGAATAGGGTACCATTTAGGACGCAGCCTGGGTGTTGTTTAGATGCATGACTGCTTGAATACGCTCATGTGTTTCCATGTGTCTGTTTTACTCCTGTTTTTCTCTTTGTCTTGCGGAGCGGGACAGAACCACTCTAATGAAAGTCAAGAAAGACCAAAGTTTAGTGAGGCCATTTGCAGAGTCCAAATTGTAAGCATTGTGCATCCTACTTTTGTGTCAAATGGCTATAAGGAAATTGTGGTCAGTTAACAAATATTATGCCTTGTTTGATTTTTGCCCTGTTCTAGCCAAGGCCAATGTAAATATGCATGTATTTTTGCTAATACAGTCTTACAATTGGTAATAGTTTTAGCTGAATGCACATGGATTTAGATGGTTTTGTGTGTTGTTTTTACAGTTGCAAGAAGGTCCATGAAGTTAACATGGACAGCATCGCTAAGCCTGAGTTCCTGTCAAGTAAAGCTAAGGAGGGCTCACCTATGGAGCTCTATACTCACAATTCTCTTTAGTTCAGGGACTGAATGGCCATTCTTATGGAGAAATCAATTCAACTGAATTGAGATTAAATTGATCTGTAACTCTTGACTTGCTCTGGCTACTCCCAGTGTTGAATAGGGCAGTGCATTTCCTCAAAATCAAGGTGGTTCCTGACAGCTGGAAGACGGACATGAACAAGATCTTAGAATCGTCCAGCAGCGACGAGGAGGACATGGAAGGAAAGGAGAGGAGAAGGAGGTGGTAAGGGTGGTCACACCATTGTGGTGTCCTACCTCCTCAACTACCCCAACAATATCCTATCGGTCCCCGCACAAGACCTATCTCAGCGCACACCCCTCTCCTATGACACCTCTCAAATAAAACTGTGAAGGACATTACCCTGGACCCTGATCTCTCTTTTGACAAACATAAATGATGCAGAAAAATGTATCCATGCTTTTGTCACTTCTAGGTTAGACTACTGCAATGCTCTACTTTCCAGCTACCCGGATAAAGCACTAAATAAACTTCAGTTAGTGCTAAACACGGCTGCTAGTGTCTTGACTAGAACCCCAAAATTTGATCATATTACTCCAGTGCTAGCCTCTCTACACTGGCTTCCTGTTAAGGCTAGGGCTGCTTTCAAGGTTTAACTGCTAACCTACAAAGCATTACATGGGCTTGCTCCTACCTATCTTTCCGATTTGGTCCTGCCGTACATACCTACACGTACGCTACAGTCACAAGACACAGGCCTCCTTACTGTTCCTAGAATTTCTAAGGAAACAGCTGGGGGCAGGACTTTCTCCTATAGAGCTCCATTTCTATGGAATGGTCTGCCTATTCATTAGAGACGCAGACTCGGTCTCAACCTTTAAGTCTTTATTGAAGACTCATCTCTTCAGTAGGTCCTATGATTGAGTGTAGTCTTGCCCAAGAGTGTGAAGGTGAACGGAAAGGCACTGGAGCAACGAGCCGCCCTTGCTGTTTCTGCCTGGCCGGTTCCCCTCTCTCCACTGGGATTCTCTGCCTCAAACCCTATTACAGGGGCTTAGTCACTGGCTTACTGGTGCTCTTCCATGCCGTCCCTAGGAGGGGTGCATCACTTGAGTGGGTTGAGTCACTGAAGTGATCTTCCTTTCCGGGATCCCTCCCTTGGGTTTGTGCCGTGGGGGAGATGTTCGTGGGCTATACTCGGCCTTGTCTCAGGATAGTAAGTTGGTGGTTGAAGATATCCCTCTTGTGGTGTGGGGGGCTGTGCTTATATCCTGCCTGTTTGGACCTGTCCGGGGGTATCGTCGGACGGGGACACAGTGTCACCCGACCCCTCCTACCTCAGCCTGCAGTATTTATGCTGCAATAGTTTGTGTCAGGGGGCTAGGGTCAGTCTGTTATATCTGGAGTATTTCTCCTGTCTTATCCAGTGTCCTGTGTGAATTTAAGTATGCTCTCTCTAATTCTCTCTAAGGACCTGATCCCTACGACCATGCCTCAGGACTACCTGGCCTGATGACTCCTTGCTGTCTCCAGTCCACCTGGTCGTGCTGCTACTCCAGTTTCAACTGTTCTGCCTGCGGCTATGGAACCCTGACCTGTTCACCAAATGTGCTACCTTGTCCCAGACCTGCTGATTTCAACTCTCTAGAGACAGCAGGAGCAGTCGAGATACTCTCAATGATCGGCTATGAAAAGCCAACTGTCATTTACTCCTGAGGTGCTGACCTGTTGCACCCTCTACAATCCCTGTGATTATTATTATTTGACCCTGCTGGTCATCTATGAACGTTTGAACATCTTGGCCATGTTCTGTTATAATCTCCACCCGGCTCAGACAGAAGAGGACTGGCCACCCCTCATAGCCTGGTTCCTCTCTATTTCCTTCCTCGGTTCCGGACTTTCCAAGGAGTTTTTCCTAGCCACCGTGCTTCTACACCTGCATTGCTTGCTGTTTGGGGTTTTAGGCTGGGTTTCTGTACAGAACTTTGACATCAGCTGATGTAAGAAGGGCTTTATAAATACATTTGATTGGTTGATTGATTGATTGACCGCTATTTTACTAATAGACAAACAACTACTGTACCTCTACAAACATGTCTGAATGGAGTTATATTGACACCAATTTGATACCAAATATTGATACCAAATATACATATATCTCCTTACATCTTATGAGTTCCAAGCTCTGGCCATGGTGGAGCCAGACAGAGTACCCTCCAACATTACAACACCTTCATCCGTCATCAAAAAGGTCAGTCCAACAGTAAATATAGGTCTAACATTAGTTGACCAAGAAGACAACTAGACACCAGTTGACTACACAAGGCATCGACGCGTTATAATGATTACTGTAATATTGGTTGGTACAACCTTGTAACTAACTGGTTGTGTTGTCCTGTGTGGCTGTCTCAGGTGGCTCCAAGCAGAGGCTGTGCCCCCTACAGCATAACCCTGTCGTTACAGACGGTTCAGACAGTCATGCTGCCCCCCTTTCCACCCGTACCAGCCCTTGGAGTGCATTGTGAAAGAGACAGCGTTCAAGCTGATCTCAGCCATAGAGAATCTCAGCCATAGAGAAGACCCAGCTGCAGAATAAGAAGATGATCCTCAAGGAGCAGTAAACTAAAGAGTACATGAAGGCCGAAGGCCTGAAGGATGACCCGGGGCAGCCCCTACCCTGCAGACTATCTTCGCACCTTGGCCACCCAGCAGTTCAGACTTGAGCATGGCAGATTACCCTGACAGCTCCATCCCTGACCTGCTGATGGTGAGCAAGCAGCAGATGTTGGGGCAGCAGTTGACAGGCCTGGGACTGGACCTTCTCACCCAGGCCCCCGACAGACTCATACTGGTCTTCCCCGTACAGATCGTCACAGACATGCTGGTTGACATCATGGCAGGTACAGTGACTTCCGAAAGTATTCATACCCTTTGACTTTTTCCACATTTTATTGTGTTACAAAGTAGGATTCAAATTAATTTAATACTCATTTTTTGACAACGATCTACACAAAATATTGTAAATGTCATAGTGGATGAAAAATTCGAACAAATAAAAAATGTAAAACTAAATAAAACACTTGACTAGATAAGTATTCAACCACCTGAGTTAATACATGTTAAAATTGCCTTTGGCAGCATTTACAGCTGTGAGTCTTTCTGGGTAAGTCTCTAAGAGCTTTGCACACCTGGATTGTACAATATTTGCGCATTATTATTTTTTCAATTCTTCAAGTTGGTTGTTGATCATTGCTAGATAGTCATTTTCAAGTCTTGCCATATATTTTCATTCCGATTTAAGTCAAAACTGTAGCTAGGCCACTCAGGAACATGCAATGTCATCTTGGTAAGCAACTCCAGTGTATATTTGACCTTGTGTTTTAGGCAATTGTCCTGCTGAAAGCAAACTGAACCAAATGTTCCTCTAAGATTTTGCCTATGCTCAGCACTATTCTGTTTACTTTTATCTGATGACAAGCAAACCCATAAAATGATTCAGCCACCACCATGCTTGAACATATGAAGAGTGGTACTTAGTTATGTGTTGTGTTGGATTTGCGCTGATCATAACGCTTTGTATTCAGGACAAAAAGTACATTTCTTTGCCACATTTTTTGCAGTATTCATTTAGTGCCTTGTTGCAAACAGGATGTATGTTTTTGAATATTTGAATTATGTAGTGGTTAAATCCCTGAGCGGTGTCCTTTTTCTCTGGCAACAGAGTTAGGAAGGGCGCCTTTATCTTTGTAGTGACTCTGTGTATTGACACACCATCCAAAGTGTAATTAATAACTGCACTATGCTCAAAGGGATATTCAATGTCTGCTTCTATTTTTTACCCATCTACCAATAGGTGCCCTTCTTTGCGAACCATTGGAAAACTTCCATTGTCTTTCTGGTTGAATCTGTGCTCAAAATTCCTTGCTCGACTGAGGGACTTCACAGATACAGTGGATTCCGAAAGTATTCAGACCCCTTGACTTTTTCCACATTTTGTTACTTTACAGCCTTATTCTAAAAAGGATTCAATCATTTTTGTTCCCTTTATCAATCTACACACAATACCACATAATGACAAAGCAAAAACAGGTTTTTAGAAATTTTGCAAATGTGTTAAAAATAAAAAACTGAAATATCACATTTACATAAGTATTCAGACCCTTTACTCAATACTTTGTTGAAACACCTTTGGCAACGATTCCAACCTTGAGTCTTCTTGGGTATGATGCTACAAGCTTGGCACACCTGTATTTAGGGAGTTTCTCCCATTCTTCTCTGCAGATCCTCTCAAACTCTGTCAGGTTGGATGAGGATTGTTTCTGCACAGCTATTTTCAGGTCTCTCCAGAGTTGTTTGATCGGGTTCAAGTCCGGGCTCTAGCTGGGTCACTCAATGACATTCAGAGACTTGTCCCGAAGCCACTCCTACGTCGTCTTGGCTGTGTGTTTAGAGTCGTTGTCCTGTTGGAAGGTGAACCTTCGCTCCAGTCTGAGGTCCTGAGGGCTCTGCAGCAGGTTTTTATCAAGAGTGTGTAAAGCTCTCAAAGGTAAAGGGTGGCTAATTTCAAGAATCTCAAATATAAAATACATTTTGATTTGTTTAACACTTTTTTTGTGACTACACAATTCCATATGTGTTATTTCATAGTTTTGATGTCTTCACTATTACTCTACAATGTAAAAAATAAAGAAAAACCCTGGAATGAATAGGTATGTCCAAACTTTTGACTGATACTGTACGTTTGAACAATTTCATGCTGGATGTAACTTTGAGCCGGATGCTGGATGTAACTCTCTGTTGGATGCTGGATGTAACTCAATGCTGGATGTAACTGAGATAGATGCTGGACGTAACTCTGAGCTGAATGCTGGATGTAACTCTGAGCCAGATGTTGGATGTAACTCTGAGCCGGATGCTGGATGTAACTCTGAGCCGGATGCTGGATGCTAGATGTAACTTAGCCAGATGCTGGATGCTATACTGGATGCAAAATCCAGTATCCAGCTCAGTGTTACAGACCCTACTGCAACCTGTCCTGACCTGGGGTCTGTTCAGTAGGGTGCATTGTTACAGAATGTCAGCAGTTTAGATAGAAACGTATTGCGTGAACAGGTACACTATATATACAAATGTATGTGGACAACCCTTCAAGTTAGTGGATTCGGCTATTTCATCCACACCCGTTGCTGACAGGTGTAAAAAAAGTTGAGCACATAGCCAAGCCATGAAATCTCCATAGACAAACACTGGCATTAGAATGGCCCGTACTCAAGAGCTCAGTGACTTTCAACGTGGCCACCTAGGATGCCACCTTTCCATAGGATGCCACCTTTCCAACAAGTAAGTTCATAAAATGTCTGCCCTGCTAGAGCTGACCCGGTCAACTGTAAGTGCTGTTATTGTGATGTGGAAACGTCTAGGAGCATCAACGGCTCAGCATCGAAGTCTTTCCAAACTGCCTCTGGAAGCAACGTCAGCACAAGAAGTTCATCGGGAGCTTCATGAAATGAGTTTTCATGGCCAAGCAATCACACACAGCATACAATGACATTCTAGAATTCTGTGCGTCCAACTTTGTGGCAACAGTTTGGGGAAGGCCCTTTCCTGTTTCAGCATGACTTGACTGGCCTGCACAGAGCCCTGACCTCAACCCCATCAAACACCTTCGGGATTAATTGAAATGCCAACTGCGAGCCAGGGCTAATCGCCCAACAGAATTTCCCGCCCTCACTAATGCTCTTGTGGCTGAATGGAAGCAAGTCCCCGCAGCAATGTTCCAACATCTGGTGGAAAGACTTCCCAGAAGAGTACAGGCTATTATATCAGCAAAGGGGGACCAACTCCATATGAATGGCCATGATTTTGGAATGAGATATTCAACGAGCAGGTGTCCACATACTTTGGTCATGTAGTGTATGATTGTCTGTCAGGTAGAATAGGTTCGAATTGAATTACGAGACAGTGTTTTTCTAAACTTGGTGCATGAGGTTGTAGGTCACACCACATTCTTTAGGCAGCAAGTCTTATGGCAGAATGACAATGCACAAGTGGAGGCTGCTGAGGGGAGGGCAGCTAATAATAATCTCTGGAACCAAACAAATGGAATGTCATTAAACACCTGGAAACCATGTGTTTGGTGCCACCAACCTCCTGGAATGCACATCTAGTTTGGAAGCAGTGCTGGAGAAAGTGTTTGCAAAGTTGCTTCAAAATGCAGCATGAGTGCTAGAACAGTTGTATGTTTGTTACATGCAAAGTTTTCCTTGCATAAACCTGAACAAAAAGGAAACGTGGCTTGCCTTACAACTTCCCTGACTGTGGAAATCATATACTTATACCGCCACCTTGTGGCTACAGCAAAGCCTACAGTCTTTAACGAACATAAATTTTTTGATGAATCTCCAAGACAACTCGTATAAAGATACATTTGGAATACATGCATTGAAATAAATGTATCTTATTCCACATAATTGTCTACTTCGTGTTGCATGGTTGTTTTACTTTTAATTCACAGGGTTAATTCAGGGTTAACACAGGGTTAATTCGCTAAAGTCCCAAATATGGAATAAGAATCGAAATGCTGTATGTATTGTTATATACTGTTCCATTATGAGTAAATCAAGTAATGCTGTAATTAAAAATGCTAGAGAATTTATCATCACATTTACAATGGGGGGTATTTGACATCCTACTTTTAGAACACAGGTAAAGTTGGCAGTTTTATAAGGCAAAAATATTCAAACATCACTGGGAAAAAAAATACGTTACGTGGTTTGAAATTTTAAAATCACTTTTATCCAAGACACATTTGGCTCTTTTCAATTACGAAACTATGTGGATGCCTTTTCGTCCAATCACAACCAAGTTAAGGGCAAAGGTGATCTCTTATATTTACAAGATAATCGAGTGGCTGCTCTAACAATGGAAATGCATGTCATCAATGATTTTGAAGGCAGGCGAGATCCGGTGGGACCATTCTAGCCAATGAGAGGGCAGGTACGCGTGATAACAACATACGCAACTAGGTAGTTTTATATCAGTACATTTGTAACAGCCTAAACATGACGTAACTTCTATTAGATCAAATAAACCTCACGAAATTCGACACTCTGTCATAGACCTTTATACAAAAAAGGGCTGATCTCACACAAACATTGTCTAGGTGGAGTAAATGCTCTCGCTTCGCCCTCTTCCTCTCTGCCTAGGGTTCGGAGCTATGACTCACCAAATAAGGAGCGACAACACCATAAAAGGAAATGTATCTCTGTATATGGTGGAAAGTAGATCTCGAAAGAACGTTTCCCCGGATAGAATTCATGCGCGCTAAATTGGTTACTCTTGTACATCTAAAATGTATTTTCAAATGAATACATTTTCCAGATATTAATAACATAAATGGTCTATATTGGAAGAGAGACTGGGAATTGTCAAGCGTTTTCGTGGTGAATGATATGTGATCGCGGAGTAATACCAATGGGTGTAAATAGAAATGTCCTTAAGTGGAGAAGAGTAGGGGTTGGGCTTGATTGATTAGTTGTAGGAGGAAACATAACTTCTAACTAACGTTACAACTTTGCACAGTTATCGTAAATTATATACCATGGTCAATTTATATCGTTTACACGAGTTATTACACGGGTTATTAATTTGATCGTGTTTTGCTAAAGCTCACAGATAACACGCAGCAGCACTATATATCTAGCTAGCTAGGCTTTACTTGTTGATAAAGTCGTTAGCTAAATGCAATTTAACTAACTAGCTAACTAACTATATCTCTCGAATAGCTGGATTCCAAGGTAATTTGCACCAACAAGCTGAGGAATGGACAGTTTTTGAATAATTTCTGTTCGATCACAACATCGCTCATTTACTCATAGACCAGTGGGTCCATCGACCGCAACGGGGCGAGAGGTTTGAAGGCCTGGGGGATAGGTTCGGAATGTTGGGGGGAAACGGGGCAGGAATAGGTACAAGAGCAGGGGGCGCACGACCTGGAAATGGGACTGGGTTGACCGCTCTGCAGGTTAATCACCCAGGAACGAACATGAGTGGTGCCGAAGGTGGAAGGTTTGACGACCGAATCAGACAGTACTCAGCCGACGTGGTGTACAGCGGCTCTGAACCAGAGTCCGACTCCGGGGATGATGATGAGACCATGGGTTCAGCCGGGGACAAAAGAGGGGTGAAACGGGAGAGAGCTGAGATGGAAGTCGCTGCATCGGCGACGTCTGTGGGGCTACCCCCGGGAGGTTATGGCGGTGCAACAGGGGCAAAGCCAGGCAAGAAAACCCGCGGACGAGTCAAGATCAAAATGGAATTTATAGACAACAAACTTCGGCGGTACACAACTTTTAGCAAGAGGAAGACTGGCATTATGAAGAAGGTTAGTTGTCAGTATTCGGTCTCTTTGTTTTCATTGCAGACATGCTGCCGACCTGTGCTCGTGCTCCCACACCTGCGCAGACATTCAGTTTCACAGGCACACGTGTTGGGCTATGGTAGAAATGTTCTTTTGTCTTCGTTTAAGGTTAGGAATACGGTGTGCTTAGGCTTACAATCCATTTTAAAATAGGCGGTGACTGTGCTAACTAGTGATGACCCTTTCTCATGTGATGTAACTTATAGCTAACTAATTGATTTAACCGATTATTTTATCAGACAGTCATACTGAGGCCAAGGTCTCATTTACAGATGAGCCCTGAATTACATAAATCACAGAAATGCACATCAAAATATAAATGCAAGCAGAAAGAAAAACACGGTCATAAAAAAACATCAGTAATAAGGTCCTTAATCAGCTTTCCGAATTGCCCTAGAAGCACAAACATCACATTAAGAACATTTTGAACATTGTTTTAAACATAAGGTACACGAAAGGTAAAAATCAGCTTTTAGGTAGCTCGGAGACCAAAGGAATTTCAGGAGTTAGCCATCCCCGAGACCAGTGTGGAAACTTGTATGTCTCAAGTGTAGTAATGATGTTAGGTATACTTTATGTAAAAGTGCTTTATAAATGAAAACTTACGAATGTGTCATCTTACGTGACATCAGAGGGCCAACCAACTTTCTGGTAGAGAATGCAGTGATGAGTATTTAAATTGTCGCCCCCTGCGTCTAACGACTTTAATGAAGTGGCAGCTGCGTTGATGATGTCGCCATAGTCTGTTCAGTCGAAGTCGGTCCTAATCTGCTTTCTACTATTTAGCGAGAGGCAGGACCTATATATATATTTATTTATTTTTTATTTGACCTTTATTTAACTAGGCAAGTCAGTTAAGAACAAATTCTTATTTTCAATGACGGCCTAGGAACAGTGGGTTAACTGCCTGTTCAGGGGCAGAACGACAGATTTGTACCATGTCAGCTCGGGGATTTGAACTTGCAACCTTCCGGTTACTAGTCCACCACCCTAACCACCCTGCCGCCCCAATATAGGACATGACCAAATATTTGTAAGCACTGACATGATCAATATGAACACCATCATCCAAAGTTCATATGCTTAATTTAAATCAGACATTTTTTATGCACTCTAGAAAACCACATACTTAGTTTTAGCTGCATTCAGTACTAATTTGAGGTCAAAGCCTTTCTGTAATACATTAAAGGCAGACTGTAGTTCAGAGAGCCTGATCAACCGTGGGGGCAATAGCATACACAACAGTATAATTGGCATACAAGTGCAGGTTACAATTTTTTGCAGACAAGTCTATTGTTAGTAAACATTAAAAAGTACATGACCCAGAATCAACCCCTGCGGTACACCTTTCATAATGTCCAGGAAACTTTGATTTTACACCATCAGTAGATATTGAGTTCTATCTGTCAAGTGTTTTATGTGGTAACTTACAGCGAACTAATTTGAGTTCAATGGTCTGAGGCCCTATTCTAGATTTTATTCAAAACACAATGTTTTCATGAATGGTTCTTGATTAGGTTGTCCAGGGTAGCTACTTTTCATGGGCTGCTATAAAGTTGCAGGACTGATTTTAAATGTGTATAGCTATTCGGCTTCTACAGAGGATCAAGAGACTGGTGCGAAGAACGTTTTAATGCATTCCTGCAATCACCTCCCCAAGTTATAGCCAAGTAAAAACATGAGCATGCAAATTCTTGCTGCCAAAGCCACTTTCTTTTCAAGGCAACTCAATATTGTTTGATCTGGCCTGTTTGGTTAGGTATAACACTATTTGCAATTAGGTTGGGTCATGTGTAGGCTGATAACCTCATCCTAGATAAGTCTGTCAAATGGGACTGCAGCATGCATGTGTTCCTCAGGCCTGTGGTCACGTGTCAAGTTTTAATGTCACATGCACAAGTACACTGGAATGCCTTTCTTGCAAGTGCCACAAAATAACAAGGTAGAACAAAAACATGCAAAAGTAAGAAGCTATATACAGGGTCAGGTCCAATACCATATTTACAATGTGCAGGGATACTGGAGTGATATGTATAGGGGGTAAGGTGACTAGGCATCAGGATATGATAGAGTAGCAGTGGCGTAAATTATTATTGTGTGTGAGTGTGTGTCGAGTCATTATAAATGTGTGTGCATGTTTAAAAAAATTAAAATAAAAAATTGATTTTATTTCACGTTTATTTAACCAGGTAGGCCAGTTGAGAACAAGTTCTCATTTACCACTGCGACCTTGCCAAGATGAAGCAAAGCAGTGAGACACAAAGAGTTACACATGGAATAAACAAACGTACAGTCAATAACACAATAGACAAGTCTATATACAGTGTGTGCAAATTAAGTAAGAGGGCGGTAAATGCAATAAATAGGGCATAGTGGTGAAATAATTACAATTTAGCAATTAAACACTGGAGTGATAGATGTGCAGAAGATGAATGCAAGTAGAGATACTGGGGTGCAAAAGGAGCAAAATAAATAAATACAGTATGGGGATGAGGTATTTGGATGGGCTATGTACAGGTGCAATGATCTGTAAGGTGCAATGATCTGTAAGCTGCTCTGACAGTTGATGCTTAAATTTAGTGAGGGAGATGAGTCTCCAGCTTCAGTGATTTTTTTTTTTTTGCAATTTGTTCCAGTCATTGGCAGCAGAGAACTGGGAGGAAAGGTGGCCAAAGTAGGAGTTGGCTTTCAGGGTGACCAGTGAAATATACCTGCTGGAGTGCGTGCCACGGGTGGGTGCTGCTATGGTGATCAGTGAGCTGAGATAAGGCGGGGCTTTACCTAGCAAAGACTTATAGACATGGTCGTGTTGGCATGTGAGTGTCGAGTCGGTGCAAAAATAAAATACAAGGGTCAACTCAGTCTGTGTAGCCATTCTGTCAGCTATTTAGCAGTCTTATGGCATGGGGATAAAAGCTGTTTAAGGAGCCTGTTGGTGTCAGACTTGATGCAGAGACAAGTCTATGGCTTAGGTCGCTGGAGTCTTTAAGGATTTTCTGGGCCTTCCTTTCACACCACTTGATATTGTTGTGAATAGTCAGATTTAATAACAGTTTGATTTGAAACCTTTATCCTACTTACTGTGACAAAATAATGATTTCCCTAATCTTGTTTACATGACACATCTGCATGAAATCAGGCCACCTGATGGGATTTTGATAAATGCACAATGTTCTACCACAACGACCATGTTATTTTGAGGAAGCCTATTTGATTCTGAGTTTGGACATATAAAGTTTGTATGTGGACTCTTTGTAAGATGCATACTTTCAGTTTTTTTCTCAACTTGTGCATAAGCATAGTGAGGCTTGTGCTGCTGCCACATGTGCAGATCAAATACACTGCTGCAGTTGACGTAGCCTCACAAGCCAATAGCCGTATGTGGAGACAGAACTTAAGCAAATCGTACAATCTGGCCAAGTCGAAATCAAGATTTTAATTTGGTAACATCATAACGTGATAATCTTAAAACTGATTCCGACATAGTCTGCAAAGGCCTTTGGGAGTTAAATAATCCCGCTCAGGGCAGGGTACTTTACTGATTTTTGTACCCAGGTGTGCTGTATGCAGCAGGGAGGGGCTAAAAAAAGTTTGTCAACCTCTCTTACAAAATACAGGCAAGGAAGGGGCTGCATAGTCAGTTGCACAACTGAATGCATTCATCTGAAATGTGTCTTCCACATTTAACCCAACCTCTCTGATTCAGAGAGGTGTGGGGGGCTGCCTTATAATCAACATCCACGGTGCCCGGGGAGCAGGTGTTTTTGTGGGTTAACTGCCTTGCAGATTCTTCCCCCTTGCCGGCTCTGGGATTCAAACCAGCAACCTTTCGTTTACTGGCCCAATTCTCTTAACCACTAGACTACCTGCAGCCCCAGGAGGCTCTGGTTCGCTTGTAAAATCAGACTGCAATGTGGAAGGTAGAGTAAGGTACTGCTTTGATGTGCCACAAAATCTGAGCTTTGAGCTATCACTGCTCCTCCATAGTGCACTGCCAAAGCACACACCCCCTCTGGGTGCCTAGGCAACCACAGGGTTCCTTCCACTCTGCAATGAGGCAATACCACTTGTGCATATACAGTGTGGGAAAGGGGATACTGAGTCAGTTGCGCAACTGAATGCATCCATCTGAAATGTGTCTCCCACATTTAACCCAACCCTTCAATCGGAGCGGTGCAGGGAGCCTTAATCGACATCATCGGCACTCAGGGAGTAGTTGTTTGGGTGTTGCTCAAGGGCGAACGGCAGATCTTTCCACCAAGCTGGTTCGGGGATTCGAACCAGCGACCTTTCAGTTATTGGCCCAATGCTCTTAACCACTAGGTTACATACCGGCCCAGGGTTGGTGTGTGGGTGGGTCCGCACAAATGACAGCCTACAGAAAGTGTTGCTGCAAAGTAGAGGACACATGAGAGCTAGTCCTAACTCGCTCAAGCTCTTCAACTCTATATTCTCCTTCCTATCCTTTGCCCCTTCCTGACTTTGTAGCCTTGTTTTCTAATTAACACTGGTTGCTTTCTGATGTTGTCCCTGTTTTATAAGCACCATAAAGTGCATCAATACATTGAATAGCATACGCAGCCAACTGGCCAATGGCTGCTGACAAAACGATCCCATTTCCCTACTACTACTACTATCCCATAGTGCCTGAGAGCCCTGGGCTTGTTAGAGCCATGCTCTCTGCTGCCTAAGGCACAATGTTATGCTTGGCTGCGGGGTTCCCTTGGAAACAACAGCTTGTGCTCACCGAGATGCCGTTTAAAAGCTTTTAAGAAATGGCTATGCATGGTGGAAGGAAGCTTGGTCTAGGCTGCATTAAGTAGGGCACTGGGTTGAGGTGCTATGAGCCTGTGTAGAACAAACATGACCTTCTGAAATGCTGAGTAAGGAATCCTGTTAGTTATATTCATGACATTTCTATTTACAATGTTCCACAACGTTTGCCTTCTGAACGTGGCCCATGCACTGCTCTAAGCAACTAATGCGCTTGTTCAGAAATATTGACCTCTTACTCTCCCAATAACCTTTAGCCTAACTCTCCACTCTTGGCCTTTGTCGGACTACAGCCCAGAGACCATATTGATTGTTCTCTCCAACATCAATAAATAAATGTTTAGATGTGCTTGCTGCCATACCACATTGCATCAGTGTTAAGGAATTGTGTGTGTTTGCTGAGCACATTTGTAGAAAGTGTTCATTGAATATCCATGTACTGCGTTAGGCAGTACATGGATTGTGTTATTGACTGTACGTTTGTTTGTGTAACTTTGTTTTTGTCGCACTGCTTTGCTTTATCTTTGCTCATGAGTTTGTATATGAATGGTTTTGCATTTAGATACAGCTTTTCATGAGGTCTCAAATGACTTGTGAAAAAACCACTAGGCCTAAATGCAAATTATTGTAGTCATTCATCCATTTTGTCATACAACAATATTCACTGAAACTGTAGGCTATACTGAACCTATTACCGTATCACAATTGTAACAATGTATTGATAAAGATGCATGCAAGGGCCTGTTTATCTATTGATGCTAGGGCTGGGCGATATGGCTAATAATTATCACAAGGTGTGTGTGTGTGTGTGTGTGTGTGTGTGTGTGTGTGTTAAATGTTTCATTCGATAACAATAATTATCCTGATATTAATCAAATAATGTTTAAAAATCTGCTTCAGACTCTAGAATGCCTGAACAAACCAAAGGCTTTAATGTTTCTTATTTGTCCGAAGTAGAGCTGTAAACCCTTAAGTCATGAGCAAGAAATACAATTTTAAAATAGTGCAAGTCAATATGCATTATAACTGTTAGCCTAATAGCACATCACAGTTTGTTGGGGTAGTTGTCTTACAAGCAAGAAAAACAAGTCTGTCTACGGTTTCTGGCTTTAAAGCTGCCCTATGGCAGGTCACTATGTTGCCACTTGTGCTAAAAACACATTGTGAGGGGGAGCTGGTTGCAGGAATGCACAGGTAGCGCTTTGCCAGGTGGCTGACATTGGGAAAGTTTTTGGTGGATCTTCCACCAGTCCAGTGGATTAGTTTCACTGTCAGAATCAGGAGATGTTCAGGAGGTCATCTGTGGCTAGGTCATCACATGTCTCATTCAGATAGTCCATGACTATTGTTTTGATGGTTTGGGTGAGCTCTGTTTCACCATCAGGTTTCATGACCTCTGTATTGAACAGGTGTAGTACTGGCTTCAGATAAGACACACTGACATACGACTCACTAGACAGAGCATCTGTGAATTGTAGGAGTGGGGTCAATGCCTGGTTGATGGACTCAAGAACATCTATATCTGTATAGGTGGGAGGTAAGTCCCGGGTCTTGTCTCTGGACAAGACCTGTGAAATGGCTTTCTCCGGCTCTAGTACTCTTTGCATCATCTTTTGACGTGATCACCACCTGGTAAGCGACTCTGTCACCAACTTGTCACCAACTTGTGCTGGGGTAGGTTGTTCTTTTTGAGACACTGACATGTCTCTTCTTTTTCCACGAATAGGAAAAGGCACCTACCACTTTCTTACACACTCCAATTGCTCGATCCACCCATTTTGTCTCTACCCACTCTCTCTAAGAGAAATTAAGAGATTTTAATGAAATGTTAATCACAGCCATCCCTTTAGTTATGTACAAATGTAATATTTATTAATCAGTTGATGGAGAGAGAAAAAAGACATTTAGTTACATTTAGCTTCATCTAACCAATCACTTCAATATACACAATTGACAAGGTTACTTATCAATGGCCAAGTGCAGAAGATGTCCAAAACATTGCAGTCGGTTCCATTTGTTGATTTGAGCAGCCTTTTCCCCAGAAGGCGAGAGCGTCAATGAGCCCCTCTGCTATAGCTTCAACTGTGTGGTCGTCGGGAAAGTGTGATGTTTGAAGGCATTTATTTAGAAGATGCCATTCTGTGAGGCTAATATAAGGCTCTGACGTGTGACTAGACCACCGATCAGTGGTGGTGGTGGTGGTAGTAGTAGCAAAATATGTAAAACAACTACCCTAAAATCACTTCAGAGAAACCGATTTTGTAATTTTGGTGCGTATAGAATGGAGTCATGAGTGCATTCAAGTGTGTGTTCTGTATACGGGATGACATGACTGTGGGTGGAAAGGGCTACATTAAGTTTGATTTGATGCCTGATGTTCTCTCATCCCTCTTCCCACTCCCCCAGGCCTACGAGCTCTCCACTCTAACGGGAACCCAGGTCCTCCTCCTGGTGGCCAGCGAGACAGGCCACGTCTATACATTTGCCACACGCAAGCTCCAGCCCATGATTACCAGCGAGACGGGCAAGGCGCTCATCCAGACGTGCCTCAACTCACCTGACTCGCCGCCCCGCAATGACCCGTCCACCGACCAGCGCATGAGCGCCACAGGCTTCGAGGAGACGGACCTCACCTACCAGGTGTCGGAGGGTGACTGCTGCACAGAGCCCACCAAGGTGAGGTGGTTACAGTCTCCTGGGGTTAACGCAACCGATAGCTGCTTCAGAGCATCTGGGTTACCATGCATCAAGTTAACTAATGCTGTCTTATATGGTGCTTTTAGCCTAGCAGTTGCATGGAGGTGTTTTTTCGAACTCCTAGATCAACAAACCTGTTGTCACTTTTTTTGCATACTGTGCGTAATAATAATAATAATAATAATAATAATAATACAGTATGTGGAAGAGGTATATTGTTGCTCTGTTCATTCTTTATCCTGTTGGGAAATGGGCACAGGCTTCAGAACCAAAGAGGTTTGCTAGGTTACTATGCAGTGCTGGAAAGAGAACCAGTGTAGAATGTCTTAACTTGTAGTAGCATTCCCTTGAAAAGCAAAGGTGTTAGCGGTCTTAGAATTAAAGGCACTAGCCAGTGGTAGTTTCACCTCTTTATTCTGGTAAAGTGTGTGTGTGTGGGAGAACTTTCCAGCCTGAGAAACCTTTTGTAGCCACCAAAAAAATGTATTCACGCAACAACAACAAAAACTGGATCAAAGTCATAGTACAACATCACAGGACCATCATTTTGCTTAAACGGTTGACATCACTACATGGGTCCTTAACCCATCGGTCAGCTTTGGTTAAACTGGTACGTCTCCTTAGACTTCACTGTTATTCATGGGCAAATGAAAAACAAAAAAATGCTTCACAGTAGATTGAGAAAATAATATTTGGCCTCTTTGTCCATATATGGGATGGTTTCCTCTAGTTTCTCTCTTGGCAGAGGGCTGATTGCATTCCATATAAGCTGCAGCTGTTTTCAGCGTTGGTTGGAGACCGTGATTTTCAAGGAAACGTGGTGAGCTCTATGTGAGGAGGTTCAGCGATGTACACCAACCTGAGGCTAAATCTTTTGCTTGAGTAAATAAAAAGGGCCTTTGTTGGGCTAGTTTTGCGCTTTATTGTCAACCACTTGTTCTCAGTTTCATCTCTCACCTGGCTTAATACCGAGGGGAATAAACGGTAGCTTCCTCGGATGGTCATGTTGCTGGTTAATTCACCAGGCACAGGCCTACACTTTTCGCTTTGGAAATATAGCGTGAGCTACACAAGTTCACATGAATATTTTTATTAATGGAAGGACCATTGACCCCCATTTTAAAGCAGAGAAGCTTATGATAAGTGACAACAAATCATGTCATGATGTGCAGTTAGTTTAATGAAATGGAAACAAATGCGGTAGTGTTAATTATGAGTGATTGGTGAAGATTCTGGATTTTTCAGCTCATTAAGCTTCTTTACTCAACCAAAAGCCAGACTTGCTTTGAAATACAAGCGGTTGTTGGTGATGAACTACGGTACTACTTTAGCTCACAGGTGCCGTGGTGGGAGGAATCCTCACTGCTCACTCTGTGGAGAGAAAGTTTCTATTTAAAGGGGTTTCTGTCTGACTAGTCACCTCTGCTGTGGTGTTGTGCAAAGCACTGATAGAAAGACAGAGTGCAGATGACAAGGTAGAGCCGCATGCTGGTGCAAGTAAGTTGTCAGGAACACTGAAATACAGATGGACAGGGACGCTGTTCAGGAGCAAAAGTGGGCTGGGCTTGGGTTCTGGACTCAATCAGACCACAGCCAGACGCCCACAGTCAGTGTCATAACAAGAAACAGGCCATCCAACGCATAACCTAGTTTTTCATTGTTTGCTTTGCTCTCAGTAAAGAGAGTGAGCCCGTTGCATGGTGCCATTTCCTGACAGGTGAGCCCCGGGGTGTTTGTTTACTAGTTTTGTCCCCTCTTTTGGAAGAGACTCGTTCAGCAAATGTTTATGGAGGAGGAAATGGACTTGTGCTCAGAGGGATAACTTGTTCAAATAGGCTAATGTAGATGTCCTCTAGAAAGAAAAAAGGAAACCAAGTGCCCTAGACTAGAATGCACTATAATGAATGCAAGACACTGAATGCGGTCAGTTGAGTCGATTTATTTTCGCTTTATGGGCCGAGTGTCTGAGGGTTTTCACTCCACCTCGTACTTGATTGATGTATTAATGTCACTAATTAGTAAAGAACTCTCCTCACCTGGTTGTCTAGGTCTTTATTGAAAGGAAAAAAACCTACACTCTGCCCTCCGTGGAATTAGTTCGATACCCCTGAGGTAGTACCTCCCTGTGGGCCCCCAAAAAGGCTAGGGTTAAAATGTCCCATCGTTGACACTTTGATCCCGGTTCCTTCAATTCGATACCGGTTCCAAAGATGTTTTTGTGTGTGAATCATTGATCATTTAATTAGGTTTCTGACTATATTCAATGGAAATAAGTATAACCACTAACAAATGTTGTTTTTTACATTTGATTTACATTTTCATAAGCGCTTCAAAGGTAAATTTTTAGTGCTGCTGGAACAAAGGTGCGGCTGAATGCAGCATTGCTGTCGGCACACTTGACATTTCCTGCTGTTGAGTAGTAGCCAGCCAGCCTACTACCAAAATGTTTCTGTTCAAGTTTTCCCTTTGCAGTTTGTTCATTGACTAGCTTTAAACTAAGTCAAACTGTTACATCTTAGTAGAACTGCAGCACACATCTGTGCATTTTCTCTCCGCTGCGCTATAAGCAGGACACACGTAAACAATGCAGGTGATGGTGAATACACCCAATGCAAGCTCAGAAAGTACATGGCAACTATTAAAGTGGCACTCCAGTCTCCTTTTCATCTCATTTAACACCTGATTTACTTAAAGCTGCAATATGTCACCTTTGGGCGACCCGGCCAAATTCACATAGACGTATGTCATTCTCATTGAACGCAAGTCTATGAAACAGTATATCTGTTTTTACAGTGCCTTGCGAAAGTATTCGGCCCCCTTGAACTTTGCGACCTTTTGCCACATTTCAGGCTTCAAACATAAAGATATAAAACTGTATTTTTTTTGAAGAATCAACAACAAGTGGGACACAATCATGAAGTGGAACGACATTTATTGGATATTTCAAACTTTTTTAACAAATCAAAAACTGAAAAATTGGGCGTGCAGAATTATTCGGCCCCCTTAAGTTAATACTTTGTAGCGCCACCTTTTGCTGCGATTACAGCTGTAAGTCGCTTGGGGTATGTCTCTATCAGTTTTGCACATCGAGAGACTGACATTTTTTCCCATTCCTCCTTGCAAAACAGCTCGAGCTCAGTGAGGTTGGATGGAGAGCATTTGTGAACAGCAGTTTTCAGTTCTTTCCACAGATTCTCGATTGGATTCAGGTCTGGACTTTGACTTGGCCATTCTAACACCTGGATATGTTTATTTTTGAACCATTCCATTGTAGATTTTGCTTTATGTTTTGGATCATTGTCTTGTTGGAAGACAAATCTCCGTCCCAGTCTCAGGTCTTTTGCAGACTCCATCAGGTTTTCTTCCAGAATGGTCCTGTATTTGGCTCCATCCATCTTCCCATCAATTTTAACCATCTTCCCTGTCCCTGCTGAAGAAAAGCAGGCCCAAACCATCATGCTGCCACCACCATGTTTGACAGTGGGGATGGTGTGTTCAGGGTGATGAGCTGTGTTGCTTTTACGCCAAACATAACATTTTGCATTGTTGCCAAAAAGTTCAATTTTGGTTTCATCTGACAAGAGCACCTTCTTCCACATGTTTGGTGTGTCTCACAGGTGGCTTGTGGCAAACTTTAAACAACACTTTTTATGGATATCTTTAAGAAATGGCTTTCTTCTTGCCACTCTTCCATAAAGGCCAGATTTGTGCAATATACGACTGATTGTTGTCCTATGGACAGAGTCTCCCACCTCAGCTGTAGATCTCTGCAGTTCATCCAGAGTGATCATGGGCCTCTTGGCTGCATCTCTGATCAGTCTTCTCCTTGTATGAGCTGAAAGTTTAGAGGGACGGCCAGGTCTTGGTAGATTTGCAGTGGTCTGATACTCCTTCCATTTCAATATTATCGCTTGCACAGTGCTCCTTGGGATGTTTAAAGCTTGGGAAATCTTTTTGTATCCAAATCCGGCTTTAAACTTCTTCACAACAGTATCTCGGACCTGCCTGGTGTGTTCCTTGTTCTTCATGATGCTCTCTGCGCTTTTAACGGACCTCTGAGACTATCACAGTGCAGGTGCATTTATACGGAGACTTGATTACACACAGGTGGATTGTATTTATCATCATTAGTCATTTAGGTCAACATTGGATCATTCAGAGATCCTCACTGAACTTCTGGAGAGAGTTTGCTGCACTGAAAGTAAAGGGGCTGAATAATTTTGCATGCCCAATTTTTCAGTTTTTGATTTGTTAAAAAAGTTTGAAATATCCAATAAATGTTGTTCCACTTCACTTATCTGTCCCACTTGTTGTTGATTCTTCACAAAAAAATACAGTTTTATATCTTTATGTTTGAAGCCTGAAATGTGGCAAAAGGTCGCAAAGTTCAAGGGGGCCGAATACTTTCGCAAGGCACTGTATATGCACTATTTCTATGCTTGCTGTACTTAAGTTTCGTTTTTGCATCTTTTACTTAAAAACCCCTTAATAGGGATAGCCCCCTTTTTTTCAATTTTCGCCTAAAACGACATACCCAATCTAACTGCCTGTAGCTCAGGACCTGAAGCACGGATATGCATATTATTGATACCATTTAAAAGGATACACTTTGAAGTTTGTGGGAATGTTAATTTAATGTAGGAGAATAACACATTAGATCTGGTAAAAGATGAAATGCACGAGAAAGGCCATACTTTCAGATAGGAGTATAGCTGTCATTTAGATTTTGGCCATCAGATGGCAGCAGTGTGTGTGCAAAGTTTCAGACTGATCCAGGGAAGAATTACATCACTGCACAATTATGTATCAAGTCTGCCAGGAGTTTGTCCAAGTGTGCCGAAATGATACGTTTTCAAGTACATAACTATAGAGAACATACAAAAATGCTATGGTAATAAAACAATTTAAGTTTATACACCCAGGAATGTCATAGATGATGATTCATTAGCTTATACACTTTCACACATCTAGATGGCCGGGTAGGGTGGGTGTGGAGCCAGAGACAGCAGTGGGGTCAACCTGTAGACCCCAATTCCTACATTTGATGTATTGATGTATGTAACATAAATGTATGTAACATAAAAATGGATTTTATCAAACAACTATGCTACATTTTATGTCTGGAACCCTGAGGATGACAAATCGGAGCAAGATTACTGAAAATAAGTACATTATTTACCTTCAGAGGGGAATGTATCCAACCAGTTGCCGTGATACATTTTTTGTTGTTGTGCATTTAAACAATAGCATGGTATTTTTGTTCACTGTAGTAATAGCTACTGTTAATTGGACACTGCAGTTAGATTAACAATAATTTAAGCTTTCTGCCCATATAAGACATGTCTATGTCCTGGAAAGTTGGCTGTTGTATACAATGTCATTCTAGTAAAATTAGTGCACATTAGCAACAACCGTCCTGGTTTAGGGACACCCATCCCGTAGAGGTTAAAGTTTTGGACACCAGCTTAAAATACAAGATTTTTGGTTATGGAAAATAAATATATATATATATATATATATTAAAAAATTCATTCCACAGAGGGCCGAGTGTCCAAGGGTTTTCGCTCCTCTCTTGTACTTGATTTATGAATTAAGGTCACTAATTAGTAGGGATGCAGAATATATTGGTGAACATATCGGATGTCTAGTGTAACGCCGATGTGAAAAAATGATGTCAAAGCTGACGTGCATACCTATATAACGTAGATACATAACATAATGACACCACGTAAAATGTAGCGCTACACCTGCAACACAGCATTCCTAACCTAGCCCCCTATGTCTGCTGTGTGAATCGAGCAGTCAACAAGTCGAGCAGTCATTTGAAAGAGTAACATTTCAGCGAGACAACTCAGGAGAAATCCATTAAAACCAAGATAATGGAATTCATTGCCCTTGACAATCAACCGTTCTGTCGTGGGTGATGTTGGCTTTCGCCGACTGGTCGAGCACCGGTACACACTACCAAGTGCGCTATTTTTCAGATGTTGCCCTATCGGAGTTGCACAGTAATCGTGTCACTGCTTCAGATATACTATGGAATGGCGTTTGGGTCTTCGCGTGTCAAAGATACAGTAGTACTGTCAAAGCTGTATAAAAAGTCTGCAAACACCGGCCCCAAACAATGTGTTTACAATACCGCGTTGGTAATAAAGCATTTGTTTGACCGCAACTTCTGGGGTAGCTAGCTTCAGCTTGGTAACTTTACCTAGCTAGCACCAATACAATCAGCCTGAAAACAATGACCAGTAGAAACCTCAGTTATTTTCGTTCTTAGCAATGATTTATGAATCCTTGTGAGTAAGTATTTTTGTTCGCCTATTGAAATTTAACTTCAGTTCATGAAAATAAATAGTCAACTTAACCCTGTTGCCCAAAGCTAACGCTATAAGCAGCCGGCTAGCTTCCTCTGGCTAGTGAGGCTCGACCGGACCGGGAAGTGTTGTGAAGCTAGCCACAATAGTGGAATTTGCAATTTTCCTTCAAAATAAAAGTATGTAATTGACAGTGATGCAAATGTATACAAATAGAATTATGCCATACTTTTATTTTGAAGGCTAACCACAAAGTCCACTAATATTAACCTGTAGTGACACCCCATCCTATGAACGGGACCGTTGTCATCATCTGACACTAATTAGCATAACGCAACAGAAATCTTCCTATTCATGAAAATCACAAGTGAAATATTTTGTTAATCACCCTGTCGTCTCAGATTTTCAAAATATGCTTTACAGCCAACGCTAGACAAGCATTTGTGTAAGTTTATCATAGCATAGCGCCTTGCTAGCAGCAGGCAACCTTGTCACGGAAATCAGAAAAGCAATCAAATTAAGTTGTTTACCTTTGATGAACATTGGATGTTTTCACTCATGAGACTCCCAGGTAGACAGCCAAAGTTCATTTTTCCCCAAATATTATTTTTGTAGGTGAAATAGCTCCGTTTGTTCTTCACGTTTGGCTGAGAAATCGCCCGGAAATTGCGGTCACCACAACGCCGAAAAATATTCAAAATTAGCTCCATAATATCGACAGAAACATGGCAAACATTGTTTAGAATCCATCCTCAAGGTGTTTTTCTAATATCTATTCGATAATATATCTGTCGGGACAATTCGTTTTTCACTTGGACCGATTGGAGTAATGGCTACCTCTGTATTTTACGCAAGAATCTCTCTCGGAGCCACCATGTGTGACCACTTACGCAATGTGGCCGCCTACGGCTATTCTTCAACAGAAATGTGTAAAACTAAGTCACAATGTAGACACCTTGGGGAATACATAGAAAGTGTAAGCTCGTTGATGGTACATTCACAGCTGAATAGGGAGTCATTGGAACGCAGCGCTTTCAAAACCTGGGGCACTTCCGGATTGGATTTTTCTCAGGCTTTCGCCTGCAACATCAAGTCTGTGAGTATAACAGAACATCTTTACAGTTTTGGAAAAGTTAGTGTTTTCTATCCAAAGCTGTCATTTATATGCATATTCTAGCATATTTTCCTGACAAAATACGGGAACATTTTATTAATTTTTTTCAAAAATGAAAATACTGCCCCATAACACCAAGAGGTTAAGGAAAATATTGGATATTTGTATCGGCCAAAAATGTCATCTGTGCATCACTACTAATTAGTAAGGAACTCCCCACCTGGTGGTCTAGGGCTTAATTGAAAGGAAAAAACAAAAACCTGCAGACACTAGGGCCTCCATGGAATGAGTTTGATCACCCTGATCTACACTACTCAACAAAAATATAAAAGCAACATGCAACAATTTCAAAGAATTTACTGAGTTAGTTTATAGAAGGAAGTCAGTCAATTTAAATACATTCATTAAGCCCTAATCTACAGATTTTTACATGACTGGGCAGAGTCCCCCCCCATAAAATAAATGCTCACCAACAGGTATGTAAACAAACTTGTGCCCAACATTTGAGAGAGAGAGGCACTTTTTGTGCATATGGAACATTTCTGGAATCTTGTATTTCAGCTCATGAAACATGGGACCAACGCTAGTGTTAAAATATATTTGAGATTCTTCAAAGTAGCAACCCTTTGCCTTGATGACATCTTTGCACACTCTTGGCATTCTCTAAAACCAGCTTCATGAGGTAGTCATCTGGAATGCATTTCAAGGTATATTATTTTAAATGTATATTTAATATATTTTCCTTTTATTATTTACTAACCCTTACACCCCTCCCTTAATTGGAGTAAACTAATGGACAAAAATACTTAGGCTTCTACATACTTCACCTTATACATACTATATACACTGCTCAAAAAAATAAAGGGAACACTTAAACAACACAATGTAACTCCAAGTCAATCACACTTCTGTGAAATCAAACTGTCCACTTAAGAAGCAACACTGATTGACTACCAAAGCAAGCGGCTTTGCTCTTGGCGAGCTACACAAGCATATTTAACTATTTTCTTTGGTAGTTTGCCAATTCAAGCGAGGGGTCCTAAGCCTCAATTATTTCCCAGCATTGTTTGTTCAAATTGGAAAATGTTCTCATCTCGCATCCCCAGACTCAAATCTGCTTTGCTTGATTTTCATAAAGCTAGTTAGCACACCAGCTTGCTCACAAACTACTCCAGGAGTTGAAGCTTAGCCCTTCAATGGAATCCTTGACATGTATCAGCAACTTGTAAAATCTAAAAACACTCAGTGTGCTGACTGATGGACAGAGTGCATTATTTACCTGCAATGTTTCTCGGCATGAGAGAACGCAAATACATTTGGTTGGTACGTCCCCTTATATTTGGTTGGTACGTCCCCTTTTATATTTGGCTATCAAATTATCTACATATCATAAGCTACATAAGTAAATATTCTCTCCAAATGCACTGATAACAGATCAGTAAATATCTCTCCTGCTTTCTCCTTTTCTTAGGACATGATGAAGCCGCCGTTCACCATGGCCAATCTGCCTGCCGGTGTCGACACCCAACCTACGTCGACGTCTTCTTCCTCCACCACCTCCTCCGTGGCCATGCACTTGCAGAACAGCATCCCTGCCACCTGCTGGCAGGTCTCGGCGGGCATCAATACTCACAGTGCCACCAGCTGTGCCAACGGCACGGTGCTGAAGACCTCGGCCACGTCAACGAGCGTCATGCTACCTGGAGGGTTCACCCTCATGTCCGGTGAGTGAGGGGGGGGGTCCGTCCTGTTTGTTTTTTTTGTCTCACTTTCTTTGCCTCATCATTACCCAACTTATTGACTTGATTTATCTGTGTTGCACCCAACTTTATTTACTTCTATTCACCCTGCTGAATTGTTCCCTTGTTTCAGAATTGCCCTTTTTTTTTTGGTTGAGAATATTGCATCCCAATAAAACAAAAAATCCTCTGGGGCTTTTTGGCTGTGTTTGCATGTGATTTGTCTGTGTGACTGTTTTGACTGAGTGTGTTTTGTTTGAGTCTGTGTTGTCTGTGGCTGTACATTTTTCTGTGAAACTGTCTGTATTTTGTCTGAGGCTTTGTTCTGTCTGTGTTTGAGTATGTTTTGTCGGTGATGCTGTGTTTTATGTGGCTGTTTTGTTTGTGTGGCTATGTCCGTTTACCCTCTCTTTTCTTTGTCTTTCTCGCTGTGTTGTGTGTTTTCTTGGTCTATTTGCTGGTTCCACTGCGTGAGACCTGGGCACCGCTAATCTTCTCTGCGCGTCCTCTAGGCGCACCGCTTCCCCTTGGCACGCACACCATTCCACTCAGTCAGCTGCAGGCCCTCCAGGGCCCCTTGGCCCAGACCAGCATCACCACCGCAGGGCAGGGCCAGCAGACCACCCTGCTCCGCCTACCTGCAACTGTCTCGCTCACAGGTCAGGGGCTTCTTCACCCCGCCACGTTTTGTTTCCTTGCCACGATACTTCCGAGCATCAACTCTCCCTGTATTGCAAATCAACCCCTAGCTCCTAGACTTTTGGGCAATATGGCAACAATTCTGACTTAATGGGGGAAAAAATGGTCTGCACAACAAATAATCTTCAATGATTTAATTTATTCTCTGTATGACCGCAGCCGCCTTTAGTGTACAGCTTAACCAATTTTGTTATATTTTTTAGATGATTCTGCCTTACCTATCAGAGGGCATGATGGAGCTACCACTATTTTGTTACATACATCCAATCTTCTCCGATCAACCATGGGGTTGATTTGGGATTTCTCCCTCTGTCTGCATGCATCTCTCACTCTGTTGATGTTCGTGTCGAGTGTCTCCAAATTGAGCCCAGTTTGTTTGCATCTAGCTGTTCAAAACTGTATCTCCCAATATCTCTATGCCTGTCTGTTAGTGTCCTTTTCGAGGTTTGTCTTTACCTCACTGTCTCTCTATTAGAGGTCAACCGATTAATCGGAATGGCCAATTACTTAGGGCCGATTCCAAGTTTTCATAACAATCTGCATTTTTGGACACCGATAATGGCCGATTACATTGCACTCCACGGGGAGACTGTGTGGTAGCGTGTGCAGCAAGGAGCCAAGGTAAGTTGCTAGCTAGCATTAAACGTATCTTATAAAAAACAATCAATCAATCAATCTTGGGGCCTCCCGGGTGGTGCAGCGGTCTAAGGCAGTGCTAGCTGTGCCACCAGAGATTCTGGGTTCGAGTCCAGGCTCTGTAGCAGCCGGCCGCGACCGGGAGGTCCATGGTCTGGTTTAGGGAGGGTTTGTCCGGCAGGGATATCCTTGTCTCATCGCGCTCTAGCGATTCCTGTGGTGGACCGGGCGCAGGGCACGCTGACCAGGTCGCCAGGTGTACGGTGTTTCCTCCAACACATTGGTGCGGCTGGCTTCCGGGTTGGATGGGCATTGTGTCAAAAAGTAGTGTGGCTTGGTTGGGTTGTGTTTCGAGGACGCATGGCTCTCGACCTTCGCCTCTCCCGAGTCCGTACGGGAGTTGCAGCTATGAGACAAGACTGTAACAACTACCAATTGGATACCACGAAATTGGGGAGAAAAAAGGACGTAAAAAAAATAAACAATCAATCTTAACATAACTAGTGATTAACTACACGTGATTGATTGATATTACTCGTTTATCTAGCTTGTCCTGCGTTGCATATAATCGATGCGGTGCCTGTTAATTTATCATCGAATCACATCCTACTTCACCAAACGGGTGGTGATTTAACAAGCGCATTCGTGAAAAAAAAGCACTGTCGTTGCACCAATGTGTACCTAACCATAAACATCAATGCCTTTCTTAACATCAATACACAACTACCGTAATATCTGGACTATTAGGCACACCTGAATATAAGCCGTACCCACTGAATTTTAAAAAAATATGTATTTTGTACATAAATAAGCCGCACATGTCTATAAGCCGCAGGTGCCTACCGGTACATTGAAACAAATGAACTTTACACAGCCTTTAAACGAAACATGGCTTGTAATAAAAATGGCAGTAAACAGTAGCCTACCAAGAAAGTCATTGGTCACGATCTTCCTCCTCCTGTGCACTGAAACCACTGAAGTCATCTCCTTCGGTGTCGGAATTGAATAGCCTCAGTTGAAACACCTCGGCCGTCTGCTCTATGTGTGTTGAACCAGTCTTCAAGCTCATTTTCTAGTTCGGGCCATCTGCTTTTCTTCCCTCTGAAAGCTTTTGTTGAGTCAGTTCCTCACGCTGCTGTTTCCAACGTCTTATCATCGACTCATCAAGGCCAAGCTCACATACAGCAGCTCTATTTCATTTTCCAACAGCCAGATCGATCGCCTTCAACTTGAAAGCTGCATCATATGCATTTATCTGTGTCTTTGCCATGATGAGGGTGACAAAATGACTACCGTAATCAGAATGATGGGAAGTTTGAGCGCGCTCGATTTACGTCACATTATGTGACGGTGCTCAGTTTTTTTGGCGGCATCGATCTTGTGAAAGCGGGAAAAATCCATAAATTAGCCGCGTCATTGTATAAACCGCAAGGTTCAAAAAAGTAGCGGCTTATAGTCCGGAAATTACAGTATATATTTTTAAACCTGCACATTTAGTTAATATTGCCTGCTAACATGAATTTCTTTTAGCTAGGGAAATTGTCACTTCTCTTGTGTTCTGTGCAAGCAGAGTCAGGCAGTTTGGGCCGCCTGGCTCGTTGCGAACTGTGTGAAGACCACTTCTTCTTAACAAAGACCGTAATTGGGCCTCCCGGGGGGCGCAGTGATTAAGGGCGCTGTACTGCAGCGCCAGCTGTGCCATCAGAGACTCTGGGTTCGCGCCCAGGCTCTGTCGTTAACCGGCCGCAACTGGCCGCAACCGGGAGGTCCGTGGGGCGACGCACAATTGGCCTAGCGTCGTCCGGGTTAGGGAGGGCTTGGCCGGCAGGGATGTCCTTGTCTCATCGCGCACCAGCGACTCCTGTGGCGGGCCGGGCGCTAACCAAGGTTGCCAGGTGCACAGTGTTTCCTCCGACACATTGGTGCGGCTGGCTTCCGGGTTGGATGCGCGCTGTGTTAAGAAGCAGTGCGGCTTGGTTGGGTTGTGTATCGGAGGACGCATGACTTTCAACCTTCGTCTCTCCCGGGCCCGTACGGGAGTTGTAGCGATGAGACAAGCTAGTAGCTACTAAAAACAATTGGATACCACAAAACTGGGGAGAAAAAGGGGTAAAATTTCCCAATTTTTTTTTTAAAGAGACTAATTAATTTGCCAGAATTGTACATAATTATGACATACCATTGAAGGTTGTGGACAGCAATATTTAGACTTGGGGATGCCACCCGTTACATAAAATACGGAACGGTTCCGTATTTCACTGAAAGAATAAACATTTTGTTTTTGAAATGATAGTTTCCGGATTTGACCATATTAATGACCTATTTCTGTGTTTTATTATAGTTATGTCTATTATTTGATAGAGCAGTCTGACTGGGCGGTGGTAGGCAGCAGCAAGCCCGTAAGCATTAATTCAAACAGCACTTTCCTGCATTTGCCAGCAGCTCTTCTTGAAGCACAGTGCTGTTTATGACTTCAAGCTTATCAACTCCCGAAATTAGGCTGGCAATACTATAGTGCCTATAAGAACATGCCAATAGTCAAAGAAAAAAAAAATAGTCAATATGAAATACAAATGGTATAGAGAGAAATAGTCCTATAATAACTACAACCTAAAACTTCTTACCTGGGAATATTGAAGACTATTAAAAGGAACCACCAGCTTTCATAAGTTCTGAGCAAGGAACTTAAACATTAGCTTTTTTACATGGCACATATTGCACTTTTACTTTCTTTTCCAACACTTTGTTTTTGCATTATTTAAACCAAATTGAACATGTTTCATTATTTGAGACTAAATTAATTTTATTGATGTATTATATTAAGTTAAAGTAAGTGTTCATTCAGTATTGTTGTAATTGTCATTATTACAAATGTATATATAAAAATTGGCCGATTTTAATCGGTATCGGCGTTGAAAAATCATAATCGGTCGACCTCTACTCTCTCTGCATCTCAGTCTCTCTCTGTATGTTTGCTTGAGCCTGGGCTTTAGTCTCGCTTTACATTGCGATAAAGGCAAGAATACTAACATTTACAATGCAGTGAGAAGCATGTTTTTTTATCTCCTTATGATATTTAAATATGGTGCTCTGCTTGCAAGCAGTCACAGGAGAGGGCTCATTTGTTGATGGGACAAAGATAGGCAATGAGGATGGATAATAAGGACTCATGGAAGGGTAAACCGGAGCTATATTTTAGGGACAAGGAGCGGGAGGAGTACGGTAGCTAAGTCAGTGTGTAGATAGGGACAGGAATATAGGGAAATGGATATTTTAGTCTGTTCACTGGTCAGTGTTTGTTACTGAATGGTTGTGTGTGGGGGGGGTCACATTACAGCTGTTACTGATGGTGTGTAGCCCAGCTCTAACCTCTTATCACAAGAAAAGGCAAGTTGAAGCCCTAAGTTATTTTTGAGCAGGGCTAAAAGTAACCCCCACCCAGAGACAGAAAAAAGAGTGAGTTGAAAGTCCCACACTTGTGTCCAATGTACCCTCACTTTTTTTTCTGCACTTGAATGTTGTGAAAATTCTGTGCAACTTCCAGCACGCGTTTACTGTGAACACTGAGGCTGTAGCCACTAAGTTAGTTTTTACAGTGGCCAATTAGGCGACTGGCTACTTGATCATAATGTAGGCCTACCGGAGTGACCTAACATCAAAAACAATGGAGATAATGCATCCCATAAAATTAACACTGAAATAGCTGTTCAATCATTCAGCCAACAGTAGCTGCCAATGTACAATGTAGGCCTACATTCCATTAGATTTTTGAGGGAAAAACATGCAGGGTTTGACATTAACCTGCTTATCCACTTGTCCTTCAGATAAGGAGGTGACTGAAAATGTTGTGGTGTGTGATCCAATAAACCACTTTACAAAATTAAAATGCATTATCAATCCCATACCATTATTACAGAGATTCAGGCAAATTACACACATGGCTACATGCAGCTCTCACTTTGATCTCAAAACAAGCACATCTACTCACGCTGTAAACACAGTCCAATTCAAAGTAAACTGCACAGATCCATATACTGTAAGACAATGGTCTATTTGCATATAGGCCTACTGCAGCTTTGATAGGTTATGACGCACTGGTCTGTGTAGAGTATGGGCTGAGTCATGCGTGTCAATGGGATAGAATCCTATGATGATGCGTTCTGCCTACAACAAAATCTCTTGCATAGTTTGTTTTGTTTCTGTATATTGCATGAAAAGTGGCTAATATTGCTTTGATTCGATCACAATCGCCACAG
Source organism: Oncorhynchus tshawytscha (assembly GCF_018296145.1). Lineage (NCBI taxonomy): Eukaryota > Metazoa > Chordata > Actinopteri > Salmoniformes > Salmonidae > Oncorhynchus > Oncorhynchus tshawytscha. Next base: position 5,170,742 of record NC_056460.1, on the reverse strand, counting down.
TAAAAGGAAACCATTGATAGTGTTAACTAACAGGGAAAACTCTAGAAAGTTGAGTGTAGTTTAATCTTGTGCTTCTCTCAGTGGGCTAATATTTCTTCTGCGCAGCAGTCCCGGGGCTACTGCGTAGACACGCGCAGCTTAGAGGGAACATTGCTTGTGTCAGTTTTCTCACTTGGACATCATCTTCATGAACTGTAGTGAATGTAGGCTAACAATGGGGAAATTCTTTAAAATTGTCAGTAGTAATAGCCCAAGTACTTAATTTATAAAATCACAACTGCTGAAAATGGAACACCTTTGTGTTAAATAGTATATCTGACAGCTGTATAGATGGGGATTCTGTGTTACTTTTCTGTAGGTCTGTTAACCCTTGCTCAGCCACTTAACTGGTACACACCACTTCACTAACCCATTCATATTTACCACCAAAATGTAGTTATGTACCTATCAAGGGTAACATGCAAACGTGGCTTCCTCTAATGAGTGTGCGAAAGTAGTTGAATGGCAAATGTAATATTCTCACTCTACGTGTGTGTGTGCGCGTCTTTGTCAGGCGGAGGGATGGGCCAGCAGCTGCAGGCCATTCAGGTTCACCCCAGCAGCCAGCAGAGCTCTGTGAGCCACAGTGACCTCTCCCACATCACAAGCAACTCCACAGGTAAACAACAACCACCATACACTCACAGCAGCCTGTCTGCTTATGAGCCCATTTGACTATAATGCCAATATGATTTGAGGGGGTAAACAGCGATGAGATTATTAGTATTGAGGGGGGTTAATGTTAAGTGTTAAATTGCTATATGATGACTAGTAGGCTTTTTACCCCACTCTCAAACGTGACAAGCAGCAGTCTGTTGACGTAATAATGAAATGGGCTCCTTGATGGACCCAATCCCAAGGATGAGGGTCTGGAATGACTGGTGTAGCAGAGCAGTAGCCCCATCTGGAGGGCAAATGGAGAGACTGACTTGAGTGCTACTTCTCAGTGGCAAGTGAAATTGACCTCTAGGCTCTAGCTCTTCCTCACTAGGCATTCCTATAGATCTGAAAGCACTGGACAGGTATTGACAATATGGTAATTGCTTTTCCTTGCCTTCTCATAGGCTGAGATACTGTTTACACTCGCATTATCTGATAACCATGTGTATGTGACCAATAAAATAGTATTTGATTTGAGCTGGTCTTGTCTCCACCCTAACAATGGGAGTCATCCCAATGGCGGGAAGGCAGGCGGTCTGCTTATCCTTGACTGATTTTGATGGAGTAAACCCTCTCGCTATTGGGCCCAGTTTTTCAGAACTTTTCTGATTTCGGCAATGGGATTGGATGAAATGTTCGATACATAATTTTAGAAAAGAGAAAAGCGCTCAGTATAGTGATGCAGGTCTTTAGCTGTTGTACAAATGAAATTGTCATTCCAAACTTTATCCGCAATGTTATATTCCCTTGTGTGTTTCTCAAACATGTCAAATCACAAAGGTGTCTGGATCCCCTTCAATAATAGAGATTTGGTTGTGAAACAGTTTTTCCAAACTCAAAGGTAGTGATTATGATCGTTTTGATGCCATAAATGTGGCTGTTGATCCCACTGGAAGGGTGGATATAGAATGGTGAAAGGCACTACAACTGAGAAATGTCAATGTCACTAAGGTGGGGAGATCAAACAACAGTATTCCATCCGAAAACCAAAGGTAACTAATTTTATGAAATGCTTGATTGCAGTATTGGTATGTGGTCATTTGTTAAATTGAGAAGTGTTAAATTGAGAAGTGTCAAATATCATGTACTTGCAGTACAAGTAATATGCAGGCTGTTTTTAATCTTACTTGCCTTTATTAACATCGGTCTTTGTTTCACTATGACTGTGTAGAAGAAGTAACATTTAATGTTGAAGTCACCATTGTATGAATGAACCATGTAGAATATTGATATGCATCCCTCATTGCCCTTGTTGTCCTGTCTCCCTAATTGTCTCCCTAATTCAGTGAGCCTCCCCACCACCATCGTCACGTCCTCAGTGCCCTCATCGATGGGTGGTCACATGATGTACCCCGGCGCCCACACTGTTATGTACGCCACACCTACAACCTCGTTGGGCGACGGCAGTCTGACTGTGCTCAACACCTTCCCACAGACAGCCCATACACAGTCCCATGACCCCGGTGAGCCAATCAGAGTCCAGACACCACAACTGGCCTAACAGGGCACTGATATACAGTGAGCTCAAAGTATTGGTACAGTGACAACTTTTTTGTTGTTGTTTTGGCTATGTACTCCAGCATTTGGATTTGAAATGATACAATGACTGAGGTTAAAATGCAGACTGTCAATAATTTGAGAGTATTTTCATCCATATCGGTTGAACTGTTTAGAAATTACATTACAATGTCATATCATCATGATGTCACTATCGACGGTGGCTGTCAATCATCCTCAATAGACGATGCTATCGTAATATCGGCCAACCCTACTGGCTCGTTTATGTGTGCGATTTAATTTATTGGATTCGTTTTTCCCATCCCAACTAGGCGCTGTATCGCAGGTGTTCCTCACAGGACATCCTGGGACAGTTCAGATCCCTGTGTCAGCAGTGCAGCTCCACCCGGTAATGACACCCATGTTCCCTGTCACCACAACTCTGTTACCTCAACACTACCCTCATTGCTCAACAATACTGTCACCTAATCCCCTCTCCTTTTGACCTGTAGATGATGATTGGTCAGCAGTCAAGCAGCAACCTCACAGAGCTTCAAGTGGTCAACCTGGACGCCCAGCATCACTCAAAGGATGATTGACCCACCCACATATCAATAGACTGCTTTACCCAGACACACATTTAAATGCACACACACCAGGGGATCACTGACGCCTTGCCAACAGACTGCCACCCCCTATTTATTACTGCCTTTTCACAGCAATTATCTTTTTCTTCTTCTTTAAAAAAAAAAAAAGACCTTGTAAGAATATGCACACACACTTACAAAGGATTGAGGTGTGGTACTGCCATTACTTTGTATACATTTTTGTATATTTGTCTTATTTTCTTTCTCTGCAAGAGTAGCTTGGCTTGACATATCCACACATTGCTGGGGCTACAGCTTCACATTTCAATCAGACACTTGTAGTGTGTGCACATACTGGTTATACGTATGTGAACTGAAGAGGTTTTAATATTTTGTTCTTCTTACGAATGTATTCTCTTTTAAGCCGCCTGGGTATCCAAATGTTGATTACTTATTTTTCTTATGTTGGCATATGAATGATGGCTCTACACTACCAGTTGCTGTCATTAGGGTAATCCTGTTTTTATTTCATTTCTGGGGGGGAAATGTACCATTGATGCCAGTATCTATTTGCTGATAATGAGATATATATATCATTAACAAAGCATTCCCCTCAAAATCAAGCAAATGTCAAATTGACATATTTGTACCTTATGACTCTGCCATGTAGCTTGACTGCTATGCTTCTATGCTGTGCTAGAGTGGGCTGATACACTGACTTGCCCTTGTACTCGGGCTGGGTACCACCGCTGGTTTAGGTCGTGCCCTATCATTCTGTAGGTTAAGGAATTACTTTAGAACATCGCAAGGTTAATCTGGAAGACTGGCGCAGGCATTTTTTCTCTTCTGTGTGAATCTGCTGCTGCATAGATGGTACTGTATTTCCCATCAACTACTGAACTATTACCCCAATTGTAATGGGGTGTTTTCAGGATGCTGGTTATGATTTCAATATTGAAGGACATTGTCTTAGTACCTAATACCCATGTTTTTATATATTTTTTTTACACATACAAGTATGCCAGTCTAGACCTATTACAGGATTTTGAAGATTTAACTATCTGGGTTGTGTTCATCTGGGCTCCCAAGTGGTGCAGGGGTCGAAGACACTGCATCTCAGTGGAAGAGGTGTCACTACAGTCCCTGGTTCGAATCCAGGTTGTATCACAACCGGCCGTGATTGGGAGTCCCATCGGGCGGTGCACAATTGCCCAGCGTTGTCGGGTTCTGGCCGGAGTAGGCCGCCATTGTAAATAACAATTTGTTCTTAACTGACTTGCCTGGTTAAATGTAAAAAAATATATATTAAATTAGGCACCAAATGGAAGAAAACTACCATATCAAAGCCCGTTTAGCCCATATTTTAGAAGTCTGCTCTGCAATGTTGGGTGTTAGTATAACTGCACAAGTGTGGTTTTTAAAGAGAAAATCATCAAGCCAGTATTTATCGGTATGGTTCTCTTGAGCTCATCCGTTGCCATCATGAGGGAAAAACAACATCAAAATGTTTAATGGGTAGTAATGTTAATTTACTTTTGTGTTAATCCTTCAAGGGCAAGCACCACTTTCTATCACTTAACTTGCCTGAAAAAAGACACACACACACACACATACAGCTTCATGCCCACATTCTCTACCACGTGAACATCTTTTGAGATGGTTTTTGACAGTTAACCATTGTCACCTATGTCAAATATCTATTCTTCAATTTAAATGTATGAATAAAAATGTTTGTAGACAGTCACCAATATTTCCCCACTTCCTGTATGAAACAAACTGAAAAAGAATGGCTGTAATTGGGCTCCCAAGTGGCACAGCGATCTAAGGAACGGCATCTCAGTGCTAGAGGTGTCACTACAAACCCTGGTTAGATTCCAGGCTGTATCACAACCGGCCGTGATTGGGAGTCCCATAGGGCAGTGCACAATTGGACCAGAGTCGTTAGGGTTTGGCCGGGGAAGGACGTCATTGTAAATAATAATTTGTTCTTAACTGACTTGCCTAGTTAAGTGATGTTTGCCTTGTCTCGGTAGTTTCAGTGTGTTCTGTGTGGTGCTTAGGGTTGGATTTATTAATCCAATGTATGCGTAATGGTCGCAGAAGGTGAATGTTGAACTTTTGTTGCACACATATGCAGATGATGCTGCGTTCCATTTTGCTCAATAATACTGTTGGTGTGATCGAAGCGTTATTGTAATTCTGGTGTACCAAAACGCAGAAACACTAGGTGTGATCGAGGCATAAAGCAGGAAAGTGAAATCCTACAGCCTGTTTCCAAGCCACTAGACAAGTTCTGGGTCTGGTACAGGGTCAGAAGGTACAAAGTACGACTGAGTAAGATCCATGGACCTCCAGTACAGATCTATAACTAAACTCAGCAAAAAAAAGAAATGTCCCTGTCTTTCAAAGATAATTTGTAAAAATCCGAATAACTAAACAGATCTTCATTGTAAAAGGTTTAAACACTGTTTCCCATGCTTGTTCAATGAACCATAAACAATTAATGAACATGCGTGGAACGGTCGTTAAGACACTAGCAGCTTATAGATGGTAGGCAATTTAGTGTCTACATTTTCATTACTGTGACCTTAAGAGGCCTGACTGAAAAACACCAAAGGAAGATGCCTAGGGTCCCTGCTCATCTGTGTGAATGTGCCTTAGGCATGCTGCAAGGAGGCATGAGTACTGCAGATGTGGCCAAGGCAATAAATTGCCATGTCTGTACTGTGAGATGCCTAAGCCAGCGCTACAGGGAGATGGGACGGACAGCTGATCGTCCTTGCAGTGACAGACCACATGTAACAACACCTGCACAAGATCGGTACATCTGAACGTCACACCTGCGGGACAGGTACAGGATGGCAACAACAACTGCCTGAGTTACACCAGGAACGCACAATCCCTCCATCCGCAATAGGCTGAGAGAGGCTGGATTGAGGGCTTGTAGGCCTGTTGTAAAGGCAGGTCCTCACCAGACATCACCGGCAACAACATCGCCTATGGGCACAAACCAACCGTCGCTGGACCAGACAGGACTGGCAAAAAGTGCTCTTCACTGACGAGTTGCGGTTTTGTCTCGCCAGGGGTGATGGTCAGATTTGCGTTTATCGTTGAAGGAATGAGCATTACACCGAGGCCTGTACTCTGGATCGATTTGGAGGTGGAGGGTCCGTCATGGTCTGGGGCGGTGTGTCACAGCATCATCGGACTGAGCTTGTTGTCATTGCAGGCAATCTCAACGCTGTGCATTACAGGGAAGACATCCTCCTCCCTCATGTGGTACCCTTCCTGCAGGCTCATCCTGACATGACCATCCTGCATGACAATGCCACCAGCCATACTGCTCGTTCTGTGTGTGATTTCCTGCAAGACAAGAATGTCAGTGTTCTGCCACGGCCAGCAAAGAGCCCGGATCTCAATCCCATTGAGCACGTCAGGGACATGTTGGATCGGAGGGTGAGGACTAGGGCCATTACCCCCAGAAATGTCCGGGAACATCTCACAGCAAGAACTGGCAAATCAGGTGCAGTCCATTAGGAGAAGATGCACTGCAGTACTTAATGCAGCTGGTGGCCACACCAGATACTGACTGTTACTTTTGATTTTGAACCTCCCCCCTTTTTCAGGGACACATTATTCAATTTCTGTTAGTCACATGTCTGTGGAACTTGTTTGGTTTATGTCTCAGTTGTTGAATCTTATTAACAAATCTTATTAACAAATATTTACACATGTTAAGTTTGCTGAAAATAAACGCAATTGACTGTGAGAGGATGTTTATTTTTTTGCTGAGTCCCTACAGTGGGAAAATCAGTTATAAAGGTCAGACCCCGCGCTGCTACATCTATCACGGTCTGGACCATCAGGTCAGAGATTGTCATTAATCAACTGTACCCCCGCCCCCCAAAAAGCTCCATATTACAACCTACGTGTTGTGATAATTGCTTTGCTTGCTTTATAAGCGGTTAGCATTAAAAAGATCGCGTTTTAACCACCTGCTTTAAGACCCAAACGACGTTCCATAGAGAGTTACCGCAAGTTTCCAAGAAAACACGAGCAGTTTCCGCGATTTCAGCACCATTTCAACATTGTCAAATCACTTATGCTTAGTCTAATACAGCTAAATGATACCAAAAACAATTTAGTCCAATCAACGTAAGCTAAATATCATGTGTCCATTGTACTGATGTTTGTGTGCGAGCCTAAGTAGAAAACATGTTGACTCTCCCTACTTGTAGAGAATTGCCAATGCCATCCTCCTCTCTCTCATGTTGCCGAAACTGTTACTGTCATACAGTACACGCTTTTAGTTTTTGTTGTCCTATGCTACCTGGATAAAATGCTTGCTCGCTAGTCTAATTTTCTTTAATGTGCAACGAAGAGCCAGCTAGTTAACATTAGCCTACTACATCTAGATACATACAGTACTAATCAAAAGTTTGGACACACCTACTCATTCAAGTTTTTTACGTTGTATTACTACATTGTAGAATAATAGTGAAGACATCAACACTATGAACTAACACATATGGAATCATGTAGTAACCAAAATAGTGTTAAACAAATCAAAATATATTTGAGATTCTTCAAAGTAGCCACCCTTTGCCTTGAAGACAGCTTCAAATCAAATTTTATTTGTCACATACAATGGTTAGCAGATGTTAATGCGAGTGTAGCGAAATGCTTGTGCTTCTAGATCCAACAATGCAGTAATAACCAACCAGTAATCTAACCTAACAATTCCAAAACTACTACCTTATACACACAAGTGTAAAGGGATAAAGAATATGTACATAAAGATATATGAATGAGTGATGGTACAGAACGGCATAGGCAAGATGCAGTAGATGGTATCGAGTACAGTATATACATATGAGATGAGTAATGTAGGGTATGTAAACAAAGTGGCATAGTTTAAAGTGGCTAGTGATACATGTATTACATAAAGATGCAGTAGATGATATGGAGTACAGTATATACAGTGGGCAGAACAAGTATTTGATACACTGCCGATTTTGCAGGTTTTCCTACTTACAAAGCATGTAGAGGTCTGTAATTTTTTATCATATGTACACTTCAACTGTGAGAGACGGAATCTAAAACAAAAATCCAGAAAATCACATTGCATGATTTTTAAGTAATTAATTTGCATTTTATTGCATGACATAAGTATTTGATACATCAGAAAAGCAGAACTTAATATTTGGTACAGAAACCTTTGCAATTACAGAGATCATACGTTTCCTGTAGTTCTTCACCAGGTTTGCACACACTGCACCAGGGGTTTTGGCCCACTCCTCCATACAGACCTTCTCCAGATCCTTCAGTTTTCGGGGCTGTCGCTGGGCAATAGGGACTTTCAGCTCCTTCCAAAGATTTTCTATTGGGTTCAGGTCTGGAGACTGGCTAGGCCACTCCAGGACCTTGAGATTCTTCTTATGGAGCCACTCCTTAGTTGCCCTGGCTGTGTGTTTCGGGTCGTTGTCATGCTGGAAGACCCAGCCACGACCCATCTTCAATGCTCTTACTGAGGGAAGGAGGTTGTTGGCCAAGATCTCGCGATACATGGCCCCATCCATCCTCCCCTCAATACGGTGCAGTCGTCCTGTCCCCTTTGCAGAAAAGCATCCCCAAAGAATGATGTTTCCACCTCCATGCTTCACGGTTGGGATGGTGATCTTGGGGTTGTACTCATCCTTCTTCTTCCTCCAAACACGGCGAGTGGAGTTTAGACCAAAAAGCTCTATTTTTTTCTCATCAGACCACATGACCTTCTCCCATTCCTCCTCTGGATCATCCAGATGGTCATCGGCAAACTTCAGACGGGCCTGGCCATGTGCTGGCTTGATCAGGGGGACCTTGTGTACTCTGCAGGATTTTAATCCATGACGGCGTAGTGTGTTACTAATGGTTTTCTTTGAGACTGTGGTCCCAGCTCTCTTCAGGTCATTGATCAGGTCCCCAGTGTTGAGGATCAGCGGGGTGGAGATGTTGTTACCTACCCTCACCACCTGGGGGCGGCCCATCAGGAAGTCCAGTACCCAGTTGCACAGGGCGGGGTCGAGAATCCGGGTCTCAAGCTTGATGACGAATTTGGAGGGTACTATGGTGTTAAATGCTGAGCTGTAGTCGATGAACAGCATTCTCACATAGGTATTCCTCTAGTCAGATGGGTTAGGGCAGTGTGCAGTGTGGTTGCGATTGCGTCGTCTGTGGACCTATTGGGGAGGTAAGCAAATTGGAGTGGGTCTAGGGTGTCAGGTAGGGTGGAGGTGATATGGTCCTTGACTAGTCTCTCAAAGCACTTCATGATGACGGAAGTGAGTGCTACAGGGCGGTAGTCATTTAGCTCAGTTACCTTAGCTTTCTTGGGAACAGGAACAATGGTGGCCCTCTTGAAGCATGTGGGAACAGCAGACTGGGATAAGGATTGATTGAATATGTGCATAAACACACCAGCCAGCTGGTCTGCGCATGCTCTGAGGACGCGGCTGGGGATGCCGTCTGGGCCTGCAGCCTTGCGAGGGTTAACACGTTTAAATGTTTTACTCACGTCGGCTGCAGTGAAGGAGGGTCCGCAGGTTTATGTATTGGGACGTGTCAGTGGCACTGTATAGTCCTCAAAGCAAGCAAAAAAGTTATTTAGTCAGTCAAGACATCCTGGTCCGCGACGGGGCTGGTTTTCTTTTGTAATCCGTGATTGACTGTAGACCCTGCCACATACCTCTTCTGTCTGAGCCGTTGAATTGCGACTCTACTTTGTCTCTATACTGACGCTTAGCTTGTTTGATTGCCTTGCAGAGGTAATAGATACACTGTTTGTATTCGGTCATGTTTCCGGTCACCTTGCCCTGGTTAAAAGCAGTGGTTCGCGCTTTCAGTTTCGCGCAAATGCTGCCATCAATCCACGGTTTCTGGCTTGGGAATGTTTTAATCGTTGCTGTGGGTATAACATCGTCAATGCACTTTCTAATGAACTCGCTCACCGAATCAGCGTATTCGTCAATGTTGTTGTTGGAAGCAATGCGGAACATATCCCAATCCACGTGATCGAAGCAGTCTTGAAGCGTGGAATCAGATTGGTTGGACACTCAGGACAGCTCAGGACAGACGGGAGACTCTGGCCGCTCAGGACAGACGGGAGACTCTGACAGCGCTGGGCAGGAGGAAGGCTCTGGCAGCGCTGGACAGGCGGGAGCACCTGTAGGGAGAACACGGAGAGACAGCCTGGTGCGGGGGGCTGCCACCGGAGGGCTGGTGCAAGGAGGTGGCACAGGATAGACCGGACCGTGCAGGCGCACTGGAGCTCTTGAGTACCGAGCCTGCCCAACCTTACCTGGTTGAATGCTCCCCGTAGCCAGGCCTGTTCGGCGAGGTGGAATAGCTCGCACTGGGCTGTGCTGGAGAACCGGGGACACCATGCGTAAGGCTGGTGCCATGCACGCCGGCCCGAGGAGACGCACTGGAGACCAGATGTGTAGAGCAGGCTTCATGGCACCTGGCCTCCACTCTCCTGGCTGCCTCCACCTGTTCCCATGGGAGCGTTCCTTTCCAGCCAGGATCTCCTCCCATGTGTAGCAACCCTTGCCGTCCAAAACGTCCTCCCATGTCCAGGAGTTCTGAGATCGCTGCTGCCCGTTACCACGCTGCTTGGTCCTTTTGTGGTGAATGTTTCTGTAACGGATGTCGTCGGGAGAAAGTGACGAGGACCAAAGCACAGTGTTGTAAGTGTTCATGATGATTTTTAATTAAAACTCAGAACACTAAACAATAAATGACAACGTGAATTTACAAAACCGAAACAGTACCGCGTGGCCCAAACACTCACACGGAACCAAAAGTGAAACCCAGGCTACCTAAGTATGATTTTCAATCAGAGGCAACTAACGACACCTGCCTCTGATTGAGAACCATACTAGGCTGAACACAAAAACCAACATAGAAAAACAAACAGACTGGCCACCCCAACTCACACCCTGACCATACTAAAACAAATAATAAAATAACAGAACTATGGTCAGAACGTGACACTCTCATTCGTGTCGTCTGAGATTCCCAAAGATTGGAAAGCAGCTGCGGTCATCCCCCTCTTCAAAGGGGGGGACACTCTTGACCCAAACTGCTACAGACCTATATCTATCCTACCCTGTCTTTCTAAGGTCTTCAAAAACCAAGTCAACAAACAGATTACCGACCATTTCAAATCCCACCATACCTTCTCCGCTGTGCAATCTGGTTTCAGAGCTGGTCATGGGTGCACCTCAGCCACGCTCAACGTCCTAAAGGATATCTTAACCGCCATCGATAAGAAACAATACTGTGCAGCCGTATTCATTGACCTGGCCAAGGCTTTTGACTCTGTCAATCACCACATCTTCATCGGCAGACTTGATAGCGTTGGTTTCTCAAATGATTGCCTCGCCTGGTTCACCAACTACTTCTCTGATAGAGTTCAGTGTGTCAAATCGGAGGGCCTGTTGTCCGGACCTCTGACAGTCTCTATGGGTGTGCCACAGGGTTCAATTCTCGGGCCGACTCTCTTTTCTGTATACATCAATGATGTTGCTCTTGCTGCTGGTGATTCTCTGATCCACCTCTACACAGACGACACCATTCTGTATACTTCTGGCCTCCGGACGAGCTTCAATGCCATACAACTCTCCTTCCGTGGCCTCCAACTGCTCTTAAACGCAAGTAAAACTAAATGCATGCTATTCAATCGATCACTGCCTGCACCTGCTCGCCCGTCCAGCATCACTACTCTGGACGGCTCTGACTTAGAATACGTGGACAACTACAAATACCTGGGTGTCTGGTTAGACTGTAAACTCTCCTTCCAGACTCACATTATTAAGCATCTCCAATCCAAAATTAAATCTAGAATCGGCTTCCTATATCGCAACAAAGCATCCTTCGTCATGCTGCCAAACATACCCTCGTAAAACTGACCATCCTACCGATCCTCGACTTCGGTGATGTCATTTACAAAATAGCCTCCAACACTCTACTCAACAAACTGGATGCAGTCTATCACAGTGCCATCCGTTTTGTCACATACACTACCCACCATTGCGACCTGTACGCTCTCGTTGGTTGGCCCTCGCTTCATACTCGTCGCCAAACCCACTGGCTACAGGTTATCTACAAGTCTTTGCTAGGTAAAGCCCTGCCTTATCTCAGCTCACTGGTCACCATAGCAGCACCCACTCGTAGCACACACTCCAGCAGGTATATCTCACTGGTCACCCCCAAAGCCAATTCCTCCTTTGGTCGTCTTTCCTTCCAGTTCTCTGCTGCCCATGACTGGAACGAATTGCAAAAATCTCTGAAGCTGGAGACTCACATCTCCCTCACTAGCTTTAAGCACTGTAAGCTGTAAGAGCAGCTTACAGATCACTGCACCTGTACATAGTCCATCTGTAAACAGCCCATCTATCTACCTACCTCAACCCCATACTGGTATTTATTTATTTTGCTCCTTTGCACCCCAGTATCTCTACCTGCACATTCATCTTCTGCCAACCTACCGTTCCAGTGTTTAATTGCTATATTGTAATTACTTCGCCACCATAACCTATTTATTTCCTTAATTAACTTACCTCATTTGCACTCACTGTATGTAGACTTTTTTTCTCTCTTTTTTTCTACTGTATTATTGACTGTATGTTTTGTTTATTCCATGTGTAACTCTGTGTTGTTGTATGTGTCGAATTGCTACGCTTTATCTTGGCCAGGTCGCAGTTGCAAATGAGAACTTGTTCTCAACTAGCCTACCTAGTTAAATAGCTCTCCTGACGGGATGAGGTCAATGTCATTCCAGGATACCCCGGCCAGGTCGATTAGAAAGGCCTGCTCACAGAAGTGTTTCAGGGAGCGTTTGACAGTGATGAGGGGTGGTCGTTTGGTCGCAGACCCATTACGGATGCAGGCAATGAGGCAGTGATCACTGAGATCTTGATTGAAAACAGCAGAGGTGTATTTGGAGGGCGAATTAGTTAGGATGACATCTATGACGGTGCCCGTGTTTACTGATTTGGAGTTGTACCTGGTAGGTTCATTGATAATTTGTGTGAGATTGAGGGCATCAAGCTTAGTTTGTAGGATGGCCGGGGTGTTAAGCATATCCCAGTTTAGGTCACCTAGTAACACGAGCTCAGAAGATAGATGGGGGGCAATCAATTCACTTATGGTATCGAGGGCACAGCTGGGGGCAGAAGGAGGTCTATACTAAGCGGCAACAGTGAGAGACTTGTTTCTGGAAAGGTGAATTTTTAGAAGTAGAAGCTCAAATTGTTTGGGTACAGACTTAGCCTGCAGAGTTCTGTATTACTATATTTGCAGTATATTGCAACACTGCCCCCTTTGGCAGTACTATCTTGGAGGAAAATTGTATAGTTAGCAATGGAGATTTCAGGGTTTTTGGTGGTTTTCCTAAACCAGGATTCAGACATGGCTAAGACATCTGGGTTGGCAGAGTGTGCTAAAGCAGTGAGTAAAACAAACTTAGGGAGTAGGCTTCTAAATGTTATTAACATGCATGAAACCAAGGCTTTTACGTTTGCAGAAGTCAACAAATGAGAGCACCTGGGGGGTGGGTGTGGAGCTAGGCACTGCAGGACCTGGATTAACCTCCACATCACCAGAGGAACAGAGGAGAAGTAGGATAAGGGTACGGCTAAAGACTATACGAACTGGCCGTCTAGCACGATCAGAACAGAGAGTAAAAGTTGATGTTGAGATGTGTGTTACTTGAACTCTGAGAAGCATTTATTTGGGCTGCAATCTGAAGTGCAGTTAACTCTAGTGAACCTATCCTCTGCAGCAAAGGTAACTCTGGGTCTTCCTTTCCTGTGGCTGTCCTCATGAGAGCCAGTTTCATCATAGCCCTTGATGGTTTTTGCGACTGCACTTGAAGAAACGTTCAAAGTTATTGAAATGTTTCGTATTGACTGACCTTCATGTCTTACAGTAATGATGGACTGTCATTTCTCTTTGCTAATTTGAGTTGTTCTTACCATTATTTCGACTTGGTCTTTTACCAAATAGGGCTATCTTCTGTATACCACCCCTACCTTTTCACAAAACAACTGATTGGCTCAAACGCATTAAGAAGGACTGAAATTGCACAAATGAACTTTTAGTACGGCACACCTGTTAATTGAAATGTATTCCAGGTGACTACCTCATGAAGCTGGTTGAGAGAATGCCAAGAGTGTCCAAAGCTGTCATTAAGGCAAAGAGTGGCTACTTTGAAGAATCGCAAATATAAAATATATTTTGATTTGTTTAACACTTTTCTGGTTACTACATTGTTTTACTTCATGTTTTGATGTCTTCACTATTATTGTACAATGTTGAAAATAGTAAAAATAAAGAAAAACCCTGGAATTAGTAGGTGTGTCCAAACTTTGAATGGTACTGTCATATTGAACTTCCATCCTCTCAAGGCAGGGTCAACAATGTATGAATCTGAATCACCATTATAATCGTTGGCCAGTACAGAGAATCAAATAAAATCAAATGTTATTGGTCGCATACACATTTAGCAGATGTTATTGCAGGTGTTATAGCGAAATGCTTGTGTTCCTAGCTACAACATTGCAGTAATATCTAACAATACACAACAATACACACAAAGTAAAAGAATGGAATTAAGTTTTTAAAAATTGCTAGCTAGCTAGTCACTGGAGGACAACAACAAGAGATGCAACAATTCAAGCTTTTTCTTGCAATGATGTTTGGCTTTTGATGTGATGTGATTGGTGTGAAGCCAAATCCAAATTGGCTTCCCTTCACACTTCTTTTCCCATTCACAGTTGAGCTCACTGTTTCGCTCAATGATGCTCACTGGCTTCACTTGCATTTAACGCTATGTGCAGCAACAATGTCATACTCTTTTTGACCAGACAACATCAGATAGATGGGCTACACATACGGAGATAGAAGGGCACTGTTTTGCAAGCTCTGATACTTTCCCTGGTGAGATATATTCAGCCTCTTGCAAAATTATGAAACACAGATGAAAGATACATTGATGTATTTTTTTTGGCCCACTTAGCACAGCCTTGTATGTAATAGCTATTAGCCCTCTCCTAAAGCAAATGAAAGAAGATCCAAGTATTCAAGGTACTATCACCAGCTCTAGACAGGCTGTTGTCGCACTTGCTTATACCAATGATGTCATAATCAAAAATCAAGATGAGTTGAAAAGATTAAACAATCATTTTTATTTATACAAAGAAGTCACTCGAGCTAAATTGAACCAAGATAAAAATGCAGGGTGTTTGGATTGGAACTCCAATACACGTACAAGTAAGGGGTGAAATTATTATTTGGGGTGTATAAATATGTAACCGTAACACTATAACTTTAGTCCGCTCCCTCGTCGGACTCGAACCAGGGACCCTCTGCACACACACACACAACAATCACCCACGAAGCATCGTCACCCATCGCGCAATGAAAGCCGTGGCCCTTGCAGAGCAAGGAGAACAACTACTTCAGGTCTCAGAGCGAGTGACGTCACCGATTGAAACGCTATTAGAGCGCTATTAGCACGTATTGCTACGGTCCTGTGCTTGTCAGAACTAGGAAACTGGTAGTAGTTATACACGCAATGTGTTCAACCAGTAAGCAAGTCAGAAATGTTCTGAGTTTTCTATCCCCTACTAGTACGTGAACGCGGCATATATTCCTATATTACACTGCTCAAAAAAATAAAGGGAACACTAAAATAACACATCCTAGATCTGAATGAATTAAATATTCTTATTAAATACTTTTTTCTTTACATTGTTGAATGTGCTGACAACAAAATCACACAAAAATGATCAATGGAAATCAAATTTATCAACCCATGGAGGTCTGGATTTGGAGTCGCACTCAAAATTAAAGTGGAAAACCACACTACAGGCTGATCCAACTTTGATGTAATGTCCTTAAAACAAGTCAAAATGAGGCTCAGTAGTGTGTGTGGCCTCCACGTGCCTGTATGACCTCCCTACAACGCACCTGATGAGGTGGCGGATGGTCTCCTGAGGGATCTCCTCCCAGATCTGGACTAAAGTATCCGCCAACTCCTGGACAGTCTGTGGTGCAACGTCACCCCAAAGTTGGTGGATGGAGCGAGACATGATGTCCCAAATGTGCTCAATTGGATTCAGGTCTGGGGAACGGGCTGGCCAGTCCATAGCATCAATGCCTTCCTCTTGCAGGAACTGCAGACACACTCCAGCCACATGAGGTCTAGCATTGTCTTGCATTAGGAGGAACCCAGGGCCAACCGCACCAGCATATGGTCTCACAAGGGGTCTGCGGATCTCATCTCGGTACCTAATGGTAGTCAGGCTACCTCTGGCGAGCATATGGAGGGCTGTGCGGCCCCCCAAAGAAATGCCACCCCACACCATGACTGACCCACCGCCAAACCGGTCATGCTGGAGGATGTTGCAGGCAGCAGCACGTTCTCCACGGCGTCTCCAGACTCTGTCACGTCTGTCACGTGCTCAGTGTGAACCTGCTTTCATCTGTGAAGAGCACAGGGCGCCAGTGGCGAATTTACCAATCTTGGTGTTCTTTGGCAAATGCCAAACGTCCTGCACGGTGTTGGGCTGTAAGCACAACCCCCACCTGTGGACGTCGGGCCCTCATACCACCCTCATGGAGTCTGTTTCTGACCGTTTGAGCAGACACATGCACATTTGTGGCCTGCTGGAGGTCATTTTGCAGGGCTCTGGCAGTGCTCCTCCTTGCACAAAGGCAGAGGTAGCGGTCCTGCTGCTGGGTTGTTGCCCTCCTACGGCCTCCTCCACGTCTCCCGATGTACTGGCCTGTCTCCTGGTAGGCCTCCATGCTCTGGACACTACGCTGACAGACACAGCAAACCTTCTTGCCACAGCTCGCATTGATGTGCCATCCTGGATGAGCTGCACTACCTGAGCCACTTGTGTGGGTTGTAGACTCCGTCTCATGCTACCACTAGAGTGAAAGCACCGCCAGCATTCAAAAGTGACCAAAACATCAGCCAGGAAGCATAGGAACTGAGAAGTGGTCTCCACCTGCAGAACCACTCCTTTATTGGGGGTGTCTTGCTAGTTGCCTATAATTTCCACCTGTTGTCTATTCCATTTGCACAACAGCATGTGAAATTTATTGTCAATCGGTGTTGCTTCCTAAGTGCACAGTTTGATTTCACAAAAGTGTGATTGACTTGGAGTTACATTGTGTTGTTTAAGTGTTCCCTTTATATTTTTGAGCAGTGTATATTATATATATTCCTAGTTAGCAACCAGGAAATGGCGGAGCGATTTCTGTAGTGCACCCATATATAAAACAATGAGACATATATTTCAATGAGACAGATATGTAATGGTTGTATAAATGTGAAGCATCCGGTTGACGTTTCCACTTACCACCAAATTTGGTAGTGAGAGGACGCCCACTGGCCGGAAGTGGGATATGTATTTTGGCCGACATTCTGCAAATTTTCTCATCGATGAAACATTTGATCTTAATACAGTTTTATGTTTGCAAAACCAGAATATTGTAGTGACCCGCACAGACAGCTGTGTGTTATGTGTTAGGCTAGTAGGTGGTTGTGTTGTACTTACCAGTACCCAGTGTTCGCGGGGTCCGACATGCCAATCAACCTGCTATCTGCCAATCACGGGAATGTCTGGAATGTTCTGATGCCGGGCATCCTGGCGGTTGGCGGAGTGGCGTGGAGGGGGGATGGAGCATTGGAAGGTAAGACCAGGTTTAGCCTTTGTTCTCTCTCTTACGTCTGGCCTTCACAGTTGAAGGTCACGGTTGGCTTGTGGGGTATCTTTCGTTTACTTGGCGTGGGCTATGGCCAAACAGTAGCCTGTGTAAAGTTGGGTTAATAAACCGTCGATTCGTAAACTCAACCCTCTGTCTGGGCAATTGTTCCTTTATGATCTAGTCAGGTCATTACAATATGTTATGAACAGAATGGACTAAGTTTTGTAGACTTTATCCTAAATAATAAAGTTGTGCTGTTTAGAATGAGTAATTGGGGCTCCCGAGTGGCAAAGACACTGCATCTCAGCATTGAAGGTGTCACTACAGACACCCTGGTTCGAATCCAGGCTGTATCACAACAGGCCGTGATTGGGAGTCCCATGGGGCACGCACAACTGGCAAAGCGTCGTCCGTCATTTTAAATAATAATTTGTTCTTTAACTGAATTCCCTCGTCACAGAGTAGGCCTTCCTTAACGGAAATATGCAGATACTAGAACACGCCAATAGAATATCACTAGCGCGTGCTTGGCTCTGCCCACCTCCTTGTTTGTTCTGCCCACTATGACTCATTGTTTCCATTGGAAACAACAAGCTGTGATCTATCGTGGTTTATCCTTGGTACACCTTTAATCGGATCTCTATGGTGACGACACAGAATACGTCATGCAAATTCTCGTCTCTTGCTTTTGGCGTCACTAGAGCGACACATGCGGCTGTCTTTTTTCTACCTACCGCAGCAGAACTCGAGCTGGTGAAGTTGTCGATTTCATTCGTATATTGTGAAAACACGCACAAAAACCATGGAAGTAGCCACCGTACCGCGCACGAGGCGTCTGTTGAAGGAGGAAGACATGACCAAGATCGAGTTTGAGACCAGCGAGGAGGTCGATGTTACTCCTACTTTCGACACGATGGGCCTACGAGAGGATCTCCTCCGTGGGATATACGCATACGGTAGGGCCGGGGGTTTGTTTGGGACAGTGGGCCCCATATAGGCAGCTAACGTTACCCAAGTAAGTTATTTGAACACATTTTCTGTACTTCATGATTCAGTTTTACACTCAGAACCAACACATACTGCGAGTGTTGGATGAAAAAAGCCTGACTGTTGTATTTGTTTTTCATTAGTTAGCGTTAGCCAACTAACGTTACCTAGTTAATAATTCGTTTCATTGAACCTAGCTAACTCGCTACCTAGCTAATGTTAGCTAACTAGCATGCCTCACCTCCTTTAGTATTTAGTACATGTTGCATTTTCCTCACTTGTTGATTAATATTTTTGTGTGAGCATTTTGCTCTGCATGTGCCGCCATCTGTTCTAGCCACTGATAATAACATTTGACACGAACAGTCTGCACAACTGGAAAAGTATTCAGTACTACCAGCTATATTTTCCAGTTGCTCAAAGGATTACATGAATAGTATGTAGTGTTCATGGAACTATTTCACTGGAAAGGATCATGGGCCTACATGTTTTTTTAAAGTATTTTTTAAAATACATTTTTACCTTTTATTTAACTAGGCAAGTCAGTTAAGAACAAATTCTTATTTTCAATGACGGCCTAGGAACAGTGGTAACTGCCTGTTCAGGGGCAGAACGACAGATTTGTACATTGTCAGCTCGGGGTTTGAACTTGCAACCTCCCGGTTACTAGTCCAACGCTCTAACCACTAGGCTACCCTGCCGCCCACATAATTAACCACCTTTTATTTCTTATTCTCAGGATTCGAGAAGCCTTCCGCAATCCAACAAAGAGCAATTAAACAGATCATCAAGGGTAGAGATGTCATTGCACAGTAAGTAATGACTGTTTACGCTGGAGAAATACAATGTCCAGAGCCACACAATATACTTAAATGTTTGGAACTTTGGCTATTCACCAGGGGTGTATTCATTAGTCGGATTCTGTTTTGTCTTTTGCAATGGGGGGGCGGCATGTGGGCTACCTGAATTGGTCCAGTAGAAACAAAATGTATACATTTTGGAGTAGGGATGCACAATATATTGGTGAACCTATCGGAATCTGCCAATATTAGCTAAAAAAAAGTCAACAACGGTATCTGCTGATGTGTAGTTTAACGGCGATGTAAAAAAACCGATGTCAAAGCTGACGTGCATACCTATAATAACGTAGGTACATGATGTAATGACGCCACGTAAAATGTTGCGATACACCAGCAACACAGCATTCCTAACCTAGCCCACAATGTCTGCTGAGTGGATCGAGCAGTCATTTGAAAAAGTAAGAACGATTCAAAGGCGAAATCCATTAACGCCAAGATAATTGAATTCATTGCCCTTCACAATCAACCGTTCTCTTGCCGTGGGTGATGTTGGCTTTTGCAGTCGAGCACCTGTACACACTGTTACCAAGTGCGCTATTGTTCAGCTGTTGCCCTACCGGAGTTGCACAGTAATAGCGTAACTGCTATTAGCTTCACGATATACTATGGAATGCCGTTTTGGTCTTTGCGTGTCACATGACACTATTTGACAATCGCACTATTTCATACGTTAAATAAGCTTTTAAGTTGATATGTCAAAACAGTTCTATCATAGAATGTTGTGTGTTCTGAATTTGCACATGCAAGCTTCACACAGCTGTGAAGAGTTTACGCAAATATTAGCATTGTAGAGCTCTTATCGCGGGACTGTGACTGTGAAGTCACCTCCCCAGTCAGCCTATTGTATGTATTGACATTCATTTTGCACTGTACAGCTTTACCTAAGGATTTGGGATCAATGAAATGGGCTAACGGTCTACTCAATACCTAAGATATTTTTCCCAACGTTCTCCTCAGTTATCAGACTCCAAAACATCATGGCAGTATTGTTTTTCCTCTGGAATAGTGGTCAATACACATAGGTAGACAATAATAAATGTGTCTCAATTCATTTGTTTCAGAGTCCCGCAATAAGAGCTATGATGCTAATGTTCTCTGGGTGTCACTGAGAAGACTGATACCCCATGTCATTGATCCACAATCCATAGATAAGGCTGTACGGTGAAATAAGTATGCCCCAATGCAGTTCTAAAGTATAATACATCCAGTGTAATTTCAAAGGTTTTTGTCAAACTAATAAATTATTGTATTTTGTTGATTTTATATAACATTCCAACCTCATTCGTTCAGCATGATCTATTCAATTATGGCATAATTCTACTATTTGTATGCATTTGAATCCCTGTCAATGACACACTTTTATTTTGAAGGCTAACTGCAAAGTCCACCATTGTGGCTAATCCTTATTGTGGCTAGCTTCACATAGATGGGTCAGACCACCATTAATCAAATAAGACCTGTCTCATAAATCAGGGCTATTTTAGATGATGACACCTAGCTATATAGTTAGCTAGCTAACTATATAGCTACAGAAACAGATTGTCGTTTTGCTATATTTTGGGGAAGAACATTGTTTGCATCCATGAGCTAGCTAGCTGTTTTTTTTATGACCAGCATTGTAGGTGCGCGAGACAACTTTACCAGCATTATAGCAAACGTATCGATTAATCGTTGTGACATATTAACTTGTTAAATTATGTAACGTGCAGTCATTCAGGTCCTGATTGGTCAACAAGCTTAATTGACAGGTGAATCTTTTTTGACACGCAAAGACCCAAATGGCGTTCCATAGAAATCCTGGTTGAGAATGAAACGACTAAACAAATGAACATTGGAACAGCACAGCAAGTAAGTGAACGAAATAGGTTTTTGATTATGTTTTGCTGATAATGGGGGCATAACATAAATGCCAACAAAATAACTTTTTGGTCAGTGTGGTGTGTGTAACCTTTAGTTAACTAGGCAAGTCAGTTAAGAATAAATTCTTATTTACAATGACGGCCTACCCCAGACGACACTGGGCTAATTGCGCTATGGGGACTCCCAATCACGGCCGGATGTGATACCGCCTCGATTCGACCCAGGGACTGTAGTGACGCCTCTTGCACTGAGATGCATTGCCTTAGACCGCTGTGTGTCTGTGTTAACTATTTAACTGTACTATAGAATGTTTAAAAGGCTGTTAAATATCGGGTATTGTTTGTTTTTTTGCCATGGAAAAATATCGGTATCGGTCAAAAAATTCATGTCGGTGCGTCACTAATTTGGAGTAAACAGTTTCCAACCTAATGATTATAAATACTCCCCAAGGCCATTGTTCAAATGTTTATCATGGCTGTTGAATACCATCTTTCTCTGTTCTTCAACACCTTTCTTTAGGTCTCAGTCAGGAACAGGAAAGACTGCCACGTTTTGCGTATCAGTGCTGCAGTGTCTTGACATTCAGGTATTTGAGTAAGGTTATGTGCAGACTAGGGCCCGTATCCAGCGTCTCAGAGTAGGAGTGCTGATCTAATACCAGTTTTTCCTTTTAGATCATAGTTAATCATTTTATATCAACGTGTAGGATGAGATACTAGATCAGCACTCTTACTTTGAGAGGCTACATGAATACAAGCCCTGTTGTAGGTACTATCATCACATAGCAGTTTTGGATCATCTAACATTTTGTGACATTTTCTCTCGCTTTGAATATGTGGAGTTTGGTCAATGTGAGCAAAGTTATTTTTTTGTTGGTTTTGTCACAGGTGCGTGAAACCCAAGCACTGATCCTGGCTCCCACCAGAGAGTTAGCTGGACAGATACAGAAGGTATGTGACTGAATATCAAGTGTCTTCTGATGGACTGGGGAAAACTGCTTTGGGAGATGAGGGTTGTTTGTGTTCAGTAGGACACACAGTAACAAAATGTAAAGTGTTTCTATTGGGCAGGTTCGGGGTCCTGTTCATTCATCAGAACGCTGTGCAACAGAAAATGGGAACAAGTGTTTATTTGATATGTTTAGATTGTACCTTTTTGTTTCAAAACATTTTCTCCTGTTGTATGCCGACTGAACACGGCCCAGATCGGAACATTGGCAAAGGTTTGAATTGGTGAAAACCTTGGCTGGAGGGAGTTTCCACCATTGTTAAATCTGTGACGGGGAGTGTGCAAGTGCACATTCCGGTAGAAGAGTAGACAATTTGGATGCAACCATTGTCTCCTATTATTCAGATGTTAAAATCCCTTCACCCCTTTCTAGGTGCTCCTGGCCCTAGGTGACTACATGAACGTCCAGTGTCATTCCTGCATCGGAGGGACAAACGTGGGTGAGGACATCCGCAAACTGGACTATGGCCAGCACGTGGTAGCAGGGACCCCTGGGAGAGTGTTTGGTGAGTTCCCTGGACCCTAACCTTCTAGTATCCAGAGGTATGAATGTCTGTGTCTGCCCAGCTAAGAAGACTAGATATTTATTATCTCTTAGAATTCTGTCACAGGAATCAAAACTGAATTTCGCTGTTTCACTTCGTGGGTTTAGTCTGGATTAGAGGTCGACCGATTCATCGGAATGGCCGATTAATTAGGGCCGATTTCAAGTTTTCATTTTTTTTACACCTTTATTTAACTAGGCAAGTCTGTTAAGAACAAATTCTTATTTTCAATGGCGGCCTAGGAACGGTGGGTTAACTGCCTTATTCAGGGTCAGAACGACAGATTTGTACCTTGTCAGCTCAGGGATTCGTTTTTACAACCTTCCGGTTACTAGTCCTACGCTCTAACCACCTGCCTTACATTGCACGTGGCAGGCTGACTACCTGTTATGCGAGGGCAGCAAGAAGCAAAGGTAAGTTGCTAGCTAGCATTAAACTTATCTAATAAAAAACAATCAATCTTAGCATAATCACGAGTTAACTACACATGGTTGATGACATTACTAGTTTATCTAGCGAGTCCTGCGTTGCATATAATCGATGCAGTGCCTGTTAATTTCTCATCGAATCACAGCCTACTTCGCCAAACAGGTAATGATTTAACAAGCGCATTCGTGAAAAAGGCACTGTCGTTGCACCAATGCGTACCAAACCATAAACATCAATGCCTTTCTTTAAAATCAATACATAAGTATGTATTTTTAAACCTGCATATTTAGTTAATATTGCCTGCTAACATGAATTTCTAATAACTATTGAAATTGTGTCACTTCTCTTGCGTTCCATGCAAGCAGAGTCAGGGTATTTGCAGCAGTTTGGGCCGCCTGGCTCGTTGCGAACTGTGTGAAGTTCATTTATTCCTAACAAAGACCGTAATTAATTTGTCCGAATTGTACATAATTATGATATAACATTGAAGGTTGTGCAATGTAACAGCAATATTTAGACTTATGGATGCCACCCATTAGATAAAATACGGAACGGTTCCGTATTTCACTGAAATAATAAACGTTTTGTTTTCGTAATGATAGTTTCCAGATTTGACCATATTAATGACCAAAAGCTTGTGTTTCTGTGTGTTATCAGTATGACTGGGCAGTGGTAGGCAGCAGCAGGCTGTAAGCATTCATTCAAACAGCACTTTCGTGCGTTTTGCCAGCAGCTCTTCGCTGTGCTTCAAGCATTGAGCTGTTTATGACTTCAAGCCTATCAGCTCCCGAGATTAGGTTGGTTTAACCGATGTGAAATTGCTAGCTGGTTAGCGGGGTGCACACTAATAGCGTTTCAAACGTTACTCGCTCTGAGACATGGAGCCACGGCTTTTGTGGAGCGATGGGTAACGATGCTTCAAGGGTGGCTGTTGATGTGTTCCTGTTTCAAGCCCGCGTAGGGCCGAGGAGAGTGACGGAAGCTATACTGTTACACTGGCAATACTAAAGTGCCTATAAGAACATCAACAGTCAAAGGTATATGAAATACAAATCGTATAGAGAGAAATAGTCCTATAATAACCTAAAACTTCTTACCTGGGAATATTGAAGACTCTTGTTAAAAGGAACCACCAGCTTTCATATGTTCTCATGTTCTGAGCAAGGAACTTAAACGTTAGCTTTCTTACATGGCACATATTGCACTTTTACTTCCTTCAACACTTTTTTTTGCATTATTTAAACCAAATTGAACATGTTTCATTATTTATTTGAGGCTAAATTGATTTGATTGATGTATTATATTAACTTAAAATAAGTGTTCATTCGGTATTGTTGTAATTGTCATTATTATAAATACATTTTAAAAAGGAATCTGCCTATTTAATCGGTATCGGCTTTTTGGGGCCCACCAATAATCGGTATCGGCGTTGAAAAATCATAATCGGTCGACCTCTGGATCTGCCTTCATTGAAACGGTTTGTACCTTTATGTAATGAGGCATACTTACGACAAAAGTAAAGTCAAGAAAATCAGTGTTTGCACTGTTTGTAACCTGGCTCAGTCCTCCAGTGTGAGCTATGGGTTCCATTCCAGTGCCACAGTAAAGCCCAGAGATTGGCAGAGGTTCAGTACGTCTTATACCGTTGCTCTGTTCACTCTCTGGGAACATGACCCCCCCCCTCCATGTAACACAGACAGGGGAAAGAAGGATAGTAAATCAATGACTTATGGTGCCACCCAATCACATCTTTCACATGATTTACCTGAGACCAGAACATTTCAAAGGAAGATAACCAGAAAATATGCACGAGTAGACAATCATGACATGGGCTCCCTGTAGTCACCAAGGGTTGTGTCTTCAAAGTCAGAGTATGAATTGAGAAGATTCCCCTCCATAATGCAGGCACTGCTCTCTCTGTTCTTTAGATATGATCCGCAGGAGGAGTTTGAGGACGCGTGCCATCAAGATGCTGGTGCTGGACGAAGCAGACGAAATGCTCAACAAGGGTAAGCCAGACACGTTGTTGTGCATTACAAAGATGAAACGAAAGACCTCTTCCAGTTGTGTGTTTCTGGTCTCCTGTTGCCCAAAAAACAACAAGAACATGAGGTCAGGTGGTAAAGCAGGATAAGTTTCAGGGCTGCTTTGTCGTTCCCCCTGCACACATCAACTAGTTTCCAACTATCCCTGTGCAACCCACGGCAGGCAGGGATGCTTGGTCTCAGACACTTTTGCACAGGAAAGTCGTTTTGACGGTCTGCGCGACTTTTCCCAGAAAGTGTAGTGTAATATGAAGGGGGAACTGAATATCTTTCCCGTCCGGCAGGATTCAAAGAGCAGATCTACGACGTGTACCGGTACCTGCCCCCCGCCACCCAGGTCTGTCTGATCAGCGCCACGCTGCCCCATGAGATCCTGGAGATGACCAACAAGTTCATGACCGACCCCATCCGCATCCTGGTCAAACGGTGAGTCAAGCGTTACTCGGCTGTATATTAGGATGTACCACCCTGGTTTCTATTCTAGTGGAACCAACCTGGTCGCTGTGCTAAGACTCGTTCAAGTTGTGAACTCTAGGGGGCAGCATTGTGTAATGTATACAAGGAGGGAAGTAAATCAGCCGGTCCTAAATCACTCCCTACCCCATGGCCCTAACCCTTTGTTTCTGCAGGTCTGTAAGGTGGAAGCAATATAGTGGATGCTCCACCACTGAACTGCTTATACGTATCCAGACCCTATACATCTGCAATCATCCAGGGGTTAGGGGCGAGGGGTTGGGAGTGATTTGGGACCGATTTAGTCTGAATACATGTACTTAGTCTGAATACAAACCTCATATAGTCATCAGAGAATCAGCCATGCTTAAATCGAAAAGGCCCCCACCGTTCCTGTGGGACCTTTCAGAAGAGAAAAGAGAAATGCTCCGTCTTATCTATACCACTATTTCTGATTTATTATTTAGCCGAGTCAAGGAAATCTTCCCTTTGGCACTGTTCGTAACCTGGCTCAGTCCTCAGTGTGAGCTGTGGGTTCCATTCCAGTGCCACAGTAAAGCCCAGAGAGTGACAGGGGTCCGGTACGTCTTGTACCGCTTCTCTGTTCGCTCTCTGGGAACATGAAACAAAAACACTTTTTGGGGCCTTTGCGCCCTGCTTAGAAAAGATTATATGGAAGGAAAGAAAGGAGTTGACTGGAATAGGAAGACCTGCACTCACTGGAAAAAGTATTTAGATGTGTTCCTTTTCTTTAGCAGCAGAAGAGGTCCAATACTGAGTTAACCCCTCTCTTCCTTTTCCCTATCCCAGTGATGAGTTGACTCTAGAGGGCATCAAGCAGTTCTTCGTGGCAGTAGAGAGGGAGGAGTGGAAGTTTGACACCCTGTGTGACCTGTATGACACCCTCACCATCACACAGGCTGTCATCTTTTGCAACACCAAGCGGAAGGTCTGTACACAACTAAAACAAAGTTACATTTATTGCGAGGTTGTCCCTAAACACTGATCTTCGGTCAGTTTTGCATTTTCCCCAATAATAGTTAGTTGGGATTAAGGGAGGGGAAGCTGATCCTAAATCTGTGCCTTAGGAGAAACTTCACTGAAACTACTTGGGTTGTTGGCAGCTGTTGACAGTTGTATGTTTTTCCTCCTAGTGAGTACTGTCTCCCTTAGCCTATATGTACTGGTAAAAAATAGGGATGGGCAGGAGTACTCCATTGAAAGTTTGTATTCGGTCGGTAATGTGTACTTGACATTTTTAAATGCAACTATTTAGCAGGTTCAATTTATAAGCACTGTCAATGTCCCGACACCAAGATGTTTGCTTGTGGAATATGTCAAGTGCAGTGAAGATATGTTGCGTATCGTTTTCAGTTTTGTATCAGAACCAAATGCATTCTTTGAAATGCCCACCATTGTTAGGAAAAAAATGAAGTGGTCCCAGCTATTTTGTCGTGCTTCCGTCTCCCCAGGGCCAACATGCTTTGACATTGTTAGTTTGACCAATGAATGCCAGTGTTTCCTCAACCTCTCATTGAACACCGATGAATGTCATGATAATCTTTGTTTGCACTGTTAGTAACCTGGCTCCGTCCTCAGTGAGAGCTGTGGGTTTCATTGCAGTGCCGCGCTAAAGCCCAGAGAGTGGCAGGGATCCAGCACGACTTGTACTGTTTCTCTGTTCACTCTCTAGGAACATAAAGCCCCGTCAAAGGATGTGTCCTAAATGGCGCGCTATTCCCTACATTGTGTATTTCAGGGAGCATGTTTGGCATGATCCCTGAAATGCATTGTCATACGTTTGGCCTGAGCCTCTATCTGTCCTCGCTCTGCTCGCGATAGGTTGACTGGCTGACTGAGAAGATGAGGGAGGCCAACTTCACTGTTTCCTCCATGCACGGAGACATGCCCCAGAAGGAGAGGGAGTCCATCATGAAAGAGTTCCGGTCCGGTGCCAGGTAATGATGAAATAGTCTGTTTTAGCATCCCAATCAATCTTTGAAGGCTATTCAATAAGTTAATTGACCTTTTTATTCATTTTTTCATTTTGGGTGTGTGACCACTGGGTCAATATTTATCAATAGTGAATGTGCTCTCGTGTCAGTAGTTACTTTGTCATATTTCTATGAGAAAGTTGAAGCTGGTCTTACACTTAACTTTTTTAATTTATTTTTTATTCTCCGTGTGCAATCACCAATAATTTGCACATCTAGATGTATATCTGACTTGTTTGATGGCCAGAGACGTTAACTTAGCTTAGTTGGTCGAACAGTCTCTTAGCAGGAAGAACATTTATATCCTATTATATGACAATGTACTGTATCGCCTGGATTCTTTCTGGTCCACCTGATAGAGAATGTTGTCTTTCATATACAATACCGGACAGTTTCCCACACTAGATAAAGCGTACTAGTGGACTGAACACTTAAATTAACATTCTTCATTGCACTGTTCGTAACCTGGCTCAGTGAGAGCTTTGTTCCATTCCTGTGCCACAGTAAAACCCAGAGAGTGGCAGTGGTCCAGTACGTCTTGTACTGTTTCTCTGTTCACTCCCTGGAAACATGTCTACGCATTCCCAGGGGTGGACTTGGGTCGTATTAATTGGTGTACACCGTAGCAAAACATTTAGCAAAGTTCAGATAGTCCCTCTCTGTTTGAACCCGTTTAGTTTCAAGTGAATACGACCTTGGTCTGGCCTAACGTGGATCTCCTCTTCCCCCCCACCCCGTAGCCGAGTGCTTATCTCCACTGATGTGTGGGCCCGAGGTCTGGACGTGCCCCAGGTGTCCCTCATCATCAACTACGACCTGCCCAACAACAGAGAGCTGTACATCCACAGGTATGTCTGGCTGCCCAGCTCAGAGAACTACTATGCATACCTAATATCGCTTAGTTTCTAATGTGGCTATTCGGACAACGGTGAAGTCGACAAAATCACCTGGCTCAGTCCTCAGTTTGAGCTGTGGGTTCCATTCCAGTGCCACAGTAAAACCCAGAGAGTGGCAGAGGTCAAGTACGTTGTGTACCTTTTTCTCTGTTCAGTCTTTCAGGACACTAAAAGCCTATTTTTATGGTCAATCCGACATCTGTAGTGGTCGTACAGCGTTTACAGCGATGCAGACTCCGCAGAAGTCAGAGCATTCATACTTGCTCTTTGGGGAGCTGTCATACGCATCCAATAAATTGGTCTGTGCCGCACCACTCGTAGTGATACAAAACTAATCGCTATAGCCATCCAGCTAGTTGTGAACAACTGGCTAAACGAAAAGACAAGACCTTACCTCTTCAGATGTTGGCGTCCGTTTCCCGGTGATTGACATAGGAGCTCAGCCAAGATGGCATTAAAAAGGCTGCACCGTTTTCCCACCTGTATCTGTCCTGAATCTCCACATTGCCCCCAGCGAAATGTGCCTACATTTAGGCTGTTAATGTGTTTCGCACTGTTAAGGTAAAAATGAGTCTAATGCTTGTTTGAATGTCAACCCCAATACATGTTTGTGTCATCAATCAACTGCATTACAGTTAAGAATGACTGACTACCACCACCGATTTCTGTATGCTAGCTATGCTACCAGATTATACAAACAGGAGTTAGCATTTAGCAGTCACTTGTTCTAAACTTGGAAAAATGTCTAAATGTTATGCAGTGAAAACAGCCAAATATATCCAAATCGGATTTTAGTAACCACATTCGGGTCCTGTTAGAGTACATCAATCATGACGGTTTTGACATCCACTTGATCAGATTTGTTGAATGTAGGCCAATCCAGTGCCCTTCGCTCCCCCATGGTCTGCATTCCATTGATCTCTTTTACCTCCCTGATCTCTTTCCAGGAGCTTCTGGCCCGCATAGTCGGATTAAGCAAAAATCGGGATGTCAGGGCAAAGATTTACTGGTGTTTATGTCCCTCAACCTCCTCTCTTCATAGGATTGGCCGATCGGGTCGTTACGGCCGCAAGGGTGTGGCCATTAACTTTGTGAAGAATGACGACATCCGTATTCTCCGTGACATTGAGCAGTACTATTCCACGCAGATCGATGAAATGCCAATGAACGGTAAATTACCATTTGTAAATCTTCTGTCTGAGTATTTAATTGACAATGTTTATGTTTAGTATTGCTGTTTTGGTTCAAGCAACTACATGTAAGTGTTCAGTTTTGTTTCAACCATATACTGGGTTTACAGATTTATGGCCATATATACCTGGGGTTCTTTTACAAAAACAGGCATTGACATTAGATGGCTGTCATTAACATTACATTTGTTCTCCTCAGTGGCTGACCTGATCTAAGGCACAGGTGACGGAAGTGGAGAGACCGCTTTGAATACACTTTGGACCCCTTTTTATTTACTGTTAGAATTCTTGTCTCATTTGTTTTGTTTTTAATAGTCGCTTTGGAACAGCCTTCGAATACTATTGTATTCTTAGGGAAATGCCTACTGCAACCATCAGTTGTTTTGTAAATAAAGAACATTTTGTTTCCCATTTGAATGCAGGTTCATTTCTTTTCCCTGTTTTTAAAGGGGCAATCCGGGATTTTGAAAAAACAACGAAATGGGTACCCCAACCATTTTGTTTTGATAAACATCAAAAGGATTGGGCTGGAAAAATGTAACAACTCTCAAATTCATAGAAAGGGCTATGGTTGCAAGGACTGACCATACATCCTTGAGATCAAAAGTGTAGTTTTAACCATGTTATGAGGCTATAGTATTTGTTTACAATTCCATTCTGTGTGATGTGGTAGATGGATTAACTAAGATCTATTACTTTACAATCACGTCTTCTGTTAGACTTCTATAGGGCTCCAGGTGCAACTCAGTCTTATGGCAGGATTCAATCCAATGTTTGTTATAGTGAATTGGACGGCCAACCAAGGTTTCATGTAAATGCAATTTCCCAGGTGTTTGCAGTGATTCCATTCATGGATCCCTGCTAATTTTGGCCCATGCGTGAATTACCTTTAAAAAAAGACGCTGTGTCTACTGTCTTGTGCGCTGCTCTATAAAGTGCCTTGGATTGAAATACGGCCAAGATTTCTTTCTTTTTTTTATTTACCAGATACGTTGTTTGATAATGGTGACATGGATGACCGTGATGATGAATGAGGGTGTATGTGATGGCATCTCTGACTGGGATGATGGAGTTGGTAAAGCTGAGTTTACTGTTGTATGTACTGGAAAATATGCATGATAAATTGAGTAATCCATAGGGCAGTGGTTCTTAAGTGATTTTGGTCTCGGGACCCATATTTCAGTGTGTCACCTCAGTAGTGACCAAATACTTGCGCAGGTGGAAAATTCATCAAAAGTTTGGATTTGTTTCAAAATGCAATGTGGGAAACTATAAGGCTCTATTGATTTAATAAATGTAACAAAAAAAACAAATGCTTTGCAGAAGGGCACTACTACAGATGTTTTACCTTTGTCAGCTCTGGTATTCAAACCAGCAATTTTTTGGTTACTGGCCTAACACTAACCTTGAGGTCACCTGCCACCATATTAACTGGAAACATTTTTTTCCTTTTCAATAATTCCATACTGCTCAACCTCCCACCACTCAATTTTGGTTGAGAATCGCTGCCCGCACTACAGATGGCTGGCAATATTGGTATAGGACTAGTAAAGGCCCAGTGCAAGACTTTTGTGAAACAATTTTTTTTTTTTTTTGTATTTCCCGCGGCTATGCTCGTGTCTCGGAGCCCCCATTTGATTCTGTTAGTCACTCTCCCTCAGATATACTAGTCAAGGTAAAATGTGTAGAATTGCAGGAAATTAGCTGCAAAAACGTTCTGTGATCGAATCCCTCTACGTATTTTACTTTTTCATTCCGGTGCGGAGTTAGTGTAGTGGCTAATTGTATAGCTAATAGGCTATGTTTGTAGACCGACTGAAGTGGATAAAGCTACAGCAGTCAATGACTGGGTTCTTTTTTTTCTTCTCCAAATAGCATTTGAGTTTGTCAGTTGTATAAAAATGCCGTAAATGAGCTTCAGTTGGCTTAATTTTTTTACGTAATGTGAAGACAGGAGGATGGGCAGAGCTTATTGATGTCACATTCCTTTTACTGATAACATTGTTTCTGAAACCTTTTTCAAAGTTGGATTTCCAAGCGGTAAGGGATGGAAGACCAACACCTTGGTTTAGGCAGTGGTGGGAAAAGTATGACATTTTTGTACTCGAGTAAAAGTAAAGAAACCTTAATAGAAAATGACAAGTAAAAGTCACCCAGTAAAATACTTAGTTGAGTAAAAGTCAAAGTATTTGGTTTTAAATATACTTAAGTATCAAAAGTAAATGTAATTGCAAGTATAAATAATTTCAAATTGCCTAAATTAAGCCAGGGGCACATTACAACATGCAGATAATTTATGAACTAAACATTTGATACAGTAGGAGGACCAGGGAAGTTCTATGGATAAGTGTGTGAATTGGACCATTTTCCTGTCCTGCTACGCATTCAAAATGTAACGAGTACTTTTGGGAGTCAGGGAAAATCTATGAAAAAGTACATGATTTACTTTAGGAATGTAATGAAGTAAAAGTTGTCAAAAATGTAAATAAAGTACAGATTACCCCAAACTACTTTAGTAATACTTTACATTATTTTTACTTAACACCACTGAGATTAGGGACGGACCGACATCAAGGAAGGGACCATTTCAATCTGAGTGGTATCAATGGAAAGACTGAGGCTGCGCTGCTAGCAGTAGACACTGCTGCTTCCCCTGCCTGCTATTCTCCACCAGCGACAGCGTGTGACCAAGAGACGGTTATTGAGACTTGAACAATTTGCCTATAGCACCCAACAAGCATGAGAAATCTTTGTCTCACATCCAAAGGCAGATCGCTTTTAAGACATTTTCCAGTTTACGGATAGATTTTAGCGGCCAGGGACCTGAAGTGATTGCATATGCCTGGTTTACATTTGCTCCCTGGTAAAAGAGAACCGTTAGATTTTTACGTGTCTATGTAATTAATACTGCATGCTAATACCTTGGGTAGCCTACCTAGGTAAATGGGAGTTGGCATTTCGTGGCAATGATGTGGAACTATTACATGCTTTTTCTGAACAAAATAGACAGCAACCCATTTAGAGGCTGCCACCATGTTTGCTTTTTGCCCATGGCCTATGATTGAATTTTCAATTCAACTGATGCGCTCTTCAGTCTTCTGCAGAACAAAGAGATGAACAAATCAAATTTTATTTGTCACATACACATGGTTAGCAGATGAACATGGGTTTCTTCCGTACCCGTATCAGCAACACAATGAAAGCATTGGAACGGCAGCGACTAGACTTTGATAGTTTCTATGGGCGATTTCAGAAAAAACGTAATGAACTGGGTCTGGCATGACGCTCCTAGTAAACATTCAGAGTATTATAACCTACCGGACAACATCAATGTTCCCAGGATAGCCAGGTTTGACCACGTTGGTGAACTTAATTTCCTTGGCTTAGTTCAATGCCAAAAATGTCACAAAAGTTCGACACCAGCAAACGTGCCTGTCAAAATATGCCAAGTATTTCGATTTCGTTAGATGTAAGGCTTATTTTGTCGTATTGTACAGTTCACAAATTGTACGAGACAAATCACCTGGACAGCTCCTCAGCTTTTTGTTCCAGGCAGGGCCGTAACCACATATGAGCACACCGAGGTCCGGACCTCAGCAATTTGTTTTAATAAAAAATGTAGAGGCTCATTTGGCGTTTCAACTTAAAGTTGAGTTAGAAAAGTAGAAAACGCAGGGTACAATTTCGAAACTTAGTTGTGCATCAGCAGTTTCCTATTGTTATATGCCACTCAATTAGGGGCAGATCGCAATTTACTGGGGAGGGTTGTTAAACTATATTTTTTGATTTGAGGAGGGTTGTGTTTTTTTATTGGACACAGTGGAGGGTAATACTTTTCCCCCCAGGTTTACATTTGCTCTTTTGCAGGTTTTACACTCTAATTTCTTCCACCCTAGCCAAATTTCCTTGTCTGCTTGCAATCGCCTCCCCAATATCAAGGTCTTTTGGTACTTCCCTTATACCACAGGTCAGTATAGTCTACCAGTCTAACGGTCTATCCAACCCTCTATCCACCATTCATTGTGGGGCTTGGGGCTCCAAAGTGGCACAGCAGTCTAAAGCACTGTATCTCAGTGCAAGAGGCATCACTACAGTCCCTGGTTCGATTCCAGGCTGTATCGCATCTGGCTGTGATTGGGAGTCCAATAGGGCGGCGTACAATTGGTCCAGCATCGTCCGGGGTAGGCCGTCATTGTAAATAAGAATTTGTTCTTAACTGACTTGCCTAGTAAAATAAACGTTAAATAAAACAACTAAAAATAGTGCAGTGAGAATTTTAATTGAATAACGTCGCAAAGCCCTGTAATTTGAATGTTTCATTCAATTGGGATAAGCTGTGGGTCTACTCTTGACAGTTTAGAAGGTCTAGAAAGGCAGAGTAGCAGGCAATTTGTGCGTGTATGTACATCATTTCAGAAAATGTTGTGCGTTTTTGTGTGACTTAATTCATGGGAACAGACACATTTATGTGCTGCTTAATTCGTTCGAAAATACCCATTTAACCAGTAGGCTGGTTACGCACAAGCCTTTACAACAACCATAGATGCGATAGCCTATATTTAACTTGTGTTCTCTCTTTAGGTCTAATTCAACGTTATGAATATACAGACATTTTGTCTTTATCTAACTGTGTTTTAAAATGTGTAGTTGTATGCCTATATGTAGTGTTTTAGACTTGCTGAACAGAATTTGTGAGAAAAGACACATTTACGTGGATTAAGACACTTAATCCGTGGGAAAAATTGTTTTATTAATACCAATACTGTTTTCTATGCTTGATTTCACTTAATACTTGGGATACTGGGGCACTTGTAATCAGAAAGGCCCTTGTTACAGATCATCATTCTCCCATGTTGTCCAAAATACAATGTGGCCACATACAGTTGAAGTCGGAAGTTCAATTTGGTAGCATTGCCTTTAAATAGTTTAACTTGGGTCAAACGATTCTGGTAGCCTTCCACAAGCTTCCCACAATAAGTTGGATGAGTTTTGGCCCATTCCTCCTGACAGAGCTGGTGTAACTGAGTCAGGTTTGTAGGCCTCCTTGCTCACGCACGCTTTTTCAGTTCTGCCAATACATTTTCCATGGGATTGAGTTCAGGGCTTTGTGATGGCCACTCCAATACCTTGACTTTGTTGTCCTTCAGCCATTTTGCCACAACTTTTGAAGTATGCTTGGGGTCATTGTCCGTTTGGAAGACCCATTTGCGACCAAGCTTTAACTTCCTGACTGATGTCTTGAGATGTTCGCTTCAATATATCCACATAATTTTCCTTCCTCGTGATGCCATCAATTTTGTGAAATGCACCAATCCCTCCTGCAGCAAATCACCCCCACATCATGATGCTGCCACTCCCGTGTTTCACGGTTGGGATGGTGTTCTTCGGCTTGCAAGCATCACCCTTTTTCCTCCAAACATAATGATGGTCATTATGGCCAAACAGTTCTATTTTTGTTGCATCAGACCAGAGGACATTTCTCCAAAAAGTATGATCTTTGTCCCCATGTACATATGCAAATCATAGTCTGGCTTTTTTTAATGGCAGTTTTGGAGCAGTGGCTTCTTCCTTGCTGAGCGGCCTTTCAGGTTATGTCGATATAGGACTTGTTTTTACTGTGGATGTAGATACTTTAGTACCTGATTCCTCCAGCATCTTCACAAAGTCCTTTGCTGTTGTTCTGGGATTGATTTGCACTTTCCACACCAAAGTACGTTCATCTCTAGGAGACAGAATGCGTCTCCTTCCTGAGTGGTATGACGGCTGCGTGGTTCCATGGTGTTTACACTTGCGTACTATTGTTTGTAGAGATGAACGTGGTACCTTCAGGTGTTTGGAAATTGCCCCCAAGGATGAACCAGACTTGTGAAGGTCTACAATTTATTTTCTGAGGTTTTGGCTGATTTCTTTTGATTTTCCCATGATGTCAAGCAAAGAGGCAGTGAGTTTGAAGGTAGGCCTTGAAATACATCCACAGGTACACCTCCAATTGACTCAAATGATGTCAATTAGCCTATCAGAATCTTCTAATGCCATGACATAATTTTCTTGAATATTCCAAGCTGTTTAAAGGCACAGTCAACTTAGTGTATGTAAACTTCTGACCCACTGGAATAGTGATACAGTGAATTAGAAGTGAAATAATCTGTCTTTAAACAATTGTTGGAAAAATGAATTGAGTCATGCACAAAGTAGATGTCCTAACCTACTTGCCAAAACTTTAGTTTGTTAACATGAATTTTATGGAGTCGTTGAACAACAAGTTTTAATGACTCCAACCTAAGTGTACGTGAACTTCAGATTTCAACTGTATGCTCCCGGCAGGCCCAGTTGTTCAAGAAAAGCTTAACACAGGTTTGCCTCCTCTCCAATCCGAGTGGCTATTCCTCGCGGATCTAGAACCTAACTTTTCAATATAGCCTAAATATTTATACTTTTACTTTTTCAATTTATTTATTACCTTTGATATGTGGCATAACAGAACCAGTAACCATGTTTTTTTTAAAAATCTGATTAGGCTACTTCAAAAGTAGGCAGAAGCATGTTCATCCAAAATATAATTCCAGCATCCTCAAAATGGCTTAACATTAACCAGATTTCCATTCAACCTTTTTATGCAAGTAAAGTAGCCTATATGAATTTGACCTTTTGGGTAGGATTCATGAGTTTCATATGAAGAATAATTTTGGTGTGGTGAATAATTTGAATTCAACAATCCCTACATCAATTTATATTATGAGCAATTTAAGGGATGGGAATATTACATTTACATTTTGACAAAGTCCTCTTTCTTACTTGATAGCCTAGGCAGCCGATAGAGGGCACTTGATCTGCACTATCATCTAGGTTTGATGTGCCTAGCTGGTAATGCACTCGTGTCCCCATGGACTGGCTCGTACATAAAGCATCATCACTTTCAGGCTGCAAAGGCATAATTTCCTTCCTAAACTAAATTTAAAGGTGGGCTGACCCCACCAAAAAAGAGGAAAAATATTTGTCCGGTCTTAATAAAACATTTTCCACCAACATTTTAAGATTTTCTGACAATTTAGGATGTTGCACACACTTGGCGTACTTGAGGTGGCTAATATTTGGTTTGTGACATTTCTACAAACCAAATAATATCCTCTCAACTCTATAATGTCATTCCTTAGCATATTAATAATAGTCTAAATAAAGGCTTTCAGGATGTGGAAAAAATATGTATTGCTATGGAGTTGTTTTAGATATTTTTTATTCTATACTGAACAAAAATATAACTGCAACATTCAACAATTTCAAAGATTTTAAGGAAATCAAGTCAATTGAAATAAATGCATTAGGACCTAACCTATGGATTTCACATGACTGGGAATACAGATATGCATCTGTTGGTCACAGATACCATAAAATAAAAGGTAAGGGCGTGGATCAGAAAACCAGTTAGTATGACCACCATTTGCCTCATGCAGCACGACACATCTCCTTCGCATAGAGTTGACCCGGCTGATGATTGTGGCCTATGAAATGTTGTCCTACTCTGTGCGAAGTTAGTGGATATTGGCGGGAACTGGAACACGCTGTAGTACACGCTGATCCAGAGCATCCCAAACGTCCTCAAAGCTTGACATGTCTGGTGAGTATGCAAGCCATAGAAGAACTGGGATCTTATTCAGTTTCCAGAAATTGTATACAGATCCTTGTGACATGGGGCTGTGAATTATCATGCTGAAACATGAGGTGATAGTGGCGGATGAATGGCATGACTATGGGCCTCAGGATCTCTTCATGGTATATCTGTGCATTCAAATTGCCATCAACAAAATGCAATTGTGTTTGCTGTCCGTAGCTTATGCCTGCCCATACCGTAACCCCACCGATTTGGTGCACTCTGTTCACAACGTTGACATCAGCAAACTGCTCACCCACACGACGTACAATTAAAACCGGGATTCATCAGTGAAGAGCACACTTCTCCAGTGTGCCATTGGCCATCGAAGGTGAGCATTTGCCCACTAAAGCCGGTCACGATGCCAAACTGTAGTCAGATCAAGACCCTGGATAGCACGCAGATGAGATTCTCTGAGACAGTTTCTGACAGTTTGTGCAGAAATTGTTTGTTTGTGCAAAACCAGTTTAATCAGCTATCCGACCCTGCAAGTGAAGAACCCGGGGGAGGTCCTGGGCTGGTGTGGTTACACGTGGTCCACGGTTGTGAGGCCGGTTGAACGTAACTGCCAAATTTTCTAAAACGATGTGGATGCGGCTTATGGTAGAGAAATTAACATTCTAGCAACAGCTCTGGTGTACATTGTGTTGTGTGACAACCCCATTTTAGAGTTGTCTTTTATTATCCCCAGCACAAGGTGTACCTGTGTAATGATCATGTTGTTTAATCAGCTCCTTGATATGCCAGACCTGTCAAGTGGGTGGATTATCTTGGCTAAGGAGAAATGCTCACTAACAGGGATGTACATGTGTAAAGAAATAAACTTTTTGTGTGTATAGAACATTTCTGGGATCTTTTAAGCCTGTAACGTAACATGTGGAAAAAGGGAAGGGGTCTGAATACTTTCTGAATGCACTGTAGGTAGTCGATAGAAATGGCTTACTATTCCTCGCCAGGAGAGGGTGTAATCCCCTCGGGGGTTAAAAAAGTACTTGACCTAGGCCAAGGAGGGTTGTGGAATCATTCATGTTCCAGACAGTCTTGAAGGTAGCTATTGAAGTGATGTGTTATTTAAGTTGAGCAGAGTTCAACTCCAATTCACCATTAACGTTAGAGGCGGCAGGTAGCCTAGCTGTTACGTGAGTTGGGCCAGTAACCAAAACGGTCTCTGTTGAAGGTAGTGGATCTTCCAGAAGGACAACAACCCCAAACAACCATCAAAAGAAACTTGAAATGGTTGAAGAAACACTGGACTGTTCTGGAGTGGCCAGCGAAGAGTCCAGACCTGAATCATATCCATAATCTACGGTGAGAACTGAAAACAGCAGTTGGTGGAGGGCACCCCTCAAACATTGAAGAATTAGAGCAGTTTTCTGCTGAATAGTGGGCCAAATTGGAAGTAAATAGGTGCAGCAAGGTCATTTAGGGCTACAAAAAAACATTTGTTGGCAGTTATCTTGGCCAAAGACTGCATCCAAGTACAAGTACCAAGGTGACAATAATTTAGTCCATGCTATTTGTCTTTATTTTCTCAATTAAAATTCTAAACTTAAGTTTACAATAACAACAAAAATTCTGCAGTGTTGAAAATCCAATAAGGTGTGGAGAAAAGTTTTCTTTTTCATTTCAAATGTATTTATAAAGCCCTTTTCCCATCAACAGATGTCACAAAGAGCTTATACAGAAACCCAGCCTAAAACCCCAAACAGCAAGCAATACAGATGTAGAAGCACGGTGGCTAGGAAAAACTCCCTAGAAAGGCAGGAGACTCAGAAGAAACCTAGCGAGGAACCAGGCTCTGAAGGGTGGCAGTCCTCTTCTGGCTGTGCCAGGTGGAAGAGTACATGGCCATTAAGGCCAGACTGTTCTTCAAGATGTTCAAAAGTTCATAGATGACCAGCAGGGTCAAGTAATAATCACAGTGGTTGTAGAGGGTGTCAGGAGTAAATGTAAGTTTGTTTTTTCATAGCTGATCATTCAGAGATTGAGAGGTCGAGACGAAACAGCAGGTCCGTGACATGGTAACACGCCCGGTGAACAGGCGTCCCATAGCCGCAGGCAGAACAGTTGAAACTGGAGCTGCAGCTCAAACAGGTGGACTGTGGGCAGCCAGGAGTCATCAAGCCAGGTAGTCCTGAGAAATGGTCCTCCAGGAGGAGAGGGATAATTACAGGGAGCATACTTCAATTCACACAGGACACCAGAAAACACAGGATAATTACACCAGCTATAACAGACTGACCCTAGCCCCCCGGAACATACACTATTGCAGCATAGATACTGGAGGCTGAGATGGGTGGGTCGGGAGGCACTGTGGCCCTGTCTGACAATACCCCCGGACAGGACCAACCAGGCAGGATATAACCCCACACACCTTCCCAAAGTGCAGCCCCTACACCGCTAGAGGGATATCAACAGACCACCCACAAAGATCTCCTTCACCACACAAACCCGGACAGGAAGATTACGTCAGTGACTCAACCCCCTCAAGTGATGCACCGCTCCTAGGGACGGCATGGAAGAGCACTAGTAAGCCTGGGACTCAGACCCCGTAATAGAGGCAGAGAATCCCAGTGGAGAGAGGGGAGCCGGCAGACAGCAAGGGTGGTTTGTCTCTCCAGTGCCTTGCCGTTCACCTTCGCACCCCTGGGCCAGACGACACTCAATCATAGGAACTACTGAAGAGATGAATGTTCAGTATAGGCTTAAAGGTTGAGACCGAGTCTGCACCTCTCACATTAATCTCTCACATGAATCATGTTTACATATCTCGCCTGGAAAATATGTTTCCTGCACAATTTTCCCCCTCATAAAGCTCTTTTGTGGAATAATTCAGACATAACTGTAAGGAATAAGTCATTGTTCTACCCCAGCTGGCATGAGAGGAATATTGACTTTGTCCTTGATATTTTTGACAAGGGTAATATTCTCACATATGAACAATTTATAACACTGAAAGAGTTTCCAATACCTTTCAGAGAGTTTATTTCTGTGATCAAAGCCCAGTGGTCTAACTACACTTATGAAAAGTCATCTTAATTTTGGGAATGATCACAAAGTTTATCCAGAACTCAGATTGGAAGGCGTGGGCTTACTTGAGAAATCTTGTTGTAATAATCTTGTTGTAATATATAAGACAAATTCTTCATTCACAAAACCAACTTACACCGAGAGGAAAGTTTTTCTGGAACATTGTCTGACATTGTCTGGAAAAATGCATGGTTAAGACCATACAAATACTGTATACCAAACAAAGTTAAGGAAGTGCACTTCAACATTTTGCATAAGATATATCCATGTAATTCTATGATGTCCAAATGTGTGGCTATTGATGATATCTGCGTTTTCTGTGAAAAAGGTGAGAATCTGTCTCACTTGTTCTTTGAATGTAAATTTGTGTCCGAATTTTGGGAGAACCTTGCAAAGTACTTATTTACCATTATGAACATTGCCTATAATTTGAACATAAAATATATATGTTACTATTGCAATGATAACAAAACCACTGAAATGATTGTTAATTTGTTTTATTCTTGTTGCCAAATACTTTACACACAAACAAAAATTCCAAAATTACCAATTTTTCTGATTGAATTGAATTATCTTATTAAAACACTAACCCTAGTGAATAACAAAAAGAATAACATCTTCATGACTCATTATAATAAGATATTTTCAGAGTGAATATAATTGCACTTAAATTGTTTATTTTTTGTATTTTATTTATAATTTTTGTATGTTTGAGCATTGTTAATACCTGTGTTTGGTTTGCTACACATGTTTGATGTAGCAATCAATGTAAGTTGATTTTTGTATTATGAATAATAAAAAATAAAAAACTTGGTTAGCGTGCACAGGAGTCGCTGGTACGCGATGAGACAAGGATATCCCTAACCCGGACGACGCTAGGCCAATTGTGCGTCGCCCCATGGACCTCCAGGTCGCGGCCGGTTACGACAGAGCTTGGGCGCGAACCCAGAGTCTCTGGTAGCACAGCTGACGCTGTGCTGCGAAGGTCGAAACACAACCCAGCCAAGCCACACTGCTTCTTGACACAACTTAACCCAGAAACCAGCCACACCAATGTGTCAGCATGCATTGCGCTCGGCCCGCCACAGGAGTCGCTAGTGTGCAATGGAACAGAAATATCCCTGCTGGCCAAACCCTCCCCTAACCTGGACGATGCTGGGCCAATTGTGCGCCGCCCCATGGGTCTCCAGGTCACGGCCAGCTGCGAGAGCCTGGACTCGAACCAGGTTCTCTAGTGGCACAGCTAGAACTGCGCCACCCGGGAGGCCATTTTTTGTTTTTAGGTGGAGACTGCATCGAGGGTATTTCGCAAGGTTAAATTTAGATCCTCAGGTGGTTAACCAACTTCTGTAATCCAACGTCCTTGGGTAGGTGGAGGAAGGACATCTATGAATCTTTGGGTTGTCTGAGAATGTATAGCACGGCTTTGGATAATCCTTGTTTGGGGTCTGAGCAGCTTATTTGTTGCGATTGTGAACATAATAAAATGGTGGTCCGATAGTCCAGGATTATGAGGAAAAACATTTCGATCTACAGGACAAAACTAAATCCAGGGTATGACTGTGGCAATGCAAAGGTCCAGAGACATGTTGGACAAAACCAACTGAGTCGATGATGGCTCCGAAAGCCCTTTGGTTTGGGTCTGAGGACTTTTTCATGTGAATATTGAAGTCACCAAAAATGTGATTATCTGCCATGACTACCAAGGTGCGATAGGAATTCAGGGAACTCCGAGAGGAACACTATATACAGCCCAGGAGGCCTGTAAACAGTAGATATAACTTGTCATAAATGTTAGCAACACCTCTGCCTTTGCGAGACATGGTCACTAGTGTAACCAGGAGGTGAGGCCTCATTTAACACAGTAAATTCATCAGGTTTAGGCATGTTTCAGTCAGGTCAATCACATCAAGGTGTTGATCAGTGATTAGTTCCTTGACTATGACTGCCTTGAAAGTGAGGGATCTAACATGAAGTAGCCCTATTGTGAGATATCAAAATCTCTTTCAATAATGACAGGAATGGAGTAGGTCTTTATTCCAGTGAGATTGCTCAAGCAAAACACTGCCATGTTTAGTTTTGCCCAACCTAGATCGAAGCAGACACGGTCTCAATTGGGATAGCTGAGCTGACTACACAGACTGTGCAAGTGGTAGACTCCACTAAGCTGGCAGGGTGGACAGCACCCCATCTCATTGTGGAGAAAGAGAGAAGATTATCAACTTCCTCACTATTACACCATGAAGCCACAATTAAAGAATTTACTTTCCCAAATTGTACCCATCCCTGGGTCAACATTCTTGCCCTGTACAGCAAATTTGTACAAATGGCATACAACCAATGGAAGCTGGTGGGATGAGCTATAGGATGGGCATATTGTAATGGCTGGAATGGAATAGAACAGTATCGAACACAAACGTATGGAAACCACACTTGACACCATTCCAGCCCTGACAATGAGCCCATCCCTCTATAGCGCCGCCCACCAGCCTCCTGTGCATACAACTTGTGATACAATGGAGTTTCTGCACAAAAATTACAGGTGTTGTGAAGACACCAATCAATGGCCATGTAAACATTGCATATCAGTTGTCACAACCATTGTCAAATGCTT
The DNA here is from genome assembly GCF_018296145.1 of Oncorhynchus tshawytscha. Classification (NCBI taxonomy): domain Eukaryota; kingdom Metazoa; phylum Chordata; class Actinopteri; order Salmoniformes; family Salmonidae; genus Oncorhynchus; species Oncorhynchus tshawytscha. Next base: position 5,127,640 of record NC_056460.1, on the reverse strand, counting down.
TGCTCAGTTGTACAGCCTGAATGTCAGTGTTGTGGAAGCTACTCTGAATATGTAGCTTAACAAGCTACCAATTTCTTCACACTGGGAGAAGTTAAGCTACCATTATGAACAATACATTTCTTGAAAAAGTAGTTAATTTATCAAGCAGTAGTTTGGATGTATTGATCTAAATCTGACATTTCTACACATTGCAAGAACGAGTCATTCTGGAATTTAGCCTATTAAAACTGTTTCAAATTAGAATTAGGCACGTCTGATGTCAAAAAAGGTAATCACCTAGGTCACCCATATTTTATTTCCTTTTTGCAAAAAAAAAAAAAAAAGTGTACTTCTAGTTAAATTACTACATGTCGTTCACTACCCCAACACTGCTGAATGTGTACGGGGGGGGGGCCCTCGGTCTGTACAAACGGACCAAGCAAGCATTACTTCATATACTGTGGTATTGTTTTAATCTTGTATTGAAAAATAAATTAACGAAATAACTTTAAACTGCAACAGAAGACAAATTAAGTTAACAAACATTTGTCAGCAGGGGTGGAATTGCAGTGCTCAATGTGGATTACTTTACAAATGTATATAAAAAATAATTTATTGGACATACACAAATCACAAAATCATTCATTTAAATACAGTAAACTGCACAGTGGCCTACCACAACCATTGCTCTTCCAGCTACAAAAAAGGTATAGAAAATGTATTTATATATGTATATTTCGTACACATGCCCCATTTTGGATGAGTAAAAAAAAAAAGAAAAACTGTACAAAACAGCACATTGGTGGTAATGGTCTGGATGGAATAATTTCAACAGAATAACAATTCTAATACTAGAATAGAAATATACAAAATGATTCATCTTAAGAGCAACTGGTTGAGAGATGTGAGGGGAGGGTGATGCTGAACTGATAAGCAGGCAGTGGTTGTTCTTACATTGATTGTTATCCTTTCACTCAGACAAGTGGGAAGGAAAACAAGAAAGCTCTTACAGAAAAGACGAGTAAATTGTGGTTTAAACAGACCTCTAAACGCTGCCTGTCCCAGACAACCACAAACTACTGAGCTGAAAAATGTCCTGCTTAAATAAATTGCCACAAAATGTCCTGTCACTATAACAATCAGTTTCCATGAGGGGGGGGATCTCACAAGACATCCAATCAGCAGTCTGATCAAGGAAAATGAGGCGGGCTCATCATTCCCCGCACTGCTAACCGCTCGTAATGCCGCCTTCTCATTGGGTGCCCGAGTTAGGTGACAAGCAGCTATGACCAATTACAGAGGGTAAAGCTGTAAACTTTGGTTCTACGGGCAGGTTGGCAATGTTAGTGTGGGAAGTGGACCGTCGGTCACTCATTTACTCTAACTTGGCGTGTTGCGACACCTGCTCGCTCAGACAAGCAGAGACTGTTGACCACACTCAGCCTAATGTTATCCTCCATATAGTGATCGCCCAGAGGCTTCAACACCTGGGGAGAGAGACAAGAGTGGTGGGAAAGACAAAAGGAGGAGAGGGGGTGACATCAGATGAAAGGAAGTGGGGGAAAAATAGAATAAAACCAACTGGAGGTGGAGTGAAAGGAGCAAGGAAAGCAAGCTTAATTTGTTCGTTAGTACGTTCATCCATACCAAAAATGGAAATCGTGACAGCTAATCATGCACACACACACACACGTGATAAAACTTAAGCACCCAATGTCACCCACCCTACCCTCGTAATCCCCTCAACATGTAATGAGAAAACAAATCAACCATGAAAGTGCCAACCTGTACTCTACATTTGTGGTGAGAACCAGGTATAAAATTCAGTTTTTAAATTCTAAACCAGCATGGCATGGGGACCATGAGCTATCAAAAAAGAAAACATTTATATATAGTCCTAAAAATGGACACTGGAAACCAAGCGAAGGGGGAAAACCGGCAGGGGCTAGTTTTTCTTCTTGACATTGTTGTTGGAGGCCAGTCTCGTTCTCTGGGTCGTTATCAAGGAATCCAACTGGACTCGACTCCTCGCCACCTCAAAGAGTTTGGAAAATATCTGAAAACAAGGCAAGGGAAGTATTGTGGCCATGTTAATGACATTAGTAGTGACGTATTTTTGCCTCCAAAATGACAAAAGATGGAGCCTTTCTTCCCCTCCGTCCACCTCACCTTTCGTGGAGTCCTCTGTGGCAAGCACAAAGTTTAAAAAAAAAGATGGAACACTAATTAGTGGGGATAGTAGTGAGAGAGGCGTCCCAATTCTCTACCCTTCTACCAAAGTGTGCACTTGCACCCTCCCTAAGTGGTTGAAACAACGCTTACACTAATACATTTATTTTAAGTGGCGGGTGCACACTTCTGGGGAAAGGGGAAAGAATCAGGGTTCAACCAGAGAGACAAAGACAGATAAGGAACCACATTTTGGGCTGATAAGGAAATTCTGGTTTGAGAGAGAAAATAGGTTTTGGTAAATCACATTCAGTCACATCCAGATAGGTTAGGAAAACAACAGGAGAAAGAGTTTGGGAGCAAACACTCTGAAAGAGTAAGCAGGAAGGGGGACATGGGGTGAGACAGGAAAAGAAAAGGGAAGAGAGTAGAAAGGGAAGAGAGTAGAAAGGAAAAGAGCGAAAGGGAGCGGGAAAAAAATGTATACATTAAAAGGGAGATGAGAGGCGTAGAAAGAGAAGTGAGTGAAAGAGCCCAAGCAAAAGAGAAACAGAACATGCATAATAGTCTGATCAAGAGACGTGCCGCAGGCATTTCTTCCCCCCCTAACCTCCACTCCCGGATCACCCACCTGCTCCCACAGGGTCTCGGCCACCTGGTCGATGACGCTGCCCACCTCGCGGAACTCGCCGGAATACTTCACATAAGCCCATAGGCAGAGTGCAGCCAGTGCCACGCCCATAATGAGATTACAAACCATGGCCACTGTGTTGATACCCAGAAAGCCCGTGACCAGCGACGCCACGTACATGGCGAACATGACGGCGAAGAGCGTGGCTGGCGTGCGCGCCGCGTAGAAGATGTTCTTGCCATCGTTGTGCTTGATGAAGTTCGTGAAGGCCTCATCCAGCTCTGCTTCAAGCTGCTCCTGGTAGCACCAGCAGAAGTCCTCGCCGCCCATTTTCTTGACCGAGCGAAAGTGTTTGACCGCCACCTGCCGCAGGTTCGAGTGGCCACGCTCCAGTTGATCGGGGGCCATGTAGGGCTTGTCGCCTCCGCAAACCTGGGAGAAAGGGGAGTTCGCTATGAGGGACACACACATACTGCAACTCATTTACTTATTGAATATTCAGTGTCTTATAAGCCCATATGGGCTGGGCATCTGACAGATGCAAGAACATTTCCGATCGAAAATCAACCCCTAGCCTCTAAGTATAGACATCTCTTTGCCCCTCAGATCTCTGAGAACTACACTGAACAAAATATAAAACGTGTAAAGTCTTGGTTACGGGAGCTGAAATAAAAGATCCAAGAAATGTTCCATACAAAGCTTATTTCACTCAAATTTGTTTACATCCTTGTTAGTGAGCATTTCTCCATTACCAAGATAATCCATCCACCTGACAGGTGTGGCATATCAAGAAGCTGATTAAAAACAGCATGCTCATTACACACAGGTGGAACTTGTGTTGGGAACAACAAAAGGCTATTAAACTGTGCAGTTGTGTCACAACAGTGCCACATGTGTCTCAAGTTTTAGGGAGCGTGCAATTGGCATGCTGACTGCAGGAATGTCCACCAGAGCTGTTAACAGAGAATGTCATATTTATTTCTCCACCATAAGCAGGCTCTTGTCGTTTTAGAGAATTTGGCAGTACGGTCAAGCTTCACAATCGCAGGCGACGTGTAACCACGCCAGCCCAGGACCTCCACATCCGGCTTCTTCACTTGTGGGATCGTCTGAGACCAGCCACCCAAACAGCTGATGAAACTGAGGAGTATTTCTGTCTGTAATAAAGCCCTTGTAGGGAAAAACTCATTCTTATTGGCAGTGCCTAGCTCCCCAGTGGGGGGGGGGGCTTATGCCCTCACAGGCCCACCCATGACTGCGCCCCTGCTCAGTCATGTGATATCCACAGAGTAGGGCTTAATAAATGTATTTAAATTAACCGATTACCTTATATGAACTGTAACTCAGTAAAATCATTGAAAATGTTGCATGTTGCGTTTATATTTTTGTTCAGTATAGAGCAATACAGAAGAAACAATTTAAGTATGTACATCTTGCACACCAGACTACAAAGGGGTGCTATACACGGGACTAAATCAACAAAATCCTTTCAGATCTACAAGGAGTCATCACATATCTCGATGTAGGCGCTAGGTGGGCACAACTTTGCTGAGAGCAAAAACAGAGCTATTTACAGAGTTTATTTTAAGCCGTCTAATTAAGATGTTTGTTTAAATGAACAAAAAAAGTTTTACAACTGAATCAATCTCGAGTATAACGTAGCTAGTAACATGCCACAACTCATCTGCACAGGTGTAAACGCTTCGACTGCTTTTATTAGTCAGATGCTAAATTGGATGCTTAAAACTGAAAGTTAATTGTTCAATTACCTGTTCCATGCCTTTGTTGTAAATGTCTTTTGCTCCTGCAACAGCTGCAAGGTTGTTGGCTTCAGCCGTTGCCTAGGTGACAGCGGAAGAAAGCAGAGGGGAAAACACAGCCGTCCTGAGATTAGGTCCCTTTGGTGCATCAACATTAAACATACGCATGAAATTCTACTCAAGTTTTAAAGAGGCTATATGGAATACGTGTTTAGAGGGCCCTTTGGGCTCGAGCAACCCCAGAGGTAACACGCCTCTGGGGGTGTTCGAGCCCAAAGGGCCCTCTAAATAGACGAATCTTGGTCAGAAAGGGGCAAACCTACCCACGCCCATGTGTAAAAGCATATATTGTTTGCTAATCGCTCATTGACCAGGTGACATAAACGGTATCATAAGGTCTAAAAGGCTTTGGGACGCCACGAATGTTCATGCTACACAATACATTTGGTCAACGACAAGTGAAAGCATGAGCATGCTTCAGGGTTGTATTTACAAGAACATTTTGCAACAGAAAACAAAACAAGATTTTGAATTGGACAAATTCAGGCAGTACCTCCCAGTTTTACCCCAGTATCAAACTATTCTATTCCATTTCGTAACACAATCCAGTTATTTGTTAGGGGAATGTATCATTGACTATCTGGAGAGTTAACTACCTGTAACATTGACTTGGGATGAGGCAGCTCCTCCCCTTGGTATATTTTCATGTATGCCTGTGCCGAAAAAAGAAAAACAAGCAACAAAAAATTCAGAAGAAGAAAAGGTATTAAAGAGGAAAGGTATAGGAGGGAAAAAAGGTATATAAAAGGAGAGGTATATAGTAAATCATATTTTATTGGTCACATATTTAGCAGATGTTATTGCGGGTGTAGCGAAATGCTTGTGTTACTAGCTCCAGCAGTGCAGTAATATCTAATAATACACATAAATCTCAAATGGAAAGAACGAAATTAAGATATAAATATTAGAACGAGCAACACCAAAGTGGCATTGACTAGAATACAGTATATACATATAAAATAAGTAACACAGTTTGTAAACATTAAAGTGACCAGTGATTCCATGTCTATGTACATAGGGCAGCATCCTCGAAGGTGCAGGGTTGAGTAACCATGTGGTAGCCGGCTAGTGACAGTGACTAAGTTCAGGGCACTGGGTGGAGGCCGGCTAATGATGGCAAGGTATAAGCTCAGAAGGAATGTTTGAAACGATCGACTTACTTTGAAATACTGTACAAGGTCTCGGCACGTCACTTTGGATCCTCCGATTTCTTTCTCCACCAAGTTCTTCGGGGACAACAAGATTGGCACTAGGTTGACGAGCTCAGTCTTGAAATCGTCATCAATATCTAGAGGGAGTAACAAGTGGGAAATGCATTTCTTTATTAAAAAAGGTCTGTTGACATTTCCCTTTTAAACCAGTGAAAAATTTACCAATCGCCATCTGACCTTAAATGCAACTATAAAGGCAAACACGTTATAACTTTGAAAGATGACCTTTGTATTGTAATTGATCGCATTTATGTAGCACTTTTCTTCTAAAATCCAAGAATTACAAGTCTACAGAGAACCATGTTCCCTATGCACACCTGGATATGAGATAATTGGATACATATAGCGTTATGGTAATTGCTAAACCTTACCTTCTGATTGCCTGGTTAGAAATTTGACCATAATGCTTAGACCTATCCAATCGCTTCAGATTTACAGGAGTGCCTTGGGGTAGGTGCTGGTTTATTTGGAATTGACAGAGTTGGCTAAGGGGTACTTTGACTAAAGCCTGTTTTAGCATGGCCAGCGCCATGAACTGTCAATACACTGAAGTAAAAAGAGGAAATTGGCTATTTTAAAATAGAGAGATGGCCCTCAATGGCACTGCTCATGCTCTCAGAGATAGGTGTGCAATCTTTCCACAAGAGTAATTTAGCAACCTTTTCCTATAGCGTACCTGTGAGTCTGCCATCAAAGTTGGGGTTGGTGGCCACCTTGAGGCCGGGGTGGGGCAGGAGGAAGCAGCCAATGTTAGAGAAGCAGGAGTGGATGTGCTTCCTGACATTCTGCAGCTCCTCATGCTGGTTCTGTTTCACCTGCACACAGTGGAGAGACTCTTGCTTATTCAAGTAAATGGTTGGACAAATATGTGTTTGAATGAGCTCCGTCTCAGATCGGTTTGTGCTAAAACCCTGATGAAGGCAGCATAGCTGTCGGAGTGTTGGCTTCCATTACATTTATTCCTTCAGAACCCAAGTGTGCAGCTTTTATTTTCCATGAGCTGTACAGCCTACTACTGGTCGTTGTCATACCATTGTCCATAGGAGTTGGCACGACTGCGCAAACAAACCAGGCTGTTTGAACAGTGGATGCATAATTAGAACGTGTATAAGTGCTTTAGTTCCTGAAATGTCAGAGAAGTTAAAGCTCTGATTTTCTTAAAACAAATGGAGCAAGTGAAAAAATGCGTACTTGTAATCTCTTCTCCAGGAAACTCTTCCCTCCGTCCAAGCCATAGGGATGCTCGTAAGGGTAGCTCCAGTCTCTTATAAGAAACATTAAAGTCTGTTGTGGAAGGCAATTAAGGAATAAATATTAAAGATACTATAGGACTATAGACTTTTCACAAAGTGTCAAGTAATGGCAGCCATATTGAAATAAGACTAGAGATGCCTATTAGCGCCATCACAATTACTTACAAATCTCCTCTTCATTATTATCCAATGAGAAATGTGTTGCAGGCCATTCATTCAGGAAAGGCAGCAGAAAAATGTGACAATACCTGAAAGGGTTTCTCATAGATCTCCTCCAAGGCCAGCCTTCCATATTCAGTAAAGAGCTAGGTAGGGAAAAACAAAAGTCAGCTATAAATCAGAGTAACACTCCACGTCCTCGTCAAAGGTCAACAGTCAGTCAAACAATCTATTAATAACAACGAGAAGTCTTGCAGCTGACTTGCCGTCTAATAGGACAGTGATGTCAATAACACGCCTCATTTAAGAGTCTTCTGTTGAGTAGGTTTTAAAGAGGCTATATATAACCTTTGCTTCTAGGGGTGCTTGAGCAAAAAGGGGTACCCCGTACAGTCACATTTCAAGTCAATTTGAAGTTCATTTAGCAATTAAAAACATCATTGTGTATCTTTAACAAGGGAGGAAGCAGCTATACACTTCCATACAAGTGCTCTACTTATGACCCACTAAGTACAATAGTTCCAATTGCATGGATGATAATCAAAGGAATATCATGTAGACATTTCCCCCTGGAGAGCTATGATATAACAAAGTAAAGATCCTTTTCAAGTTACAGCATCTGTTCGTGGAGTTCAATGTCCAAAGCTCATGGCCAAAGCAGTGTTGAAGATTGTAAGTCCACCATCCAAAACAATCCAAACACGCGCATGCACACACACACCTGGAGATGTTGAAGGTCATCTTCTTGCACATTCTGAGACAAGTTGTAAACCTAACGGGTGACAAATCATCAAAACATCAATAACCTGTACTAAAGTCCAGAGATCACACTTTCAATCAATGTTTTGCATGAATTGAAAAGTTGGTATGGGGAGGAGGAAAGTCTGGTATTCAGTCAGTCTAGAACTAGCACATGACAACACAACTTCATAAACTGTATTTAACATGCACGCAAGTCTCAGGAAAATGTCAAATTTTTCAATTCCTCAAACTTACTGGCAAAAGGGGTATAGCAAGAGTGGCATTCCTCATCCAAACAGCCTATAGTCACCCAGTTCCCTATTATTGATTTTTTCAATAATGGCAATTAAACATACGCACATGTAGAACTCCCCTACTTCGAGTAATGAATACCTTAATATAAACAGTACACAACACTGAGGGGGGAGTGTCATACCTGTACAGAGCTGGTCATGGTGCTCAACGCAAACAGTGTCGCACAATCTTTGATGGTTGATTGGCTGTCGAAAGCCCCCTGTGTGTCGATTAGAAGAACCGCAACCTTTCAGAGAAAGGATAAAATCAATTACAAAGTCATATTCTTCACCAATCAAGGGGTATTAAATCAGTTGAAATAACCAATGGACAACTGGACATTTGAAATCGTGTCTTTAAAAGGGACATTGCACTCCAAAAACAAAGTTCGTAAATCTTTTATAAATCCAGCTATATGCCGCAATCCAAAGTGAACGGAGACGATAAACGGCAGATCATTTCCACATTTTGCTTCACAACTGATGCCGTTTAATATGGACTCATCTTGATCGTTTTAGTGGTCTGAAAATATCAGAAACTTTACTTTTGGAGAGCAAGGTCTTAAAAACAATTCAACATTAGTTGGGAGAAAATGTGTGCCCATCCAAGGGAAAAGAAACTTTGTATTTACCCTGCTCCCGTCTGGCTTGTCCACCACAAACACGTCGCTCCATGCCAGGATGCCCGTGGTCTCCCTCTCGCAGCCCCCCCGCCAGGTGAAGCCTGTCAGTGGCTCCTCGTGCCCACCCAGCCAGGAGCAGGATGTCTGAAAGGACAAAGAGGACAAAGCAGGAGATTGAAGATCATATGAGCCATGTAGCTACAGTGCCACACCTCTGGTTGACTGAAGCAGTCCTCTCTGGCCTTGCCCAGAAACAACCTCTAGCCATTTCCCCTAGACAATTCATGTAAACCTGAAAGGTATAAGCGAGCAATATGGTCCAGTCCCTACCAAGACTATTAGAGGGCAAGAAATACCACAGTACCTACTTATACCCATCAGATGTATTCCAGATATGCATGAAGTGTCTCTATACTTGAGTTGCATATTGATGGCGATCCCCGCTCAAACCGAGGGCCACACACAAAAGCAGCCTTTATTCCTGGAATAAAGGGCAGAGTTCTTGCAAAAGCAGGCCACAGTCCCAAGCATTGTGCTGCCCAAAAATCAGCTTTAAGCTCAGCTCAAACGGATTATGGTCATCCCCCTAAACAAGTTATGAACAGCGAAATGTAATTAACTGACAAGGGTACAGCAAGTTGTGGCAGAAATCCTGATAAGTTTACTCCCTAAGCGTCCAATGTGACGCATGAATGAATTCCTCGCAGCTCTTAACAGTTTCACTTTCAGTGAAAAGTATGAGGACAATGTTTTCCAACTCAAGATAAGTATGATTTCATCTAACAAGTTTGTTTGAAGTCCATCCTTGTAAAATGTTCTATCAGGGCCAATAGAGTGTCTTGAAAGTTCTACTTGTTCAAAGGACACTCATGTTAGCAGATGTCCCAAAGCACTGCCAAGTAGCCCAACACAGGCAACATTTTCAATAAGTGCCACTGGATCATTTCACAGCACAGCTGCAGCTCTTCAATGCAGCGAAATCCCACCAGGTCACAAAGCACTCAGACCCACATTAAGTTCACCAGACATGTGACATGAGCCGTGCTACTGTTCTCACAGGGGTTTGACATCAATTTCTTCGGTCGGGGCAAGTAGACCAGAAGTCTACTGGCCGCCAAGTGAATTTCTACTTGGAAATCGACTGACGTCTATCTACTTAGCCAAATGCATGAGTTTACGTCGTCTCAAAAAAAAAAAAAAAGGTTAACGTTGAACCCTGCCTCATATTCTACTATGTTCCAGACTGGCGGGTTGAGAGCCAGTGTTTGCATTGCTTTCCTGTGTATTTCCATACCTGGTGGGTCAGAGCATGTGTGTTGTCCGTATAGGCTGCACACTAACACACATGCGGCCACTTAAGTGTTTTTAAATTGTATAGGCCTTAATGTAGCTGACCCCAGGAAGTGTCCTAAATACAACTAATTCTACATGTAACAATGCATGCCTATGTGGTCTCTCTTATGTAGTATATGTACAATGTACATTTAGTACATAAGCCTGTGTGTTCCCTCTCCTGGTTGTAAGTCATGTATAAAACTTTTGCGATAGATAAATAAATAAATAGATAAATAAATGCTGCAGTAGCATATTTCCGTTTTCAAAACCGTTTCATAGCTGGTAAATTAATCGCAAAAGTCAGAGCTACGAATCCTATAGCCTATCCCAACTAGTGTTGCAACACTGCCTGGCTGGGGGCTGTGCACAGTGAAGAGCTGAGTGAAAGATACATTTTTAGAAGCACTGGTACAGGCATAAAAGTAGGTCTAATTTACTTGGAATGAAAGTCTACCGAAGTGAGACTTTGTCCTTGTGTTATTTACATTGTTTTGTTCACAACCTTTTCGGTTTGTTTCAATTGCTAGGGAAGACAAGACAACGCAGCTACTAGTCAGACTCAATCTCACAGGCAGAAACCGTTGCATTACCAAGGTAACCTGTGATAGGGTCACAAACATTAAATCATGTACCACATTACTAGTAATACATTTGTTGTTTTAGAAAGATTACAACGCATGCACATCTATTTTACTGGGTTTTGTTGGTGTAATTTGAGTTTAAAAAAAAACATTTTAACAGTGGCTGGTGGAGTTCATTTTAGGCCCTGATTGTACAAGGAACACCTGTGTATAGTCTCACCTGGTTGTACATGAAGCGCAGCATGAAATCCAGCAGGAAGGACTTGCCCTTGCGGAAGGCACCGGCCACCGACACCACCACCACGTTAAGGTCGCGCACATGCTCCTGCAGCAGGATGCGCTCCAGCGCCGCCTCGTCGAGCTCAAAGGCGTGGTCGTCCTCGTGAGCCACAACGATCTGTACCGGCCTGGCCGACAACGCATCTTCCTCCGACAACAGGGCCTTCTCTTCCTCAGGGCTCATCTTATGAGGCACATCCTCCACCCCATGCTCACCTGGGAGAGATGTTTAGGATCATTAAAAGGGAAGGTCCTCAATTTATAACTTAAAGAGGTCCACCTCCCAAATCAGAGTTTAACAATTTCAAACCTAAAAGTGGTTACTGGTTAGATACAAAGTGGATATTACACAGAGATACCTGCATATGCCAACTAGTTCATCAACAATATAAATTCAACTGTGTTACTTTAACTTAATTTTTGGGGCATATTAACCCATTACGCCATCGTTTTCCACTCAATGATGCTAAGACTAATATGTAGCCATGTTAAACCTATTTAGTCTAAACCTTGGGTTAATGGAACAAGGCCAAATCTTGGAACTATAATATCCATTATAAAAATATCAAAAAGGTACTCTGCAGATTCCGGGATGTCAAAGATTCTTTTGTTTTCTAAATGTAGTGTTAGCTAGCAGCAAGTTGGTGTGTCTGGTTGCCTTTCTGCTTCCTGTTTTTCTACGGTGTGGTTTAGACCGGTAGTCTATGTCTGAGAGACGCCCGCTCTGATCACACCAGTAAGGTCCTTGGAAGAGATTAAAATAATTTAATTTGTGGGAACCGTCCCTTCAAACGTCAGAAACAGCAGACTGCAGTCATATCAATAATGGGTCCCAGTCATAAGTCACAAGCTTTGATGTCAAAGGTTCTTGACTTCAGACATGTCAGTATGCCACAGTAACATTCAAGTCAAACGATAGGAGAGCAGTAATCATGAGTAGAGGCCTAAATGACTATCATTAACCTTTTATGGATGCAATTCAATGAAGAACTACAATATATGCTGATATTCTCTGAATAGTTGAGCTGCAAAGAATACAGTCTGTACCATACGCTCCCTGAAATGCACAACAGGAAACAAAGTGGCAGGAACTGGGCTGCCAAGTTTGCAGTTTGTGAAGGGGTATGAAACAAACAGTGGTTAGAGCAGTTAGAACAAAAACGCGCACACACACACACACACACACCTAGCAGGCAGACTGTGCAGCCCTGCCAGGGCTACATCAGTTGGCCTCCCCTGCCAAATTCTTTCATTAATAAAGACTGAGGGCTCATCCCAAGGACAGTCAGCCCATTGGGAGAGGGGGACCATAATGAGGGGCACACGCAGCCACCCTCACCACATTACAGAAGACGACACTGCAGTCATCACTGGCCAGTCAGAATGCAAGACAAATAAAGCCCCGTCATTTCAGACTAGGTCAGCATTACACGAGCGTGACATTTAAGGGGTTTTAAGGGCAAAGCAACCAGTCTTGTGCTAATTGCTATGCTAATTGAATAACTTGATAAACATCTACACAACAAGCAACTGTTCATCATAGCCATGGCCTTGACTGACCACCGTGACCGAATGCTTCGTATAAATAATCCTGCCTTGTGCTGCAGTACCGAAACAGCCTTGTGTCTTATAGGACTTAAATATGGGCAATAAGGATGCTTGATTGGGCACCTCAATGGGCATCTATTAGAATGTTAAACTGAATTCAAGTTTCAGACTAGGGCACAGCAGGTAACATCTGGACAACTCCTAGACAAACTTAAACTTGTACTAAAAAGCATGTTCAATGTAGAATCCTGTGGCCGGAAAACGTCCGTGTACGCATAGGCCTAAACCTAGTGCAGCACCGGATTGGGCATCCACGGCCTTGGAGAGTTCAAAGTGTGTGCAGGCCTTTCTTCGTGACCAGCACTAGCTAAACGCACCTCGAGTCGCATTGTTACAGCTGGAATGGAACAAAAGCCTACACACACTGCACCCCTCAAGGAATCCTAATCTAGAGTAACAGCCAGAGGATGACCATTCACAACGTCTCCATTTGGCTAGGCTGCATTACGAACTTGAAAGCGTAATCACTAGCCTCCGTCCCGGTCTACACCACCTTCAGAGTCCTGAAAGGACTGAATGGGTTTAGGCCTACACCATATCTGGCTGGGCAATATGGCTTTCAGATTACAGGGGGAGTTGGACTGAAAAAGGGTTAGCAGAGGGAAGATTTAAGATTGATTCGACCCAGTTTTTCATAAAACATGTGAACCCATTGGTTCTAACAGCCTATGAGGATAGACGTGAAGAGGATAGAAGCTTATTTGGCCAAATTAGCAGCTGGAAGCCAATGCTGCTGGGAGGAGCAAGTGATGAACGATCTGACTAGGTACGGGATGAGAGCGAGTTCATGGCTCAGGAAGACTTGCTGCATTATTTTGAGCGCTTTGCTCATATACCAACATGTTATCATGCCAAACGTCAGGGGACCAGCCAAGAGGACTCAAATATGCGAGTGACTCAAATATCTCAAGAGTCTTCCAACTATAAGATGCTTTTTGAGGTCTCCTAGCAGTGCCGTTGAGGAACTACAGCAAGCACACTGGTTTTGTTTGGAACAACACCAGCATCCCCACCATCACACAATTTGTTGTTTATGCAATCCAAAAACAGCTCATAATAAATCACAATTTGGTTCAAGTGGGCATAATTTGATAGCTTGTTCTATTGCCAAGTTATAAAATACAATCTTATTGTTTGGTTTCTCTGAATTGCCCTGTGAAAGCGTATTGCAATTTCAGTGTGCATAGAAAGGAGTCATGCGTGCATTAGGCAGTGACTGGGGCAAGAAAAAGAAAACTAGTTATAGGGACATTAATTTTGACAAACCATCATATTGCTTTGATATTTCAGTATTATTTTTGCGCTATTTGGCTGTACGTGCACCAAAACTCCAGTATTCTTCCTTCATAGCTTGTTCTCCATATTTTTAAAATAGTGAACCAATATGTTTCCAACACTTATTTCCAAGACTGATTTTCTCATGGTTCTCTGGTCCCTCTGCAGCAGACATATAGTGATCAATAGCCTGTTTGGAACAGCCATTGCAATAAAATTGCAATACATACTGTATCGGCACCTGTGACACACCACCCCAGACCATGACGGACCCTTCACGTAGATCCCGCTCCAGAGTACAGGCCTCGGTGTAACGCTCATTGCGTCAACGAAAAACGCAAATCCGACCATCACACCTGGTGAGACAAACACGCAACTCGTCAGTGAAGAGCACTTTTTGCCAGTCCTGTCTGGTCCAGCGACTGTGGGTTTGTACCCATAGGACATTGTTGCCGGTGATGTCTGGTGAGGACCTGCCTTACAACAGGCCTACAAGCCCCCCTCAGCCTACTGTGGACAGTCTGAGCACCGACAGAGGGAATGTGCATTACTGGTGTAACTCGGGCAGTTGTTGTTGCCATCCTGTACCTGTCCCGCAGGTGTGATGTTTGGATGTATCGATCCTGTGCAGGTGTTGTTACACGTGGTCTGCCACTGCGAGGACAATCAGCTGTCTGTCCTGTCTCCCTGTAGCACGGTCTTAAGCATCTCACAGTACGGACATTGCAATTTATTGCCCTGGCCAGATCTGCAGTTCTTATGCCTCCTTGCAGCATGCCTAATGCACGTTCACACAGATGAGCAGGGACCCTGGGCATCTTTCTTTTGGTTGTATTTCAGAGTCAGTAGGAAGGCCTCTTTAGTGGCCTAGGTTTTCATTACTGTGACCTTAATTGCCTACCGTCTGTAAGCTGTTAGTGTCTTAACGACCGTTCCACAGGTGCATGTTCATTAATTGTTTATGGTTCATTGAACAAGCATGGGAAACAGTGTTTAAACCCTTTACAATGAAGATGTGACGTTTTGGATTTTTACAAATTATCTTTGAAAGACAGGGTCCTGAAAAAATGACTTTTTTTTGTGCTGACTTTAGATACATAGGATCCGATATGATACAAGAACGAGACGTTTAAGTTTGAAATGATTCGGTGCGATTCGGTTTGATTGGAGAGAAAAAGAAAAAAGGTTGATGCACTAACATGTTGCATAAACAAATGTTCCATTGTTAGAAAAATGTGCTGCTAATGGAGCTCATATGAGCTGAATCTGTGAGCTGACGCGTGTATAAATGATGTAGGTCTATGGCGTGTGTGTGTCGTGAATTATAAACTGGGTGGTTTGAACCCTGAATTTTGTTTGGCTGAAAGCCATGGTACAGACCGTATAACACAGGTATGACAAAACATCTTGTTTTACTGATCTAATTAAGATGGTAACCAGTTCATAATAACAGTAAGGCACCTCAGAGGTTTGCAGTATATGGCCAATATACCACAGCGGCGGTGTCCAGTCACTCTGTATTGCGTTGTGCATAAGAACAGCCCTTAGCCGTGGTATATTGGCCGTATACCACACCACCTCAGGGTTTATTGCTTAATTATGGAGTATGAACCATGTAGGCACCTGATCTGAGCCATAAAGGAGATTAGGCATCTCCCACCCCACTACCACTATCAGATATGGGCAGGGGGGCAATTTAGCTGAAATCACTCCCCCACTAATTAACTTGTCATTGTTGCAGATTAAGTGTTTGAGCTAGTAATGTATGAATATTTAACATTTACAAATTAGCTATGACATAGCCAATGAATATATAGCACAACTTTGGATTTCACACCATCTCAAAATCAAATGGTTTTGACCGTTTGGAAGTTTAGGGAGCTTCTTTTCTCCTACTTTGGCCATGCAGTTTGCCTCGCAAAATGATTACTGTCTTAGTTATGAAATTGTCAACCTTACCCTGTATATCTAAAAACCTGTATACCTTACCCTGTATACACTGATTGTCTAATGCAAAACTACCAAAACTATTGCTGATTGTGAACCTGAACAATCAAAAAATTAATTAAAATGTTACAGGTAGCCTATAGCAGATTAGAGTTGTCTACAGTAGCTTACTTTTATTCCGGTAAAAAACAATTTCAACACAGCATAGATAACAATAACATAGCAACTTACAAGGGTTGTCACTCTAATAAAGCCTAATATTGCACAAGCCATTTCAGCATTTAAAATGTGCATGATCAGGAACAGGCTGCCTACCGCACGTTTGTCAGTGCGCAACACTGGGAACAGTTTGACTAGGCTACTGATATTCCCTGGAAGTTGTTTGGCATGCAAAATGCCTTTTAGATCAATGACTCAGTTACACACTTAGTTCGATACTGAAGGAGAGGACGCATCAGTTGTCACAAAACACGGTATTTTTGGAAGGTATACAAGTCATATGTGCAACAAAAAGTGAATTGTGATTTGTAATGTTTCAAAACTATTTTCTGACCGATGCACGATACATTTGTATCTGTTTGGGACTGATGCAGTCTTAGCTTCAAGATTTGAATCGGGACCGATGCCCATTAGTGAATCATAACATCCCTAGTGTAGAGTGGGGACTGTTTTTTGAGCCTCGGAAGTGTACCTCATCAAGCACTTTACCCAAAGGGCATCAATCAAAAAGCATCAACACCAGAGAGAGTTGTCACGGTAGGGAGAAATGACAGGAGAGATACAGTGGTGGCAGTAAACTCTAGGCTGCTGCGTGAAGTGAACAGCAGTCGTGACAAATCTGAGAAATCGATACTGAAATGCCATGAATATGAAGCAAGATATTGGGCAAGATGTGATCTATAACCTGCATGACATCAGAAAAATAATAATAATCGAGGCTAGAGTTCAATGGCATTTCAGACGTGCTGGCATGCCTCCCTGCCTACAGTCTAGACTCTAGAGGAATCAACCATTCTTAATAGGTTAGTGCTATGCGGGATTCTTGGGACATCCCTAAACACTAACCTTACCATTTTTAAATGTAAACGTCAATGGGGTAGGGACGCTAATCTGTTAAAATCATGCCATAGGTCAAATAGAGCTAACCTAGGCTTTTTATAACCTAGGCCCTGCAATGTTGTTCACTTAGGCCAATGTTCTCTTGCTCACTTATCAGCACTCTGTTCAGATGCATGCGCAGATATCAGTGTAGGCTGAAGTTGCATAGACATTGCTCTCGAGTCAGTTTGGTATTTCTCCTACTAATCGTTAAGGTCAGGATTGCGAGAGGGGAAGCTGATCCTAGTCACCATCCTATAGCCAGAGATCTCTTCCATCAGCAGTTGTCCACTGAGACAGTTGTGTCACAGATAATGCCATGTTAGGATGATACCTGGACTCACTGGAACTCAGTGTATTGCTAGTCAGTAGGCAGTCTAAGTATAAATTAAAGCATACTCAGGTCGTCATTACTGCAGGGGATGCATGTTGGTTGAGAGAGCAAGCTATGCTAAATGGCTGCTCCAACTAAGCTAGCTAGCACATAAAATGTTAGCCAAGAGGTGCAAAAGCTTGGCCTAGGTCTTAAGGGTGGAAATGGGGAGAAAATTGGATAAGAAAACATTTAATTGGATAGCCAGACAGTAGCCTCACACTTTAGAAACAGGAGATGGCCTCCTGCCCTATCCCAATAATAGCTTTCCTTTTACAAATGTGCCATCCTCTTAATCTCCCATGCTTGGATGGATGGTCAGACGCAGTTCTCTCCTTGTATGGAAACATTTTTTTTATTCCTAACAATTCCAAGAAGTTTTAATTCCTACACCTCTGACCTTGCCTCATTTCAAGAAGTCCAAATTATGTCCACATTAGCAGAACCAACTTAAAGGAATACTTCAGGATTGCAGCAATGAGGCCCTTTATCTACTTCCCCAGAGTAAGAAACTTGTGGATACCATATATTTTAATGCAATTTTATATTCGTTTGAAGGAAACAACCTCTAACTTCTTCGTACTGGACACATAAAAATGGTATCCAGAAGGTCATTGGACTCTGCGGAAGTAGATAAAGGGCCTCATTGCCAAAATCCCAAAGTATCCATTTAAAACATGAGCTCAAGCTCACATCCCCTTCAACTCAAGCCATTCCTACAAACCCCAATGCTGGCAATGTTCAAAAACACACCATGAGAGATTACCCTAAACTTGTGCATCAATGCAGCAGGGCTAGGTAAGGTTACAGGAACAACTGCTGCAAGTAAACAAACTTGATCTCTAGGGCTTATAGTGGAAGCAGTTAAAGTGCAATGGCCTACTTTCATGCAGTCAGTATTGAAACAGTTAATGATATAGTAAAGCTAAGGTATCAAGTATGCACAGTATTCCAACATTAATGGTCAACTGCCTAGGCAAACTAGCTAGTTAATCCTTTTGAGAGGTTGTGTAAGAGAGTAGATAAGACCAGCTACTACAGCAGCTAACGTCTAGCTGGCCAAATTAATTCCAAGTAGGCAAGGCTACTAGCTAGTTAGCTATTCTGTTTGCAGTAGACTAATGTTAGAGCGTTACCTTCTAACAAACCTCTAACTGTTTAGACAGCTAGCCAACTAAAATAGCTAGCTAGTTACACAAAACACATGTCATTCAGGTCATCATGTACTTAGTCAGATCATTCATTTAAAACTAGCCAAAAATACTAGCTAGCTAGCAGTTTACAAGCTCACGCTAGCTAGCTACCGAACAATGACATTGACACTTGAAGATTACCATTAGCTTTGACATTAGGTGGTCCATGCCTTCACATACGGTACCAGCGTTGGCTAATGGGGCAAGACATACTGGTAGTTCGCTAGATGGCAAAAAAAACGAAGATTATCTGGATTTTCTAAAACTAGCAAGTAAGACGTAAATGTCAGCCAGATAACATAAATTAGCTAGCTAGAATTACAAAAAGGAACAGTCAGTAGCCAGTTTGTGTAGTGCTAACTTATTATTCCCGGCTAGGTAGGCTTTGACTTTGTGGACTGAAACATTTGGGTTGTCATAATATTTAGTTTCAGTCAGACCCAATCAAGACGTTCATTTTAATTCAACATTTTCTTCCCAAAATTGAAAAGTGAGTAGGAAACGAATAATGGGATGGATGCTCTGCACTGGAACTCGATAGCGTTCCCTCGTCCGTGATAACGTTAGCTCAGAATGAAACAGGGATATTATCGTCAATCCCACAAAACAACCTAATTATATTTATGTTTAGATATAATTTGCAAACTAAGGGTAAATAATACCTTCGTCGAAAATGCTGTTTTCGCTATTTTGCTGAGAGTGATTCCGATGCTTCAACCCGCTCTTCTCCGCCATCTTGACCCGTTCAAAATAATCAAATTCAGCTGACGTAAAAACCCCAAACCCCTCCTCTTGTCTCTATCGAGTTCAGACTATGTGGATTTTCCGCAGGGTCCTACATGAATTAATGGCAGATGTAGGAGCATTGTTTGTACTTTGATTGAAAGCCTCAACCTTCTGACTGATTTTTGTTTGGATTATTATGGTCTGATACTGGGCATTGTTCTTGCCATGCAGATACACACACACAAATACCAAAATAATATTTTGTCTGAAAATACGTTGAATTTATTCAACATCTTTAATGAACATCATATTGTATGTTCTATTTGATAGTTAGAGATATAGGGTTGAGTTGTCCATGTGAAGTTTATGCATTTTTCAGTTGATGTTCCAGTTACTGGGTTGGCCCTCGCTACATATTAGTCGCCAGACCCACTGGCTCCAGGTCATCTACAAGTCCATGCTAGGTAAAGCTCAGCCTTATCGCAGTTCACTGGTCACGATGGCAACACCCACCCGTAGCATGCACTCCAGCAGGTGTATCTCACTGATCATCCCTAAAGCCAACACCTCATTTGGCCGCCTTTCGTTCCAGTTCTGTGCTGCCTGTGACTGGAACGAATTGCAAAAATCGCTGAAGTTGGAGACTTTTATCTCCCTCACCAACTTCAAACATCTGCTATCTGAGCAGCTAACCGATCGCTGCAGCTGTACATAGTCTATCGGTAAATAGCCCACCCAATTTACCTACCTCATCCCCATACTGTTTATATTTATTTACTTTTCTGCTCTTTTGCACACCAGTATCTCTACCTGTACATGACCATCTGATCATTTATCACTCCAGTGTTAATCTGCAAATTGTAATTATTTGCCTACCTTCTCCTGCCTTTTGCACACAATGTATATAGACTCTTTTTTTTCCTACTGTGTTATTGACTTGTTAATTGTTTACTCCATGTGTAACTCTGTGTTGTCTGTTCACACTGCTATGCTTTATCTTGGCCAGGTCACAGTTGTAAATGAGAACTTGTTCTCAACTAGCCTACCTGGTTAAATAAAGGAGAAATAAATAAAATAAAATAAAAAACTGAACCATGTAGATTGTATAATTTTTGTAAATGGTTAGAACAAAATGATGACAATTTTTTTCCCCCACAAAATATATGGGCAGACTACGAACGTAAAATAAAAATATACTGAAATATTTCAACTCCACGTCAGTTATCACCAACTCCACAGTTGCACTGAAAGAGAAATAGGCCCAGCTCAGTATAATCCATTATTAGCCATCAAAACAAGTGAATGCACATGTGAACCAATATAACAACCTAAAGCATCATATTTATATAACTAGGCTACATTCATCTTCACCCCCTTAACTGTGGTACATAAAGCAAAGCATTCAGGAGATTTTAATATTATGTTTCACGCTTCACTGAGTGGACACCTTAAAACAGTCAATGAAGTAAAGATTGACTCAGTGGTCTTCCCATATTGATCCAACATGTTCTCTATCCTTTTTTTTGTCATTGATTAAATGATTAAAGCCTACAAACATGTTTTCCAGTCCCAAACAAAGTCAAACGTGCATCTTCCTGGACCCTTGTTAGTTTGTGGTACGAGCTAAATGGAGCATGCCACGTGATGCAAATAAGTGGTGGTAGGAAAAGTCCTTGCAAATGCACTGGCCAGTTCACTATCAAAGCACTCAGACCTTTTATATTGAAGTCAATTAGTACATTTACATACACACTAATATTTGGAACACCTGGTTTTCTGAGAAATCTTTCGAATTATTAGAACATGTAAACAGTTTAATCTGTGTTCCAGCGGGGTGTTTAATATGCGCATGTGCCAACAGCGGGTAGCGCAAGTTTCCCACTGTATGCGAAAGTTCGGAAAAACTGAAAGTATGCATCTTATAAATAGTTTTCACATACACACTGTATATGTACGAGCTCAGAATCAAATGGTCTTCGTAAAAATATGGTCACAGGAAAATGGGGGAGGGTCGTTCTTTTTCAGTTTCACTCAGGGGAATGGTTTAGTATTTTTTTTTTCATCCATGTGAGGGTCGTGCAATTTGTAATCGATTAAAATGTCAGCATTTGTCAGCATTTTGGAATGTCGTATTGCATTTAACTATGTGTAACTGTGGTGTACAACCTCGCTCTCTCGCTCATTCTTTCTCTTTGATGGGCCTGGCTGGGCGGGTATTTCAATTGTGCATATTTCCATTGGCTGTTCGAACAGTCCCTCTTAGCACTTGGCCTATCCAGCACATGGGCATGTAGAGTATCTGGCAATAAAATAACGCTTGTTGTGATGAAGTCTGGAGTTAGCGCAAAACATAAATGCTGCGTTCAAAACAACTGGGAACTCTGAAACCTCTGACTTCCGACTTCAGTGCTTTCAAGACAGCTAAGAACTCAGGAAACAATAATCTTCACAATAATTAAAGGGTTTCTTGCAGTCTCTGGAGTAAAACATTGGAGTAAAACAAGCTTATATTTTGGGTTCTCATGGAGTGACTGTTGAACTAAGCTCATGAGACATTTATCATTTATAAGTTATATTCTTAAAGATCAATGGATATACACTGCTCAAAAATAAAGGGAACATTAAAATAACACATCCTAGATCTGAATGAATGAAATATTCTTATTAAATACTTTTTTCTTTACATAGTTGAATGTGCTGACAACAAAATCACACAAAAATTATCAATGGAAATCAAATTTATCAACCCATGTAGGTCTGGATTTGGAGTCACACTCAAAATTAAAGTGGAAAACCACACTACAGGCTGATCCAACTTTGATGTAATGTCCTTAAAACAAGTCTAAATGAGGCTCAAGTAGTGACTGTGGCCTCCACATGCCTGTATGACCTCCCTACAACGCCTGGGCATGCTCCTGATGAAGAGGCGGATGGTCTCCTGAGGGATCTCTTCCCAGACCTGGACTAAAGCATCCGCCAACTCCTGGACAGTCTGTGGTGCAATGTGGCGTTGGTGGATGGAGCGAGACATGATGTCCCAGATGTGCTCAATTGGATTCAGGTCTGGGGAACAGGCGGGCCAGGCCATAGCATCAATGCCTTCCTCTTGCAGGAACTGCTGACACACTCCAGCCACATGAGGCCTAGCATTGTCTTGCATTAGGAGGAACCCAGGGCCAACCGCACCAGCACATGGTCTCACAAGGGGTCTGAGGATCTCATCTCGGTACCTAATGGCAGTCAGGCTACCTCTGCCGAGCACATGGAGGGCTGTGCGGCCCCCCAAAGAAATGCCACCCCACACCATGACTGACCCACCGCCAAACCGGTCATGCTGGAGGATGTTGCAGGCAGCAGAACGTTCTCCACGGCGTCTCCAGACTCTGTCACGTCTGTCACATGTGCTCAGTGTGAACCTGCTTTCATCTGTGAAGAGCACAGGACGCCAGTGGCGAATTTGCTAATCTTGGTGTTCTCTGGCAAATGCCAAACATCCTGCACGGTGTTGGTCTGTAAGCACAACCCCCACCTGTGGACGTCGGGCCCTCATACCACCCTCATGGAGTCTGTTTCTGACCGTTTGAGCAGACACATGCACATTTGTGGCCTGCTGGAGGTCATTTTGCAGGGCTCTGGCAGTGCTCCTCCTGCTCCTCCTTGCACAAAGGTGGAGGTAGCGGTCCTGCTGCTGGGTTGTTGCCCTCCTACGGCCTCCTCCACGTCTCCTGATGTACTGACCTGTCTCCTGGTAGCGCCTCCATGCTTTGGACACTACGCTGACAGACACAGCAAACCTTCTTGCCACAGCTCGCATTGATGTGCCATCCTGGATGAGCTGCACTACCTGAGCCATTTGTGTGGGTTGTAGACTCCGTCTCATGCTACCACTAGAGTGAAAGCACCGCCAGCATTCAAAAGTGACCAAAACATCAGCCAGGAAGCATAGGAACTGAGAAGTGGTCTGTGGTCACCACCTGCAGAACCACTCCTTTATTGGGGGTGTCTTGCTAATTGCCTATAATTTCCACCTGTTGTCTATTCCATTTGCACAACAGCATGTGAAATTTATTGTCAATCAGTGTTGCTTCCTAAGTGGACAATTTGATTTCACAGAAGTGTGATTGACTTGGAGTTACATTGTGTTGTTTAAGTGTTCCCTTTATTTTTTTGAGCAGTGTATACTACCGGTCAAAAGTTTTATTTTTACTATTTTCTACATTGTAGAATAATAGGGAAGACATCGCAACTATAAAATAACACATATCATGTAGTAACCAAAAAAGTGTTAAACGAATCAAAATATATTTTATCATCCTTTGCCATGATGACAGCTTTGCACACTCTTGGCATTCTCTCAATCAGTTTCATGAGGTAGTCACCTGGAATTCATTTCAATTAACAGGTGTGCCTTCTTATGCGTTTGAGCCAATCAGTTGTGTTGTGGTATACAGAAGATGGTATACAGGGGTGGTATACAGAAGATGGCCCTATTTGGTAAAATACCAAGTCCATATTATAGTAATAACAGCTCAAATAAGCAAAGAGAAACAACAGTCCATCATTACTTTAGACATGAAGGTCAGTCAATACGGAAAACTTTTCAAGTTTCTTCAAGTGCAGTTGCAAAAACCATCAAACGCTATGGTGAAGAGCATTCCGGCGCTGACAGAGATGGCCGCCTCGCTTCGCGTTCCTAGGAAACTATGCAGTTTTTTTTTTTTTACGTGTTATTTCTTACACTAGTACCCCAGGTCATCTTAGGTTTCTTTACATACAGCCGACAAGAACTACTGAATATAAGATCAGCGTCAACTCACCATCAGTACGACCAAGAATATGTTTTTCGCGACGCGGATCCTGTGTTCTGCCTTACAACCAGTGTAACCGAGTGGATCACATGCAGCGACCAAAAAAAAAAAAAAACGACTCAGAAAAAGAGGGAAACGAAGCGGTCTTCTGGTCAGACTCCGGAGACGGGCACATCGTGCACCACTCCCTAGCATTCTTCTTGCCAATGTCCAGTCTCTTGACAACAAGGTTGATGAAATCCGAGCAAGGGTAGCTTTCCAGAGGGACATCAGAGACTGTAACGTTCTCTGCTTCACGGAAACATGGCTAACTGGAGAGACGCAATCCGAAGCGGTGCAGCCAGCGGGTTTCTCCACGCATCGCGCCGACAGAAACAAACATCTTTCTGGTAAGAAGAGGGGCGGGGGCGTATGTCTTATGGCCAACGTGACATGGTGTGATGAAAGAAACATACAGGAACTCAAATCCTTCTGTTCACCTGATTTAGAATTCCTCACAATCAAATGTAGACCGCATTATCTACCAAGAGAATTCTCTTCGATTATAATCACAGCCGTATATATCCCCCCAAGCAGACACATCGATGGCTCTGAACGAACTTTATTTAACTCTCTGCAAACTGGAAACGATTTATCCGGAGGCTGCATTCATTGTAGCTGGGGATTTTAACAAGGCTAATCTGAAAACAAGACTCCCTAAATTTTATCAGCATATCGATTGCGCAACCAGGGGTGGAAAGACCCTGGATCATTGTTACTCTAACTTCCGCGACGCATATAAGGCCCTGCCCCGCCCCCTTTCGGAAAAGCTGACCACGACTCCATTTTGTTGATCCCTGCCTACAGACAGAAACTAAAACAAGAAGCTCCCACGCTGAGGTCTGTCCAACGCTGGTCCGACCAAGCTGACTCCACACTCCAAGACTGCTTCCATCACGTGGACTGGGAGATGTTTCGTATTGCGTCAGACAACAACATTGACGAATACGCTGATACGGTGTGCGAGTTCATTAGAACGTGCGTTGAAGATGTCGTTCCCATAGCAACGATTAAAACATTCCCTAACCAGAAACCGTGGATTGATGGCAGCATTCGTGTGAAACTGAAGGGACGAACCACTGCTTTTAATCAGGGCAAGGTGTCTGGTAACATGGCTGAATACAAACAGTGCAGCTATTCCCTCCGCAAGGCTATCAAACAAGCTAAGCGCCAGTACAGAGACAAAGTAGAATCTCAATTCAACGGCTCAGACACAAGAGGTATGTGGCAGGGTCTACAGTCAATCACGGACTACAGGAAGAAACCCAGCCCAGTCACGGACCAGGATGTCTTGCTCCCAGGCAGACTAAATAACTTTTTGCCCGCTTTGAGGACAATACAGTGCCACTGACACGGCCTGCAACGGAAACATGCGGTCTCTCCTTCACTGCAGCCGAAGTGAGTAAGACATTTAAACGTGTTAACCCTCGCAAGGCTGCAGGCCCAGACGGCATCCCCAGCCGCGCCCTCAGAGCATGCGCAGACCAGCTGGCCGGTGTGTTTACGGACATATTCAATCAATCCCTATACCAGTCTGCTGTTCCCACATGCTTCAAGAGGGCCACCATTGTTCCTGTTCCCAAGAAAGCTAAGGTAACTGAGCTAAACGACTACCGCCCGTAGCACTCACATCCGTCATCATGAAGTGCTTTGAGAGACTAGTCAAGGACCATATCACCTCCACCCTACCTGACACCCTTGACCCACTCCAATTTGCTTACCGCCCAAATAGGTCCACAGACGATGCAATCTCAACCACACTGCACACTGCCCTAACCCATCTGGACAAGAGGAATACCTATGTGAGAATGCTGTTCATCGACTACAGCTCGGCATTCAACACCATAGTACCCTCCAAGCTCGTCATCAAGCTCGAGACCCTGGGTCTCGACCCCGCCCTGTGCAACTGGGTGCTGGACTTCCTGACGGGCCGCCCCAGGTGGTGAGGGTAGGCAACAACATCTCCTCCCCGCTGATCCTCAACACTGGGGCCCCACAAGGGTGCGTTCTGAGCCCTCTCCTGTACTCCCTGTTCACCCACGACTGCGTGGCCATGCACGCCTCCAACTCAATCATCAAGTTTGCGGACGACACAACAGTGGTAGGCTTGATTACCAACAACGACGAGACGGCCTACAGGGAGGAGGTGAGGGCCCTCGGAGTGTGGTGTCAGGAAAATAACCTCACACTCAACGTCAACAAAACTAAGGAGATGATTGTGGACTTCAGGAAACAGCAGAGGGAACACCCCCATCCACATCGATGGAACAGTAGTGGAGAGGGTAGCAAGTTTTAAGTTCCTCGGCATACACATCACAGACAAACTGAATTGGTCCACTCACACAGACAGCATCGTGAGGAAGGCGCAGCAGCGCCTCTTCAACCTCAGGAGGCTGAAGAAATTCGGCTTGTCACCAAAAGCACTCACAAACTTCTACAGATGCACAATCGAGAGCATCCTGGCGGGCTGTATCACCGCCTGGTATGGCAACTGCACCGCCCTCAACCGTAAGGCTCTCCAGAGGGTAGTGAGGTCTGCACAACGCATCACCGGGGCAAACTACCTGCCCTCCAGGACACCTACACCACCCGATGCTACAGGAAGGCCATAAAGATCATCAAGGACATCAACCACCGAGCCACTGCCTGTTCACCCCGCTGCCATCCAGAAGGCGAGGTCAGTACAGGTGCATCAAAGCTGGGACCGAGAGACTGAAAAACAGCTTCTATCTCAAGGCCATCAGACTGTTAAACAGCCACCACTAACATTGAGTGGCTACTGCCAACACACTGTCAATGACACTGACTCTACTCCAGCCACTTTAATCATGGGAATCGATGGGAAATGATGTAAATATATCACTAGCCACTTTAAACAATGCTACCTTATATAATGTTACTTACCCTACATTGTTCATCTCATATGCATACGTTGATACTGTACTCTATATCATCGACTGCATCCTTATGTAATACATGTATCACTAGCCACTTTAACTATGCCACTTGGTTTACATACTTATCTCATATGTATATACTGTACTCGATATCATCTACTGTATCTTGCCTATGCTGCTCTGTACCATCACTCATTCATATATCCTTATGTACATATTCTTTATCCCCTTACACTGTGTATGACAGTAGTTTTTTTGGAATTGTTAGTTAGATTACTTGCTCGTTATTACTGCATTGTCGGAACTAGAAGCACAAGCATTTCGCTACACTCGCATTAACATCTGCTAACCATGTGTATGTGACAAATAAAATTTGATTTGATTTGATTTGATTTGAAACAGGCTCTCATGAGGACCACCACAGGAAAGGGAGACCCAGAGTTACCTCTGCTGCAGAGGATAAGTTCATCAGAGTTATCAGCCTCAGAAATTGCCACCCAAATAAATTCTTCACAGAGTTCAAGTAACAGACACATCTCAACATCAACTGCTCAGAGGGCTTGGGCCCAGCCCCTGACTCACACAATTTATGTATTATACAGTTTTTATTTGTACTTTTTTTATTAATCAGTTACCCAATCAAGGCAGGGCTCCCCAGTTACCCACGTGTGCACCCTACCTCCTGTGCTCCCTTCATCTGACGAAAAGCTGTCTCCTGAATCCTCCTGTGGTTGGCGGTTGCAGTAAAAAAAAAAAAGTGATATAGGAAGCCCCTAGGCTCAGGCCCGTGGGGGCCCAAGAGACAGCAAAAAAAGTGTAAAAGAATTGAATATATACAGTATACATTATAAATGTAATATATATATATATATATATATATTACTCACTTGATAGTAATAATACTTTCCTCATTGCACTGTGTTGTTGTAGCCTAGGTAGAAAATGTTACTGTCTAAAAACGTAGGCTAATCAATAGTGGAGCTTTGCGTGCCCTTCTGCAGCAGAGCGCAGCTTAGAGGACTGCTCAGATCCAACTTTTTTTCTTGCACTTTGATAGGTAAATATTTATAGCCTGTAATATTTAGCTAATGAGTGGCTTAATATATCAGTTTGTCTCTATGAATGGTTTGTCCTCTGACAAATCAACTGTAAATTTCAGTGTTTCTCAAGGTTCCGTTTTAGGACCACTATTGTTTTCACTATATATATTACCTCTTGGGGATGTCATTCGAAAACATAATGTTAACTTTCACTGCTATGCGGATGACACACAGCTGTACATTTCAATAAAACATGGTGAAGCCCCAAAATTGTCTTCGCTAGAAGCATGTGTTTCAGACATAAGGAAGTGGATGGCTGCAAACTTTCTACTTTTAAACTCGGACAAAACAGAGATGCTTGTTCTAGGTCCCAAGAAACAAAGAGATCTTCTGTTGAATCTGACAATTAATCTTAATGGTTGTACAGTCGTCTCAAATAAAACTGTGAAGGACCTCGGCGTTACTCTGGACCCTGATCTCTCTTTTGAAGAACATATCAAGACTGTTTCAAGGACAGCTTTTTTCCATCTACGTAACATTGCAAAAATCAGAAACTTTCTGTCCAAAAATGATGTAGAAAAATTAATCCATGCTTTTGTCACTTATAGGTTAGACTACTGCAATGCTCTACTTTCCGGCTACCCGGATAAAGCACTAAATAAACTTCAGTTATTGCTAAATACGGCTGCTAGAATCCTAACTAGAGCCCCCCAAAAATGTGATCATATTACTCCCGTGCTAGCCTCCCTACACTGGCTTCCTGTCAAGGCAAGGGCTGATTTCAAGGTTTTACTGCTAACCTACAAAGCATTACACGGGCTTGCTCCTACCTATCTCTCTGATTTGTTCCTGCCGTACATATCTACACGTACGCTATGGTCACAAGACGCAGGCCTCCTAATTGTCCCTAGAATTTCTAAGCAAACAGCTGCAGGCAGGGCTTTCTCCTATTGAGCTCCATTTTTATGGAATGGTCTGCCTACCCATGTGAGAGACGCAAACTCGGTCTCAACCTTTAAGTCTTTACTGAAGACCCATCTCTTCAGTGGGTCATATGATTGAGTGTAGTCTGGTCCAGGAGTGTGAAGGTGAACGGAAAGGCTCTGGAGCAACGAACCGCCCTTGCTGTCTCTGCCTGGCCGGTGCCCCTCTTTCCACTGGGATTCTCTGCCTCCAACCCTATTACAGGGGCTGAGTCACTGGCTTACTAGGGCTCTTTCATACCGTCCCTAGGAGGGGTGTGTCACTTGAGTGGGTTGAGTCACTGATGTGATCTTCCTGTCTGGGTTGGCGCCCCCTCTTGGGTTGTGCCGTGGCGGAGATCTTTGTGGGCTATACTCAGGCTTGTCTCAGGATGGTAAGTTTGTGGTTGAAGATATCCCTCTAGTGGTGTGGGGGCTGTGCTTTGGCAAAGTGGGTGGGGTTATATCCTTCCTGTTTGGCTCTGTCCGGGGGTGTCATCGGATGGGGCCACAGTGTCTCCTGACCCCTCCTCTCTCAGCCTCCAGTATTTATGCTGCAGTAGTTTATGTGCCGGGGGGCTAGGGTCAGTTTGTTATATCTGGAGTACTTCTCCTGTCCTATCCGGTGTCCTGTGTGAATTTAAGTATGCTCTCTCTAATTCTCTCTTTCTCTCTCTCTCTCTCGGAGGACCTGAGCCCTAGGACCATGCCTCAGGACTACCTGACATGATGACTCCTTGCTGTCCCCAGTCCACCTGGCCGTGCTGCTGCTCCAGTTTCAACTGTTCTGCCTGTGATTATTATTATTTGAACATGCTGATCATTCATGAACATTTGAATATCTTGGCCATGTTCTGTTATAATCTCCACCCGGCACAGCCAGAAGAGGACTGGCCACCCCACACAGCCTGGTTCCTGTCTAGGTTTCTTCCTAGGTTTTGACCTTTCTAGGGAGTTTTTCCTAGCCACCGTGCTTCTACACCTGCATTGCTTGCTGTTTGGGTTTTTAGGCTGGGTTTCTGTACAGCACTTTGAGATATCAGCTGATGTACAAAGGGCTATATAAATTAATTTGATTTGATATCTAGCAAATATTTTGGTTCATCGGCTACACAACTCTGGCCTCTCTCTTCAAATCAAATCAAATTGTATTTGTCACATGCGTTGAATATAACAGGTGTAGTAGACCTTACAGTGAAATAATAACAAAAAAGCCCTTAATCAACATTGCAGTTTTAAGAAAAATACCCCCCCACAAAATAAATAAAAATAACAAATAGTTAAAGAGCTTTAAGAATTGAAGTCAGAAGTTTACATACACTTAGGTTGGAGTCATTAAAACTAATTTTTCAACCACTCTGCAATTATATTGTTAACAAACTATAGTTTTGGCAAGTCGGTTAGGGCATCTACTTTTTGCACGACACAAGTAATTTTTCCAACAATTGTTTACAGACAGATTATTTCACTTATAATTCACTGTATCACTATTCCAGTGGGTCAGAAGTTTACATACACTAAGTTGACTGTGCCTTTAAACAGCTTGGAATATTCAAGAAAATGATGCCATGGCATTAGAAGATTCCGATAGGCTAATTGACATCATTTGAGTCAAATTGGAGGTGTACCTGTGGATGTATTTCAAGGCCTACCTTCAAACTCACTGCCGCTTTGCTTGACATCATGGGAAAATCAAAGAAATCAGCCAAGACCCCAGAAAAAAAATGTAGACCGTCACAAGTCTGGTTCATCCTTGGGAGCAATTTCCAAACACCTGAAGGTACCACGTTCATCTGTGCAAACAATAGTACGCAAGTATAAACACCATGGAACCGCGCAGCCATCATACCACTCAGGAAGGAGACGCGTTCTGTCTCCTAGAGATGAATGTACTTTGGTGTGAAAAGTGCAAATCAATCCCAGAACAACAGCAAAGGACCTTGTGAAGATGCTGGAGGAAACAGGTACAAAAGTATCTACATCCACAGTAAAATGAGTCCTATATCGACATAACCTGAAAGGCCGCTCAGCAAGGAAGAGCAGCCTTTCAGGTTATATCCAAAACTGCCATTAAAAAAAGCCAGACTACAGTTTGCAACTGCACAGGGGGACAAAGATCATACTTTTTTGAGAAATGTCCTCTGGTCTGATGAAACAAAAATAGAACTGTTTGACCATAATGACCATCGTTATGTTTGGAGGAAAAAGGGGGAGGCTTGCAAGCCGAAAAACACCATCCCAACCGTGAAGCACGGGGGAGGCAGCATCATGTTGTGCAAATGTGAAGGGAAAAAACAGAAATACCTAACTTATGTAAGTATTCAGACCCTTTGCTATGAAACTCGAAATTGAGCTTAGGTGCGTCCTGTTTCAATTGATCATCCTTGAGATGTTTCTCCAACTTGATTGGAGTCCACCTGTGGTACATTCAATTGATTGGACATGATTTGGAAAGGCACACACCTGTCTATATAAGGTCCCACAGTTGACAGTGCATGTCAGACCAAAAACCAAGTCATGAGGTTGAGGGAATTGTCCGTAGAGCTCCGAGACAGGAAGGTGTCGAGGCACCGATCTTGGGAAGGGTACCAAAAAATATCTGCAGTGACCTCCATCATTCTTTTTTTTTACCCCTTTTTCTCCCCAATTTCGTGGTATCCAATTGTTTTTTAGTAGCTACTATCTTGTCTCATCGCTACAACTCCCATACGGGCTCGGGAGAGACGAAGGTTGAAAGTCATGCGTCCTCCGATATACAACCCAACCAAGCCGCACTGCTTCTTAACACAGCGCGCATCCAACCCGGAAGCCAGCCGCACCAATGTGTCAGAGGAAACACCGTGGTTAGCGCGCACTGTGCTCGGCCCGCCACAGGAGTCGCTGGTGCGCGATGAGACAAGGACATCCCTACCGGCCAAGCCCTCCCTAACCCGGACGACGCTAGGCCAATTGTGCGTCGCCCCACGGCCCTCCCGGGCACGGCCGGTTACGACAGAGCCTGGGCGCGAACCCAGAGTCTCTGATGGCAAAGCTGGCACTACAGTACAGCGACCTTAACCACTGCGCCCCCCGGGAGACCACCTCCATCATTCTTAAATGGAATACTCTTCCTAGAGCTGGCCGCCCGGCCAAACTGAGCAATTGGGGGAGAAAGGCCTTGGTCAGGGAGGTGACCAAGAACCCGATGGTCACTCTGACAGAGCTCCAGAGTTCCTCTATGGAGATGGGAGAAGGCCAAGGGTCACGTCTGGAGGAAACTAGGCACCGCTCATCACCTGGCCAAAACCATCCCTACGGTGAAGCATGCTGTGGGGATGTTTTTCAGAGGCAGGAACTGGGAGACTCGTCAGTGTCAAGGGAAAGATGAACGGAGCAAAGTACAGAGAGATCATTGATGAAAACCTGCTCCAGAGCGCTCAGGATCTCAGTCTGCGGCGAAGGTTCACCTTTCAATATGACAACAACCCTAAGCACACAGCCAAGACAACGCAGGAGTTGCTTCGGGACAAGTCACAATGTCCTTGAGTGGACCAACCAGAGCCCGAACTTGAACCCGAGCGAGAGACCTAAAAATACCTGAGCAGCGACGCTCCCCATCCAACCTGACAGAGCTTGAGAGGATCTGCAGAAAAG
Organism: Oncorhynchus tshawytscha; assembly: GCF_018296145.1. Taxonomy (NCBI): domain Eukaryota; kingdom Metazoa; phylum Chordata; class Actinopteri; order Salmoniformes; family Salmonidae; genus Oncorhynchus; species Oncorhynchus tshawytscha. Next base: position 5,094,967 of record NC_056460.1, on the reverse strand, counting down.
AATGGGAGAAACTCCCCAAATACAGTTGTGCCAAGCTTGTAGCGTCACACCCAAGGAGACTCAAGGCTGTAATTGCTTCCAAAGGTGCTTCAACAAAGTACTGAGTAAGGGTATGAATACTTATGTAAATGTGATATTTCAGGTTTTTATTTTTTTTTACAAATTTGCATACATTTCAAAAAGCCTGTTTTTGCTTTGTCATTATGGATTATTGTGTGTAGATTGATGAGGACATTTTTTTTCTCCATTCATTTCAGAATAAGGCTGTAATGTAACAAAATGCACTGTAAGCCCATATATGGTCATAAACAAGTTCAACATTGCACCCAAAGATCACACGGCAACACAACTGTCAAAAAACACCAATCAGTGATCATATCAATATACCCCATCATCCTACCCTTGGAACACATCAGTAACATCACATTATGTGTCCAAAGCAAAAAAAACTAGTATCAGTGCCCTCTGGTTGACCTTCGCCGATGTCAGTTTCCTCCTTGGACTAGGGAACATACCCAGGAACAGGGTGTTTTCACAGGCCATTCTGTGGTGGAAAATACAGATTTGAACTGTAATGAAAGCCATTTCACACAGTGCTGACTCGGTTCACATGTTTTCCTGTCTCTGAGTGGCCTGGGGCGCTAGGAAGCCCTGTGCCCATGTCATGTGATAGGAGCCTGACCTGGGCAAGTGAGGATGATTGAATCATACCGAGAAATGTCAAGGCCCGGAGCTGTCCTGATACACACGCACACCCACACAGAAGGACTAACACACACACACACACACACACACACACACACACACACACACACACACACACACACACACACACACACACACACACACACACACACACACACACACACACACACACACACACATTTACCAAGGTAAGCACACAAAGGCTTACTAACAGAGGCCTCAAACGCCATTGAGATAAAATTTATGGACAGGGAAAATCGATTAGACCTGGGGGAACCATTCTAATGGCCACCACTTTCATGTTACAGCTATTACTAATAGTAACAGACATTTATCCTGCCCCCACCCCAATGGACATTTATCATTGTTACAGTTGTAAATATGTATTTAAAAATACAATTTATTAATTTTTATATATTTTTCTTTATTGTTTCATTCACATAGAGCTCTGAGGTTAAGAATTTCCCTGTACCTTGCAACTAAATCTGCGACCCTGTGCACGTGACTAATCAAATCTAATCTCATGAAATTACAGTTGATTTTCACATTCTGAGGCATTAAACTGCCCAGCTGTATGAATCTGGGTAGATAACATTTATGTATAGCAGTATTATTCACAAAATGTCTGTAGCTGTATATTTGAAACCATTCTCATCATTATTAGACAATCATTTGCAACAACATGTCTATGATTACTGTAATTTGCTGTATATTATATTTGATTAGATTTATGAAAAGTTAGTTAATTTTGGTCAGTTTAATTTTGTTGTTATATAACATAATATCATTTTTGTCATATGAATTGGATTAGGGTGAACACTGGTTCAGACATATTTTCAGAATGAATAGGGTATCATCATAGTGTGATTATAGTGTGATTATAGTGCACATATTGTAGTATACATAGTGTCATACTATGATTCTGACAAAACACAATATTATCAAATACCTAAGTAAGTGAAATATATCTGCATCAGGGATAAGACTTCAGACAAGTGGAACACCCTTTAAAGTTTAAAACACTACAGCCAGCCAAACATACTTTTTCTGGACTCCCGTCTCTGAAGTCCAACACAATTTATCACAATAACAGAGACATCTTCCGTCTTCCTCTGAGAGGATTGGTCACATGGACTGGGGATGTAAAATGTAGTCCTCATGGCCTAGTATTTATCTGTGACCTCTGGTACATGGGTGAGTTCATTAGGAGAGTGATATACAGCGGACCAGTAAGAGATCAATACCAACATTGTGTCCCAAATGGCACCCTTTTCACTAGTTTTGACCAGGGTTCATAGGTCTATGGTCAAAAATAGTGCACTATGCAGGGAACAGGGTGACATTTGGAATGCACACAGGTCTGCTGAAGTGATGAGGGCAAACATGGAGAGCCACACTTTCCCTGCTGTTATATATTTTTTATTTTCAGTAGCTCCCTATTGATCTTGCTTGGCTAATGACCTCAGAGCTGGCTGAGGCTCTGGTGTTAGCTCGTTAAGCAATACTGCAAAACTCTGCAGGGACCTGTGTAAAACTAAGACATGGTGTTAGGGTTCCAGGGACATGGTGTACAGCCTTCAAACCTTAGTCGTTAGTACAATTTTTTAAGCCCCTTTTCTCAGCCTACGAGCCTGGGGTGGTATGAAACAAGCGTCTCAGAGTAGGAGCTTTGATTTAGGATCAGTTTTGCATTTTAGATTATAAATAATAAGACTACAATGACAAGGGAGATCTGATCCGATATCAGCACAAGTTGCTGTTTGTGCTGAAGAGCCAACTCCTATGGCTCACTGTACATTGAATTGGGTAAAGTGTGGCTATGTTACGTACGCCTCTAGGAAGAGGGAGTTTGAGTAACTCAAGTAGAAGGCCGACCGGGGTACTGCAGCCTGCTATTAGCAACTATATATATTATAAATTAACGTCTTCTGTGTTATTTTTAAATAATTGGTTCAAGGACATACATCTGGTGTATCAGAAGCAAATATTGGTAACTATTGTACCATGACTGTCTTAAGAAAATATATTATTTACACGAATATTGCAATTTTTCCATTCACTATAATGAGGATCCTGTCATCTGCTAACAATGCCTGCAGTACCACGGTCGGCCTTGCACTTCTGTGGCTTCAATAAGAAGGAGAAGTCGTTCTCCATTGCAGTGAAGACACATGTTTATTTATTTACAGGGGCATTGGCAGGACATAGAAGACTGCTTCGAATCTGCATGCTGCCATTTGACAGGGTTGAGATATGGCCTGATAACACTCTGATCACAAGTTACGAGTTATCCTGGGGTAGGCTGAAGTAGGTCAGAGGAGTATGTTTTACCCCAAGTATTAATGTCCTTGCTCCACTGCCTGAAGTGGGGGAGGGGGGACTCAAAGATAAAAGACATCAGGGATGTGCTCATCAGCTATTCCCTGCCTGTTTCAGTCCATTGTCTTCTGTTTGGTGCCTAATGACCACGACCCTGAAAATAAATCATAATCATATATTGTTGTACTTTTTACCCCTTTTTCATGATATCCAATAGGTACAGTCTTGTCCCATCGCTGCAACTCCCGTACAGACTCGGGAGAGGCGAAGGTCGAGAGCCATGCGTCCTCCGAAACGCGACCCTGCCAAGCCGCACTGCTTTTTGACACTGCCCCCTTAACCCGGAAGCCAGCCGCACCAATGTGTCGGAAGAAACACCATACAACTGGTGACTGCGTGCATGCACAAAGTTAACCATTTTCACTGTGTCCAAAGCATCTTTCAAGCTGTCAGGCATTCCCTTGGCAGCAAGAGTCTCTCGGTGGATGCTGCAGTGTACCCAAGTGGCGTCGGGAACAACTGCTTGCATGCACGTTACCACTCCACTAAGTCTCCCTGTCATGGCTTTTGCGTCATCAGTACAGATACCAACACATCTTGACCACCAAAGTCCATTTGATGTCACAAAGCTATCCAGTACGTTAAAAATATCCTCTCCTGGTGTCCTGGTTTCCAGTAGTTTCCCCCCCAAAAACCTAACGGACATATACCAGGAGCTGTGCCAGGCCTGTGCCACGTCTGTTGACTCATCCTACTGTAATGCATAGAATTGACTGGCTTGTATGCGAAGCAGTAATTGTTTCAAAACATCTCCTGCCATGTCACTGATGCATCGTGAAACAGTGATGTTTGATGGAGAGAGTGTCTGTATAGTTTTTTTGGCCTTCTCCCCTAGCATTGTCCCAGCCATATCCGTGGCAGCAGGAAGAATTAAGTCCTCCATAATAGTATTGGGCTTGCCTGTCCTAGCCACTCGGTAGCTCACCATATAAGATGCTTCTAGCCCCTTCTTAGTAATGGTATCTGTTGCTTTTATACATGTCTTACTACTCGAAAGTCGTCTTAATTCTTGCTCAAAAATCTCCCGTTGCTTATTTTTCAAATTGGCATGTTTTGTTTCTAAATGTCTGCACAAGAGTGAAGGTTTCATTGAGTTGTGCGATACTACTTTTGCACATATAACACAATGTAGGCTAAGAAAAGGCACTACTCCCAATATACACTACCGTTCAAAAGTTTGGGGTCACTTAGAAATGTCCTTGTTTTTGAAAGAAAAGCACATTTTTTGTCCATTAAAATAACATCAAAATGATCAGAAATACAGTGTAGACATTGTTATTGTTGTACATGACTATTGTAGCTGGAAACTGCGGATTGTTTATGGAATTTCTGAGGCCCATTATCAGCAACCATCACTCCTGTGTTCCAATGGCACGTTGTGTTAGCTACCAAGATGGCTACCAAGATGGCGTAGCAGTCAGACGTCCTTGTCCTGTCGTGTCCCTTGTATATATCGTTTTACATATTTTTCGTCGCATATCCTTTAAAATATTTTGCTAAACCTCATCATCTAAATACTCTCCTGCAACCCGCCTCACCCAATGTGGCGTGGATATGCTTTTTTTTCCTAAAGTATTTATATTTACTTTGGATCTGGAATCCCTCAACTGAAGCTAGCCAGCTAACTACCAGATAGTTAGCAAACCATTGCCAGCGGTCATCAGCAAACCTTCAGCTCGGAAAGCTCTCGCCAGTTTGAACAACGTGACTCTAACCAGAGCATAACGGACCTGTTATTTTTATCCCCGGATTCCTACCGCAAACTGAACATTTTCATCTGGATCTTCACAATTAGCTAACCGCAATCCCGGATGACTACTCCTGGCTAGCGTTTCCATCCCAGAGCAAGCACCAATTTAGCATGAAGCTAGCCCGGCCTGGCTCCTGTGCTACCACCGAAGCATACTCCTGGGCTACAATATCGGCCTGCTAGCTACCTAGAGCTACTTGGAACCCTACTAATTCCACGACTGGTCTATCGACGTCACCGCACGAAGAGGCAAAAACAGACTTACCCCCATCGTGACGCCCCCCCCCCCCAAAGGCTAACTTTTCAGCCCCTGCTATCTGCTTGCTTGCTAACCCGGTCTGCTAACTGCTAAACTGCCGGGCCCTGGTCTGCTGACTGCTAGCTTGCCTGCCCGGACTGCTAACTGCTAGCCCTTGCTAACTGCTTGCTTGCTAACCAGGTCTACTAACTGCTAGCTTGCCTGCCCGGTCTGCTAACTGCTTGCTTGCTAACCCGGTCTACTAACTGCTAGCTTGCCCTGGTCTATTAGCTGCTAGCTTGTTTAGCTCCGACCTACTAACTGTTAGCTTGTTAGCCTGCTAACTGTCTGAATCGCCGTGTCCCCAGCCAGCCCAACCACTCACTGGACCCATATGTTCACTTGGCTACGCATGCCTCTCTCTAATATCAATATGCCTTGTCCTTTACTGTCCTGGTTAGTGATTACTGTCTTATTTCACTGTAGAGCCTCTAGCCCTGCTCAATATGCCTTAACCAACCATGTTGTTCCACCTCCTACATATGCGATGACATCACCTGGTTTAAACATCTCTAGAGACTATATCTCTCTCTTCATTACTCAATGCCTAGGTTTACCCCCAATGTACTCACATCCTACCTTACCTTTGTCTGTACACTATGCCTTGAATCTATGCTATCGTGCCCAGAAACCTGCTCCTTTTACTCTCTGTTCTGAACGTGCTAGACGGCCAGTTCGTAAAGTCTTTAGCCGTACCCTTATCCTACTTCTCCTCTGTTCCTCTGGTGATGTGGAGGTTAATCCAGGTCCTGTAGTGCATAGCTCCACTCCCACCCCCAAGGTGCTCTCATTTGTTGACTTCTGTAAACGTAAAAGCCTTGGTTTCATGCATGTTAACGTTAGAAGCCTACTCCCTAAGTTTGTTTTACTCACTGCTTTAGCACACTCTGCCAATCCAGATGTCTTAGCCGTGTCTGAATCCTGGCTTAGGAAAACCACCAAAAACCCTGAAATCTCCATTGCTAACTATAACGTTTTCCGCCAAGATAGAACTGCCAAAGGGGGCGGTGTTGCAATCTACTGCAAAGATAGAAAGTAATACAGAACTCTGCAGTCTAAGTCTGTACCCAAACAATTTTAGCTTCTACTTCTAAAAATTCACCTTTTGCCCCCCATCTATCTTCTGAGCTCGTGCTACTAGGTGACCTAAACTGGGACATGCTTAACACCCCGGCCATCCTACAAACTAAGCTTGAGGCCCTCAATCTCACACAAATTATCAATGAACCTACCAGGTACAACCCCAAATCAGTAAACACGGGCACCCTCATAGATGTCATCCTAACTAATTTGCCCTCCAAATACACCTCTGCTGTTTTCAATCAAGATCTCAGCGATCACTGCCTCATTGCCTGCATCCATAATGGGTCTGCGACCAAACGACCACCCCTCATCACTGTCAAACGCTCCCTGAAACAATTCTGCGAGCAGGCCTTTCTAATCGACCTGGCCGGGGTATCCTGGAATGACATTGACATCATCCCGTCAGTAGATGATGCCTGGCTATTCTTTAAAAGTGCCTTCCTCACCATCTTAAATAAGCATGCCCCTCTCAAAAAATGTAGAACTAGGAATAGATATAGTCCTTGGTTCACGCCAGACCTGTCTGCCCTTGACCAGCACAAAAACATCCTGTGGCCTTCTGCATTAGCATCGAATAGCCCCCGTGATATGCAACTTTTCAGGGAAGTTAGGAACAAATATACACAGGCAGTTAGAAAAGCTAAGGCAAGATTTTTCAAACAGAAATTTGCATCCTGTAGTACTAACTCAAAAAAGTTCTGGGACACTGTAAAGTCCCCAGAACCCCTACAAGTCAGCCGGGCTAGACAATCTAGACCCTCTCTTTTTAAAATGATCTGCCGAAATTGTTGCAACCCCTATTACTAGCCTGTTCAACCTCTCTTTCGTATCGTTTGAGATTCCCAAAGATTGGAAAGCTGCCGCGGTCATCCCCCTCTTCAAAGGGGGTGACACTCTAGACCCAAACTGCTACAGACCTATATCTATCCTACCTTGTCTTTCTAAGGTCTTCGAAAGCCAAGTTAACAAACAGATTGACCAAACTGACCATTTTGAATCCCACCATACCTTCTCCGCTATGCAATCTGGTTTCAGAGCTGGTCATGGGTGCACCTCAGCCACGCTCAAGGTTCTAAACGACATCATAACCGCCATCGATAAGAGACATTACTGTGCAGCCGTATTCATCGACCTGGCCAAGGCTTTTGACTCTGTCAATCACAACATTCTTATTGGCAGACTCGACAGCCTTATTGGCAGACTCGACATCATTTCTCAAATGATTGCCTCGCCTGGTTTACCAACTACTTCTCTGATAGGGTTCAGTGTGTCAAATCGGAGGGCCTGTTGTCTGGACCTCTGACAGTCTATGGGTGTGCTATAGGGTTCAATTCTCGGACCGACTCTCTTTTCTGTATACATCAATGCTCTTGCTGCTGGTGATTCTCTGATCCACTTCTACACAGACGACACCATTCTGTATACTTCTGGCCCCTCCTTGGACACCGTTGTTAACTAACCTCCAGACTAGCTTCAATGCCATACAACTCTCCTTCCGTGGCCTCCAACTGCTCTTAAACGCAAGTAAAACTAAATGCATGCTTTTCAATCGATCGCTGCCCGCCCAGGATCACTACTCTGGACGGCTCTGACTTAGAATACGTGGACAACTACAAATACCTGGGTGTCTGGTTAGACTGTGAACTCTCCTTCCAGACTCACATTATTAAGCATCTCCAATCCAAAATTAAATCTAGAATCGGCTTCCTATATCGCATCCTTCATCCTTCGTCATGCTGCCAAACATACCCTCGTAAAACTGACCATCCTATTGATCCTCGACTTCGGTGATGTCATCTATAAAATAGCCTCCAACACTCTACTCAACAAACTGGATGCAGTCTATCACAGTGCCATCCGTTTTGTCACCAAAGCCCCATACACTACCCACCATTGTACACTCTCGTTGGCTGGCCCTCGCTTCATACTCGTCGCCAAACCCACTGGCTACAGGTTATCTACAAGTCTCTGCTAGGTAAAGCCCCGCCTTATCTCAGCTCACTGGTCACCATAGCAGCACCCACTCGTAGCACGCACTCCAGCAGGTATATATCACTGGTCACCCCCAAAGACAATTCCTCCTTTGGTCGTCATTCCTTCCAGTTCTCTGCTGCCCATGACTAGAACGAATTGCAAAAATCTCTGAAGCTGGAGACTCACATCTCTGTCAGAGCAGTTTACAGATCACTGCACCTGTACTTAGCCTATCTGTAAACAGCCCATCTATCTACCTACCTCATCCCCATACTGGTATTTATTTATTTATTTTGCTCCTTTGCACCCCAGTATCTCTACCTGCACATTCATCTTCTGCCGATCTACCATTCCAGTGTTTAATTGCTATATTGTAATTACTTCGCCACCATGGCCTATTTATTTCCTTAACTTACCTCATTTGCACTCACTGTATATAGACTTTTTGTTTTCTTTTGTTCTACTGTATTATTGACTGTATGTTTTGTTTATTCCATGTGTAACTCTGTGTTGTTGTATGTGTCGAATTGCTACGCTTTATCTTGGCCAGGTCACAGTTGCAAATGAGAACTTGTTCTCAACTAGCCTACCTGTTTAAATAAAGGTGAAATAAAAAAAATAAAAAATAAAAATCCAAGTTTATCATTTTAAAAGGCTAATTGATCATTAGAAAACCCTTTTGTAATTATGTTAGCACAGCTGAAAACTGTTGTTCTGTTTAAAGCAATAAAACGGGCCTTCTTTAGACTAGTTGAGTATCTGGAGCATCAGCATTTGTGGGTTGGATTCCAGGCTCAAAATGGCCAGATGAAAATACCTTTCTTCTGAATCTCGTTAGTCTATTTTTGTTCTGAGAAATGAAGGCTATTCCATGCGAGAAATTGCCAAGAAACTGAAGATCTTGTACAACGCTGTGTACTACTCCCTTCACAGAACAGCGTAAACTGGCCCTAACAAGAATAGAAAGAGGAGTGGGAGGCCCTGGTGCACAACTCAGCAACATGACAAGTACATTAGAGTGTCTAGTTTGAGAAACAGACACATCACAAGTCCTCAACTGGCAACTTTATTAAATCGTCAACAGTGAAGAGGGGACTCCAGGAGGCTGGCCTTCATCACTTAGGTTAGGGTTCATGCAGATACCCAACAATTATGAGACGTTCAGAATGAAACAGATGAGGTAATAATTAATAATGGACTGTTATTGATGTAAGAGATATTTAGATCATCTTTAGAGTTTAAGTCGGGAGATAGTAACTCTGTAAACAACTCTTCCAGTGGTGCCCCAAATTCCAAATGAGTTAATTGTTACATGATTAATTTAATCGAGTAATAATTAAACGTTGTAGGTCATTATTTGATCAATTGAAGTCGTCACATTAAAGATAGTCACGTCACGACACAGGTGCGTTTTTGCCTCCAGCCAGTGAAGATTAAGCTGACTGTTCAAAGGGCTGACAAAAACTAGCAGAAGCCAATAGGGTGTAAAATAAGAAGAATCCATGTTTAAGGTAAGGTTGAGAATGTCTTTATATATTCTAGATATCGTAGCGATCCTTGCTATATGATCCACGTTAACCCTGTCAAGTGGGTTAACCCTGTGGGTTAACCCTGTCGGCGCAAAACATAGGGTGTTTACCTTTTACGCCAGCGACCTGAGTTTCCCTGCAGAGAGGCATGTACACAGGAGGAACTTGTTATAGAGGAGCGTATGAACACGCGCTCCAGAAATAATGGGGGTAATGTAACGACCTTAACCCAAAACCTTGCAACCTCTTTCAGGTTTGGACCTCTTGGTGTAAGGTGTTGGCTTGGCTGTCGTATAATCTCATGACATGTAGACAAAATATTTTGATTTCTGTGTCCAAAAAAATCGGGGGAAGTGAATTTATTGGGGGATCAGGATTTAGACAACACACAATTATTTTTGGTATGGATTAAATGTTTTAAAAAACTGGGTCCAGTAGGATGAAAGTAATATCTTAAAAACTTGAACGATGACATGTTGGACTGTATCAAAAGTGTACTAATGAAAAATATACAGTACCAGTCAAAAGTTTGGACACACCTACTCATTCGAGGGGTTTTCTTTATTTTTTTACTATTTCCTACATTGCAGAATAATAGTGAAGACATCCAAACTAATAACACATGATGTGATAACCAAAAAAGTGTTTCTATTTAAATTTGAGATTCTTCAAAGTATCCACCCTTTGCCTTGATGACAGCTTTGCACACTCTTGGCATTTTCTCAACCAGCTTCATGAGGTAGTCAATTAACAGGTGTGCCTTGATAAAAGTTAATTTGTGGAATTTCTTTCCTTGTTAATACGTTTGAGCCAATCAGTTGTGTTCTGACAAAGTAGGGGTGGTATTCAGAAGATAGCCCTATATGGTAAAAGACCAAGTTCAAGAACAGCTCAAATAAGCAAAGAGAAATAACAGTCCATAATTTCTTTAAAACATGGTCAGTCAATCCAGGAAAATTTCAAGAACTTTGAAAGTTTCTTCAAGTGCAGTCGCAAAAACCATCAAGCGCTATGATGAACCTAGCTCTCCTGAGAACCTCCACAGGAAAGGAAGACCCAGATTTACCTCTGCTGCAGAGGATAAGTTCATTAGAGTTAACTTCATCTCAGATTGCAGCTCAAATAAATGCTTCACAGTGTTCAAGTAACAAACACATCTCAACATCAACTGTTCAGAGGAGACTGTGTGAATCAGGCCTTCATGGTCGAATTACTGCAAAGAAACCACTACTAAAGGACACCAATAATAAGAAGAGACTTGCTTGGGCCAAGAAACACGACTAATGGACATTAGACCGGTGGAAATCTGTCCTTTGCTCTGGTGAGCCCAAATTGGAGATTTTTGGTACCAACCGCCTTATCTTTGTGAGACGCAGAGTAGGTGAACGGGATGATCTCCGCACGTCAAATCAAACCAAATCACATTTTATTGGTCATATACATGTGTTTAGCAGATGTTATTGCAGGTGTAGCGGAATACTTGTCTTTCTAGCTCCGAAAGTGCAGTAATATCAAAGTAACACAAATCTAACAAAAGGAATTGATTTTAGAATACATAAATATATGGATGAGTAATGTCAGAGCAGCATAGACTAAGATACAGTAGAATAGAATACAGTATATACATATGAGATTAGTAATGCAAAATGTATAAACATTATTGAAGTGACTAGTGTTCCATTTATTAAAGTGGCCAGTGATTTCAAGTCTATGTATATAGGCAGCAGCCTCTAATGTGCAAGTTTAACAGTCTGATGGCCTTGAGATAGAAGCTGTGTTTCAGTCTCTCGGTCCCAGCTTTGATGCACCTATACTGGATGATAGCGGGGTGAACAGGCAGTGGCTTGGGTGGTTGTTGTCCTTGATAATCTTTTTGGCCTTCCTGTGACATTGGGTGATGTAGGTGTCCTGGAGGGCAGGTAGCTTGTCCCCAGTGATGCGTTGTGCAGACCGCACCACCCTCTGGAGAGCCCTGCTGTTGCGGGAGGTGCAGTTTCCGTACCAGGCGGTGACAGGATGCACTCAAATGTGGACGTTTTGTGAGGGTTTTAGGTGCCAAGACAAATTTCTTCAGCCTCCTGAAGCTTGCGCCTTCCTCACCACACTATCTGTGTGGGTGGACCATGTTGTTGTTGTTGGTTCCAACTGTGAAGCATGGAGGAGGAGGTGTGATGGTGTGGGTGTGCTTTGCTGGTGACACTATCTGTGATTTATTTTGAATTCAAGGCACACTTTATCAGCATGGCTACCACAGCATTCTGCAGCAATACGCCATCCCATCTGGTTTGCGTTTAGTGGGACTATCATTTGTTTTTCAACAGGACAATGACCCAAAACACACTTCCAGGCTGTGTAAGGGCTATTTGCCAATGAGGGGGATGGAGTGCTGCATCAGATGACCTGGCCTCCAAAATCATCTGACCTCAACCCAATTGAGATGGTTTGGGATAAGTTAGACCGCAGAGTGAAGGAAAAGCTGACAACAAATGCTCAGCATATGTGGGAACTCCGTCATGACTGTTGGAAAAGCATTCCTCGTGAAGCTGGTTGAGAGAATGCAAGAGTGTGCAAAGCTGTCATCAAGGCAAATGGCTACTTTGAAGAATCTCAAATATAAAATATATTTTGATTTATTTAACACTTTTTTTTTATTCCATATGTGTTATTTCATAGTTTTGATATCTTCACTAATATTATACAATGTAGAAAATAGTGAAAATAAAGAAAAATCTTGGAATGAGTAGGTGTGTCCAAACCTTTGACTGGTACTGTATATATATTTTTATTTTGAGTAAAATGCCCCTTTAAGGGTTACACACACACCATCAACAATTAATATTCACAAAAAGTTTTCTGAAGTAATAACCTGATGGTTTCAGGAACTCATTGTGATTGTATATTAGGAGTAAGGGAAAGAGAGTTGATGGTTTTCTTCATCTGCTTGTGTGTAGTGAGCTTTTGATACTCCAGTGAGGTCCTGAGGGAGAAAATCAACTCTGAAAAAAGTAAGCCACAGGGTTCTACAGAGGAGAGTTTCTATGACACGGGTGACTGAAAGCCACAATCTCCCTCGCTCTCTCTCTCCCTCTCTCTCTGATGCCTCAAGAGAACTTCTGAATAAATCACTGAACTTATCAGATAGAGGTCAGTGTGTCAAATCGGAGGGCCTGTTGTCCGGACCTCTGGCAGTCTCTATGTGGGTGCCACAGGGTTCAATTCTCGGGGCTGACTCTTTTCTCTGTATATATCAATGATGTCGCTCTTGCTGAGGGTGATTCTTTGATCCACCTCTACGCAGACAACACCATTCTGTATACTTCTGGCCCTTCTTTGGACACTGTGTTAACAAACCTCCACACTCCTTCCGTGGCCTCCAACTGCTCTTAAATGCTGGTAAAACTAAATGCATGCTCTTCAACCTATCATTGCCCACACCCGCCCGCCCGCCTATTTTTTTTTGCCTTACCTCCTTACTTAATTTGCACACACTGTATACAGATTTTCTATTGTGTTATTGACTGCACTTTATCCCATCCCAACTCTGTGTTGTTGTTTTTGTCTCACTGCTTTGCTTTATCTTGGCCAGGTTGCAGTTGTAAATGAGAACTTGGTCTCAACTGGTCTACCTGGTTAAATAAAGGTAAAATAAAAAATAAGAAGAGTAATTATTCTCACTCCTCATCTTCTCTCTGCTCTCTATGAGTACATTGAGTACATCTTTAAATTTCAAAGGGGTCAGGTATAGCCTACGAAGTCACGCCACATTAGTAGCCCGTTTAGGTTACTCACACTATAGGCTAGCTAGGCTACTCTCTCAACGCCGTGGGGGGAGCCCAGGATATAACTCAAAAACCAGCACTGGAATGCGAATCGACCTGCTCCCCATGACTGCTGCTAACTTCCTAGTGCCAGGGCAAGTGTAAAAAAACAAATTTTTGGCACTAGGCCTCTATCATTTTAGAAATGTACAAAGGCCTAGTGCTGTCAACGACAGTATTTGGTTGAGGTTCATTTAGAGACAGATATTCCAATCTCAGGCTCCCACAGCTGGGTCATATACATTAGTGCAAAATATAGCTAAATGTGTTGCATCGGATTTCAGTCTGATGGCTTCTATTTGTGCCTAGTGAATATGACCCTGGTGAGAAAAACAGGGATTGCTACAGCCAGGGAAGTGTGAAAAAGAGAAGAGAGGGAAATAAGGGAGGCCAGACGGTTGCTTTTCATGCATCACTGAAGCACACAGACATGCAGAGTGGGTTTGGTCTTTTCGGGACACAGCTGTGTTTACCCCACGCACATCTCCTCAAGATCCCAAGACCAGAGGGGCAGCCGGGCAGGAGCCACTACCATGGGTCCACGTGGTTATAGTTGAATACAGAGCAGAGATACAGATGGATGGTCTCTAGATCATTTTTTCACAAACCTCTCCCAAAGTACCAGCCTCTGTGCTTAACAAACCTCTGCTTGAGGACCCGCCACTATTCCACATATTGGATCTATACCAGTACTAGCATCCCTGATTCAACTAACTAAAAACGTGATTAGTGTAACGATCGTCGTCCTCGTCTGAGGAGGAGTAGGAGAGATCGGACCAATGCGCAGCATTGGTTATTTAGCAAGGCAAGTCAGTTAAGAACAAATTCTTATTTTCAATGACGGCCTAGGAACAGTGGGTTAACTGCCTGTTCAGGGGCAGAACAACAGATTTGTACCTTGTCAGCTCAGGGATTTGAACTTGCAACCTTCCGGTCACTAGTCCAACGCTCTAACCACTAGGCTACCCTGCCGCCCCATAATGTCTTTTAATGAGAATGAATACAAAATACAAAAAGAACAAGAGAATCCAAATGAAAACCGAAACAGCCCCGAATGGTGCAAACACTGAAACGGAAAATATTCACCCACAAAACACAGGACCCCTGCAGCACCATAGTACTATGGAGTCAGCAGGAGCAGCGACCACCCCTCTCCCATCGATGGAGGAGCGTGTCCTTCATCATACGTCCATCCTCCATCGCATCGGATCGGCGATGGATCAGATGATGGAGAGGATGGACCGATGGGAGAGGAGTGGTCTCCCTACTTCCCCTCCAACCCCCCCCCTACAACGCTACAACCTCTTCCGAGGGAGTACGATGGAGCGGCGGCGGGGTGCCAGGGATTCTCGAGCTTTACCTGGCCACCCTTCGGCCGACTCCCTCGGACGAGGAGAGTGTGAGCGTCCTCGTCTCTTGCATGACGGGTAGAGCCCTGGAGTGGGCCAATACCATTTGGAACGGGCGAGGGGCCACTACCCGGAGTTCACACGCCACTTCTGGGCCGTGTTCGACCACCCTCCGGAGGGCCGAGCGGCTGGTGAGAGATTGTTCCATCTCAGGCAGGAGACGAGGAGCGAACAGGACTTCGCGCTGGAGTTCCGGACCTTGGCCGCTGGTGCCGGGTGGAACAACAGGTCGCTAACAGACCATTACAGGTGTAGCCTGAGGGAGGATGTCCACAGGGAGCTGGCTTGTCGGGACACCACGCTCACCCTGGACGAGCTCATAGACCTGTCGATCAGGCTGGACAATCTGCTGGCTGCTCACGGACGTTCTGAAAGGGTCCTGTCTGTTCCCCCTCCTGGCACTCCCGCTCCCATACCTATGGAGTTTAGGGGAGGCCGCATCGAGGGGGACCGGAGGAGGAGGCTCCTCCTGGACCAGCTGCGGCCGGAGAGGGCACACTTCCGGTCGGTGCTGGAGGAGTCCATCTGGGAGTCGAGAGGGTAGGCAGAACACTTCTCGGTTACCCCACGTGAGTCAGCACCACACTCACCCAGAGCTTCCTGTTGGTCACATGTTTTTATTAATTTGTTTCCCCAAATTTTCTCCTTCTCTCCAGCATAAGGCGCTAGTCGATTCAGGCGCAGCTGGGAACTTTATAGATAGCGGACTCACCCAGAGGTTGAGGATTCCGTTAGTACAGAATCACCCACCAACCAAGGACCAAGCAGCATGGTATCGGGCAGCAGCAGAAATCTCTGGACTCATGGACATGGGAGGAGATTCTGGACGGAGAAGGACCCTGGGCACAGGCTGTGGAATATCGCTGCCCCAAGGCAGAGCTGGAGGCAGCGAAAGCTGAGCGGTGGTGGTATGAGGAGGCAGCACGGCAGCGTGGCTGGGACGAGAGGCAGCCCCAAAAAATTATTGGGGGAAAGAGGTGGACCGGGCAGGCACCGTGTTATGCCGTGAGGCGCACGGTGTCCCCGGTGCAGAGGCATAGCCCGGTGCGATACATCGCAGCACCTCGTATCGGCCGGGCTAGAGTGGGCATCGTGCCAGGTGCCATGAAGCCGGCTCAGCACATCTGGTCTCCAGTGCATCTCCTCGGCCCTGGGTACATGGCACCAGCCCTGTGCACGGTGTCCCCGGTTCTCCAGCACAGCCCAGTGCGGTCTGTTCCACCTCGCTGCACTGTCCTGGCTACGGGGAGTGTCCAGCCAGGTAAGGTTGTGCAGGCTCGGTGCTTGAAACCTCAGGTGCGCCTCCACGGTCCGGTCTATCCGGGTGCCTTCTCCACGCACCAAGCCTCCGGTGGCAGCCCCATGCACCAGGCTGTCTCTCCGTCTCCTTCCTCCAGGTGCTCCCGCCTGTCCAGCGCTGCCAGAGTCTCTCTCCTGTCCAGCGCTGCCAGAGTCTCCCATCTGTCCTGAGCTACCAGAGCTGCCCGTTTGTCCTAAGCTGCCAGAGCCGCCCATCTGTCCTGAGCTGCCAGAGCCGCCCGTCTGTCCTGAGCTGCCAGAGGCGTCCGTCAGTCAGGAGCTGCCAGAGCCGCCCGTCTGTCAGGAGCTGCCAGAGCCGCCCGTCTGTCAGGAGCTGCCAGAGCCGCCCGTCTGTCAGGAGCTGCCAGAGCCGCCCGTCAGTCAGGAGCTGCCAGAGCCGCCCGTCCGTCAGGAGCTGCCGGAATCGCCCTTCACTCCGGTGCTGCCGGAATCACCCTTCACTCCGGCGCTGCCGGAGTCTCCCGCCTGTCCGGTGCTGCCGGAATCTCCCGTCCATTTGGGGCCCTCTGCTAGGGTCCACAGTTCGAGGTCAGCGGCGAGGGTCGTCGGTAGGTGGGCCGAGACTATGATGGAGTGGGGTGCTGTCACGTTCTGACCTTAGTTCTTTTGTTATGTCTTTGTTTTAGTATGGTCAGGGTGTGAGTTGGGTGGGTAGTCTATGTTATTAGATCTGCAGGATCTGCAGAAAATAATGGGAGAAACTCCCCAAATACAGGCGTTTTAAGCTTGTAGCGTCATACCCAAGAAGACTCGAGGCTGTAATCACTGACAAAGGTGCTTCAACAAAGTACTGAGTACTGGTCTGAATACTTATGTAAATGTGATATTTCAGTTTTCTATTTTTAATAGATTTCTAAAAACCTGTTTTATGTGTAGATTGATGAGGAAAAAAAATATTTAATCAATTTTAGAATAAGGCTGTAACGTTATCAAAATGTGTAAAAAGTCAAGGTGTTTGAATACTTTCCGAATGCACGGTATATAGACAGATAGTTTGGCAATTGCTTTTTCAAACAAGATGCTTTGCAAACCTTTTCACTGTGAGGCCCAGCCGGATGCCAAGATGCGACCAATATCGACGACGACTATATCCTAAAATAATTTCGCTTGTAATCATAATAGGATTTGCCTGCTTAATTGCTTACACATAACTTAAAGCAGTCTGAAGTGTAAAAGTGTTTTCCATAACCCTGTGGCCCAGACGTCAGGACACCAAATTCTAATCAGGAACTGACAGTCCTACCTTGACCTTGCTAAACTGATGAATTTCACTCTCTGTATGCTGAAACATACAGAAATCTCAAAAAGACTCACTGTTCTCATTGTTCAAATGGCATTTACTAGTGATATAATATATTGTGATATTCTAGTGATATTCTATAAAAGTTTAATTCAATATTAAATCAACTATAACCCCTTAAAGGTAACCTTATTGCAAAGTGTTACCGGAACTGGGTATATAATAGCATTCTAATTGGATAAGCACCTATTGGAATGGGAATAAAATGACCTTCTTGTGTATCGACTGGCAAATGTTTTAATTTCTGCACATGCTCACAGTGAATTCTTCAGACGTGTAAGTGGTGGGAACACTAAATACATACAACCCGCATGGACCTTCAGTGTTTGGAATTCTTGAAACACAGCTTGGAAAAAGCAAATGTCCTCTTAAGAAAATGGCGTCTTGAGAGAAGACAGACGTGTTGTAGTGGCTGAGTATTTCACCCCTCTGATTCAGTGTTTCCCAACCCTAGATCCAGTGAACGACATGGCGGGTTGCTTTTGACCATCAGAGTGTAAGCTGACACCAACTTCTGACGCAAGTCTCAAGTGTTCATTTCAGTTTAAATTCAAATGGTCCTCCAAAGAAGAGGACCATCGACAGAGAAAATGTAGAAACACCCATTACAGAAAAACACATGATTTCACATGTGGAAAATCATATGATTTCACATGTGTTTTCTTGGAACAATTCACATGTAAAATTGTGTTTTTTCCATAAGGAGCTGCTCTTATTAACATTGCACCCGGACGGACACCCACTCAACTGCTATACACATATACAGTGCCTTGCGAAAGTATTCGGCCCCCTTGAACTTTGCGACCTTTTGTCACATTTCAGGCCTCAAACATAAATATATAAAACTGTATTTTTTTGTGAAGAATCAACAACAAGTGGGACACAATCATGAAGTGGAACGACATTTATTGGATATTTCAAACTTTTTTAACAAATCAAAAACTGAAAAATTGGGCGTGCAAAATAAATGTCGTTCCACTTCATGATTGTGTCCCACTTGTTGATTCTTCACAAAAAAATACAGTTTTATATCTTTATGTTTGAAGCCTGAAATGTGGCAAAAGGTCGCAAAGTTCAAGGGGAATACTTTCGCAAGGCACTGTATGTACACTATAATATGGACTGGTTATTCATTTACAAACACTGAGTAATCTCTTATATTGCAGAGTTAGGCACACACATTTCCACTAGTTTCCACCAGTGTTTCCCCTAGCTAGAGCAGCCCTCCACCGCCTAAAATGATTTGCCCTCCATTGGCTTCAATTTGTAATTTTTATCCCAGCTGCCCTAGATGTTGCTTCGAGGGCTTTTGCATCCCGCCTAAGGA
Source organism: Oncorhynchus tshawytscha (assembly GCF_018296145.1). Taxonomy (NCBI): domain Eukaryota; kingdom Metazoa; phylum Chordata; class Actinopteri; order Salmoniformes; family Salmonidae; genus Oncorhynchus; species Oncorhynchus tshawytscha. The sequence continues at coordinate 5,076,075 of NC_056460.1, read as the reverse complement.
AGAAACTAATATAGGGGAAAAACTGGGTATACAGTTCTCATGGTCCAACTTTGGGAATCGTCTGAAAGTTGTAAAACTGGCCACTGGCCATCGACATCAGCTTAGGAATTAAAACGTAACGTAGGCCACTGTCTTTTGACCACTAAAATAGGTCACACAATAAAAAGATAGAAGTCAAATTCGGCCCTCGTCAAGTCAGCACAGGAAATGTCAAATCAATTGTAGTGCAGAGTAAGCAGCCCTGCCAGGATGCATAGTTGGGCTTTCCTCTCCCTCTGTCAGTTACAACTGTCAGCCCAACCACTTGCAGCTCCTTCAAATAGTTTTTGTAAATAAAAGGAAAAAAGACATAAAAAATAATCCAGTAAAATAGTTCATATGAGGGGGAGAAATGATCTTGAGTGTTTTTAACACCCCGCCTTTCCATTCTCAGGTCCGAAAAAGTGTGTTGACTAACCACCCTTGCGTTGTTTCTTTTGTTCTCCTTTGTTGGGTGCTCTTCCTTTCTCCCCTATCCGCTTCTCCCCTTGTTGATGGCAAACTATTGCGGCGGCCATCTTGGTTTTCCAGGTCTCAGAGGTGTGAGGAAGTGGAGAAGCAAAGCTTGAGGGTGTAAGGGTTGGAACCATCTGCAGATGGAAAGACAGAATAGGAAGAAGGGATGAGGAGAGGGTAAAAAATACATGACTTGCACACATGTTTAACTCTATACATTTACTTTGAGGGGTGTGTGTGTGTGTGTGTGTGTGTGAACATTTGCTCTAAATAATCATGTGTTGACACTAGAGTCAGTTTGAGCAATGCCCTGGTGGGATATTTCATGAAGCAGAGGCAGTAAGTTAGCCAGCGAAAGATTCTGAAAGATTCACTCCATATAAAAGGACAACTTATTAAGTGTTAGAGTGTTTTTTTTTAAAGAGAAATGATCAATGAGTTATCTGGCTAACTTTGATAAACACTTGGTAGCAACATTTGTTCCATAGATTTCCTAGATCACAGGGGAGTTAGCCTGCAGGTATCATTGTTTACTACTTGTTATAAGCATTCACAAGCCTTTATAATGTCTTATAATAATGCTTATAATATGTCATGTCTCTTTATGTATCAACATTTCAACTGAATGCCTGGTATTTACTAGTCAGGATCATGTTTCAAGAATCAAGTTTTAATGTCACATGCACAAGTACAATGAAGCATACTATATACAGGAAATATTTAAAAAGTAAGTTCCAATACCATATTTACATGTGCAGGGATACTGGAGTGATGGAGGTAGATATGTATAGGGGTAAGGTGACTAGGCGACAGGATATAATATAAACAGAGTAGCAGCAGCTTGCATGTGAGTAGGTGTGCGGGTGTGCAGAGACCGTATAAATGTATTTGAATATTATGTGTGAGTGAGCAAATGATGGAGTGAGTGTTTGTGTGTGTGTTGTGTTGCCTCAAGGGGTTACTCCTTATATTCTGTATTCAGACTTTTTTCAGCTAACTGGGACCTTAGGCCTGCCACCCACAAAGAGACTATGGCGTGAGGCTCTCTGTATGAAAGCCATTATTATTAGAAAAAAACAAAGCTTTCTCCTGCAATGTTCCTCCTCTGCCACAAAAACAAATAATGAAAGTACATAATGGAGGTGTTTGGGGGGGGGGGGTTCCATTTTTGTTTTGTCAATTGGCTTTTGTTTGTGTTGTCAGCCAGTGTGAAGGTGAATAACTGCTGTGTAGGGGAGGAACACAAGGGAAGAATAAAACAAAAATGTATTTAACTTGTATTGTAGTCGATAAATAGAGAACGTGAACAAATCTGGCATTGTCCGGACGTATATTTGCATCTCACAAGAGAGAGCCACACCTTCACCGTGGCAATCTCCAGGATGAAACGTTTCCACAGACGTCCTGGGGTCACTGATACCAGGAGAGGAGTGACAACTGTTACTGTATGAATTAAATTGTAGTGTTTGGTTTGTTTCAAGAGCTTATAAAGAGCTGCCCATTTTGTCTTATTGCATTTGATGTTTTCTGTATTTTTAAAGTAACTGGACGGCTCCCGAGTGGCGCAGAGGTCTAAAGGCACTGCATCTCAGTGCTAGAGGTGTCACTACAGACCCTGGTTTGATTCCAGGCTGTATCAAAACCGGCTGTGATTAGGAGTCCAATAGGGCGGCGCACAATTGGCCCAGCGTCGTCCGGGTTAGGGTTTGGCCGGGGTAGGCCGTCATTGTAAGTAAGAACTTGTTCTTAACTGACTTGCCTTGTTGAATAATGGTTAAATAAAAAAAAGAGACAACATTTTTTATATTGGGTTGATGGGTTATCAGGCACTGTCACGCCCTGGTCTTAGTATTTTGTATTTTCTTTATTATTTTGATCAGGCCAGGGTGTGACATGGGTTTATTATGTGGTGTGTTTTGTCTTGGGTTTTTTGTAGGTATTGGGATTGTCTAGAAAAGTCTATGGTGGCCTGGAGTGGTTCTCAATCAGAGGCAGGTGTTTATCGTTGTCTCTGATTGGGAACCATATTTAGGCAGCCATATTCTTTGAGTGTTTCGTGGGTGATTCACATCCTGTTCCTGTCTCTGTGTTTGTTGTCACAAGATAGGCTCAGTCACTTTGGTTTTTATTTTTTCCTTGTTTTGGAAGAGAAGAGAAGAGAACGTGAGCCGGGTGCACCATTCTCCTTGCGGAGATGGTGCAAAATCCATCAACACGGTCGGTCCCTGGGATTGGGCTGGCCAACACGATTCGGTTTGCTTGGAAGGAAAAGGAGTTGGAGCCTTTAGGACGGGAAACTTTTGGAAGGACAATATTGATGGGGATTCTAAATCTGACTGTGAAGGACGTGTTTTGTTTCCAAGGCAACTCGTTGGAGGGAGCATAGGACATGGCACTACATACAGAGGAGAAACACGATGATATCCTGAGAAGGGCAAGAGCAGTGGGAGGTGAGAGGCCGATGAGCCACTATGAAATAACAAGCCTGGCGAGGAACAACTTTAGGGTTGTAACTGTCAACATTTACAACCCATACGTTAAGGACGAAGAGGTGAGGGCCTTTCTGGGGAGATACATGGATAACGTCTCCTCAGCAAGGCACCTCAAAGACTCCCTTGGGTTTTGGAATGGGAGGAGAGGCTTCCAGGCCGTCCTCAGGGAGGACCCAAAGGGACATGGTGGCTACCTCCATCCTCCTGCTATGTTCTCCCTGGGGGCTGACAGGGGGACGTTGTTTTATGCACGTCAGCCTCCATTTTGCAGGCGTTGTATGGCCTATGGCCACATCTTCGCCTCGTGCAGCGCAAGAAAATGCAGATTTTGTGGATCTGGGGAGCACGAGGCGAAGGATTGTGACGAGCCTAAGGCGTGCCACAGGTGTGGCTCGTTAGCACACCTGTGGCGGGGGTGCCCGGCTCGTCAGAGATCATACGCGCCTGTGGCTGGGGGGGAGCAGGAGCGGGGGATGGGGGAAGAAGAGGAGGGGAAGGAAGAATGCCTCATGACCAGAGTACAGGTCCAGAAGGGAGGGTTGCAAGGAAGGAGGAGGAGCAAGAAGCGGCGGATGGAAGAGAGAAGGAAATGGAAGGCACGGGAGTAGGAGAACCAGGAAAAGCGGCGGAAGAAGGCAAGCGAGTGGAGGAGCATGAGAGAGAAGAAAGCGAGGGAGGAGTGGTGGAGAAGGAGACGGTGGAAGAGCAAGTGGAGTGGGGGGAAAGTGCCCTGGTGGAAGAGATGAGGGGTATGGTGGAGGAACTGGCGGGGGGGAGGGTGGTATCTCTCCACTGCCGCCATCACCAAAGAAGAGAATGAAGAGGAGGGTGCGATTGGCCGACAGTGAGAGGGAGGGGATGGTCAAGAGAGTGATGGGGGTGGGAGAAACCTCTGGGTTGCTGCTGGTTTCCCCAGGCCCTCAACTTCTGTTGGGTGGGGACACACCTAACAAGACTCAGGACTGGGTACAGGAGGAGGTGGGGAGTTTTTTGTTTGGGGACTCAGCCTCCCCTATTTTTTTCCAAACCAGCTGCAGCACTGGGGAGGGGGAGGAGTGTGGGGGTAGACCCAGGGTGCAGGGCACCCCGGAGCCAAACACTATTCCTGCATCCTGGGTTGGTGAGATGGAGGAAGAGGGGGGGGATGTCGGGAGTACGGATGGTGTTTTCACAGGTAGATATGGAGCAGGGGAGCATCGGGTGAGTCTCCTGTTTTTGTTTTTTTCTGGGTTTAGTATTTGAGTGTATTACATGTTTTTATTTTATTCTTTCATGGGGTCTAATTTTACTTTTGTTAGTTTAAATGTAAGGGGTTTAAGGGATTTTGTTAAGAGGAGGGCGGTTTTTAGTTATTTGGAGGGTGTGGGGTTTGATTTTTGTTTTTTACAGGAGGTTCACCTGAGGGATGGAGGGGATGTTAGTAGGTTTAAGAGGGAGTGGGACAAGGGGGAGTCGGTTTGGGGTATTGGGGGGGTGCACTCATCGGGGGTAGGGATTTTGTGTGGGCACAGGGAGGTAAAAGTGGAGGGTTCTTTTGTGGTGATGCAGGGGAGGGTTATAGGGGTGGATGTCACGATAAGGGATTGTAAATTTAGATTAGTGGTGGTGTATGGGCCACAGGTGGTGGCAGACAGAAGGGAGATGGTGGACTGTCTGACGCCCCTGTGTGTCACAAATAGGAAATTAGTGATAGGGGGGGATTTTAATACATATTTAGGAATAGGGGGATAGCAGTGCAGGTGCCATCACTGGGCTAATGGCTTGCCATGGTCTGGTTGATGGTGGCCTGCACACTACTCAGAAAATGGCCGGTCCTACATGGCGCAACTCCAGGGGGGTTGAGCGGAGGCTCGACTATATTTTTGTACCCAGGTCTTTGGGTAAGTTGTCTGGGCGGCTGTTGCCTGTTTTCTTTTCGGATCACGACGGGGTGCTCCTGCAGGTGGGGTCGCCAGTCTGCCTCTTTGGTAGGGGGTACTGGAAGTTAGATCGGGATGTGCTGGAGGAGCAGGCTTTTGTTGACAGGTTTTTTGGTTTCTTTTGAGGCTTGAAGGCCTCCGGTCCATGTGCGAGGGGGTGTTAGAGTGGTGGGAATTAGTTAAGGTGAGGATTAGGGCTTTTATAATAGGGTATTGCAAGAGGAAAAAAGGGAGGAGGAGAGGAGGGAGGTGGATCGTATCCAAAGGTTAATTGAACTCGAGTACGAGGCAGGCAACCTCGGCGGGTCGTTTGACTGGGAGAGATCCGCAACCCTAAAGGCGCAGCTCAGGGAGTTGCAGGAGCGGAAGGCTCGAGCTTTCCTGGAGCGTGCGCATAGTGGCTTTCTAGAACACAATGAGACTTGTTCTGCTATGTTCTTTAAGTCGGTTAGGGCCAGACAGAGTAGGAAGGTAATGCATGGCGTTAGGGAAGAAAATGGTAGTATAGTTAGAGAACCAGAGGATATGGTCAGGGTGACAACTGATCATTTCCAAGGTTTATTTAAGGAAAGGGAAATAGATGTAGAGCAGGGAAATGTGTTTTTAGAACACTTGTCCAGGCGGTTGCCGGAGGACATTAGGAGGCCCAGATCTCACTAGAAGAGGTTGAGAGCGCTCTTAGGAGGATGGGAAAAGGGAAGGTGCCAGGGATGGATGGGCTGCCGGCTGAGTTTTATCTCAAGTTTTGGGGTATACTTGGACCAGTGGTCCTCGAAGTCTTGAAGGCCATCCTTGAGACGGGGGTCCCGGGGGGATCAATGGCTATTGGTGTGCTGTCACTTTTATATAAGAAGGGGGAAGTAACAGACCTTGGCAACTGGCGGCCGTTGACCATGCTGTGTGTAGATTACAAGCTACTTGCAAAGGTTTTAGCAGACCGGTTGCGCACAGCCCTTCCCTACGTCGTCCATGAGGATCAGACGTGCGGGGTAGAGGGCCGCTCTATTAGATGGAACCTACAGTTAATCAGGGACTCCATCGCCTGGGTTGAAGATAGAGGACTGCCTTTAATGGTAGCAGCGCTAGATCAGGCGAAAGCCTTTGATCGCGTGAAAATAGATCCTTTTTATTCAGAGTTTTGGGTCGATTAGGATTTGGGGAGAAGTTCATAGGATGGATTCGTACATTATATGTCGGAGCGGGGTGCCGAGTTAGTGTAAATAGTCACTTGGGTGACGTTTTTGACCTCTCGTCTGGGGTCAGGCAGGGGTGCCCACTCTCGGCTCTCCTCTTCGTTCTGTACATGGAGCCTCTGGGGGCTGCCATTAGGGCAGACACAGGGGTGGAAGGCTTGTTGATCCCTGGAAGTGGTGGGCTGCGTGTTAAGATGACGCAGTACGCCAATGACACTTCCTTGCTGCTGTGCAAGGACTCGTGCCTGACAAGGTCCCTTGCCATCTTTGGGGATTTCACCTGAGCGTCGGGAGCGGTTCTGAACCATGCAAAGTCTTCCGTCAAGTTTTTCGGAAGATGGCGCGGTAGAACGGATGTGCCCGGGGGGTTCTCTCTCTGTGAGGGGGCCCTGAGGATTCTCGGGGTCCATTTTGAGACCTCCGGCTCAGCGACGCTAAACTGGAACATGCGTATCGCAGTGGTACAGAGGAAGCTAGCAATGTGGAAGGCTAGGTATTTGTCTTTTATGGGCAAAGTCCTGGTCCTAAAGGTGGATGTTTTGCCGTCTCTTTTGTATTTGGCGTACATCTACCCATTGCCGGCTTGTCTGAGGAGGCCTCTAGTGAGGCTTGTGTTTCAGTTCATGTGGAGTGGCAGGTGCGAGTGGGTCGCCAGGGAACGCATGCTCTGTCCCATCGGGGAGGGAGGTAGGGGTACCACATTTCCCCCTCAAGCTGGACGCAATTTTTGTTTCTTTCTTGTTAACGGAGCTTGCTCACCCAGTGATACACCCGTCCGGTTACCTCCTGCGGGTGTTTTTCTCGTATCAGGCGAGAAGCGTAATGGTGTGGTCTAACACCGGTCCTCGGGCGGAACAGCTGCCGTGGCACTTTGGTCATGCGGCCAAGTGGCTGCGTGCGCACCCTGAGGTTGAAGTTGCCCGAGTAGGTTTAGATCACAGGCACCTGTATGAGGAGGTCAGAAAGGCAGGGAGCAACTTTGTTGCTCCTGCTGCCACTGCCTGTCACTACGCCGGTTGACCCAGGGAGAGTGCCGGAGCCCGCCTGGGATCCGCTGGAGCAGTGCGAGGAGGGTTATAGGAGAATGGAGTTGGAGAGACGAACACGGCGGCGTGGATGGAAGCCCGAGAGTCAGCCCCAAACATTTCTTGGGGGGGCACAGGGAGAGTGTGGAAGAGTCAGGAGTCAGACCTGAGCCAACTCCCCCCGTTTATTGTAAGGAGCCAGGAGGAAACCAGAACCAGAGCTGGTGTTGGAGGTGAGCGAAACAGAGACTGTGAAGGAGTTAATGGGGAAATTGGAGGAGAGAGTTATGAGGGAGTTGCTGTGTTGGTGCATGAGGCACGGAATTCGTCCGACGGAGCGTGTCGGGGATTTGATGGCACCTGGGTCAGCTCTCCATACTCGTCCTGAGGTGTGTGCTAGTCGGCTGGTGAAGATTGTGCGAGCCTCACGCACCAGGCCTCCTGTGCACCTCCCTAGCCTTGCACGTCCTGTGCCAGCTCACCGCTACAGTGCGCATAGCAGTGCTAACCGTGGCGGGCGTAGTACTGGTCAGGCACCGTGTTATGCGGTGGAACGCACGGTGTCCCCAGTACGCGTGCTTAGCCCGGTATGCTACATCTCAGCTCCTCACATCTGCCGGGCTAGGGTGAAGATCCAGCCAGGGCGGTTGGTGCCAGCCCTGCTCTCAAGATCTCCAGTACACCTTCACGGTCCGGTCCATCCTGTGCCACCTCCACACACCAGCCCTCCGGTGGCAGCTCCCCGCACCAGGCTTCCTGTGCGTGTCCTCGGCCCAGTACCACCAGTGCCAGCACCACGCATCAGGCCTACAGTGCGCCTTCCTCCTCTACAGCGCTGCCGGAGTCTCCCGCTTGTTCAGCGCTGCCGGAGTCTCCCGCCTGTTCAGCGCTGCCAGAGCTGCCAGTCTGCAAGGAGCAGCCAGAGCTGCCAGTCTGCAAGGAGCAGCCAGAGCTGCCAGTCTGCAAGGAGCTGCCAGTCTGCAAGGAGCAGCCAGGATCCGCCATTCAGCCAAGATCCGCCATTCAGCCAGGATCCGCCAGTCAGCCAGGATCTGCCAGAGCCGCCAGTCAGCCAGGATCTGCCAGAGCCGCCAGTCAGCCAGGATCTGCCAGTCAGCCAGGATCTGCCAGAACCGCCAGTCAGCCAGGATCTGCCAGTGCCAGTAAACTGCCTGAGCTTCCTCTCAGTGCCGAGCTTCCTCTCAGTGCCAAGCTTCCTCAGTGCCGAGCTGCCCCTCAGTGAGGATTACTAGGCCAAGGTCGGCGGCGAGGGTCGCGATGCAGGCGGACTGAGACTTTGTTGGAGTGGGGTCCACGTCCCGAGCCGGAGCCGCCACCGTGGACAGACGCCCACCCGGACCCTCCCCTATGGGTTTAGGAGTGCGGCCGGGAGTCCGCACCTTGGGGGGGGGGGATTGTCATGCCCTGGTCTTAGTATTTTGTGATTGGTCAAAATACCAATTAGTGTCTAAACACAGCCTTAGATGTGGCCTACAGTATCAGAATTAATGTTAACATATACATTTCAACTATCTTATACTTTTTTTGGGGGGGGGTTCTATGCAATCAGACTATGCTAGTCAGCTATTGATCATTAACATTATGCTTAGGTAGTATAGTTGTTTTGTTAACTGATAAGGGGGAGGGGGGGGTCCCACTAAGCTAAGTTATATGGAATTGTCATACCAAGGATAATTTAGCTATTGGATTTATGATTTTAGGACCCCTTCATGTCTAATTGTTTTTTGAGGCCTTACTGCTATTAGACCATACAAACGCATTGAATAACAGATTCACTACACGTGTAGTGAATCTGTTATTCAATACGTTTGTATGGTCTAATATATATATATATTTTAAAATATGTATTTAACCTCTTATTTTTGGCACTAAAAAGTTTAAGCCCTGTCTAAACTGGGGGGGTTCTACTAAGCTATATGTATTCGTTTTAAGAAGGTCATACCAAGAATCATTTAGCTGTTGATTTAGTATTTTATGACCCCTTGAAGTATCCCAAATAAATATTTCTATATATAATAGATAACTATTTTGGGCCATAATGCCCATTCAAACGTATTTATTAACAGATTCACTACATGGAACAACAGACAGTCAACAGACCCCAAAATATAAAAATATATTTTTTTTCTAAAATGTCTCTCCTACATCTGAAAGATATAAGAAATATCAGGAAACATGTATTTTTATTTTGACATGTATTTAACCCCATATTTTTGGCATTAAACAGTCTCCATATACAGTACTTGTCACACCCTGATCTGTTTCACCTGTCCTCGTTATTGTCTCCACCCCCTCCAGGTGTCGCTTGTTTTCCCCAGTGTATTTCTCCCTGTGTTTCCTGTCTCTCTGTGCCAGTGTATGTATCCCTGTGTTTCCTGTCTCTCTGTGCCAGTTCGTCTTGTATGTCCAAGTCAACCAGCGTGTTTTCCCCCAGCGCCTGCCTTTTCTATTCTCTTTTTTCTAGTCCTCCTCGTTTTGACCCTGACCCTGTTCTGGACTCTGTACCCGCCTACCTGACCATTCTGCCTGTCTTGACCTCGAGCCTGCCTGCCACTCTGTACCTCCTGGACTCTGAACTGATTTTGACCTTTTGCCTGTCCACGACCATTCTCTTGACTACTCCTTTTTGGATCAATAAACATCTAAGACTCCAACCATCTGCCTCCTGTGTCTGCATCTGGGTCTCGCTTTGTGCCCTGATGGTACTCTTCCATACATTTTTTCAACTGGTACCGGGGACCTTATGCTAATTTGATTTTCGCAGGGGGGGGGGCGCGGACATCAACCTTATTATTTCTTTTTTGGGTGGATAGTTGCAGTCAGAACCATGTTAAATGTCTCAAAGATGTCACTTAAAAGAGACAGAGGAGGTGGCATGGGTTTTCTAGAGGTTTTCTAGGGCTGCAGTCTCTGGCACACATGTGGTGTTGAATCCAGCCTACTGCCTTGTGACCCATTCTCTTTCTATCATTCTCTCATCATCTCTCGCTCTTTTTTTCTGTTATTGAAGCAAGCATTCTGATGTCATTCTCTCTGGAGCAGGACACCGTACTTACTTGGAATTCTGATCTGGTGGTGGTTGAGGACTGTTAGAACCTCCACAGCATGTGTCTTGTTGTCAAATTCGAATAAGCCTGAGATAGTTTTGGAGCTGGCTAGAAGGGAGTGGGAAAGCATTTTGAAAGCATTTAGAAACATGTATAGGAAAATCATTCATAATGGTCTATTCATATCAGTCATAGTAGAATAATATTTATCTATTTACATTATTCCTTATTACATTTATAATCTAGGTGCCTAGCTGTTGCTGACACATTATTCAGAAACAGAGCTGAATGTCTATGACTAGTACCTCTACTGAATTGACTCATGTTATATAATGTCCATTTAGTCCAACATAATGAATGAAATGAGCACTTACGTTTTGCATCAAAGACTTTGAACTTGATGAAACCGGGAACATCATGCTCTGTACATAACTAAACATAAAGCACACAACAGAAAAGGTTCAGCTATTGCGTCAACATTGCTTCATTCAGTGTGTTGTATATATTATCCACTAGATGGCGATGTTATGATATGAATCTCAACACTAGACAAGAAATAGGCTTCTACAGGCCAGTGTTATTCAAACCTGGTCTTGGGAGGGCCACTGGGCTATTGTCTGTCTGGTGCCAAATAACTTGACATATTGCAAAGATTTGAATGACTGTTTATTAAAATGTTAAGAACTATCTCCCCACTTGCTTGTGTCTTCTCTACCCTATAGGCAGGTGTCTCCTGCTACCCATTATCAGGGACATCCAAACTTTTAATTCCACTATAGAAAGGGTTCAACCTCTCCTTACCCCCACCTCCCACCTCTCAAGACATCAGTCACCATTCCAGCCTAAACAGCCACCCCTTCCCCCCTTCCCTCCCCTCCACACCCACCCTCTGCAGCTCGTCCTCAGTGATGCAGGGCGGGACATTGTAGAAGTGCAGCACAGCGGCGGGCGGCTGGATGATGTTCTTGGACGCCTGGCCCACGCTGCTGAAGCGGTTGTTCCGGGTCATGGCAAAGTCCTTGTAGCTGCTGCTGCCGTCCTCCAGCTCAAACACTTGACTGGGGATGACCGCGTGCTGCTTGGACACACTGGAGGGATGGAAAGATCAAGGAAGGGAAGGAGGGAGGGATGAATAGATAGATATTTAGATGGGAGAGGAACACAGCTGCTAGATTTGCAGCCATAGATAATCTATATGTAATTCCATGTTTCCTCCTATAGTGGGTGAACAAAAAGGAAGCACATTCAATGGGGTTTATGCATTCATGAGGCCAAGGTACAGATAGGGACAGGAAGAGTAAACATAAAAAAAACCTGTCTTGACCCTCTAATAACAAATAGGCTCTCAAGGGCCGAGGGGATCGAGAGGTTAGGTATGTATCAGCTTAGTGCTGCGAGACTAACTCCCAACGGGTTGAAGGGGATTTATGAAATGCCCTTTAAGTTTTTCAACGCTATATGCAGTCTCTCATTCAGAGGCCTAGAGATGGCTATGGCAGCGCCATTTTTAACATGCTATAATTATCCGGGCATTGTTTGTATTGTAACATGCTATACTATTTGGGGCATGGTTTATAGCATGCTATAGAAAAATATGTATTTCATGCCACGACATCCATCTCTTTCACAACATATAGCATGTTACAAACAACGCCCCATATGTTGCAGCAATGTCTTCAGATTGGGTATGCAGTCAGTAACTGGTGGACCGTCCGCCAACATAATCAAATGCTGTTTGAATTCCTTGCGGCGGGGTTGAATCCCAGCGGAGCTGAACGAAAGACTCATCTGGATCTAGCAGCTTAGGCAATTCATTATTCTGATGGATGGAGGCTGCCAATTCAATAGGACGACTCAACGCAACCCACAACCCAAGCCTTTAAACAGCCAACGCTGTCGAGACAAATAAGGCCTTTGTGCACCTCCACTCTCCTTTTTTCCTAACGCTTTGAAGATTCCCAAAACCAAAACTTGCTAAGCAACAAATTGATGATAATGATGACGGTACTAGCTTTCTCTTTCAAAGGATGGCCTCGCGTCCTCTCTTCCTGCCTCTTTCTCAAAACGCATTTGAGGAGAAGATCCAAGGTGCTTTTGAGAAGGAGGCAAGGAGAGAGGACGTGAGGAATCGAGGAAAGATGAATGTCACGCTCATCAAGCTAGGGTTCAGGGGGTTGGGGTCAAAGGTGAAACATGTAGCCTCCTCACCAGACGTTGAGCCTCTTGCTGAACACCTTGATGCTGTTGAGGTGTGTGATGGCTCGGTCCACAGCGTACTCATCTCCCATCTCTACCAGTGCGGTGCCCGGGACACTCTTCATAAACTTCACCTGGGGCGTAAATAAGACCAAATGGCATCACTGTGAATCCGTACAGACCTTCTGACTAGGTGACGCTGACCTTGGGTTAGTTTTGCATTACCCCTACTAATGTCTTCTCTTCGAGTAATACCCAGCACACTTGATTAACTAATCAACTAATCACTAAGCACACTTTTGTTTTTATCCACGTTAATACAGAGACCAAATGGAATAAGTCTCACTCTAAAACATATTACAGGTCAAGGTTCAATTGAATCAAACTGGTAGGTACTCCCCTCACAGTGGTAGGTTGCTGGCAGTAATTCTGTAACCAAAGCTACAGCATAAAGATTGCCATGGCAACTTGATTGCATCCACCCCCTAGTCACACTAGCTGTCACTCTATTGCCCTCAGCCCTCTCATTTAAAGAGGCAATCCAGGATTGATACATCCATTTTATAACTTTGAAATTAATGATGTTTTTTGAATTGCAGTAGCTTTTGCTTTCATCTCGTGAGAAAACAGACGCTGACACTGACCTTCTCAATATTCCCATACAGGCAGAAGAGGTTGAAGATGCGGGTGCAGTTCATCTTGGCTGGGTGCAGGCCGCTCACCATGGCGACCGACGAGCTGGAGGCGTGGCCCATATAGGAGGAGGTCTGGGGCAGGGGGTAGGCAACCACCTCCTGGGCGTCATGGGGAGAGCTCCTCTTGTACCTGTTATTGCTGGGCAGGGGCAGCAGGGGGCAGTGTGACCCTGGAGAGTGGGAGAGAGAATAAGACTGAGAGAAAGTGAGAAATAGAAAGGGGGATGAGGGTAGGGGGATAGAGAGAGAGATGGAGAGAGAGAGGGGGCAGGAGAGAAAGAGAGAGAGATAGAAAGAGAGAGGCAGAGGGAGAAAGACAAAATATAGAGAAGGGAAGAGAGAGAAAGTAAGGGAGAGAAAGAAATAGAGTGAGAGAAAGAGTGTGTGAGAGAGGGAGAGACAGAGGGGGCAGAGAGAGACAGAGGGGGCAGAGAGAGACAGAGGGGGGCAGAGAGAGAGAGAGAGAGATAGAGAAAGAAAGAACAAGAAAAAGCTGTCACAGACATAGGATGACCTTATTGGGGATGGTTGAGATGACAGTGCAAACTTCCCCCCTCAGCTCCCAGCCCCCCATGAAGTAGCATAAACAATTCCAGCAGTACTAAAAAAGTCCTACACCATTTTCTACACCACTGCACCCCGTTTCCCCTGCAGATCTGGCTAATTACCAAGTGCCTTCAAGAGCGGCCGCTCACATCACATCATTACGCTCTCTCCAAACTCCTGACACACATATACACACTCACACCAATGACTGTATGACACACACACATATGTAGAGACCACCCCTTCCTCCCCTGTTTTTCCATCCATCCATCCAACCTCCACCACCTCCTTCAGATGTAAGTGTCTGTGGGTGTTGGAGCTTAATTACAGGATACCCAAAGCCCAGATGCACAATGACAGTCACATAGAGAGAGAGATGGATGGATGGATTAAGAGAGGGATGGGAAAGAAAAGAGATACTGTAGACGTGGTGAGACAGATAGAATGATAGAGAGATTCTGAGAAAGAGATGATGAGTCAGAGAGGGATACAGAGAAAGGGAGATACTGGGAGAAAGAAAGGTGGAAGAAGAGAAAGATGAGGAGACTGAAAGAGAGGGATCGAGAGTGATGCTGAGAGAGGGAGTGAGAGACAGAGAAAGAGAGATGAGTCAGAATGAGAGGGATAAAGAGAGAGGGAGTGTGTGTGTGTGTGTGCTGGACACATTACATTTTTATGCTTATTTTGTAATGCTTTTTTTCTGATAAAAATGAAATAATTGCATCCAACGTGGAGCCCAGTTTCATAATTTTACCATATGTCCCAGCTGCTTGCCGTAGTTTTGAAGTAATCACGAAAAAACAGGCCTTATTTTAGGGCATTTTTCACCCTGCCAGATCCTATTGTTCTATTGAGCACCATGGCACCAACTCACCTTCCGAATGTTCTATTCCCTATTGTTGTGACGTAGAACAGTATTGCCTATTGTTCTACGTCACAATGCCTGCTTTGCTATGGTTGGCAATGAGACCTGCCCACCTTGCTGATAGTTCAAATGTAAACAACAACAATAAATGACTCATGGAACTCTGAAGTCGTCCCATTGCTTCCTATAGGGAAATGTAGGTATGTATGTATATTTTGCCAAATATCTTGCAATGTGTGTATTTAGATTTTTTCAAATTGGACACAATTTGAATCATGAGAATCTCCTCTTTCTAATTATGTAAGGCTGGGCAGCGTACTCCATTGTCATCAAACGCTAGCTCTGAAATACCGTTTGCCCTTGGAACGCTGAGCTCCTCCCATTGTTTTCCTATGGAGAGGTATGCTGGTATATTTCGCCAGAAATCTCACAATGTCCATATTTGGATTTTTTTCAAATCGGACACCATTTGATTCAGGATAATCTCCTCTTTCTAATTACATAAAGTTGGGAAGCGTACTCTGCTGTCATCGATCGCTAGACCAGAAATAGTCAAAAGTTGCAATTTTTCCCAACTTCCTCGTTACACAAACATAAGCACACTTGGCATCATCGAGGTGCGGATGTTTACTTTCTACCCGAGTTGTTATTTTTCAGAACAGATTGTTGTGGTAGAATACGGCAAAGCAGCTGGGACATTTTTTTGGAGTCATTTAGGCAAAATGGAATTCCAAGCGTCACTCCAGTCAGAAGAGGCTCTGGGAACGTTCGATTCTCTTCATCTACTATAGGCTCGTGCAAGTGTTCCAGCTTAGCCAACGTTCTTTTGCCATTTTCCAGCCGTGGGTGAATTTTGACTCATTTTATTGTCCAGCCTAGTGAGGGCAGGAGAGACATGAGACAAAAATAGAGAAAGAGCGAGGGAGGGAGGGGTAAAGAGAGGCAGCGAATGTGAGCGACACTGACCATAGCCGTTGTCGCTGTAGGAGGACGGATGCTCTCCCAGAATGGCCTGGCGTTGTCTCCCCTTCCCTCGCTCTGCAACACAGACAGAATACACAGTGTAAGGCAAATGTAAAGTGACAATGCCACCAGGTGCCAAATGCACATTCATCCACTCAACATGCATAGACACGCACAGATACACACACGGGGACTAACAGACACAGTCATGCACACATAGGACGAACACACACAAGACTAACACACAAGCACATATACACACCTACACATTGGCACATTTGCACGCCAGCCTAGGAATGACTGAAAGCCATAAAACCACACTACGCAAGCAGATTCGATTTAGTAACAGCAAATCTAGACACTGCTTAACACGTTTGGTAATTGGTATAACATCAAAACTATACACTTTTGATTCAAATTTGGCCTTGTACTTCAAATGACACATTTCTCTTCCTTGGCTGACTGAGCTCGGGTGAATTTCAGAGGAACAATAAAACAGTGTTTTTTGGGGGGGGAAGAGAGGTGTGTTAAAATGACCATTAAAATATCACAGTAACAGTTCAATGGCCTCAGGTGGAAACGTTGACCCAGATAGGAGGGAAAATGCATTGACATGAAAAAAGGTATATTAATATTATATTAAGCACCCTTCTACCCTAATCCTCTTACTGTGCACCAGGAAAAGGACTAACAGAACAAAGACAAGCGTATTTTCAGTCTTTTCCCCAATGCAGCTTACTGGCAGAGACGCAGACAAACGCACTCTAGGTGTTGTCAAACTAAGACTGAAGCATATGCAATATATTCGTTTTTATGTAACGTATCCCAATGAAGTTACAGACTACTATATGGAGCATTGCTGGAAACAGCCTCTGTCATTGTTAGCCTGGTCCCAGATCTGTTTGTGCTGTATACCTCTATGGGGCTTTGTCTGTACAGCACAAGCAGATATAGGACCAGGCTTTCTCACTGCATCCCTTCGTCATCAAACAAACGTCATCTAAACTAAAAGCATTCCTTAACATTTTAGTGGTGTTGGGAGAGTTGGGAGTATTTCAATGACATATGCACAACCATCAACTCAGTGAACCCTGTTACTCTGAGGATTTGAGAGAAGTGTGTGTGCCAAACTGTGTGTGTATGTGTGTGCACTGTAGAGCATGCAAGTGTGTTCACATGGACGTGTCTTTCAGTGCAATGACTCAACCTGTCTTACATCATTTGAGCATCCTTTTTTCAAAGTCTAACTTCAACAATGCGAGAGAGAACTGGTGCTACTCACACAGACATAAATGGAAGGTGCGGCGCGGCGCTGAGTTAAAAGAACGCATGCCATCCTCTCGCCAGCTCCCGCGGGCCACGGGGGACCGAGCTCATGCAGAGCTAAGCTAATTGGTACAAAACGAGCAGTTAGGCAGGCAGGAACCGGTGGGATTGGTGGGTTGCCATATTTGTACAGAAACCACTAAGAAAGTGGAGAGGAGAAGGATTAACTGAGAGGAGAGGAGGAGTGACCTTGATGCTTGCACTGAGCCGACAGGTTCGCTATTCACCTGACAGAGTGGCAGAGAGAGAGAAAGAGAGAGAGAGAGACTGTGGGAGAGAGTGAGGAAGAGAGAGAGAGAGAAAGAGAGAGGAAAGAGAGAGAGAAGAAGAAGAGAGAGAGAGAGACTGTGAGAGGAGAGAGAGAGAGGAGGAGAGAGAGAGAGAGAGAGAGAGAGAGGCCTCTGACAATGACGTCATCCCAGTAGTTGGGATAAATCTATCGAAATTGTATCTTACTTTACAGATAAGGGGTAAGAGATGTGTGGAACACACATGACGTGTCTCTCTCGTGTCTTAGCTAAATGTTTAATAAGGCACGTCCCCTGCAGGTGTGAATACACTTCTAGACTTCACGTGTGTTTTGAGGCAATGTTCCTGAGTACCTTCGAGGCAATGTACTCAAAAGAACGAACAAGGGGTTTGAAAGACAACATCCATAAACTACTATGTGATTCTGATGAGAAGAATTACATCTCTTTACACGCTGTCCTTCTCTATGTTCGTATGATAAGATACTGTATATACACCAAACAATTATTTTTGAAGAGCATCTGATATGTTAAGGGCCTCAAGTGCGAATATAGCATTTCAATTTCCCCAAAATGCAAGCTGATTAGGATTTAAATTTACCGTCTGCGGCTCAAGAGGCTTGTGTGGTGCTGTTTTATTTTAATTTCTCTCTGCTTGCACTAAAGAGCTTCCAATTCATTATTATTCAGCCTTCTATCATGTCGGCAGTTTATTTTCAGCCTCTTGCTATTTTTCTAGTTGCTTCTCTGTCTTCTTCCTCCAGTCAATAAAAACAATTGGAAGCTGACCACACATCTTCAGCTCCACGGCAAAAAGTCCTCGACGCCGTCAAAGTCAAACAGACCTTCAAAACTAATATACGGCAAGGCGATCGATTGGAGAGCAGCCCTGGCTTGTGGGCGATAAGACACTGTTTACCCTCCATTTGTGGAGAGAGAATGGGAATCGGGACTGGCGTGTCAATTACACCGTCCAACGGATGTTTAATCAAGCCCAAGTCACACAAGGCAGGCTTTCTGCTTGGTTAAAAACCATGCTCCCATTTATATGAATATAATTATGGGCTGTAAGTCTATCTATGGCAACTCATATTGTTAAAGCATCCCCAGTACATGAGAGCTTCAAATTCAGAGACCAAGGGTTGTCTTTTGTTGAGCATTGTAATGTTATAATATTTGGTGTGGGGACAACGCTATTTTACAGTGCATTCGGAAAGTATTCAGACCCCTTCACTTTTTCCACATTTTGTTATGTTACAGCCTTATTCTGAAATTGATTAAATAATCAATCTACACACAATACCCCATTATGACAAAGAAAAAAACAGGTTTTTAGAACATTTTGCAAATGTATCCCCCTGGAAATATTCACATTTACATAAGTTTTCAGACTCTATACTCAGTACTTTGTTGAAGTACCTTTGGCAGCGATTACAGCCTCAAGTCTTCTTGGGTATGATGCTACAAGCATGGCACACCTGTATTTGGGGAGTTTCCCCCATTCTTCTCTGCAGATCCTCTCAAGCTGTTAGGTTGGATGGGGAGCATCGCTGCACAGCTATTTTTAGGTCTCTCCAGAGATGTTTCATCGGGTTCAAGTCTGGGCTTTGGCTGGGCCTCAAGGACATTCAAAGACTTGTCCCAAAGCCACTCCTGCTTTGTCGTGGCTGTGTGCGTATGGTTGTTGTCCTGTTGGAAGGTGAATCTTCACCCCAGTCTGAGGTCCTGAGCGCTCTGGAGCAGGTTTTCACCAAGGATCTACAGAGGTACTTTGCTCCATTCATCTTTCCCTCGATCCTGACTAGTCTCCCAGTCCCTACCGCTGAAAAACATCCCCACAGCATGATGCTGCCACCAACATGCTTCATTGTAGGGATGGTGCCAGGTTTCCTCCAGACGTGACGCTTCGCATTCAGGACAAAGGGTTCAATCTTGGTTTCTTCAGACCAGAGGATCTTGTTTTTCATGGTCTGAGAGTCCTAGGTTCCTTTTGGAAAACCCCAAGTGGGCTGTCATGTGCCTTTTACTGAGAAGGGGCTTCCATCTGACCACTCTACCATAAAGGCCTGATTGGTGGAGTGCTGCGGAGATGGTTGTCCTTCTGGAACGTTCTCTCATCTCCACAAAGGAACTCTTGAGCTCTCTCAGAGTGACCATCGGGTTCTTTGTCACCTCCCTGACCAAGGCCCCTTCTCCCCGATTGCTCAGTTTGGCCGGGCGGTTAGCTATAGTCTTGGTGTTTCCAAACTTCTTCCATTTAAGAATGATGGAGGCCACTGTGTTCTTGGGGACCTTCAATGCTGCAGACATTTTTTGGTACCATTCCCTAGATCTGTGCCTTGACACAATCCTGTCTCTACCGGCAATTCCCTCGACCTCACGGCTTGGTTTTAGCTCTGACATGCACTGTCAACTGTGGGACCTTATATAGACAGGTGTCTGCCTCCCAAACCATGTCCAATCAATTAAATGTACCACAGGTGGACTCTAATCAAGTTGTCGAAACATGTCAAGGATGATCAATGGAAACAGGATGCACCTGAGCTCAATTTCGAGTCTCATAGCAAAGGGTCTGATTACTTATGTAAATAAAGTATTTCTGTTTTTTATTTTTTATAAATGTGCAAAAATGTCTAAAAACCTGTTTTCGCTTCGTCATTATGGGGTATTGTGCGTAGATTGCGGAAAATGAAAAACAATTGAATCAATTTTAGTATAAGGCTGTAACGTAACAAAAATGTGGAAAAAGGGAAGGGGTCAGAATACTTCCCGAATGCACTGTATAATTAGATATCAAATTAATATGCATCGATTCATTGGTGTGGGCTCAGCAAAGGGACAAGGGAATAGGCTCAGCAAAGTCAAGGTCTGCTATTATCAGATTCTATGATGTTTTCACCGATTGAGTAGTAAAATAGATAGATGACCAAATGAAAGATTAAAGGGGCGTGGAGGGGGGGGGGGATTAGCAATAGCCCTTCATCGATGTTGCTTTATTCTCTGGGCCTACTCAGCACTGACAAATCCAAGGACATGAGCTTGGTCATTGCATTTCAATATTTTGTGTCAGCATTTGTACCATGCAATGTAGGCTACCATGGCCATGGCAAAGGGATGAATGTTTTAATTTTTCAAAGACTTGCTGCATTAGATAAAAACAGCCAATGTTTCCATAAAGATTTATTCAAGGACAGACTGATAGAAGTGGAGGCATATTCATGGGTTGCACCTCCGTCACTCAGTCGCACCGTTGCCATTGTTATCAATGAACGTTCTACAGATGCTGCAGCATATTGATGTCTGATTGTTAATGCCCAGTCTTTCGGAACGGGGGCTAATGACTGTTTAATCAAATGTACATTATAGTGGCCTGGAAATACGATGACATTGCTAAAGTAGACAAATCATTTGTAGAAAACAACTTTGCCATCATTGTCGTCAAGTTTGTTTTAGAGAGATGGCAATTTTGTCATCAGCTACAAAAATCTGCCAGAAATAGCTAGCAATGCTAATGTTAGCTAGCTAAAATATTAGTGCTCTCCCCTCAATCTAAAGTTATTACTGTATATAAAGTAAATCTGGCGACATCACAATGACGACAAAAGCTTGTCCTAAAAATTATTTGCCCCCCTTTTGAAATGTCATTGGGTTTCAAAGCCATAGTAATGTACTTTAGACTAAATCTTCATCAGTGTCCATTGAGACTGCATTGAGTAGAACGCTTAGCTGGTCATCAGTCCTAAAAGATACATTCAAAACAATATTGTGACGAAACATGCCACTCATGAATATATCTGATTTAATCTGTTTTCACAGATAATTGAATCCTTTCTTGACTATGAAAAGCCAACTAACATTTACTCCTGAGGTGTTAAACTATTGACCCTGTTGGTCATCTATGAACGTCTGGAAGAACGATCATGTACTGTTATAATCTCTTTGGAGTTTTAGGCTGGGTATCTGTACAGCACTTTGTGACATCAGCTGATGTAAAAAGGACTTCATAAAATAAATGTGATTGATTGGTTGCAATAAAATATTGAATTGCTTCTTAGAGCATGTATACCCAATCAGATGTCTCTCTTCCTAACTAAGTACGTAAACACATCTGCATGTAAGGTGCTTAAGGTGTAAGGTGGTTGTATTCGGTGCATGTGACTAATAACATTTGATATCTGGATAAGGTAAGGTTGGGGTTGTTGGATAAAATACAATTTGTGATTAAAACGTGAAGGTACTACTAGGCCAGGGTTTCCCAAACTCGGTCCTGGCCCCCCTGGGTGCACGTTTAGTTTTTCGCCCTAGCACTACACAGCTGATTCAAATAATCAAAGCTTGATGATGAGTTTGGGAAACCCTGCACTGACGACTGGACCGTACCCACTCTGACCTGCAGCACTGAGCAGTAGGGGGCGCTAAAGCAACAGCAAGCTACAACACTATACGCACAGGAAGTGGTAAACAGCTAAATCTGACATTTCTATTGGCAATTAATACGTAAAACAAAAGGATGTGTATGTTACCAAGGTTCGTTGATGGCACAAGTGCGAATGACTGAAAGAAAATAAATATTTTTTTAACAGAGAGGCTATTTTGACTCATTTTAGTTAGGAAATGAAGAAGACTAGGCAGGGACAAAGACTGAGGCCTAATGTTGAAGAGAAAACAACAGACGAACTGGCAAATTGAGATTCATGGCCGATCTTTAAGGAACGAATGTAAAACCACAATGGCGGAACTCATTTCTTGTCACAGCTCATTTCAACTGATTATGGGTCTGTAGGAGTGTGAAGGTTGAAAGGGTTTTGAAATGGTTCGACAACCATGGCTACAGATTTGAGGGTTGCTCTGCTCAACATATTTGAATTTCAGCTCTTTGTAAAACAGAAGTGACATACACAACGCACACACAAATGTTGTATTCATTAGAGCATGCAACGGAGGATGGTTTAAAACGTTTTGCAACAGAGATCTAAAATTAGCGTTTCTTATTGGACAAGTCCAGGTAGTCTCTCCTTGTTCCAGTCGGTTTTCTTCAGTTTGCTACCTAATGAATATGACCCTAGTACAGGAAGAGATTCAGCAGAGAAGGATATCGTACCTCGCCTGACGAGAAAGGGCTTGGTGTAGTCCCAGCTATCATTGTCGTTGCGGAGGACGTTGAGTCGCGTGGGCTGCATGGGGAGAGAGAGCAGAGCACCGCTGCATGTGTGTTAGGGGTCCACAGGGATCCTGGTGGAGTGTGTGTGAGCACTGTGTGTGTACGTGGGTTTGTGAGTGTGTGTGTTTACCCGAGCGTATTCGATCTTCAGGGTGCAGCAGCCGGCGTATATGTCGGCTCCGTTGAGAGCCGATTTTGCCTTCTGGGCGTTTTTGACAGTTTCGAACGTGGCAACACCATTAAGGAAGAGCAACCGGGAGGATCTCAGTGGAATTCAAAACATTGTGTGACAAACAGAGTAGAATCACAATGACCAGAAGGCAATAACATAGGAGATGGAGCAAGAACTACAAGCCACCCTGCAGACGACTAAGGCTGTTCGCATACTCTTGGGTCACTCAGCCCAATGTAGTTCTGCTTCAGAGAAGCTGTAATCAGCTCAGCAATTGCAATTGCAGATTAGT
This sequence comes from Oncorhynchus tshawytscha, assembly GCF_018296145.1. Taxonomy (NCBI): domain Eukaryota; kingdom Metazoa; phylum Chordata; class Actinopteri; order Salmoniformes; family Salmonidae; genus Oncorhynchus; species Oncorhynchus tshawytscha. The sequence continues at coordinate 5,053,419 of NC_056460.1, read as the reverse complement.
TTATAGAATAGGGCCCTGTTCGAATCCTCCTAAAATACATTCTCCTCCTTCGCTTCCTTGTAAGTAACCCCTCATCTGACAAGGCATAACTGGTGCAATTACAATGGAAAGCTTGCTTACATCAATCCATTCATGTCAGATCAGTAATTAGTTGAAGATAGGAAGGAAGGATTCATTTTAAGAGTATTTGAACAAGGCCCTATTCTATAACCTTATTGGCAGTGACTGTGCTGATTACAGCTACACTAGTGTAGCTGAGTAGTGACTGTAGTCTCTAACATCATGACATCTTTTCAAGCTGCTCTGCTTCCAAGCTTGCAGACGAGTAGATCGATATGCAAATTCGGTAGTAAAAGTAAAATGCACTATAAAAACCTAAAAAGGTCCAAAATGTCTCTGTTAATATAATTGAATTGAAATCTAATTGAGGTGTGCCAAATTGTCTTTCTATTTCTCGCTTGTTGAGCCTGTCTTCAAATATTATATGATAAAATGCAGTATGTGATGGTACGCCCATTGGAACACACACACAGATCAGATCATACACACATGCAACACAGAGCACCTTAGAAACCCCCGTTGCCGCGGTAACCACATCCCAGTGGCAATAAAAGAGAGGTTTTAAGCATCCATCTCCCATAAAACCCAAACCTGAAACAACAGTGACAACAATCCCTTGTCTCCTGAATTCCCATTGGCCAATCTCTGCTCCTAGTGTTACCATTAGCAAGAAACTCTTGACTGATAGCTGTACATGATCCACATAATGAGCCAACTTGGAGACAAAGTGAAATGTCTTATAATGCCAGACAGTACATATAAACAGCTGCCCATTGCGTTACAATGTGATTATAAATAAGGGAACAGTATCAGTACTTCAGTATATCAGTTAAAACGTACCTCCCATTGTTGATCATTTTTCCAAGAGGATACAAAAACTGAACACAAATGTGGTTCACACTCCAGAACTGCATGCACTGACTGGCCTACAACATGCTAATTATTACATAGGCTGTTAATCTGATATAAGACTTGCATAATGAAAAGTGTGTTGAAATATGGCCACTAACCCACTACACATACTGGAGGTGTGCAAACCATAATACACACACACACACACACACACACACACACACTGCTTACGACATATAAGTGAGCGCTGGTGCTGTCAGGTGTTTATTCATGCGAAGTGTGTGTGTGCCAGGAGTGTGTGTTTGTGTGATGCCGAGAGACAATCATCCATATTTGATGAAGGGCCATCTCGTCCGCTGGAATGCTGCTCATGCTGATTCAGTGCTCTCGAGGACCCGGTCGAGTGGAGTGGGCTCTGCTCCTCTACTCTGAAGCTTTTTACAGCCTGAGTGCGTTTGTGTGTGGGGCCAGCACTGACTGACAGCTTGTTTCCCACTCCAAAATGACATACTGATGCAGGTGTGCATACTCATACAAACCCACAGGGAGACATACACAGACACTTACGCAAAATCACTCATACAGACAGACTCTTGAATCAATACACATGCACATGCTTCCACTCTACATGCATCCTCGGCACAAACCCACCCGTGCATGCACGGACACACACGCCTGCAGTAGCCCAGCTTGACTCCAGAAAGGATATTCCACCATGGCCTGGATTCCATTGCGTTTGAAGATGACAATGCGCAGCACGTTGCCTATGGGATTGCAGACTGTGTACAGAACATCCTAGAAGACAGAAGAGCAACGACTGGGTTCTGACTAATGCTGTAATGAACACAATAATTAGGAACAGTTTCCTAAACGCTTAGTAGTTTGTGTGGTATTTTTCTAGATGACCCAGACCGACACCACAAGTAGAAACGCATTTCTTCTTGCTTCTTTTAATTATATTTGTTCATGGATAGAAGATTGGCCGTCAGTTAAACATACATTTTAGACTTTACGTTTTGTGGCTGAGCTGCTGGGTTGCCGAGATAAATAACATGCCACATTAGCTACAAGGCTTTCAGGAAATCCAAGCTAAAGTGTTGTAAACTAAATCATTGTAAGCAAAGTTAAACCATTGTGAACTTAAACATTGTAAACTATTGTGAACAAAACCATTGCTGAACTATCGCAAACTTAACCATTGCATCATGAACTAAACCATCGTAAGCTAAAATACCATAAGCTAAACCATGGCATTGTGTACTAAACCATGATAAACTAAGCCATCGTAAGCTAAAATACCATAAGCTAAACCATGGCATTGTGTACTAAACCATGATAAACTAAACCATCGTTTGCTAAAATACCATAAGTTAAACCATGGCATTGTGTAATAAACCATGATAAACTAAACCATTGTAAGCCAAACCAAATAAACTATTTGAAATTAAACCATCCTAAACTAAACCATTGTGAACAAAATCGTTGCAAGCTTCCCACTGGACACACCATGTCATTTCAACGTGGAGAATTGGGTGATATTGTCACGAGTCCGACCGAGGGTGGTTTCCCTTCCCGGGCGGGTGGCGCTCGGCGGTTGTCGTCACCGGCCTATTAGCTGCCACTGATTGTCTTTCCTCCCCCTCCTTGTATGTTTATTGGTAGCACCTGTTTATGTATGATTAGTTTGTCTTTATTAGACAGCCGGCCCGCCTGGTTGTTGTGCGGGATTATTTCAGTGTAACCTTCGGCTCTGTTGTAGAGGTACGTGTTAGTGCCTGGTCGTGATTTTTCCGTTGTACATTTTCATTCCCTGTGTTTGGGGCTGTTACTATTGCGAGCACCCTGTGGTGCGTTGGTGCTATTAAAGACGCACAGCATTGCACTCTCTGTCTCCTGCGTTTGACTCCACACCCACGACACCCGGAGCATTACAGATATTTGGTAGATACGTTGATCAATGTGGTTCCAACCTATTTTCACCCACTCAAAAAGACAACCAAAAGTTGAATTCCCAATGTGTTATCACTATGCTTTCAACCAGAGAACCCTAACCCTAAAAGCACAACCAAATTCTAATGGAAAATCAATGTCTGATTTTTTTTTTTTTTTTTTGGGGGTTTTCACCTAAATGTGTTTTCACTGTGCTTCAACCATTTGAAAGCACAACAAAGTTCAAATGGGAATACAATGTCAGATATTTAGTTTAACACAACTTAATGTGTTATCACTGTGCTTGATCTAATAGGCACAGCCACATGACCTGGATTGTCGTTACCTGAGACGACATTAAAGTACATGGTGGATCGATGCCGTTTGAGTTTTTGTACAGATTATTATTGCAATTGCAAAGATTTCTACAGATCTACAACGCTGAACGCTTTCTATGATTACATGAGAAGACATTTATTGTTAAAGTAACCTCATAATGTAGCCATGGATGTGCTGCTCATTTTAAGGTTGAATAAATACTGTTATTAGTTTGCAAAATAGCCTTAACATTATGCTATTTACTGTCTTACAAAGGTAATATTGAATTGTGTTTGGTTGACAATGCAACCAAATATCAACATTTAAAGGATATGTATCTGTCACGAATACCATTCGAAGGTGGCTCCCCTTCCCGTTCGGGTGGCGCTCGACGGTCGTCGCCGCCGGTCTACTAGCTGCCACCGATCCTTTTTCCCTTTTCGTTTGGTTTTGTCTAATTGTTTTCACCTGTTCCTTGTTGGGGTTTTTGGGTTGGTGTTATTTAAGTTTGATTAGCCCGCTGGTGTTTGTGTGGGCTTGTTTCTGTTAAATGATGGTGTTTGTTATTGTGGGTTATTGTGTGTATGTTAGGTAGAGTGTTTTACGCCTGTGTTTCGGAGTCACCTATTTGTACATTTTATTGGTTGGACATTAAATCGTGGTTTTTCCCGTATCCTTGGCTCTCTGCGCCTGACTCCACACACACTCACTCTTTGGACGTTACAGTATCAACTGCTTGGATAGTTCCATCTGGCTTAATCCTATTCTTTAACTTTTATTTTTGGTTTAAATGGAGACGTAAATCCAAATGATAATTTGTTAACTTGTCGACAAGTTAATAGGCTATTTACCGTATTGCAAAAGTGATGTTGAATTGTGTTTGGTTGTCAACACAACCAAATATCAACATTTGAGATGCATCTTCTGCTTGGATATCTGTGCCACTGAGTTTGGCTTCAATTCCAGTTCGTCAACAAATTAATAATTGATATGTTGGATTCACGTCTCCATTTCAACCAAACCAATATAGGTTCAAAAATAGGACTAAATCAAATCATACTTTAAATTCACTTTAAATACAGTTTTCTTTGATTTAATCCTATGCTTCAACTTTTATTTTTGGTTGAGATGGAGTTGTGAATCAAACATATCTAGTATTAACTCGTTGTCACGGCAGATTTCCTCCTCTTCCTCTGAAGAGGTGAAACAAGGATCAATACGCAGCGTGGTAGGTGTCCATGGTTTTTAATACGAAAAACTCAACATGAACACAAATACAAAAAAACAATAAATGTGAACTAACCGAAACAGACCCGTGTGGCACAAACACTGACACAGGAAACAATCACCCACAAAATACCCAAAGAATATGGCTGCCTAAATATGGTTCCCAATCAGAGACAACGATAGACAGCTGCCTCTAATTGAGAACCAATCTAGGCAACCATAGACATACAATTTACCTAGAACGGAAACAGCCCCATAAACATACGCCGCCGACCTAGGTTTGGCAACCCTACTAAATGGCCCCACTGGACTGAGGGGCAGCTCCGGACTGAGGGGCAGCTACGGACTGATGGGCAGCTCCGGACTAAAGGGCAGCTCCGGACTGGCTGACGACTCTGGCGGATCCTGGCTGACTGGCGGATCCTGGCGGATCCTGGCTGACTGGCGGATCCTGGCTGAATGGCGGCTCCTGGCTGAATGGCGGCTCTGGCGGATCCTGGCTGACTGGCGGCTCTGGAAGATCCTGGCTGACTGGCGGCTCTGGCTGATCCTGGCTGACTGGCGGCTCTGGCTGATCCTGGCTGACTGGCTGCTCTGGCGGATCCTGGCAGACTGGCTGCTCTGGCGGATCCTGGCAGACTGGCGGCTCTGGCGGATCCTGGCAGACTGGCGGCTCTGGCGGATCCTGGCAGACTGGCGGCTCTGGCGGATCCTGGCAGACTGGCGGCTCTGGCGGATCCTGGCAGACTGGCGGCTCTGGCGGCTCCTTGCAGATTGGCGGCTCTGGCAGCTCTAGCAGCTCTGGACAGGCGGCAGACTCTAGCAGCTCTGGACAGGCGGGAGACTCTAGCAGCTCTGGACAGGCGGGAGACTCTAGCAGCTCTGGACAGGCGGGAGACTCTAGCAGCTCTGGACAGGCGGGAGACTCTAGCAGCTCTGGACAGGCGGGAGACTCTAGCAGCTCTGGACTGGCGGGAGACTCTAGCAGCTCTGGACAGGCGGGAGACTCTAGCAGCTCTGGACAGGCGGGAGACTCTAGCAGCTCTGGACAGGCGGGAGACTCTAGCAGCTCTGGACAGGCGGGAGACTCTAGCAGCTCTGGACAGGCGGGAGACTCTAGCAGCTCTGGACAGGCGGGAGACTCTAGCAGCTCTGGACAGGCGGGAGACTCTAGCAGCTCTGGACAGGCGGGAGACTCTAGCAGCTCTGGACAGGCGGGAGACTCTAGCAGCTCTGGACAGGCGGGAGACTCTAGCAGCTCTGGACAGGCGGGAGACTCTAGCAGCTCTGGACAGGCGGGAGACTCTAGCAGCTCTGGACAGGCGGGAGACTCTAGCCGCGCTGGACAGGCGAGGCGCACTGTAGGCCTGGTGCGTGGTGCCGGCGCTGGTGGTACTGGGCCGAGGACACGCACCTCAGGGTGAGTGCGGGGAGGAGGAACAGGGAGTACTGGGCTCTGGACACGCACAGGAGGCCTGGTGCGGGGAGCTGCCACCGAAGGGCTGGTGCGTGGAGGTGGCACTGGATAGACTGGACCGTGCAGGTGCACTGGAGCTCTTGAGCACCGAGCCTGCCCAACCTTACCTGCTTGAATGCTCCCGGTCGCCCTGCCAGTGCGGCGAGGTGGAATAGCCCGCACTGGGCTGTGCAGGAAAACCGGGGACACCATGCGTAAGGCTGGTGCCATGTACGCCGGCCCAAGGAGACGTACTGGAGACCAGATGCGTAGAGCCGGCTTCATGGCACTTGGCTCGATGCCACTCTAGCCCGGCCGATGCGAGGAGCTGGTATGTAAAGCACCGGGCTATGCACCCGCACTGGGGACACTGTGCGCTCCACAGCATAACACGGTGCCTGCCCGGTCTCTCTCGCTCTCCGGTAAGCACAGGAAGTTGGCGCAGGTCTCCTACCTGGCTTCGCCATCCTTCCTTTGTGCCCTCCCCCCCAAGAAATTTTAGGGGCTGACTCTCGGGCTTCCTACCGCGCCGCCGTGCTCGTTTCTCCAACTCCATTCTCCTGTAACCCTCCTCGCACTGCTCCAGCGAATCCCAGGCGGCCTCGGCACTCTCCCTGGGTCGACCACCCACCTGTCTATCTCTTCCCAAGTCGTGTAGTCCAGATTCTGCTCCCAAGTCCAATAATCCTGACATCGCTGCCTCTCCTGCTCCTCGTAATGCCGCCTCTCCGCGTTCGCTGCCTCCAGCTCTGCCTTGGGGCGGCGATATTCCCCTGGCTGTGCCCAGGGACCTTTACCGTCCAGGATTTCCTCCCATGTCCAGAAGTCCTGATTGCGCTGCTCCTGCTGCCGCTGCCTGTCACCACACCGCTTGGTCCTGTTGTGGTGGGTGATTCTGTCACGGCAGATTTCCTCCTCTTCCTCTGAAGAGGTGAAACAAGGATCGGACCAATACGCAGCGTGGTAGGTGTCCATGGTTTTTAATACAAAAAACTCGACATGAACACAAATACAAAAAAACAATAAACGTGAACTAACCGAAACAATCCCATGTGGCACAAACACTGACACAGGAAACAATCACCCACAAAATACCCAAAGAATATGGCTGCCTAAATATGGTTCCCAATCAGAGACAACGATAGACAGCTGCATCTAATTGAAAACCAATCTACGCAACCATAGACATACAATTTACCTAGAACGGAAACAGCCCCATAAACATACAAAACTACCTAGAAAGGTTACAGCCCCATAAACATACAAAACCCCTAGACAAGACAAAACACATAAATCCCCATGTCACACCCTGACCTAACCAAAATAATAAAGAAAACAAAGAATAACTAAGGCCAGGGCGTGACACTCGTAGACTCCATTTCAAATCAACCAAAGCTTGAAACCCTATGCCTTTAAGTATTGTCTATTTTTTGTTGAATCCTGGGCTAAATAGCATCATTGATGATATACAGAATGATTGATAAAGTATGGTTACATTTAATTTGCTCTGTGAACCTACCCTTTGGAATGAGTTCGATGGCAACAGTGAGATTTCAACAATCACTCTCACGATAGCACCTTGGTAAAGACAGAATCTCTAAACTTGCATGACAATCGTGTGCCATATTCTATAGATGTAATCTCTGAACCCATAAACACATTTCATGCTTTGTAGCTATCTACATTTTCTAAATGTGGTCTGTCACCAGAGATCAGCCTCGATGTTGCGGTGGGTTACTAATTTGTGCCTTTGTCACTGGTTCTTCCTTTGACAGCTATGTCATGATGATGGCGTTCGACGCCATGGAGAGTGCCGACAGGCCGTGACATGCGGCGCCAATGAAGTGGTCCTGTATGGCTCAGTTGGTAGTGCATGGATCTTGAAGCGGCAGGATTGTGGGTTTGATTCCCTGGGCCACCCACATGTAAAATTTATGCAGGCTTGACTGTACGTCGCTTTGAATGAAAGCATCTGCTAAAAGGTATATATATTATTATATTATGGTAATAGTCAGTGACAAATATTAATGCTAACCTGGGTTTGGTTAAAAACCTGGATGGGACAGAAGGAATAGCTGTAGATAGATCAACTGTCCAGTAGTACTGTCCATATTACGTTGAAGATCTAAAACTGTCCAGTAGGAGGAGCTGCCCAGCCTATTGTTTTTTTCTTATTGTGGATATTACGTTGAAGATCTAAAACTGTCCAGTAGGAGCAGCTGCCCAGCCTATTGTTTTTTTCTTATTGTGGATATTACGTTGAAGATCTAAAACTGTCCAGTAGGAGCAGCTGCCCAGCCTATTGTTTTTTTCTTATTGTGGATATTACGTTGAAGATCTAAAACTGTCCAGTAGGAGCAGCTGCCCAGCCTATTGTTTTTTTCTTATTGTAGATATTACGTTGAAGATCTGACGTTGTTGAATGGTAAAAATTCAACATATTTTATGCAAGGTTTTGTCTACGTTGAAAATGATGACATAATCCTGTGGTTCAAATGTAACCCCTCAAAACGACAGTTGATGACAGTTCATGACTGTTTTCAAATCCAATGTATTTTTTCACGTAAATTCCACATCACAATATGTTGACAAATTACATTGAAACAACATTGATTTAACCAGCTTGTGCCCAGTGGGTTGACTACCGTAAGTTAAACTATTGAAAGCTAAACCATTGTAAACTAAACAATCGTCAACTTAAACCATACTGAACACAAATATTGTCAACATTGTAAACTCAACCATTGCACTGAACTGGCATGAAGTTCATGAACTTACAGTGGTGATGGGATAGAGGGGGTTCTGAATGGAGAGGAGCAGGACTTTGTTGCCACTACTGGGGTCATCGGCATTAGTTGGCCGCGTGATTCTCTTACTGGTGGAGTAGTTGAAGAAGGCCTGCTGGCCGGCAATGTAGACGGCTTCGTTGACCCCGCATGTCACGCACTGGTCGGCACTCTCCATGGCTTCAAACTCCACCAGCGCCTGACGCTTGAACGGCATCATCATGACGTAGCTGTCAAATGAAGACCCAGTGACAAAGACACAATTAGTAACCCACCGCAACATCGAGGCTGATCTCTGGTGACTGACAAAATGTAGGAAATGTTGATAGCTACTTAGCATGAAATGTGGTTATAAGGCACACGATTGTTGTGGGAGTTTCGTCATTTTTGTCTCATGACAGGGGGGGATGTTACAACAACCTTTGTCACAAAATGCTTTTACCTGGCCTAGCCCCCCAAAAGCAAGCAAAAGGAAAAAACTCCCTATTAAGGAAGACACATTTTTCCATTGATGTACAATCCATAACCATACTATCATCCTCAACTTTAGAAATAGTAAGCAACAAGTCCTACGTCCAATACATCTCTTAACACAGCTCTCCTTTGGCAACAATCGTATCGATCAGAATCAGCATTCAGGAATCATCTACATCCTGCCACGGGAAACATTCATACACTGAAGACCTAGCCAGTGTTTCACTCAGTGGCCCATATTCAGTTTTAGCTCCTCAATTCCCTAGTTAGATATCTCAATGTTTTTCTTATACAGACATGCAGTGATGATAAAATAAAAGTAGATGCTCGTATGAGGATTTTGTCTCGATTTGTCTCTCAAACCACACTGAGGTAATTGCTTTGTAACTCAACATTTGTGGAGAGAGAGAAACCAAACTATTTTTAAGTTCTCACCTCTCTTGAGGTGCTGATATTCTGCCCTACCAAGCAAAAAGGCAGTAGCTGCTCATTTGGTCAAAAATGAGTTAATGTCATTTTTGCTACATAAAATACATGCTTAATCATGTGGGCAAGTATCCTGCCTCTATTGTATTGCGTTTTGGAGATAATGGGGGTCATGTTAGCAGTAACTGCATAAAGTTACTGGGAAACCTGTAACGATCGTTTAGAGATGGATTGGACCAAGGTGCAGCGTGGTAGGCGTACATTTTACTTTTATTTAAATTACACCGAAAAAACAACAAAATACAAAAATGAGCGTAAAGCTACATGCAGTGCAGAAAGCAACTACACACAAACAAGATCCCCAATCAGAGACAACGATAGACAGCTGCCTCTGATTGGGGACCATACCCGGCCAACAAAGAAATAGAAAAACTAGAATGCCCACCCAAATCACACCCCGACCTAACCAAATAGAGAAATAAAAAGGCTCTCTAAGGTCAGGGCGTGACAAAACCAAGGTAAATAAAAGCCATTTTTCTCAGTTTAACGCTATGAGCAGTTACTGCCTTTTTGCTTGGTAGGGCCACGCATTCTATTTTTGTTGAACTTGAAAGAGTTCAACATAAGTTAAAATAAAATGTCCTCCTGGTTATGCTTTATTTTACAGTCAACAACTATTCATCTAGCTAGTATCTTACATTATCTACTAAGAATGGCTGGTTTTGGATGATTGGGATTCTAAGATATTATCAGGTGGTCATCCCTATATTATAACTGCATGATAATGCACTACTTAAATTGCAGACAGAGCACACTCCACCTTCGTAAATAGCATTGCACAATAAAGCCTCCCCATCATTCTAATGTGAATGCTGTCCTTGAGGCCACTGTTTGAGTGGAGCTGACAGCTCACGTTCACCGTGTCCCAATAGGTCTGCCTATGGCGTACTCGGAGGGACATACAGTATATCGATATTGCACCAACCTAAAAATACCGTCGCCCGATTTCAATTCCGACTACATCACCGGTGAACATACTCTACCAGCGCACAAGTCAAGTCCTTGCAATCAAATCCACATCCCATAATTACTCCCCAGGTTACAGAAATATCAAGTGACACTGGGATGGATGGTGGCAGGGAGATATTTACAAATAATCACAGGCATATTGGCCCCGTACACATTTGACACAATGGTTGTGATACAACTGCTATGTTTGTGATATAATGGAGAGTTTGTCTACATAAAAAAAAGTCTACACAACCATTGTGCGGTGTCTCCAGAAAATGTGTGCATCAATACTTTTGCGCAGAAAAACTCTCCCTTGTGTCAGAAGTGTTGTGTCGAAATGCATTGTATTTCAGTTGTGCAACTTGAGTGTGTCTACGCGGTCATTGTCTTTTTCCAAATTTCACCGAAATTCACCTCAACTTCAAATCAATTTTTTTGAGATTCTTTAAGTGAACGTGAAGGGGCTCTGCAAATAAGCCTCTGCTGTGTATTCCCTGTTGTTTTGAGTGCCCCAAATGAGGCTTACCCAGGCAATAAGAGAATCATATGTTTGTCCCCGGAGCAGTTATACCCTTGGGTAAACGTGTGGTCTGATGATAAAAGCAGGCAATTTAGAGGACAGACATGAGCTAAAAATACAGGTCCTAAATGTCAAACAACGTTTTCCAAGCCCTTTAATGGTCCTTGTTCTACGAGAAATATGATAACCTGCGAGATTGTTATTGCATTTAAATGCATCAAAAATGGATTTCCAACACTGAAGAAATGGCTAATGGGAGATAAAAATCCAGAAAAAGGGAGTTGTATTCTAAGAGGACAAAGAGTCACAATCCTGCTGGCTTTGTTGGAGAAAAACAATCAGACTGCACACAGGGAAAAAGATGCATCTCAATACATTCTGTTGATGCATTCAATCAGTGAACTGCTCAGACGCAGAATAGTATTAGAATACTAACTGACATGTTTAGTCATTTAGTAGTTGGCTCTTCCTGGTAAGTGAAAATTCAGTTACAATAAGTGCCACTCTGAACTATGAATACAGTTATGAAATGGACTACCGTTCTATAGTACATTTAAAATAATCATACGCACAGGCATCCATGTAATGGAAATCAGGCAAAGGATTGTCCCTCAAAGCAGAACAGACAAGAAGAAACATCACCTACCAGATGTTGCCAAACTTCTCCAGGGCCTCCACCAGGTCCCCCTCCACCACTGACTCACAGAGCCCCCGCACGTGGACCACCGGAGAGGGGGCGATCCTGTGGGCATCCTCCCCATTGTCCTGGAGGAGAGAGGGGGGGACACCGGTCAAATTGGGTTGAAAGGTCAAATGAGGTATACCACATGGATAAGAAGGCCGCTTTCACAGCCAAGAAGGTTTAACATAATATAAATGTAACCAAACATCAAAGTCATCATCAGCATTGGCACTGAGCGCCTTTGACATGCTTTTGGGGTGCACACGGAGTGAAATCGCAACATGTTCTCTTGTCAATCCCTTCCCTCAATCCCTTTTTATGAATGTTTATAGTGAATTTGTTTGTGTTTTGTGGCAATGTTTGATTTGGTTTGGTTTGAATGACTTCAATCATCTTCTTTTTCTTTTTTTACTCATTCTTGAGGCCTAAGGAAATTCCGCCTCTTCAGATTCTTTGACACGAGAGCCACTTACAGACCGGCAAGCAAATACAGAGCCTTCGGGAAGTATTCAGACCCCTTGACTTTTTCCACATTTTGTTACTTTACGGCCTTATTCTAAAAGGGATTGAATAAAAAAATGTCATCAATCTACACACAATACTCCATAATGACAAATCGAAAACTGGTTTCTAGAAATGTTAGCAAATGTATTACAAATAAAAAACAGAAATACCTTATTTACTCAGACCCTTTGCTATGAGACTCGAAATTGAGCTTAGGTGCATCTTGTTTCCATTGATCATCCTTGAGATGTTTCTACAAAGGCACACACCTGTCTATAAAAGGTCCCACAGTTGACAATGCATGTCTGTTAAGGGAATTTTTACCTATAATGACTAATTATGTATACATTTCAATCAGGCCTGACGAGTCAGAATACTATTATGTTACTGTATATGTACTAATCAGAATACTATTATGTTACTGTATATGTACTAATCGGAATACTATTATGTTACTGTACATGTATGAATTTTCTTTCTTGATCCCAGTACTGAATATAATGTGGTGAATGTGGTCAAGAGTTTAGAACAATGACGGTCTGTTCCTTGGTACAAATGAATGAACTATATCTCCAGACGGACTAGAATGCTTATCTACACTAGCTGACCTTGGCTCTAGGCGAGGAGGGAAGGCTTGAGAACTATAGAGCCTTTCTACCAGTGTCAAGAAGAGACGGAACATTTAGAAAACTCTGACGTCATTTTCAGTTTATAACCTGTGGTAAAATGTGTAAGTACTCAGTACTCTCTTGAATAAAGGCTGTTACTTGACTTTAAGACCGGGCTCTGTCCATTCCTATAAAATAAGGGTCTTACAAATTCTTATCAACTGACAGAGTGTTTAATTTAAATTTAATAGGAATTCAATTCCTTCAACAATGTCAGAGCAAAAACTAAGCCATGAGGTCAAAGGAATTGTCCGTAGAGCTCCGAGACAGGATTGTGTCGAGGGACAGATCTTGTGAAGCAGCATTTGAAGGTCCCCAAGAACACAGTGGCCTCCATCATTCTTAGATGGAAGAAGTTTGGAACCGCCAAGACTCTCCTAGAGCTGGTCGCCTGGCCAAATTGAGCAATCGGGAGAGAAGGGTCTTGGTCAGGAAAGTGACCAAGAACCCGATGGTCACTCTGACCGAGCTCCAGAGTTCCTCTGTGGAGATGGGAGAACCTTCCAGAAGGACAACCATCTCTGTAGCACTCCACCAATCAGTCCTTTATGGTAGGGTGGCCAGACAGAAGTCACTCCACAGTAAAAGGAACATGAAAGCCCACTTAGAGTTTCCCAAAAGGCACATAAAGGACTATCAAACCATGAGAAACAAGATTTCTGGTCTGATAAATCTTTGGCCTGAATGCCAAGCGTCACATATGGAGGAAACCTGGCACCATCCATCATGCTGTAGGGATGTTTTTCAGCAACAGAGACTGGGAGAATAGTCAGGATCGAGGGAAAGATGAACGGAGCAAATACAGAGAGATCCTTAATGAAAACCTACTCCAGAGCGCTCAGAACAACGACCCTAAGCACACAGGGTTCACCTTCCAACAACAACGACCATAAGCATACAGCCAAGACCATGCCGGAGTGGCTTCGGGACAAGTCTCTGAATGTCCTTGAGTGGCCCAGCCAGAGCCCTGACTTGTACCCAATCGAACATCTCTGGAGGGACCTGAAAATAGCTGTGCAGCGACACTCCCCATCCAACCTGACAGACGAATGCACTGTACTTCATTTATTCATTTTAGGTGAACAACTTGAGGCCCTCTTAGTAGAACTACTGATTTTCAGAGGGGTCGTTGTCCAGCAGAGGTGAAAGAGCGAAAAGCAAAGACATATACCGATTAGAAGAAGGAAAAGAGGGATCTGAATAAGGGATCTGAATACTTTCCAAATGCACTGTACAGTATATCATGGTCTGTCACACAATCTAAATGTAAACATAATTTATACCCAACTCTACTGCAAGCCTTCAGACTGTGGCCCCTTGTCTTGCAGCTGGATGTTGTTAAATCGCAGCACAGGCTGTTAATTCATACAGTGGCTTCACAATTCACACACCCTTCACGCTTGTTTCAAAGTGAAGAAAATATGCTAATGATGAAAATCTTTAGGGGGAAGGACTTCTGAAATAGCAACTTGCAGAGCATTCAAATCACTTTGTAAACTGTTGCGCAACATCTTTGAAAGCTCTGTTTGAAAATTCATGAAAGTAGAGGGAAAACATATGTGAACGCTCACTGATACATTCATGTTGGACTGGCTATTCAGGCATTCAAATATGTATGTTGAAATATAAAAGAAAAGTTTTGCTTATATGCTGCACAGATGAACCATGAAAATACAGCAAAAGCCAATACCTAAAAATTACACAATTAATCTGCGAATTGAACGCTGTAACATTCAAAAAGCTTTTCTTCGTCTCCAATTAATTACAAACAATGATGCAAAGCACATAAAAAACAAAACAAATTAAAAGTAATTATCCACTAAAGGCCGCTAGGAAACGAGAGGTGTAAAATTGGGGAGACCTATATGAAATTACAATAAAACCCCTGACCTCAGCCCGATTTTAAGTAATTAGATTCTTTCATAATCACAATGAACCAAAAAAACAGAAGCTGCAGTGAACAGGTTATAGCATCCATTCGTATAATCTTCCAAATGGATATAATTTGTCTGAATTAAGAAACAAGTTACCCTGATGAGACTGGAGCTATAGTATAGAAAATAGTATAGAAAATAAGCTAACAGTAATTGTAATCAGACTGCAAAGCGTCTGCTCTACAACAAAACAGATTGTCTGACATCCAGTCTCTTGTTTTCTTAAAACAACTTGGGCTGCCTTGTATCCACCATAGCCCGGCTTGGAGAAACCGCATCGACAAGGACCACAGCAACCAATTGCTTGGCCCTCTTCTTCGTTCAACGCTAGCTCTTCCAGAAGCCCAGGACGATTGATTACGGGAGCTGTCCGTCGCGATGAATTCCTCCCGTCTAGTCCTCCATGCGCTCTGGGACAATGCCGAGTCCCACACCGCTCTACTTCAGACACAGAGACAAATTGAATCCTCGCCGACAGTCACTGTGCTTAATAAGACGAGATTAATTTACAATTGACCACATTCTTACCCCCAGCCTCTCTAGAAAGAGAGATAGATAGGCTGTGTCCCGATTCACTTGCCAAGTTAAATAAAGGTTAAATATATATATATTTTTTTTTTTAAATTCACCACCCTTCTTCCGAAGTATGTACTTGCACACTTTCTTCCATGGATTTAACAAGGATGGAAATTCCCTACAGCCAATGCTTACACCGATCGTTAGCTTTTAAATCCAAGTGTAGAGAAACAGGACACAGACAAACATCCCTGGAAATAACTCAAAGAAGCCCTAGAGATGACAACCGCAATCCACAGACAGTGTTTGTCTGAAGAAGAACTTCAATTCAACATGTAGCTCAACAAAAAGACATTGATATATTCATATCCTGGTGATCTGTTTTAATGCTCAGGATATTGGAGAGTGGGGGGAAAAAAACATGCAAAACTGTCGCCTGTCACAGTGGTAAAGGAAAAAAATAGAATAAGGGGTGTGCTTTTCGCTGTGGTAAAATTACGCATAGAAACTATTTCAAAGCCACCTTTTGGCTCTCGAGCAGTTGCTATTTGGAAGATATCTGAGCTGTCTTCTTTTGATGCCTGCACTTGAACACAGTCAGGCATACCTACCACTACTTTAACTACCCAAACTTTCAAGGGTGTCTTCAAAGTTGAAAGTATCTCTCTATATCTTTCCTTCTTCCATTTCTTTATTTCCTTGTTCATTTCTCTCTCTCTCTCTCTCTCTCTCTCTCTCTCTCTCTCTCTCTCTCTCTCTCTCTCTCTCTCTCTCTCTCACTCTCACACCTCGACAGACCGTGGCCCCTTTTGTCAGTCCCACGCCCAAAGCTATTTTCACCAAATGACATTTTCAGTCTGCCTCTTCCCTCCTTTAAAAATAGCACTGAGGAAACGTGAGCAAAAGTTCTGTCCACAAGAAAGGGGGTCTCGGAGCATTAATCCAGCAAATACCCCACTGCAGCCAGCCGAGGCGATAAAATGCAATGTCACAAAAGGTTAATGCACACACACACACACACACACACACACACACACACACACACACACACACACATTGGATAAGACCGCTGGATCAGACGATTGCGTTTCCAAAGAGATACATAAATTGTATTTGTCCACATGTGAATGTCTCACTCCTCTCCCACAGTAGCTGATAATGACAATTCCCACTGATTCCGACTCAACCGCAGTCACAAGCTACTGTTGCTGCGGGTGTGACACAGCATCCAGAAGCATGCTGCGGCAGAGGGCCTCGCCGGCCACACACAGGATACACATCTACGCAGCTCTGTTTGCAGTTTAGTCTGGAGGAGTCCTTTTTTGGTTTGTTTAAACAATGCTGGTAGTTAATGTTGGAAAATCATCTCACTCAAAATGGTAAAAACAACAACGAAATAACAAAATGTCAACCTTCCAAAGCTTTGCCACTAACACCTTAGCATGAGAAAAAGCACGAGAGCTTTTTTTGCTCGATGCAGACAGCGACCTTGTTTCCGGCAACTGAATTGAAGGCTTTGTGAGGCCAATTTACCTCATCTCACAACACAGTACAAAGCCTGGAAGACAACCATCTGCCAACACTAAACACACACACGCACACACACTTTGGTTTGTCACAGCTTGAGCAAACCTTTTGGGATAACTCTCATGAAGTTTCTTTAAAGTACATTTTAAAGTACACTTTAAAACCATTCTAGTGTAGATATAACCATTGCCTGCCACAAAGTACATCTCAAGAACCACTTTTTACATTACACATACAATCCTCACACATGCACACTTTTGATTAGTCTTTTTTAGGTGTTACAGAACTTTCTCAAAAGGGTTCAACACAGAATAATTTGACTAACCGTCCCCAAAAATAACTAACCTCTCCAGAAGCCTTCTAAGCAAAGTGTACCCTTTAACATCAGGTGTCAGCGTCACATATCTCTTCTCCACTCATACATGTTATATTTAGAATGATGCAGACACTCAAAGAGCAACTTAGGGCGAACAGGGCTCTGTCAGAGAAAAGACACATGTTTAACAGTGTTTTGTAACTGTAGGCCAGATACAGGGGTTGACATACTGTTTGTGTGTGTGTGCGTGCGTGTGTGCGTGTGTGCGTGTATGTGTGTGTGTGTGTGTGTGTGTGTGCGAGAGAGAGAGAGAAAGAGTGTGCCAGGTTATGTGTGTGTATTTTTGTATATGTGAGAGAGTGTGTTTCTACACCATAAAATCAATGGTAGAGTACTTCATTAGAGAGGAACCAATCTAGAAACCAACAGATTATCAACTTCGAGCCACAAATATCCAATACTTTCTCTAACTGCACGGCCCACCAGCCCAAATGCATCGAAAACCGTACAGCGTTACTTCTTCGCTCCGACTCTGTGCTCACCTACTGAAGCACGACCTCTCGTGTCACTGGCTGGATGTGGTTTTCTGCTGAGTCAGTCACCACCCGGGCCAGGTTGGGCGTTACCAACCGAATCTACTCAGACCAAAGGGTTGAGTTGGAAGTTGGAACACAGCCTTTTATAAGGCATTAACTGTCTCAAAGCAGTTCCCCACAGGGAACAATAAAGTTAGAATTAGTTTTTGGGACCAGAGCAGCAGTAGAGCGGAGGGAGATACCAGCTGTAGGTCATCAGTGAAACATCCTGACAACCGTAAAGCCTGTGGCATTAATCATTGTGGCAGTTTGTTTCACATGACGCTAGTAGGGGGTCGGGGTTTTATTGTCCGTGCCAGGCGAGACGACCATGTTTCTGCTGAGCGAAGAACATCTTCTTGCCTTTTTTAGGGTTAGGACCCCTGAGTGTTGCCCTCATACCCCTCGTGCACACACACACACGCACACACACCACCACCACCACTATCAGATAGAACAGAGTGGACATGACAGTTGAACAGGTATCTCATACTCGCGGCACGACCGTGGCAAAGGGCATTAAGTACCATCCCCCGCTCCCCTCCCTTACCCCTTTCTCCATCTCCATAGCAACAGGATCTCAGCTTTTTTTTGTAGGAATGAGGGGTAAGGGGGTGACAAGCAGTGACATATCCCTTTCAGTGACATTTGCGATCAAGGACGGATGTTGATGTATAATTTCCATTTTAACATACATACTGATCATCCCTGGCTTGGTACTTAGTTTCTAGGCCCCCGTTGACTTGCAACTAACAGGCGTTTTGGTTTTGCTGATCGAGGGCCAATAACTAAACCGAGTTCCTCTTCTCTCATTTATTTTTTCTCCTTCCTTCTCTTCCAGAATGTTCTCATTAAACCTGGCCTTGTCTGCTACCGCTAAACGAGAGCGGTAAACATTTGCCAGGTCAAACTCTGCACAAACGGGGCTAACAAGGCAGAGGTAATGCATAATTTATCTCGCCAACAGTCAGGGTTCCACGGAACAAACAATCTGATGGGGGAACATTTGTTTTAGTGCCGTTTTTCGAGAGTCGTCATTAATTGAACCATTCTGATTATTGTCTCAGCCTCTGCGTCCCAAGTGGCACCCTATTCCCTATATATTGCACAACTGTTGACCAGGGCTCATAGGGCTCTAGTCAAAAGTAGTGTGTTATATAGGGAATAGGGTGCCATTTGAGATACAACCTTAGTGTAGAGTGTAAATAGAAATGTTAGATGAAGATTCCCTTTTGGCTGTCGGATAGAATGGAAGAAAATCAGGAGGTACAAGTAGTGTGAAGTATCTTTGGCTTTATTTTGTCAAAAGCAATTACTTTTCTGGGGATGAAAACAAGGCTCCTCTTCTACTGCAAGAAACCACATTTGAATTGATATATTTTGGTCATTTGACATTGTTTTATTGAGCAAACCTGGCAGGCGGGTAGTAGAGACTGCATAACCACATTTGAAACTGAATTTGAAGATGATATAGAGAGTCATATACAGATATAACAAAGACATAACATGAATTGGTTCATTCCTAAATGTAGATACCATTACGTTGTAGTAGTTCTTATAATCTGTAGTAGTTGTAGTAGTAATTGGTTGCAATATGGTTATGTGAGGTCTCCTCAACCAGAAAACCAGTTTACAACCAGAAAATTACACCATGAAGTCTCCATATGCCAAAGGTTTGACACACTTTCATAAAATAAAATGTAAAAATGGTTCTGGATCATTCTCCAATCAAGCATGCGGTTCAGCGGACATATTAAACACCCCCGTCATATTAAATTATTCTGCTCGCCAGTTGGGTTCAGAAGAGCCCCTTTTCTGTTAAAACAATCCTGGTTAAATATTTCATTTAGCTTCCTAGCCACCTGTCGTGCAACAAACCTCCTGAGCCTCCTTCTTGTCTGATGCCACCGTGTCACATAAGTTCAGCTGCACCATCAAGTGCATCCTGACCGGTGCATCACTGCCTGGTATGGAAACTGCTGGGCATCCGACCGTAAGGCGCTACAGAGGGTAGTGCGTATGGCCCACTACTTCACTGGGGCCAAGCTTCCTGCCATCCAGGACCTATATACTAGGTGTGTCAGAGGAAGGCCCAAAAAATTGTCAAAGACTCCAGTCACCCAAGTTATAGACTGTTCTCTCTGCTACTCCACGGCAAGTGGTCCCCGGAGCGCCAAGTCTAGGCCCAAAAGGCACCTTAACAGCTTCTACCCTCAAGCCATAAGACTGCTGAACAATTTATCAAATGGCCACTCGGACTATTTACATTGACCCCCCCACACACACTTTGTTTTTACACTGCTGCTACCTGCTGTGTATTATCTATGCGCAGTCACTTTACACCAACCTACATGTACAAACGACCTCGACTAACCTGTACCCCCTCACATTGACTCAGTACCGGTATCCTCTGTATATATCCTCATTGTTGTTATGTAATTTTATTGTGTTACTTTTAAAAAAAACATTCGTTTATTTTGTAAATATTTTCTTAACTCTATTTCTTGAACTGCATTGTTGGTTAGTGACAAATACAATTTTAAAAATGTTATTTTATTTGATAGACCAGGCAAGACGAGGCAGATAAAGAGAGCCTAGCATACACCATCAGACCTGGGTTCCAATGTTATTATGTCTACTCAAATACCTCAAGCGTTTGCTCTAGCCTGTTTGGATGTGGTTTACCGGGCGTGGTTTGCCGTTTTGGGACTATTATTATCATTTTTTGGTCCATTAAACCAGGCAAGCTCAATCAGGCACAGATGAAGTATTTCAAAGGAATAGTATTTGAGCCCATGTCTCCACCATGCACAGGATATTGAACCCAACCATCTTTCCTGCTTTGGACAAATAAGTATTTCAGGCAGAATTCCAGAGGCCAGAAGATGAGACAAGAAGACATTTTGAAGCTTGTGTTCCTTCCCGGTTCCTATCTGTGTTTTTTCAGGCAAAGGGAGAACGCAGACACTTATGAATTCCACTAGTGTTTCAGGCACTCTGGTAAGTGCCTCTGGCAATGTGACTTCCAGAATCCCAATTGTTTTCCATTAAAACTCCTTCATGAAATATACAAACTGAGGATGTACAAACAGAACAATATACAAACAGAACAGAGGTCTGCTTCAAGTCTTTCATATGAGAAAAGACCATTGTTCGTTTGGTTCAATTAAAGACACTTCCCCCAAAAATGTAAGTAGATATTTTGGCGTTTGTGTGTGCCTCTCACACGCGCGCACACACACACACACACACACACACACACACACACACACACACACACACACACACACACACACACACACACACACACACACCACACACACAGAGAGAGACAGCCAAATCTCTTTCAACTCCTCAACCCAGAACTGCAGAGTGTGGGCCTAGCAAGCAATATCATGCACAATACATCACTTAGGGACGCCTTCGAAGCCGGCTGTCAGAAAAATACTGCACTGCATTGGCCAATGTCGACTCCCCTCCGCAACCACGGTAATCAACCATGTTCAAACAGTGTTAGCGTCATCAGGCTAAGGCCACAGCAGACACAAACACAACTCAAGAAAGGGCTATAGTGTGATCCCTATCCTTAACGTCCTTTGAGTTAATGCTGGAGGCTATTATTTGTATCCTTCTTCATTAAATAGATGGCTATTCTCTCAAACAATCACCTGGAGGGCAATTGGGACAGCACACAACCCTGCAATGTAATAGACACACACGCACCTATACATATACACACAACAATGCTAACTAGCATTAGTGCAATGATAACCTAACCCCAGGGGTTAGGTTGTCATTGCTGGACTTTCGCCCACTCGAAGGTAGAGCGCCATCCAATAAATTAGAACTCATCACTGTATGAGAGTAGGCTGGCCTTCCTTAGCTCTTCGGAGACTAAGTCATTGGTATGTTTTTATTAATAAGGCCAAACTGAGACAGCTCCCATTTGACCAGAGATACATTTGAACCTAGTTGCTCCACACCTGCCCAAACTATCTTGCTGCTCAATGTGTAAATGTATGTTTTTAAACTGTAGTGCTTTGTGTTTTATGTTGTAAAAGTGTCTGAAACTGTGTGTGCTACTATTTCGGCCAGGTCTCTCTTGCAAAATAGATTTTGAATTATATTGAGACTAACCTGGTAAAATAAAATATATAAAAGAAAAGAGCATGGTTGGTTACCATCATCAAACGACAAGAGGAAGGCATAAACTATGCCCCTCATCCAGCTGCCCGTGCCCTTTCTGTCTATGGGCCTTGGTCAAAAGTAGTGCAGAGAATAGGGTGCCATTGGGGATGTACACCTTCTCTCTCCTTTTCTTCTCATCCATGCAGCCACAGAGGTTATTAATATGGATATGATTGGATTATATGCCCTACTTTTAAAATTACACATTGACATTGGGCAGGAATTTTCAACCGCTTTGATGATCTTCACAGACTTCTTTCCCCTCATCGCTTTTTCTATGTTGTTTTAACATTGTGCGCGTTGAAGCTTTTTATTTTCACTTCAAAGGGGAAGCCTAATTTCACAAGGCTGCAGGCTTTTGGATTGTTTCTGGGATGTTGTCCGCACAATGAAAACGTGGGGTTTTGGCACGTGCAAAAACTAGGCTTTAAATAGACTGCGGTGCGCACGGTGCATTGCAATCAATGTGTGTATTTTTTTAAATCATTCAAGGTCGTTATCTGTGAGGGCCTGTCACAATCACCATATTCACCATGAAATTGATCATCGACCTTTGACAGAAAATTGCTTGAAAAACATGATAACTGTTCATAGGTCCTATCTGACGGACCAGGGCCTGTATGATAATAATAATAATAATAATAATAATAATTTGGGCGTGCTTATACTGTATATAGTCTTGTTTCACTGTATGTACAAGTGGGTAACCTGTACAGGTGTAAGTTATTCTGCATATCTAATTCCCCCTGAGACCTCCTCGGAGAGGGTCTGGGAGTGCTAACATAGGATCAGTTTTGCCTTTTAGATCATGATAAGATTATATGGGTGGGGGGGGGATGTGATCCAAGATCTGAGATCTTGATTTTTTTGTGTAAAGATTCCAGTTGCATGGATTGAAAAAATCCCAACACTGCTGTTTGAATATGACACTTTTCTATGAATTTAATTCAAACATCAGTGTAGCTACCACCATGTTGCTTTTCCTCTCTTTGCTTTCAATGTATTCAGAGTGAATACATCCCATTGCTCCTTTGAGAATTTCACCTTCAACCTTGAAGTTAAATAATGTCCACACTGATCAGCATACCTTTTGAGTGTGAGGTTAATAAACTACTTAGCATTAGAGAGAACATGCTTCACATACACCCTAACACCACACACACACACACACACACGCACGCACACACACTTGCCATATGCCTCAGTGGAATGTGCCTTTCACTTCTAATCATCGCATAAGAAAAAACTATCGTCCGATTTTAATTTGGGTAACATCATTGGCTTGCAGGTCTGTCTGAAATGCAAATGTTCTGTAATTATGCCAATGTAAAAAAGAGCCAAACTTGTCAACAGATGTGGTGGAATATTAATTCTCATATTTTTACATATCAGACGAGTGTTTTTAATCACTCAAACGCATAATCACCCTAATCACACGAAGAGATAACAAAACGATTATTGTTCTCATCAAACGCTGTCTAAAACATACAGTAGGGAAAAGGTGAAGAGGACCTTTACTACTAGATGAGTGAAGGTGTAATGAGGTGAAACCATGCTCACGTGATGACTAACCTTGCCAGAGGCCTGAGGATTTGTGTTAACTTCCCGAGCTAATGACTAGCCTTGGCTTTAGCTCACGAGCTAGCAGTCTTGTGACACACGAGAGACCCTGCTTCGAACCCTGGTTGGAACCATACTGAAAACAGCCGTTTGAAACGCAGCTATTCAAAATAAACTAATGTTCCAAATGTTTCAGAAGGGCCAGTGAGGTGTGTCCGTCTCTTACTCAGTTTAGGCCAAAGTCAGACATGCCATTATGTAGCCTGATTGCACTTCAAGCTGAAAGCGCCAATAAATGCTAAGCATTTACTTGATTATTAATTGTCAGACTTTGATGATGTTGGTCCATTGTTTTGAGGCTGACAGAAACAGTGAAGACAGTGGCTTGGATTGGTCTAGCTGTAATTGTTGCTGCCGTCTTCAGGGCACATGTACAGGTTTACTTGATGTACTGGTTCATTTGATCACTCTGTTGTTGCAGATCATTTTCCTCCCCTGCATGAAATGCAAACTTGTTGTGTATTAGAGATTTAAAAAGGCTTTTAAAGTTAGTAATTTACACTTTAAAACGAAAAATGGATCAACCAAAATGTCCATGAATTATTAATCCACATGAAAATTCACATTTCCTGTTACTGCAGGAATATTTTCTTACATTTACATTTTTGTCATTTAGCAGACACAATAGTGAGTACATACATTCCTGCTGTGAGAAACTGGTCAAGTTAAGATATGACATGCAGGTGTCGGCGTTTGAATTTAGTTTGCACCGCACCCACACTTTCCTGTCTCTCTTCACTATCTCTGTCATGTAAAAACAAAAACAAAACAAAAAACACAAATAAATACATAAACACGTTTGGGAGTGATGATGATAGTGAAGGGAAGGGCTCGGCCAAACAATCTCACAGTGGGTTACATTACGCCATGTTGCCACTACTACCAAAGTCACACCTGGATGAGGAATCTCGAGAACCGGCTGGTTCATCATTCGGACAGGATTTAGCCGGGTGCCAATATACCCTCGTACCGAATTATTTCTTTCATTATTTATCTCTTTCTACAATTACAATATGAATGCAGTACTTTCCCCAAACAGGAAATCAAAGAAGATAATGCAAATGTATAAATAAAATCAGCAGCAATAACAACATATGAACTTTAATCCCCTCATCTTCTCTGTTTGGTGTTCTTGCATTGTAAAATGCTAAGTCGTATTGACAAAATGCCAACAGCTAATATATATAAATAAAGCCTCCTCAAAATGTAAATTAGTTGTAAATGTATCTCTGCTTCGAGCACATCCTGCTTCGAGCATGCCCCATTCAAAAAAAATGCAGAACTAAGAACAGATATTGTATGGGTTCACCCCAGACTTGACTGCATTTGACCAGCACAAAAACATCCTGTGGCGTTCTGCATTAGCCCCCGCGAAATGCAACTTTCCAGGGAAGTCAGGAACTAATATTCTCAGTCAGTTAGGAAAGCTAAGGCTAGCTTTTTCAAACAGAACTTTGCATTCAGTAGCACTAATTCCAAAAAGTTTTGGGACACTGTAAAGTCCATGGAGAATAAGAGCACCTCCTCCCAGCTGCCCACTGTACTGAGGCTAGGAAACACTGTCACCACCGATAAATTCACCATGATTGTGAATTTCAATAAGCAATTTCTCTACGGCTGGCCATACTTTCCACGTGGCTACCCCTACCCCGGCCAACAACTCAGCACCACCTGCAGAAACTTGCCCAAGCCCTCCCTGCTTCTCCCTCACCCAAATCCAGACAGCTGATGATCTGAAAAAGCTGCAAAATCTGGATCCCTACAAATCAGCTGGGCTAGACAATCTGGACCCTCTCTTTCTAAAATTATCCGCCGAAATTGTTGCACCCCCTATTACTAGCCTGTTCCAACCTCTCTTTCGTATCGTCTGAGATCCCCAAAAGATTGGAAAGCTGCCGCGGTCACCCCCCTCTTCAAAGGGGGAGACACTCTAGACCCAAACTTTTATAGACCTATATCCATCCTGCCCGGCCTTTCTAAAATCTTCAAAAGCCAAGTTAACAAACAGATCACCGACCATTCCATCGTACCTTCTCCACTATGCAATCTGGTTTCCGAGCTGGTCATGGGTGAACCTCAGCCACGCTCAAGGTCCTAAACTATATTATAACCGCCATCGATAAAAGACAGCACTGTGCAGCCGCCTTCATTGACCTGGCCAAGGCATTCGACTCTGTCAATCACCACAGTCTTATCGGCAGACTCAATAGCCTTGGTTTCTCAAATGACTGTCTCGCCTGGTTCACCAACTACTTCTCAGATAGAATTCAGTGTGTCAAATTGGAGGGCCTGTTTTCCGGACCTCTGGCAGTCTCTATGGGGGTGCCACAGGGTTCAATTCTCTGACTCTTTTCTCTGAATATATCAATGATGTTGCTCTTGCTGCACAGCACTCTCTGATCCACCGCTATGCAGACGACACCATTCTGTATACATCTGGCCCTTCTTTGGACACTGTGTTAACAAACCTCCAAACGAGCTTCGATGCCATACAACACTCCTTCCGTGGCCTCCAACTGTTTTTAAATGCTAGTAAAACTAAATGCATGCTCTCCAACCGATTAATGCCCGCACCCGCCTGTCCGACTAGCATCACTACTCTGGACAGTTCTGACTTAGAATATGTGGACAATTACAAATACCTAGGTGTCTGGTTAGACTGTAAACTCTCCAATCCAAGATAAAATCCAGAATCGGCTTCCTATTTCGCAACGAAGCCTCCTTCACTTATGGTGCCAAACATAACCTCGTAAAACTGACTATCCCACCGATCCTTGACTTCGATGACATTTACAAAATAGCCTCCAACACTCTACTCCAGAAAACTGGATGCAGTCTATCACAGTGCCATCAGTTGTCACCAAAGCCCCATATATTACCCACCACTGGGACCTGTATGCTCTCGTTTGGCTGGCACTCACTACATATTCGTCGCCAAACCCACTGGCTACAGCTCATCTATAAGTATTTGCTAGGTAAAACCCCGCCTTATCTCAGCTCACTGGTCCTGATAGCAACACCCACCCGTAGCACACGCTCCCAATGACTGAAACTAATTGCAAAAATCACTGAAGCTGGAGTCTTATATCTCCCTCTCTAACTTTAAGCATCAGCTGTCTGAGCAGCTTACCGATCACTGTACCTGTACACAGCCAATCTGTAAATAGCACACCCAACTACCTCATCCCCATATTGTTATGTATCCTCTTGCTCTTTTGCACCCGTCTCTACTTGCACATTCATCTTCTGCACATCTATCACTCCAGTGTTAATGCTAAATTGTAATTATTTCACCTCTATGGCCTATTTATTGCCTTACCTCCCTACTCTTCTGCATTTGCACACTGTACATAGATTTTTCTATTGTGTTATTGACTGTCCGTTTGTTTATGTGTAACTCTGTGTTGTTGTTTTGTGGCACTGCTTTGCTTTATTTTGGCCAGGTCTCAGTTGTAAATGAGAACTTGTTCTCAACTGGCCTACCTGGTTAAATAAAGGTGAAATAAAAAAATGTAATCCTCAGACAACCTGTTTCAATAAGTGTGCCGATATCTGCATAACATTTACCATGGTTAACAACACTAAAAACAATGTAAATGGGGCAGAAAAAACAACATTTTGTCTTCCACCTGATGTTAGCTTTGGAGAAGCATTAATAGGCTAGGGCACAGGCCTCATTTGCATATACTTCGGAAAAAAATAAACTGTCGGCATCAGCATTAATTCCAGCGCCGGATTACATAAAACATTGACTCGCAAAAGCCAAGGAATACTAAGGAACGCCTCTCCGCCAGTCTCTCTGATGTCAGAAAGGGTTGGGAGAAATAACAGCCCGCATTGCGATGTGCCAGCTAAGTAGGGCATGGCGGGAGCTACCGCCGCCAGCCTTCAGAACTCTCCTTTTCCAAGGGGGCGAAATGCTGCTTTCAAGCTCTCCCTCTGAAAACGATGTCGAGATCACAGAGTTGCGGAGATAAAGCACCTGCGTTTCAACTCCCCCACCTCCATCCCCTTCCCTCCTGCGCCCCACCCCCACTGGAGTCGCAACATTAAACTTTAATGAAGACAGACAGGGCAACAGAGGTAATATGGAGCTGCGCTGCCCGGTCCCTGGCTGGTTGCAGTGCAATGCTGAGCAGCCAAAGTTCAGCAGCGCAGCCTTGAAGTCATTCTGGTACCCAGTGTATATAGCCAAGTTATCATTACTCATTAGTACTTTTATTAATGTGTTAATACTTTTCTATTATTTCTATCTTCATTGTTGGGAAGGGCCCGTAAGTAAGCATTTCACTGTTAGTTACACTTGTTGTTTACAAAGCATGTGGCAAATAACATTTGATTTGATTTGCGTTGAGAGAGTTGCCAGACCAGCCGCTGCATAGTTATAAAGGGTGGCCACAGGCCAGACAACATCCAACACCACGTACAGTGCCTTCGGAAAGTATTCCGAAGTATTCAGAGCCCTTGACTTTGTCCACATTTTGTTACGTTACAGGATTTTCTAAAATGAATAAAATACATTTTTCCCTCATCAATCTACACACAATATCCCATAATTACAAAGCGAAAACAGTTTTTAAAAACATTTTTGCAACTGTATAAAAAAATAACAGAAATACCTTATTTACATAACTATTCAGACACTTTGCTATGAGACTCGAAATTAAGCTCAGGTGCATCCTGTCCATTGATCATCCTTGACATGTTTCTACAACTTGATTGGAGTCCACCTGTGGTAAATTCAATTGATTAGATGTGATTTGGAAAGGCACACACTTGTCTATGCAAGGTCCCACAGTTGACAGTGCATGTCAGAGCAAAAACTAAGCCATGAGGTCGAAGGAATTGTCTGTAGAGCTCCAAGACAGGATTGTGTCGATGTACAGATCTGGGGAAGGGTACCAAAAAAATGTCTGCAGCCTTGAAGGTCACCAAGAACACAGTGGTCTCCATCATTCTTAAATAGAAGAAGTTTTGAACCACCAAGACTCTTCCTAGAGCTGGCCGTCCAGCCAAACTGAGCAATGGGGGGAGAAGGGCCTTGGTCAGGGAGGTGACCAAGAACCCGATGGTCACTCTGACCGAGCTCCAGAGTTCCTCTGTGGAGATGGAAGAACCTTCCAGACGGACAACCATCTCTGCAGCACTCCACCAATCAGGCCTTTATGGTAGAGTGGTCAGATGGAAGCAACTCCTCAGTAAAAGGCACATGACAGCCCACTTAGAGTTTCCCAAAAGGCAACTAAAGGACTCTCAGACCATAAGAAACAAGATTCTCTGGTCTGATGAAACCAAAATGTTACTCTTTGGCCTGAATGCCAAGTGTCACATCTGGAGGAAACCTGGCACCATCCCTGTGGTGAAGTATGGTTGTGGCTGCATCATGCTGTGGGGATGTTTTTCAGCGGCAGGGACTGGGAGACAAGTCAGGGTCAAGGGAAAGATGAACGGAGCAAATTACAGGGAAATCCTTGATGAAAACCTGCTCCAGAGCTCTCAGGACTTCAGATTGGGGCGAAGGTTCACCTTCCAACAGGACAACAACCCTAAGAACACAGCCAAGACAACGCAGAATGTCCATGAGTGGCCCAGCCAGAGCCCGGACTTGAACCCGATCAAACATCTCTGGAGAGACCTAAAAATAGTTATGCAGTAACGCTCCCCATCCAACCTGACACAGCTTGAGAAGATCTGCAGAGAAGAATGGGAGGAACTTGCCAAATACAAGTGTCACGCCCTGACCTTAGTATTTTTTGTTTTCTTTATTATTTTGGTTAGGTCAGGGTGTGACATGGGTGATATGTGTGTTTTTGTCTTATTCTAGGGTGTTTGTACTATCTAGGGGTTTTTGTAGATTTATGGGGTTGTTTTCATCTAGGTGTTTATGTTGGTCTATGGTTGCCTAGATTGGTTCTCAATTAGAGGCAGGTGTTTATCGTTGTCTCTGATTGGGAACCATATTTAGGCAGCCATCTTCTTTGGGTATTTTGTGGGTTATTGTCTATGTTATGTTGCACGTTAGCACATTGTTTATATAGCGGTCACGTTCATCTTATTTGGTTTTATTGTTTTTGTTCTTCGTGTTCTTCATTAATAAAGAAGAATGTATTCTAACCACGCTGCGCTTTGGTCTACTCCATATGACGATCGTGACAGAATAACCCACCAACAATGGACCAAGCAGCGTTGTAACGGACAGCAGCAGCAATCAAAGGACTTCTGGACTTGGGAGGAGATTCTGGACGGTAAATGACCCTGGGCACAGCCAGGGGAATATCGCCGTCCCAAAGCAGAGCTGGAGGCAGCGGAAGCAGAGAGGCACCGGTATGAGGAGGCAGCACGGCGGCGCGGCTGGAAGCCCGAGTGGCAGCCCCAAAAATGTATTGGGGGAGGGCACACAGGGAGTGTGGCGAAGTCAGGTAGGAGACCTGCGCCAGCTCCCCGTGCTTACCGTGGAGAGAGAGGGCGTTGTACCGGGCAGGCACCGTGTTATGTGGTGGAGCGCACGGTGTCCCCGTTGCGTGTGCATAGCCTGGTGCGGTACATTCCAGCTCCTCGTATTGGCCGGGCTAGAGTGGGCATCGAGCCAGGTGCCATGAAGCAGGCTCTACGCATCTGGTCTCCAGTGCGTCTCTTCGGGCTGGCATACATGGCACCAGCCTTACGCATGGTGTCCCCGGTTCGCCTGCACAGCCCAGTGCGGGCTATTCCACCTCGCCGCACTGGCCTGGCTACGGGGAGCATTCAACCAGGTAAGGTTGGGCAGGCTCAGTGCTCCAGATCTCCAGTGCGCCTTCTCGGTCTGGTCTATCCGGTGCCATCTCCACGCACCAGCCCTCCGGTGGCAGCCCCCCGCACCGGGCTTCCTGTGCGTCGCCAGAGCCCAGTTCTCCCTGTTCCTCCTCCCCGCACTCGCCCTGAGGTGCGTGTCCTCGGCCCAGTACCACCAGTACCGGCCTACAGTGTGCCTTGTCTGTCCTGAGCCGCCAGAGTCTCCCGTCTGTCCTGAGCCGCCAGAGTGTCCCGTCTGTCCTGAGCCGCCAGAGTCTCCCGTCTGTCCTGAGCCGTCAGAGCCGCCAGTCTGTCCTGAGCCGCCAGAGTCTCCCGTCTGTCCTGAGCCGCTAGAGTCTCCCGTCTGTCCTGAGCCGCCAGAGTCTCCCGTCTGTCCTGAGCCGTCAGAGCCGCCAGTCTGTCCTGAGCCGCCAGAGTCTCCCGTTTGGCCTGAGCCGCCAGAGTCTCCCGTCTGTCCTGAGCCACCAGAGTCTCCCGTCTGTCCTGAGCCGCCAGTGTCTCCAGTCTGTCCTGAGCCGCCAGAGTCTCCCGTCTGTCCTGAGCCACCAGAGTCTCCCGTCTGTCCTGAGCCGCCAGTGTCTCCCGTCTGTCCTGAGCCGCCAGAGTCTCCCGTCTGTCCTGAGCTGTCAGAGCCGCCAGTCTGTCCTGAGCTGTCAGTCAGCCAGGAGCTGCCAGCGCCTTCAGCCAGCCAGGACCTGCCAGAGCTGTCAGCCAGCCAGGAGCTACCCTTCAGTCCTGAGCTACCTCTCAGTCCTGAGCTACCCCTCAGTCTGGAGCTGCCCCTCAGTCCAGTGGGGCCCTTTAGTAGGGTTGCCAGTCCTAGGTTGGCGACAAGGGTCGCCGTTCCTAGGAGGCCACAAAAGCGGACTAAGACTATGGTGGAGTGGGGTCCACGTCCAGCACCCGAACCGCCACTGTGAAAGAGGCCAACCCGGACCCTCCCCTTTAGATTAGGTTTTGCGGCCGGAATCTTGCACATCTGTGTGGGAGGGGTACTGTCACACCCTGAACTTAGTATTCTTTGTTTTCTTTATTATTTTGGTTAGGTCAGGGTGTGACATGGGGCGATATGTGTGTTTTTGTCTTATTCTAGGGTGTTTATACTGTCTAGGTGTTTTTGTAGATTTATGGGGTTGTTTTCATCGAGGTGTTTATGTTGGTCTATGGTTGCCTAGATTGGTTCTCAATTAGAGGCAGGTGTTTATCGTTGTCTCTGATTGGGAACCATATTTAGGCAGCCATCTTCTTTGGGTATTTCGTGGGTTATTGTCTATGTTATGTTGCACGTTAGCACATTGTTTATATAGCGGTCACGTTCATCTTATTCGTTTTGTTGTTTTTGTTTAAGTGTTCTTCGTGTTGTTCATTAATAAAGAAGAATGTATTCTAAACACGCTGCGCTTTGGTCCGCTTCATACGACGATCGTGACAACAAGTGTGCCAAGCTTGTAGCTTCATACCCCAAAAGACTCGAAGCTGTAATCCCTGCCAAAGGTGCTTCAACAAAGTACTGAGTAAAGGGTCTGAATACTTATGTAAATGTTATATTTCAGTTTTTTATTTTGTATACATTTGCAAAAATGTAGTCATTATGGGGTATTGTGTGTAGATTGATGAGGATTTAAAAAAAAAAATTCATCCATTTTAAAATATGACTGTAACGTAACAAAATGTGGAAAAAGTCAAGGGGTCTGAATACTTTCCCAATGCACTGTATATCATAGCAGCCCTTACTAATGTTACCATTGAATTGCTGTAGAACCATTTTTGGTGTACCAGTATTACCTCAATAGATGTTCCATGTTTCTTTGTTAGGACTGGCACCATTGAAAATGGCCAATGGCCACAAAAACCACTGTATGTATATAATGAACACAAGTCAGGAAACAACATTTCCTATAAGTGAAATGCACTGCAATTTTACATCTCGGCATTGCTTTGTAGGTGTGTAGGCTAGGAAACATTAAATAATAGTTCCAAGAAAAGAAGCTCTCTCTCACTGCTCTTGCAGAGTATCACTTATTTATTGAATGCCGACATTTCAAGCTTCACAACCATCAACAGAGATCTTAACCAGTATTTCCTAGAACATCATCATGTCAGTCTTGGAAGGGTGACCTGACTCTGACCCACCCTATTCCCCGTGTCTCACAGCAGTGGTTTGATCAAGCTCTAGCTTAATGGAACTTGGGGCATACTCTGGCTATGACGCTGCAACTACTGCTGTACTGTGTTCATGGGAGGGAGAGAGGGATAGAGAGAGGGATAGAGAAAGGGAGGGAGTTAAAAGGAGATGGAGAACGAGAGGAAGGGAGAGGCCTAAGACAGACGGGGAGGCCTCTGCAAAAGAGAGGGCGAGTTGGACAGAGAGAAACACAGCCTTATCCTGGTAATGAGGAAAGTCGGTCAACAAAGCCACCCGCAAAAATCCTATCCCTCTCTCCCTCTACTACAGTCGTCTGTTAATGTTTGCCTTTTCAATTGTTTGCACAGTGATCTCCAATGGGAATACGCTTCACAGCACAAGCCTCTGAGTTCTTGTTACACTCTTCAATTGGACAGTAGTACTGTTTTCGTGTTTTAGGTACAATAGCTTTAGGCGATCTCAATTTTACAGACATCTTCACCAACTAGGTTTCAAAATGTGTATTTTTGTGGCATTACACCTGTAGCCTGGTCTCAGATCTCTTTGTGCTGTCATGCCATAGCACTAGAAGCGTGGCCATAGCACTAGAAGCACGGCCATAGCACTAGAAGCGCGGCCATAGCACTAGAGCGCGGCCATAGCACAGCACTAGAAACACGGCCATAGCACTAGAAACACAGCCTTAGCACTAGAAGCACGGCCATAGCACTAGAAACACAGCCTTAGCACTAGAAACACGGCCATAGCACTAGAAACACAGCCTTAGCACTAGAAACACGGCCATAGCACTAGAAACACAGCCTTAGCACTAGAAACACGGCCATAGCACTAGCACTTAGCACTAGAAACACGGCCATAGCACTAGAAACACAGCCTTAGCACTAGAAACACAGCCTTAGCACTAGAAACACAGCCTTAGCACTAGAAACACGGCCATAGCACTAGAAACACAGCCTAGCACTAGAAGCACGGCCATAGCACTAGAAACACAGCCTTAGCACTAGAAGCACGGCCATAGCACTAGAAACACAGCCTTAGCACTAGAAACACGGCCATAGCACTAGAAACACAGCCTTAGCACTAGAAACACAAGCACGGCCATAGCACTAGAAACACAGCCTTAGCACTAGAAGCACGGCCATAGCACTAGAAGCGCGGCCTTAGCACTAGAAACACGGCCATAGCACTAGAAACACAGCCTTAGCACTAGAAACACGGCCATAGCACTAGAAACACAGCCTTAGCACTAGAAGCACGGCCATAGCACTAGAAGCACAAAATGTTGACTACATATTAATTTAAAATGTAAATATCTCTTTTTAAAGTCATCCCCTCCCCACCTTACTCGACTTTCCCTAAATAAGTCTATTTAACACAGGTATGTTCTTAGAATTTCGATATCGCTAACAGAATTTGTGTTATTAGCAATTTTAAGAGGACATGTCATTTTTTTTCCAGGAGCATCAAATCCTCTTACAGAGTCACACGAAGGTAAGATGTTTTGATTTCTATATAGCATCAGAAAGAGCAGATTCCAGTTTCCAAAACAATAACCTTTGAAAATAAGTCTCAAAATGTAAGAGATTAGCTCTATTTCAAAATATCCCTTTTCCAAGAATAACCACTGTTCCATGCACTACACATATGAGCATGTGGTAGCAGATAGCCTACAGTAAACTAATTAAAATGCTATTGTGTTCTTTGAAATATATATATTTTTTTTATTCTAATGTTACCCAATACCTTCATAAACACAACCAAATAGCATATATGATAGCATATATGAAATGTATCTATTACACTGTTTGAATGTTGCAGTCAAAATGAATGCTCATTGGCTGAGAGTGGGGTCCCTCGAGGCCCTGCTTTTCTAGTGATAGGAGTTGGCTACAGAGCACAAACAGTTCTGGGATTAGACTGCTATACCTCTTTTTCCCTACTGATTTGGGAGCAATATAAAATTATATCAACTAGAAAATATTGACAGTGTCCACAGAAAGGCATTCACAGCGGGCATAGCTGCCTCACTGCCTCACTGCTTGACACTTATGGGGCCAGCTAAGCTCCTGGAGGAAAAGGAAGAGAGGATAGATCGAGAGACTGAAAGAGAATGGGGACAGGTGGAGAATTTTGTTTCAGGCCTCGGCTGAGTTGAATTTATAAGCTCCTAAGTGACTCCTGACAACATCAGCACAGTGGGAATCTGCTTAAGAGCCTGTCAGCAGGGTAGAAGAAGAAGAAGAAGAAGAAGAAGAAGAAGAAGAAGAAGAAGAAGAAGAAGAAGAAGAAGAAGAAGAAGAAGAAGAAGAAGAAGGAGAAGAAGGAGAAGGAGAAGAAGGAGAAGAAGAAGAAGAACTGACGATAATTAAACTTACATCTCGGATTCACTTCAAACACCACCCTGGGAGCATTAAGCCTTTCCACTACAGCTCAATGAATTTAGGAGAGACAGAGAAAGACAGACAGACAGACAGACAGAGAGAGAGAAAGACAGACAGACAGACAGACAGACAGAGACAGAGAGACAGACAGAGAGAAAGACAGACAGACAGACAGACAGACAGACAGACAGACAGACAGACAGACAGACAGACAGACAGACAGACAGACAGACAGACAGACAGACAGACAGACAGACAGACAGACAGACAGACAGACAGACAGACAGACAGACAGACAGACAGACAGACAGAGAGGTAAAAGAGAGAGAGCCACAACCACTTTAAAATAAACCATCTTCAGCATCTGTCGTAGGTAGTAGTATTTCTTCAGAGGTCAACAGATGCTTGCTTTGTAACTACCTTGTGGGGGAATGTGGAAAACAAGCTGAGAGAACAGGACAACACACAGATGTGTTCTTCAGCCTTGACAGTGTTGATTGCTGGTTTGTCAAACATGAAACCCTTGGAGTTTCCTTTATCTCATCTCAAATGTAGTTTTTTTTTGTTTCTAACGATTGCCTGTCCTTGATACTCATCTTTATGACAGGATAAAAGCATACGATTTGAGATTTTATATTGACCGAAGACAACACTGGATCACTTTCAATGCAAATCGGCATACTTTATACAGGTACAGGCCAAGACAAAGACTGGTTGGTATACTTCAGTCTGCCTCAGGCTGACAGGATGTCAGAAGGAGGCAGAGATCTTTGAGAAATGGGGGTAACAAATCAAATTCAGCCCATCTGATATTTGAGAAATGGGCAGGTGTAGAAGCATGGTGGCTAGGAAAACTCCCTAGAAAGGCCAAAACCTAGGAAGTAGAGAGGAACCAACAGAATGACACTGAGACTCTGACTTTTCCACTTTAAAAGTATGCCAAACAGAAACCATTGATTGCAAAGTTAAACAAACCATACAACTTTAGGACTTTCCACAGAAAATGTGATAAAAACACATTTACTTTGAAAACAGTGCAGAGTAACATAATGTCGTTAACATTTTCCTCCGTTTATTATGTGGCCACATTTTCCGCCAAAAAATGTTAAATAATGTATCTAATCCGAATGAATATCCAAAGATCTCTGCAGAAAGAATGGGGTGTCAGCTATGATAATGCACCTCGAGCTTGAAAAAAATCTATTTTGGTTATTGACTTTCAGTAAGTGAAATGGATTAACACCCGGTAACAAAATGATGGTAGCAGAGTGACATCGTATGTCCCTCCCTGATCTGTACTATACAGAGATGCATGGTGATGTATCCTGAATAGGTACAAAAAGGTAGAACAATGATATATGCTCCTTTGCAGGTTTGGGTATTATTCTACACACTAACTATTACTATAATGAGCTCAGCCCCCAAATAATACCAAATTTGGTTGGTCCGAACCGGACCAAAACAGTGCCAATCACTATGTTTCACA
Source organism: Oncorhynchus tshawytscha (assembly GCF_018296145.1). Lineage (NCBI taxonomy): Eukaryota > Metazoa > Chordata > Actinopteri > Salmoniformes > Salmonidae > Oncorhynchus > Oncorhynchus tshawytscha. The sequence goes on along the minus strand of NC_056460.1, from coordinate 5,017,025 downwards.
AGTTTGGACATCACAGTACAGCACAGTAGAGTACAGTACAGTACAGTAGAGTTCAGTACAGTACAGTACAATGCAGTAAATTATACTGTACTTTACTCTAGTGTGCTCTACTGTACTGTAATAAACCCTTCTCTACTGTACAGTACAATATGGTACTTGATTGTACTGACCAATACTATACTGCACTTTTTTTAAATGGAGCCAATTTGTTTTCTGCACTTTTATTTCCATGACTGATCAAAACTGGTTTTCTCATGGCTCTCGCTTGTCTCTCTGCAGCAGACATATGGTGAGCAATATGTTTGGAACATCGAATCGCAATAAAATCACAGTATGGAATTGCAATACATATATAATTGTGAAAATCGCAATACACATTGTATTGGCACCTAAGTATCATGATAATATCATATCGTGAGGTCCCTGGTAATTCTCAGCCCTAGGTATCAATAAGAGCTGGAAGGGGTGACATTAACTGGAGAGAGTGTAAGTTGTCCAGACTGTTTTCACACTCCTGGTTTAACCATGAGACAGAAGGAGAAAGAAAACAGTTATGAGCTGAACATAACAGTGGAAGGAAGGACAGTAGCAGGTAACCCAAAGGTGATTTGTGACTACTATGAATTTCCATTGTAGCCAATTCAGTTGCAGTTTCTGTTCTTGATTTGGTGACAGAATAACTTGCTTTAATCACTTAATAAATCATAAACCAAATTGTTATTCATAAAACCACTATAAATAATTAGTAGGTCTACCTTTACTTGTTACTTCTGTGAACATTCATTATCCTCACTCACTAGGAAGAGAAATTAGAACATTTCTTAAAGATATGTGGGGTTTTGGTAACAGAATGACAAGACTAGACTATATTTCTTAAACTTACTGGAGGCAAACCATTATGGCAAAACTAAATATAAATTATATTAGTTGGCAGGGGTCTTTACTTCAACATCATTGTCTTTTTATATATTTCTAATAGTTTTCTAATAGTTTCTGCTAGATGTTTTTTAAGACCCCTTTTCCATCTGTTTAACCAGAAATCAAAGCCTTTGCTTATTCCTAATGTAGAGACATTTATATATGCCTTCATTTCTCAAAAGTATTGGCTCTTAGCTTTCATTTGACACCCAATTTGATGTGCTCCTATGAACTTCTCATGTTAGTGCTCATGGGTCTTTTACATGGAAATGCCCAAATGTAGTTTACGAAGTAGACCAGACAGTGGTAACCTAGCCTGGTCCTAGATGCGTTTACGCGATCTAGAATAAAATAGAATAACATTTAGCAGAAATATAAATACAAGGAAGGCAGTCAAACTAATTTACAGTAAAATAATTACATGTGTACAGGGGAAAATATTTGTTTCTAGTGTTTGATTTAATGTCCATAGTTAGTATGGATATTGGAATATAGTCCCAGTCAAAGTTCACCCAGAGCTGTGCCACCCAGGTCCACACTGAAGCTAATTTCTTCGCCAAACGGCCATAGTCCTATCTCCGAAAGCAGGTTCCATGCAGCCCAAAGCTGAGGCTTTCGTCACACTGGTATGAGCAAACATTTGTAACATGTTAATATTTTGTGGAAATGATTAATTCCGAGCCACAAAATGCAAAAATTGCTTTGTTTTTTTGCCCACAAATGCCAAACGGTTATACACTGAAACCCAATGAGGGACTGTGTCTTCCTCCCAAATGGGACCCTATTCCCTATATAGTTCACTACTTTTGACCAGGGTCCATATGGCTCTGGTCAAAAGTAATACACTATAAAGGGAATATTTTGCCATTTGGGACTCATACAATGACTCAGAGATTCATCCCGGCATCTGAACAAAGCTTTGCCGGGCACCCAGATGTTTATCAGCCAGGGCCCTTGGCTTTATGAGATAGTGCCTAGCGTCGCGCCAGTAGTGGCATTACTACCATCCAAGAGACCACAATGTAATAACCTCTTTGCATATGCCAATGGGATACGATTAAGAATGCAAATTGCACTTCAAACTATCTCTCCCTATCAAACACACCAACGAGCCTCATTGCTAGGCACGTAATAAACATGTTAATGTTCTGTTAGGCCACGATAAAGCCTACCGCCTAGGCTCTTTCGATGTGCTTGTCTGGCTCCATTCCAAATGGCACCCTATTCCTTATATAATCCACTACTTTTGACCAGGGCCTTGATATGCAGCCTCTGTCACTGCCCAAACTGAGGAGATATACTGAGGAGATATACTGAGGAGATATCGTTCCAAAGCTAAGTAGGAGATTGATATACCAATAAAAGTGTAGCGAATTAAACCATATCGGAAGTCTCCACTTCCACCTTCCTTGTGTCAATAAAAAATGATAGACAATCCGTTACCAGAGGGTACTGGTGATAATCCGTTAACAGGCAGGCTATTAAAAGAGCAGCGGAGGTAACCGTAACAACGTGCTACTGTTAAACACATGAGAGGGTGTGATGTCATATGTTATGCCATGGTGGGAAATTGTTTCCCCTTGATTGGACTCTTATTGATAATCCTTTAATGGACAATCTATCAAAAGAGGTAGGGAGACAAACATGTTACCATGCTACTGTTGAACACAGGCGAGGTGTGTGATGTATAAAAGAAGAAGAGAGAGTGTGTTCCCTCTTGATTGGACTTTTTCTTAAATGACCAAATGACCATCAAGGCAAAGTACACAAAAATCTATTTTATTTTATTATCCCTTATTTTACGAGGTAGGTTGACTAAGAATACATTATCATATTACAGCAACAGCTTGGGGAAGGGATATCCAATATCCAGGATTGAGAATATTTGGGCCAGGTTTATAGACACAGATTAGGTCTAGTCTTGGACTAAAAAGCCCTTTCAATTGAAAATCTCCATTTAGAATGCTTTTTACTCCAGGACTAGGCCACACATATTTAAAATGAATGTTTAATTTATTTAGACTGTGGGTCCTTAAGAAATGCCAGGACGGACACAAAGGTACTGGTCCACAGTTTGCACAAGAGTGTGTGTTTTCGGTTGATTGGACGAGTGACAGCACTGTCTGTGTCTTCACAGGGAGCAGCGAAGGTCTAATACGTCCAGATAAGCAGTGCTCAACCAGTACTCACTCTGTATTCAAATGGTTACATTTCTCTTACAGCTCTCTCTGGAGATGGACCTGATGCAGCATGATGTGTGATTTGGAATCCTGAGCAAACTCTCCAGTATTTCTCATAAAGGATCCTAGACCACAAATCTACATATAGAATACCATGGGGTTTAAAGTCTATTTCAGCATGTGGATAAACATATGTGTTCATACTTATGTAGATAACCATGTTTAATACTTATTTATGAGGATAATATTATGTTGTGACTGTGAATGTGGGTACATCAGAGCATCTCTGTCATCCTCTTTGGTGAAACAACGTTAGCCTTGGGTGAGAAATGGGATATGGTTCTTCACAGTGACATTCATCCAAATAATACATATCTTAAGCCCCAGTTCATAGCGTTTGTCTAAATGTGGTTAAGCAAAGACACCCACGGATACATTGCTTCCGGGGACAGTCTCTAAATTGATGATGAACGCTGATAACCTGCGTATTATTTGTCTCATTATTATTGAGACAAAATAGATTTCAAGCCGCCAAACTGTCGGGGACACGAATGTAAAATCAAATTACGGGGTAACGAAGTTAAATAGCGTGCTTCGTTCGGTTGAGAACTCCCAAGTCTTGTGTTTTGATAGACATGAGCTACTGTACACAGCTCCACACACGTTCTATAGTCTATATTCTTTAATCTTTCATTTGTATTTTGTATGCTTTCTAAAGAACATTTCTTGACTCTGGCATAATATATTTGACACAAACCTAAATTGTCATTATTGGAAATCAGTCCATAAATAATCAAGAAGCTTTAAGATTCTCAGAACTGCGGCTGGATCATTGGCCCATCTGCCAATCCTAGTCCAAAAAGTTTATTGAAGACTGTCACTTTGCCCAATAAATGTATGAGAGATAGGAAACACTGACTTTTTTATTTTGATATGGTCACTTTCTTTTTCCAAGCCAAGCATCTAAGGAACGTAAGACAATGAGCAATGCTATGTCTACACCCACCTTTCTTCCAGACTCATATTTTGTTGTTGACCACCGGGCCCGGTTTTCCCCGGGGGTCCCCGTAGCATCCTCTTCGTCTCCTAGCAGCCCCGCGGAAGCTGTATCTGAATCCTCCCCCTCCTCCACATCCATCGTCTTGAGACGCTTATTAGGTGCTCTCTCGTATTCCCCTTCCTCGTATTCCTCAATGAGAGACATTGTTGATGAATACAATTATTTGTTGGTTTTAGATGAATTCACCACCTGAGAAATTAATCACAAAAAAAAGCAGTCCAGAAAGTTGCATGCATGTGGCTCTACGATAAAATGTCGACCAAGCGAACTAGAATTCTGACAGCTGTGCGCAATTGACGGCAATGTCACCCCCCAATACGCCCCCTTGTGCGTGCGTCTTCACTCTTTTGTTCACATTGCAGATTTCTTTCCATTGGACAACCTTTGCTTCTCTTCTGAACACAGTCGTTGATTGGCTATGGGGGTTATGCGTAAAAGCGAAGATACGATAGAAGCTTCTGTATCGCGAGCCACAGTCTGTACTCTACGTGCATACCATCAAAGAGTGGGTCACTAGGCCCAATTAAAAGGGAAACAATGAAGCAAATGTATCCCATGACAACTTTACATTTAGTCATTTAGTAGATGCAGCAATTATATTTAACTGACCGACCTCCACAGTCAGCTCGGGGACTTCGAACCAGCAAACTTTCAGTTACTTGCCCAATGCTCTTAACAGCTACACTACCTGCCGCCCTACTTTCACATGCAAATAGCACTTAATTTCTACAAGCAATCCATAGGCTATTAATCAATTACTATTCTGTTATTACTATGTAATAGTAAGGTACTATTAGACTTCGAACTATATCATGAAGAAAACAATCTAGTTTTTTCAACAAATTATTATTAAGTAACTGGTTCGACAGCCTTTTTGTTGGTTTACTCAACTTTTCAGTCCAAGTGTTAGGCCTACCTGAACACACAAAAAAATGATTTGGTGCACATTTATCTCCCCAAAAATGTATTTGGGCATCTTACCTAAAAAAGGCTGTGGAACCAGCAGGGCCGGATTAATGCAAGGGCTTACTGGGGCCGAAGCCCCTGGGCCCAGGCCCGTGGGGGGCCCAAGAGGCAACAATTTTGAATTTAAATAAATATATACAGTACCAGTCAAAAGTATGGACACACCTACTCATTCCAGGGGGTTTCTTGATTTTTACTATTTTCTACATTGTAGAATTATAGTGAAGACATGAAAAGTATGAAATAACACATATGGAATCATGTAGTAACCAAAAAAGTGTTACACAAATCAAAATGTATTTTTATTTGAGATCCTTCAAAGTAGCCACCCTTTGCCTTGACGACAGCTTTGCACACTTCTCTCAACTAGCTCATGAGGTAGTCACCTGGAATGCATTTCATTTAACAGGTGTGCCTTGTTAAAAGTTAATTAGTGGAATTTCTTTCCTTCTTAATGCATTTGAACCAATCAGTTGTGTTATGACAAGGTAGGGTTGTTATACAGAAGATAGCCCTATTTGGTAAAATACCAAGTCCATATTATGGCAGGAACAGCTCAAATAAGCAACGACAAACAACAGTCCGTCATAAGACATGAAGGTCAGTCAATCCAGAAAATTTCAAGAACTTTGAACATTTCTTCAAGTGCAGTCACAAAAACCATCAAGCGCTGTGATGAAACTGGCTCTCATGAGGACCGCCACAGGAAAGGAATCCTCTGCTGCAGAGGATACGTTCATTAGAGTTACCAGCCTCAGAAATCAACAATTAACTGCACCTCAGATTGCAACCAAAATAAATGCTTCACAAAGTTCAAGTAACAGACACATCTCAACATCAATTGTTCAGAGGACACTGCGTGAATCAGGCCTTCATGGTTGAATTGCTGCAAAGAAACCACTACTAAAGGACACCAATAATAAGAAGAGACTTGCTTGGGCCAAGAAACACGAGCAATGGACATTGGACATCTGTCCTTTGGTCTGATGAGTCGAAATTTGATATTTGTCTTTGTGAGATGCAAAGTAGGTGAACGGATGTGTGATTCCCACCGTGAAGCATGGAGGAGGAGGTGTGATGATGTGGGGGTGCCTTGCTGGTAATACTGTCAGTGATTTATTAAGAATTCAAAGCACACTTAACCAGCATGGCTACCACAGCATTCTGCAGCAATACGCCATCCCATCTGGTTTGCACTTAGTGGGACTATCATTTGTTTTCCAACAGGACAATGACCCAAAACACACCTCCAATCTGTGTAAGGGCTATTTGACCAAGAGGAGAGATTGACCAAGAAGATGGAGTGCTGCGTCAGATGACCTTGCCTCCCCAATCACCCGACCTGGGGTGAGTTGGACCACAGGGTGAAGGAAAAGCAGCCAACAAGTTTTCAGCAAAGTGGGAACACCCTAAAGACTTTTGGAAAAGTATTCCAGGTGGCTACCTGGCCAAGAGTAGCCAAGAGTGTGCAAAGCTGAGTGTGCAAAGAGTGTGCAAAGCTGCCATCAAGTCAAAGGGTGGCAACTTGGAAGATTCTAAAGTTGAAAATATGTTTTGATTTGTTTAACACTTTCTAAGTTACTACGTGATTCCATATGTGTTATTTCATAGTTTTCATGTCTTCACTATAATTCTACAATGTAGGAAAAAAAGTACAAATAAAGAAAGACCCTTGAATGAGTAGGTGTGTCCAAACTTGTATGTACCATACAGTACCAGTCATATGTAATGGAAATATATACGGTATCTATTAGGTATACAGTATATGATTGATATTTTTTCACTGCAACTGCCAACCACAGGAAGACTTAGGAGCCCGCTCTCAATGAGTGTAGACAGCCTGCAGACTGCTGCCACTCTGCTAATCATCAGATTGGGGAGGAGAATAGGTAAGGGGCCACATGGGTAACTGGTGGACCCTGCCTTGATTGAGTAATTGATCCAAAAAATATTTTTTAAACAGAATAAATAAATGTGACTTTATCAAATTGCTTCTTCGTGCACGGATTTGTTTACAGGGAATCATGGTGTGCTGGGAAGGGGATTTCTTAACCTGGCAGGGAACCTGTTACACACACAGTGCTTTTAACATATAATGTAAACTTACATATTTGCCACACATGATTACTTTGTGCATGTTCATTTATACAATAATTTGTATTTAACATTTCCTCAACAGGGATTTGAACTAACAACCTCTTGGTTCATGACATTATGATCTTCCTGCTATGCCACCAATTTCTCGTACAATTAGCACTTAATATGACTATTCTCTCATTATTGATTTGATTTACTTTTTTTCTGCAATGTTAGGTTTTTCTGTATAGTCTAATGTTGGTGGGACATATTGCTCTGTTTTAATGTTACTCCTTAATCACTATGATAAATCAAATATATTTTCTTGAGTGTACTTTTAACAGAGCTGAGATTTACTTTGAAGTGCAAAGTCTAGCAATACAGGTGAAATCAGTAATTGACACAGTTAAAAAGGAGGAAGATTGGAATGCCGTAAACCAAGATGTGGTGATTTCAAATCCAATGTTGAATATGGATCACTGTCTAAATGAACATGCACAATGTAATCATGTATTGTGTCATTGCATGTTAAAAGCACTATGGGTGTGTAACTAGTTCCACTACCATTTTTAGGTAAAATGCCCGAATAATCATTTGTAGTTGAATGAACATATGACACAATTTGAGCAAACAAATCATTTTAAGTTAAGTTAACTTAATTTTGGCCTACGATTTCTCAAGTTGGAGATAAGTTTGGCCAACACATTTTTTTAGTTCAGGTAACACTTGGACTGAAAAGTTGAGTAAGCAAAAAAAAGGCTATGGAACCAGTTACTTAATAATAAAAATGTGTTGAAACAACTAGCTGTTGCATAACAAGTTGCGTAATTTCCATTATAACTATCCTAAAATAACACCTTTGTCAAATTTGACCATGCCTACTTAGAGTGCTACAGGGTAAAATTGATTTTCTTTCAGGCAAACAATCAAATCCAAACAACATGTATTGAATAACAAATTATACAATGTTTAATTATCTATCAAGCATTTTCAGTTTGACTCTTACTTTAGTAAAACAATTTTTTAGTAAAACAATTTTTTTCAATTTTTGCCTAAAATGACATATCCAAATCTAACTGCCTGTAGATCAAATCAAATCTAATCAAATCAAAATTTATTTGTCACATACACATGGTGAGCAGATGTTAATGCGAGTGTAGCGAAATGCTTGTGCTTCTAGTTCCGACAATGCAGTAATAACCAACAAGTAATCTAACTAACAATTCCAAAACTACTGCCTTATACACAGTGTAAGGGGATAAAGAATATGTACATAAGGATATATGAATGAGTGATGGTACAGAGCAGCATAGGCAAGATACAGTAGATGGTATCGAGTACAGCATATACATATGAGATGAGTATGTAAACAAAGTTTGTCTGTGATGTGTATAACATTATATAAGGTAGCATTGAACTAGTGATATAAATCATTTGCTCAATTCCCATTATTAAAGGGGCTCACTACTGTTCCATCGATGTGGGAGTCTGATGGCCTTGGGAGTGTTTTTCAGTCTCCTCTGCTGTTTCCTGAAGTCCACAATCATCTCCTTAGTTTTGTTGGAGGGCGTTTTGACTGTGAGGTTATTTTCAAGTCCTGAATAAAGTATAGTTTTATTTTTTATTTATTTAATGCTGTCTGTGTAAGTGGACCAATTCAGTTTGTCTGTGATGTGTATGCCGAGGAACTTAAAACTTGCTACCCTCTCCACTACTAGGCAAGTATATTTATTTTATTTTTATTTTACCTTTATTTAACTAGGCAAGTCAGTTAAGAACAAATTCTTATTTTCAATGACGGCCTAGGAACAGTGGGTTAACTGCATGTTCAGTGGCAGAACGACAGATTTGTATCTTGTCTGCTCGGGGGTTTGAACTTGCAACCTTCCGGTTACTAGTCCAACGCTCTAACCACTAGGCTACCCTGCCGCCCCGTATGCATACTATTGGTACCATTTGAAAGGAAACACTATGAATAATCCTAGTACTGAATATAATGTGTGTAAATATAATCAAGAATTAGAACAATGACTGTCTGTACCATGGTAGAAATGAATGAACTTATAGCCAGACTGGCTAGAAGGCTTATCTACACAAGCTGGCCTTGGCTCGGTCATAAATTATCTTAATAGGGAGAGACGATGTGAGAACCATACAGCCATTGCACTTTAGCGGAGATGACATGGGCTAGTACTAAAACTAATGACGTCATTTTCAGTTTATAACCTGTGGTAAAATGTATAATGGGCAGTACTGAATGAATAAACGCTGCTGATTGACTTTAAGACTGGGCTCTGTCCATTTTATACAAATAAGAGTCATACAAATTCTTATGAATTGACAGAGTGTTTAATTTTAATTGGGTATTAAAACAGAGGAATTTAATTCCTGTAACAATATGTCTATGCCCTGGGAAATGTTCTTGTTACTTACAACCTCATGCTAATCGCATTAGCCTACGTTACTGTAGGACACCGATCCCAAAGAAGTTTTAAACAGGCTAACATTCACAAGGCTGCAGGACCAGACTAATTACCAGGACGTGTACTCTGAGCATGCGCTGACCAATTGGCAAGTGTCTTCACTGACATTTTTAACCTGTCCCTGACTGAGTCTTTAATACCAACATGTTTCAAGCAGACCACCATAGTCCCTGTGCCCAAGAACACTAAGGTAACCTGCCTAAATGACTACCGACCCGTAGCACTCACGTCTGTAGCCATGAAGTGCTTAGAAAGGCTGGTCATGGCTCACATCAACACCATTATCCCATAAACCCTAGACCCACTCCAATTTACATCCCGCCCCAACAGATCCACAGATGATGCAATCTCTATTGCACTCCAAACTGCCTTTTTCCACCTGGACAAAAGGAACACCTACGTGAGAATGCTATTCATTGACTACAGCTCAGCGTTCAACACCATAGTGCCTTCACAGCTCATCACTAAGCTAAGGACTCTGGGACTAAACACCTCCCTCTGCAACTGGATCCTGGACGTCCTGACAGGCCGCCCCCAGGTGGTAATTGTTGGTAACAACACATCTGTCACAATGATCCTCAACATGGGTGCCCCTCAGGGGTGCGTGCTCAGTTCCCTCCTGTACTCCTTGTTCACCCATGGCAGTGGTAGGCCTGAACACTGACATTGATGAGACAGCCTATAGGGAGGAGGTCAGAGACCTGGCTGTGTGATGCAAGGATAACAACGTCTCCCTTAATGTGATCAAGACAAAGGAGAGGATTGTGGACCACAGGAAAATGAGAACTGAGCACACCCCCATTCTCATTGATGAGGCACTAGTGGAGCCGGTTGAGAGCTTCAAGTTCCTTGGTGTCTACATCAGCAACAAACTATCATGGTTCAAACACACCAAGACGGTCGTGAAGAAGGCATGACCAAACCTCAGGAGACTGAAAACAAACAAAAAAAGTGTGTACGGCCCAGTACATCACTGGGGCCAAGCTTCCTGCCATGCAGGACCTCTATACCAGGCGGTGTCGGAGGAAGGCCCTAAAAATTGTCCAAAAATCCAGCCATAGACTGTTCTCTCTGTTACCGCACGGCAAGCGGTACCAGAGCACCAAGTCTAGTTCCATAAGGCTTCTTAACAGCTTCTACCCCCAATCCATAAGACTCCTGAACAGCTAATCAAATGGCTACCCAGACTATTTGCATTGTGTCTCCCCCTTTGTTACACTGCTGCTACTCTCTGGTTATTATCTATGCATAGTCACTTTAACTCTACCTACATATACATGTTACCTCAATTACCTTGACTAACCAGTGCCCCGGAGTGGAGTGGAACAGGGGAACCCAAGAGCAGACTCAGACGAGGGGACTGGGATGAAGTAACCAAGGTATTTATTGAAACACAAGGGGAAGATGGAATGCAGGCCAGGGGAAGCTCGGGTGAGGATACCATGTGCAGAGGCTGAGGCTGGAGTTAGAGTGGTTGGGACAGGGTAAGCAGGTCCAGAGGGGAATCCAAGGGAGAAGTAGAGTGGGGAATCCAGGACAGAGTAGCAGGATGACGAGACGTGGAACTGGAGACAGGGACCAGAGTCAGAGCGGGCGGAACTATAGTGGAGAGGAAAACAGTGTCAGGCAAGGAAAACAGGCACAACAGGATATAATCGTAACAAATGGCTAGAAGCGTAGACTGATTGAGCAGAGATTACGATCTGTCAGCGTGGAAGTGGCAGGACTGAGTATTTGTAGAGGTCTTGATTATGGAACAGGTTGTGGGGGGGGATCTGATGGGGATCTGCTCTGACTCCAGCACACCTGTCTCCGCCCACACAATCACACACACACACACAGAGGGAGAGGTAGAGGGAGAGGGTACTGGGGGAGTGGCGGCAGATCAAGTAGACACAGGATGAGCAGTAGAGGGCGTTGCAGGAGCAGATGTGACATATACAGGTAGCCTCACTACTGTTATTTTATTGATGCTCTTGAACCATTTGTTATTTTATTTGTTATTTTTTTACTTATCTATTTTTTACTTAACACTTATTTTTCATAAAACTGCATTGTTGGTTAAGGGCTTGTAAGTACCTACCTACACCTGTTGTATTCGGTGCATGTGACAAATAAAATTGCATTTCATTTCATTTCATTTTCCGACTTGTAAATTAATTATATGCACCCATTGATTCTTGAGGAATATAACAGAAGCCAGAATTTAAGCTTGTTTTACGCCAATGTTTCTAAACAAAGTAAATACAAACAAATACTTTATAGCCTAAAAACCTGGTTAAAACTATAATTGTGTATCATGCGTGGTGAGTCCTTGCTTCCATAACTCTATCTATGCATTTGAGAGTGGTTACATTTCTCCAGCCCCAGCCCTCAGCTTTTTACCAAAACAGAGGCTGTGAAAATGGTTTGTTATTATTTCAACTGCTGATAGCCCCTTTAAGGACATTCTGTTCCATGCCAAGGAGCCATGGAACCGAGTGAGCAGCTAAGGATAAAAGCTTTGAGCATCAATCTTTTAAGCTTTGTGGCGGTCTGTACTTTGGAGTGGCTGTGTTCAGAATGTGCACAAGGCAACAAAGAGTTGTGAGTGTCAATTGATTTTCTGTCTCCATTTTAGAGGACTGTATGAGAAGAAAGGCAAAGATGAACACAGGACAGTTCTGTTCAGAGTACTTTCCTCTATTTTTCAACAAGATTTTCTCGCCATCTGTGGATACTCATCTTGTTTTTCAGCTAGATGTAGTATCTGGGGATCTACATCTGTTTATATTAGTTACTGTGCTGTTACTAAGCAGTAATGCATTACGGCAGTGTTACGTTACTACACCTAATAGGAAATGCATATGCACACTGGGGTGCCGGGAACTGTAGAGAACGAGGGGTTTTGACTAAACTAAAACTAACTGTACTCCCGGCTCCTGCCTGGTCATTTCTCCACAACACAAATATTACACTAGATTGAAACAAAAACACACCCAGCTAAGTCTTTATCTACCTAATAAATCCATGTATTAGGTTATTTTCCTTCCTCTGATCCGGATATGGCTACTTCTCTGTTTCTATCCTTTTCTCTCTTTCACCTCTGCTGGACTACGAACCCTCTGAAAGTCAACAGTTCTACTGAAAGGACCCCAGGTGTTCACGTAAAGTGAATGAATTAAGTCAATTGCCTTGAGAAGAAACATCTCATTTCCACGGTCTCGAGGGAACATTCCTTCTTTGCATTCATGACCTAACACCATTTTCATGGAGCTATGTGTCACGCCCTGGTCTTAGTATTTTGTGTTTATATATTTATTTGGTCAGGCCAGGGTGTGACATGGGGTTATTTTGTGTTGTGTTGTGGTATTGGGGGTTTTAGTAGATATTGGGATTGTGGCTGAGTAGGGGTGTCTAGCATAGTCTATGGCTGCCTGAGGTTCTCAATCAGAGTCAGGTGATTCTCGTTGTCTCTGATTGGGAACCATATTTAGGTAGCCTGGGTTTCACTGTGTGTTTGTGGGTGTTTGTGGGTGATTGTTCCTGTCTTTGTTCCTGTCTTTGTTCCTGTCTTTGTTCCTGTCTTTGTTCCTGTCTTTGTTCCTGTCTTTGTTCCTGTCTTTGTTCCTGTCTTTGTTCCTGTCTTTGTTCCTGTCTTTGTTCCTGTCTTTGTTCCTGTCTTTGTTCCTGTCTTTGTTCCTGTCTTTGTTCCTGTCTTTGTTCCTGTCTTTGTTCCTGTCTTTGTTCCTGTCTTTGTTCCTGTCTTTGTTCCTGTCTTTGTTCCTGTCTTTGTGTTTGCACCAGATAGGGCTGTTTCGGTTTTCATTATTTCATTTCGCTAGTTTTGTAGTTTCTGTATGTATAGGTTTTCCTGCATTAAAATATATCATGAATCATCATCTCGCTGCATTTTGGTCCGATCCTTGTTCTACCTCTTCGTCAGAGGAGGAGATGGAAGAGAGCCGTTACACTATGGTTCATTTGAGTAACGACAACGATTTACTACAAGATATGAATTGGGCATTGGAAATTCTGCTCACCTGGGTGAGAAATGGTAAATTAAGTATAATATTAATTTATTGTATTGATGTTTAAAGATTTGATTAATCTAAATTGTTAGTCAATTAGGCTTTTCTGGGTAGAATTCCCCTCAAGCTGCTAGTTAAATGTCACTAGAAATATGAGAAGCTGTTCCCCAATTTCCATAATATTATCTTCAGTACTGCAATGGAGAGATAAAATAAATATTTAGTCCAAGATGGCGGTAAGATCTCTTGTTGAGATGTTACTAAATATTTGGTCGTACACATTTGAATTTATCTCTGATGAAAGTTTAGGTATAATAATATGATGATGATGACATTGTATTTTACTTTTATGGTGTCAAATAGTTTCTTGACATGCATATCTATGACAGGTGTTTTGCTCTTAAATGTAAGAACTTTGTATTTGATACAGGTCTACACCAAAGGCCCTGATAATATCATATACTTAGGTCTTCGTTTCAGAATCCCTTTACAAAATTCCACCTACAACAGCGTGCTTCTCTTAGAACTCCAGTACTCAAGTACACTGTGAGCCTGTTACTGTGAAGTGAGAACAGTATATCTCCCAGCCAGAGATGAAAAGATTATTTAATAATCTTAAGGTCAGAGTCAACTCATCTGACAACCGTCCTTTTATAATGTGCCAGGATAAAAATGTGCACAGACACACTGAGCCTGTGTTCCAAAAGGGAACTCTATACTCTATATACACTCTATATGCACTCTATATAGTGCAGTATTATTGACCAGAGCCCTATGGACCCTTGTCAAAATTAGTGTACTATACAGGGAACAAAATTAGTGCACTACTGTGTATAGGGAATAGGGTGCCATTGGGACATCACCACTGAGTAGACAATAGGGCACTTCGCTTTCACTTCAAAGAGGGTTTTAACTCATTCAGCATGAAAATAGGTAGTTTTAGCACACTCATTCCCTTCAATAATTGAAATAAAAAAACAGAAACTGAGGGTATGTTGTGTAAAAAAATAAATAATGTAAATGCATGCACACCCACACACACACACACAGTTCAGAATGTTTCAGAGACTATGTAGTGTTTCAGAGACTATGTAGTGTTTCAGAGACTATGTAGTGTTTCAGAGACTACGTATCATAAAACAATGGTACTGGCCTCGACAGAAAAATATGCAATCAAAAGGGATTTTTCAAATGTCCTACTGCTTCACCAACCTACTCATGGATCCAGAAGTCAAAATAATTGTCAATAAACGAGTTTCCTGTCAAACAAATGGTTTTATAATTTGATGCAATGCATGGTAGCAGGTTTCATTACATTCATATGGTTGCATTTGCTTTCTTGCAAACCACATTGCAAGTCCAGCCAGGCCTGTTCTTAACTATGTAGATGGATCTCACAAGCTATTTTATTATTTCAATATTTGTTAGAGGTCATAGATTGTAGGCAGCAGAGTAACGTGGGGTAACTAGACCCCCGGGGTAACTGCACCCCCCCCCCTGCAATTCTCACAGAAACCACTTTATCTCACCAATTTTTCTCCCAACACTTTCCCTGGCTGCTACTACTCTTGCTCAACTAAAATGTTATCTGTCTTATCGAAAATGTATAAGTCACTTTAACAAAACGATTCTGAGGTAAGTTGGTCTAATATTTCGTCATTTATAAAAACTTATTATCTAATTAAATTACATCTATAAAGTGTATATATATATATATATATATTACATTAGGGAAGCCTAAAGATACATAATTGACTATGTTGGGGATAACTGCCCCCCCCCCTCAAATGATTCATACCCCTTGAGCATCGATTACAGGTGTGAGTCTTTCTGGGTAAGTGTCTAAGAGCTTTGCACATCTGGATTATACAATATTTGCACATTCTTCTTTAAAAAATGTTGTTGATCATTGCTAGACAGCTATTTTCAAGTCTTGCAATAGATTTTCAAACAAATGTAAGTCAAAACTGTAATTAGGCCACAGGAACATTCAATGTGGTCTTGGTTAGCAGCTCCAGGGTATATTTGGCCTGTGTTTTAGGTGAATTTGTCTCCCAGTGTCTGTTGGAAAGCAGACTGAACCAGGTTTTCTGCTAGGATTTGGCCTGTGCTTAGCTCTATTCCATTTAGTTTTTACCCTAAAAAACAACCTTGCTGATGACAAGCATACCTGTAACATGATGCAGAGCCACCACCATGCTTAAAAATATGAAGAGTGGTACTCAATAATATGTTGTGTTGGATTTTCCCCAAACATAATGCTTTGTATTCAGGACATAAAGTTCATTTCTTTGCCCCATTTTTTTGCAGTTTTACTTTAGGGACTTTCTGCAAACAGGATGCATGTTTTGGAATATTTTTTATTCTGTACAGGTTTCCTTCTTTTCACTCTGTCATTGAAGTTAGTATTGTGGAGTAACTACAGTATTGTTGATCCATCCTCAGTTTTCTCCCTTTACAGCCTTTAAAGTCTGTAACTGTTTTAAATTGTGACTGTAACTGTCACGACTCCGACCGAAGGACACTCCCCTTCCCGTTCGGGTGGCGCTCGGCGGTCGTCGTCACCGGCCTACTAGCTGCCACTGATTCTTTCCTCCCCCTCCTTATGTGTTTATTGAGTACACCTATTTTGAGTTGGGTATAATTAGTGAGGCTTTATTAGTCAGCCGGCCCGCCTGGTTCTTTGTGCGGGATTAATTATTGTGATCTTCTGTTTTGTAGTAGAGAAACGTGTTTGTTCCTGGTTGTGCATTTTGGTTGTGAGCACCCTGTGTTGCGTTTTGTGCATTAAAGAGCACAGCATCACACTCTATGTTTCCTGCGTCTGACTCCACACCCACGACACCCGGAGCGTTACAGTAACTGGTGAATTCCTCTCCGGCAACTGAGTTAGGAAAGACTTTCTTTGTAGTGACTGGGAGTATTGATACACCATCCAAAGTGCAATAACTTAACCATGCGCAAAGGGACATTCAATGTCTGTTTTTAAATGTTTTACCAAGTATCTTGGCCATACTTTGTGAGGCATTGGAAAACCTCCCTGGTCTTTGTGGTTGAAATCCCTGAGCGGTTTCCTTCCTCTCCGTCAACTAGGAATGACGCCTGTATCTTTGTAGTGACTGGGTGTATTGATACACCATCCAAAGTGTAATTAATAACGGCACAATGCACAAAGGGATAAAACACATACTATCAGTATGTGCTCTTCTTTGTGAACCATAGGAAAACCTGGTCTTTGTGGTTGAATCTGTGCTTGAAATTCACTGCTCGATTTAGGGACCTTACGACAATTTTATGTGTAGGGTACAGTAATGGGGTTGTCATTTAAAAATCATGTTAAACACTATTATTGCACACAGAGTACATGCAACTTATTATGTGACTTGCTAAGCACATTTTTACTCCTGAACTTATTTAGGCATAACAAAAAAGTTGAAAACTTATTGACTCAAGACATTTCAGCTATTCATTATTTATTTGTAAAATATTTCTAAAAACATAATTCCACTCAGACATTATCGTGTGTAGATCAGTGTAAATCAAAAATCTCACAAAATGTGGAAAAAGTCAAGAGTGTGAATACTTTCTGAAGGCACTGTGCCTACAGTACTTTTGAAAAAACCTTGCTTTTTTGTGTAAGAAATTGGACATTGTTTTTAGGTAGGGGGGGGCTACAATAGTTACCCCATGTTTCCCTATTTACACTATATTTCCAAGATTTCCAATATAATCTTGTTGCCTGGGTTCAAGATCTGTCCTCAATTTCCTATCGTTCACTTGTTTTATAAGAAACACATCCATTCTAGATGTAAAAATGTTTAGAAAGGATATTTTCTTCAAAGTAAAGTACACTGTGTGTGTGGGAATGTTTCCAATGGTATTTGGCCACTATAAGCAGCTGATTCCAATCCAATTATCCAATCACATTATTATTTTCAAACCTCCATTTACCCCAGTAGCCAACATTTACGATTTCATTTAAAAAGAGAAGGCTGAAGAATTTAAGAGGAGGATGGAGATGACTGTGCCATAACATTTAAAAAAAAAATTGTATCACACCACAGACTTGAGAAAAATGTTAAGGTTAGTTTTCTATGGAAACACTCCAGCTGAACAATATTGTACAATACAAGTGTAGGACACATGTTACATTTTAGAGGCTTCATTTCTCCAATAACAGTGTGTGACTGACAATATTACAATAAGAATAAGGGTCCCAAATGGCACCCTATTCCCTGTATTCAGGGGACCAGTTCCATATACACCACCTTTTTGATTTTGAAAAGGCCTTCGACACTCCACCGAATATCCCTGTGGAAAATACTTCACCACTATGGAATCCCTCCCAAAATAGTCAACGTCATCAAGACCTTGGAGACCGATTTCCACTGTCAGGCTGTCCGTAAGAGACACGTAAACCAACCGTTTCGGAATCAACACTGGAGTTAAACAAGGATGCATCCTCTCCTCCACCCTGTTCATTAAAGCCATTAACTGGCTTATCACACAGACCCTGACAAAGGGAAAAAGTGGCATCAGATGGACACTCACCTCAACTCTGGAAGATCTGGATTATGCAGATGACATCACCCTGCTCTCCAGCAGACAATCTGACATGCAAGACAAGGTTGACAAGCTCACAAACACATCCCTACAAATGGATTTGAAAATCAATGCAAAAGAAAACTAAGCTCGGGAGGAAAAGCCACAAGACACACACATAAATGGAGAAGCGGTGGAGGAAGTTCAAGAACTCCTCTACCTCGGCAGCAAGGTCATTAATGGTGGAGATTCAGAAAAGGATGCCAACACCCGGATCATAAAAGCAACCAACACTTTTGACGTGTTAAAAACCATATGGAAAATAAACCACTCAAAATCAAAACCAAACTCATCCTGTTCAATAGTAATGTCCTCAGTGTGCTTCTGTACGACTCTGAATGTTGGAGGCAAACATCCAGACTGTCTAGAAAACTAGAGACTTTCCAAAACAAGTGTCTCCAGAAGATACGTGGCATTTACTGGCCAAACACGATGTCAAATGAAGAGTTACACCAAAAGACAGCATCACAAAACCCCCAAAAATGAAGGTGGTGGCTAGGGCATGTATGCTGAATGAATGAGCCTGCACTCCCAAAGACAGCCCTTCACTGGACAGCAGATGGAAAAAGGATGCGTGGCTGCCCAAAAGAAACCTGGCAAAAAACTGTGGAGAAGCAGATGAAGGACAGTGGCCTGTCATGGAAAACCATCCCCAAAAAGGCAGAAGATCAGCAGCTGTGTCTCTCTCTCTCTCTCGTGGAAGCCTTATGTTCAACGTGGGAACAAAGAGGACAAACTTAACTGACTAACAAAAAAAACATTGAGTCAATATTTTGTTGAAATTCTAGATTACAGCAAGCAATGTGTATCATGATGTATGTGTGATGCAGGGAGCAGTGCTCTCATTTCTCTACTGCAGGATCCATGGATAAGACTTCCTATACAGCTCACTCACTTGCCTACATAAGGTTGTTGTAACTTGAAGCTTTATATAGCCGTTTATGTCAATTTCTGTCATTTTGTCTGTCTTTGCCATACCCCTGTTCTGAAGCACGATGCACTGAAACTTTGGAATCTGAATGTGTTGTAGCCGATTAGCGATAGAGACCAGCAATGTGACCAGTTAACACGTTTGTGTCTCATTTAGTCAACTGGATGTCCTGTGTGGCTCAGGTAGTAGATCATGGTGCTTGCAATGGCAT